>NC_080085.1:81539906-82144931 GCF_949987535.1 Balaenoptera acutorostrata
CTCACTCTAATTTTCTATTCTGACATGGCAGCCAGACTATTTTGCAACTTCATGTACTAAGAAAAGATAATGTTTTTGGCTTTGTTTTTTCAAAATGTATGTATACTATCTGTGTTCCCTCTGGAGCTTGTGAAAAGTGCCGATTCCTTGTTCCACAAAAGATATTCAAATACAAAATTCTGGTATGTAGCCCAGGAATCTGAATTTTAACTGGCTTCCTCAGTTGGTTTGTATACAGACTAAAGGTTGAGCACCTCTAACTGTACCAATGCTCTGAGAAAATATATTGACAATTGTTGCAGTAAACTCACCCCTTGCTGTCGTTAGGGTATATATAGAAATAAAGTCAAGAATTATTCTATATACTACAACCCTGGAACTCAGCCTAGTAAATCAAGATAAGCAGAGAGTTTCAGAGTTCTGTCTGCCCTAGAAAGTATGTGTATCTTATCCTTAGCTTTAGAAGCTTGGGACCACTTAGTATGAGCATTTCTGCTGACCACACCTCATATATGTATAGAGAGAGGGGCAACTGATTAAATCCCTGCAGAATCTGTGGAAGGAATATTTTCAAATAACATCTTGATCTGCACTCCAGAGTTAATGGTTTCCAGTGTAGCGTTTTATTTTCTGAAAATGATGAAACTTTGTACTTCATCTCAAAAACATTTCTCAGTCAAAAAGAGTGAATAATTGCTAGGTGGAAGAGATCTCAGGTTTGACTTTGGGAAGCCCATTTGTCACTTTCTTTAAGAAAAGGTCCTTTTCTTTGGATGATTTTCCTCTCTTACCTGGTTAATCAATTCTCAATTTAGCATGCCCTTGACTCTTATTGGACAAGGACAAGATAAACTAGTTTGTAGTTTCCAGTTGATTTTTGTTGTCCTTGTGATATAAGTTGTAGTTCCTTTGGCTACTCGATGTCTTTTTAGTCATAAAATATTGTCATTATTACCTACAACACCAAACAAAATAAAGCACTTATGAAAATAGAGAACAGCTTTAAGTGCCAATCATACATTACACAGTCCTCTGCCATCTATGAGTTTATTTTAAATTTCAAATAATTTTGATAGTGATCACTAACAGTCATTTAACACTTTCTATATGCCTGGCACCATCCCAAATAATTTCCATGTATTATCATACTTTATCTCCCTTTTATAATATGATAATAAGGCTTAGAAAAGTTAAATGATTTGCCAAGGTCACAAAGTTAGTAAGTGAAAGAGCTAAAATTGGCATTATTATCCACTACGCTTTTTATATAAGCCATACCGATGAACAGTAAAAACACTGTTGAGCACAAATAGCATAGGCTTTTCTATTGACTTGTGTTCGTCATTTTTCATTGAGAAGCCAGGGACAGCACAAGTTAATCTATGCACAGGTAGCATGGGTGATCCACATAACGTGATTTCAGAGGATATGACGCAATACTTCTCAACTCAAATTCTTCTTTAAAAAATATTATCAAGTGCCCTGTTAACTATCTGATGTTCCATTGTTTTAATGTAGAAACTTTATTTATTTAAGAAAAAGAACAAGACTGGAGATGGGTAATTATTGTGTCAGGGCTGTTCAAGGTACTTAGCATATTCACCCATTTAATCCTCACAGCAGCATTTTGATAGAGGTTTTATATATCGACTTAAAAAATAGGGTGGGGGAGCAGAACTAAGGTTCGTAGAAGTTAAGTACCTTGTCCAAGAAACCAAAATTTGAATGCAGAATTATCTGATTTAAAAGCACATATTCTTCAGACTACTTTAAGCTTTTTCATGGTTATAATATAAATTTCCAAGATAGGAGGGATAAGAGTTACCACTAAGAAGTAAAGCCTGAAAAAAAAAAAAGTAAAGGCTGGAAATACATATATAGCAAATGTGAATAGTGGTTATATTGCTGAGTGCTAGGATAATGATTGTTTCTCTCCCTTGTTTATAAAATGCTTTTCTGTACTTTTTTACAAGGAACAAAGATTATTTTTAAAACTGCATTTTAAAATGGTAAAGCCTAATTTTATTTTTAAGGAAGAAGACTTTTTAGGAAACACCATAAAGTGGTAGTTTTCAGCTGTGTTCCTTGGAGCCCTAAAATTCTATGGAGTGGGTGGTTGTGAGGGCAGGCCAAGTGAGTGGGATTTGGGGCCTCCATCTAGATTTCAAATAAAAATCTTCAGGTTTTATCAATTATATTTATTGGACTATATCAAAATATTATATTTAGGGAAAAATGAAAAAAAATAGTTCCTTCGCCAAAAGGAAAAAGATTGAAAACCTCTGTCATATGGAACTAGAGCAATAAATCAACCTAAATGAATGCTTCTTAGTCAATAGTTTCTCAGAGGTGAAAAGTATCCCCATAAAACAAATAGATGCCTGATGTTTCTAATTTGTGCCCATTTTTCTGTCCATTTCAAATCATGAATTCTACTCCTGAAAACAGGGTCTTTTCTTATTTTCTTCTGTTCAAAACAAAAGAGAAAAGGAATTCAAGGGAATTTCCAGGTGCTAACTCAGTAAGGTTGTCCAGGTAGGACAGGGACCATAAGTATTTGAACTTTTAAATTATTTGTTAATTTTTTAATCTCTTCCTGATATTTGCCATTTTAACTATTATCATCTTATAATACTTAGTATTAAAGTCCTTGAAATAAAAGAGCTGCTGTGCTTTACTTCAAGAGCAGCAACAACAGCAACAACAACAAAAAAGAGCTGAATAAAATATAATGCGTCGACTGTCAGTTTGAAGGTGAGGAATCCCAAAGGACAGAGTAGTAACTACAAAAAGAAGGAAAAAACAGTCTAAGTCCCTGGGACCTTGTAGCAAGGATGGAAAGAACGAACAGGGCATTGTCCTAAATCTGACTGATAGTTCTGGTAATTCAAGATCCCTCATAGTTGTTGCTTCTTACAATTTTACTCACTCCTTAGAGGTAAGTTAAGATGCTTTACTGCCTGTGTTCTGCCTGCCATAGAGTTGGAGTTCAATCAGTATGCATGACTGACTGAGTGCCTCAGAGAATTTTCTTATACATATTGGTTGTCTTACTGTAATTAGGATGAAGCATTTTAATGCTAGTATCCATACAGAGAGCCATGAATTATGAAAATGTGGCCCCTTGGAAATAGAGAACAGCTTCATAGAAGGCAGCAGTGAATGGAAGCACCATCCTCTTAAATAAAGCACTTTCTTCTGGGCTACTGCAGGAGAGAATGAGTTGAGAGTCTGCATCAAGTGAGGAACACCCAGAATTAACTCTGATCAGTTTCCGTTTTATTATATATTATTTATGTAAATAGATATGTGCATGAAGGAAGCTAAAGCTAAGCCACAACCACACTGAGTCTCACAAAATCACAGGAATGCAATTCATGAAGTTCATGTAAATATAAAATCAGAGCACATGTGCATGATTAAGAATAGGAACAAATGTATTCAGCACCAGAAATAATTTGACTTCATTGAACAGTTTTGTTTCTAGTTTTATTTTGCACGGTTTTATATTCTCCCCTTCTACTCTCATTGTATTGGTATTATTGGTATTACTCACTCTTAAGCAGACTTTTTTTCTTCCTTATTTCTCTCCAGATAAACCCACCACCTTTATGGGAGGGAATGGGAGGGACTTAAAATTTTCTAATCATTAATTAATTCCATGACTATTTCACTTTGGAACCGGAACATTTGAAGTCCTTGTAATCGGATATGTTCCACAACTTGAGCAAGCAGCCATGAGTGAAGCAGAAACACTTCTTTTAAAGATTTGGAAAGTGCCTCATGGCTGACAGTTGAATGAAGTCCGCATATTGGTACGAATTTGAGCTAAATCAAAGCCAGCATTCAAAATGCAAAGGTCTGGAAGTCACTTTATTTGTTTCCTCTCACTGTCCTTTGCTCACTTCCCCTTCGGTGTGACTCTTTTCAGTAACCTGCGGGGCTGCCCACAGTATGCTGTGTCTAGGTCCTTGATGTGTGGTTGTGTGGTAGTCCCTTGAAGCAGTGCCCAGGACTTACTTTTGAAGCTATTCCAATGGGGAATCTCATTGATAGTCAGGCCATGAGTAGGTGAGGCATCTTATCCACACAGAAGTGGGGATTTCATATAGTTTAAAAGCACAAGTTGATTTCATTCTCAGCAAGGGATCATACAGTCATAAAAAGTTCATTAATACATGTGTGGTAGTGGAAAATGAAATTCCAATTTCATTTAATAAATTAAATGAAATTGAATTTAATAAATGAATGTAATACCAAAAAAAGCTATATACTATAGAAATATATACTTATGCTCACCATTCTTTCTAGATGTGAGACTTAAAAAATAAAAATGTATATAGAAACAATGTCAAAACATATATTTTAAATCATAATATTTACTCCCACATTAAAATTCCTTAAGTTAGTTAATTTATTTGAGAAAGATTAAGCATCCATTATAAGTTTAATAAAATTGAAAGAATTGTTGGAAACCGTTTTTGTTCCTTTGTAGTAAATGCCCAATGGAGGAAAAAGAAATCTGGCTCTAAATGCCAGTTTGATGTGAGCTTGTGTCCCTCTGTCCTTGTGTTGTTTGCTAAGAAAAACATCAATGAAACACACCCTTAGGGATGGAAGAATGTAAGATCTGAACTTAATGAAGGTTGACAATGACTAATATTGATGTCCTTATCACAGATGACAAGAGGGCTAGGCTACTGCTCTGCCATAATGGCCCTGTACTAGTTCAAAAGATTATCTGAAAACTGCAGTGTTCATGCCAAGATCTTTCACCCAATGTTCATCAGCATAAGATGCCTTAGCCTCCTGTTCCCTAAGCTTTACACTGAAGAGAGTGTATGCCACTGTGTTGTTGTTGTTTTAATACAGCTTCCTCCCTGGACAGTTTGGTTCTACCTTTTAGCATATCAAGACCCCCAGAAAGGAAAGGTGACTTTAGGACTATTTTCTATGCAATAATGATAATACCACTTTCTATAAGAACCTGTTTGGTTCTTTTTTGCTAAATTCACTCTTTTTTTTTAATAAAATGTGTGAATTAGCTAAGTGTCCCTCTGTAGTAAAATATACATGTGATATAAACTATAAGATAAAGGGGATTTCAAATGCTAAATAATACAATCCAAGCCCCTCACAGACCACATTCTTATACATTAACTATGCTTTGCTTCTTGAAGTAAAAATAAAATTGAAAAGGAATTCATGGATGGAACATCATGTCCACATCAAATTATGTCATAACCAGCATTGCTAAGGGCATACTAACATGGTGATTTTTCCCTGTTAGAAGAATAAGCACAATTGTTTTTAAGGAGTTTCAAGAAAGAACCTGTTTTTTTGTGTTAAGATAATAAATTGAACCTAAATATTTATTTCTCCTTTTGTGGCATATTTGTCTCCCAATATCCATTTTCTCTTCTTCTCTGGTAATAGAACCTCTACTTTTTTTTTTTTAACATCTTTATTGGAGTATAATTGCTTTACAATGGTGTGTTAGTTTCTGCTTTATAACAAAGTGAATCAGTTATACATATACATATGTTCCCATATCTCTTCCCTCTTACATCTCCCTCCCTCCCACCCTCCCCATCCCACCCCTCTAGGTGGTCACAAAGCACCAAGCTGATCTCCCTGTGCTATGCGGTTGCTTCCCACTAGCTATCTATTTTACATTTGGTAGTGTATATATGTCTATGCCACTCTCTCACACTGTCACATCTTACCCCTCCCCCTCCCCATATCTTCAAGTCCATTCTCTAGTAGGTCTGTGTCTTTATTCCCGTCTTGCCACTAGGTTCTTCATGACCTTTATTTTCCCTTAGATTCCATATATATGTGTTAGCATATTGTACTTGTTTTTCTCTTTCTGACTTACTTCACTCTGTATGACAGACTCTAACTCCATCCACCTCACTACAAATACCTCCATTTCATTTCTTTTTATGGCTGAGTAATATTCCATTGTATATATGTGCCACATCTTCTTTATCCATTCATCCAATGATGGACACTTAGGTTGCTTCCATGTCCTGGCTATTGTAAATAGAGCTGCAACGAACATTTTGGTACATGACTCTTTTTGAATTATGAGAACCTCTACTTTTGAGCTGGGTACATTCTGCAGTCACTATTGTAACTCATTGTGGCCAAATGACTAAGATACAGCTAGTGGAATGTAATATAATTGAGTGTGCACTTCTTTGCTGCTTCTATCTTCCTGCTGGATGGAATTCAGATATAATGGTCAGGCTGAACCAGTCATCTTGAACCATGAAATAGAAGACACGCATTGAAAAGTTTAGAGAAAGACACAGAAGGATCTGGGGTCTCCAGTGATCATGGAACTACAATGTCAACCCCAGATTTTTTACCTCTGGATTTTGTTCATGTGAAAAAGAAAGAAATGTCTCTCTTGCTTGAGTGACTCTTATTTTGGGTTTCTGTTATCCATAGCCAAACCTTTTCCTAACTTATAAGCCACTTCTCTATTAAAGAACAAAATTAGAGAAAACATCCATAGAACTGAAAAACAAAGAAGGATACTTTCAAAAATCCAGAAAATTTGAGGACATTTTGAGGAAATAAAAAACATTACTTTTTGGTATGTTATTTTACAAATAAAAAGTAAATAAAGCAAAAGGTAACAAATTAAGGAAAAATCCAATCACCACTGATAAATCCACAACAAAAAACAAAGCCAAGCTCCCCCACCTGAGACATAATTAGGCTGGTTTCCTTTAAAAGAAAAAAAAAGAAAGAAAGAAAAGAAAAAAGAAAAGTTCAAAGCTCATAATTACAAGGATAAGTCTTAGAGCAACCAGCAGGATAACAAGAAATCGATTTGCATCAATGCCCCAATCTCATAAAATCTTCCTCCCTCACCCTTTTTGAGGGCAGGTATCCAAATGACTTACCCCTATCAGCTGCTTACTAAATAGAGAATTTTTACTGTAGACTCATATTGTAAGGAGGGATTCCAATACTCAGATGACTGAACTGCCACACACGAAAATGAGTTTTAAAAAAGGCTAGGCAAGCAGCAAACTCCCTAACAGAGATCAGCCACCTTAGCAACTTCCTTCTTCTTCACTTATAATTACTGGTCTAACCAAACACACACAAGTCTAGGGTCCCAGAAGACAAGGCCCTAGCATAGGTTGAGCACACTAAATGAGTCATTAGCACCTGCATTTTCTGCCAATTAACAATAGTGGAAGTTGGATTTTACCACACACACATATACCTGCAGTCTTGTAACACTGTACAAAAGGAGCCTTAACCCATATGGCTATTCCCATCCTGTGTGAGAGACTGTTCATTTTCCCATTGACATCCATTATCCCTTCTTCTTTTTAAACAATAGAATCTCCAAGTTTCATCAGTGCATACTACCATACACATAGAGACCAGCCTCTTGCAGTCAGGTATGGATGAAAAAATGATGTGTGCAACTTCTGGGTCACATTTTTAATAAGTAAACTACTTGCCTTATTTATCATTTCACTTTCTTGGTAGGTAGGTCTGGACTAAGAATGCCACCTTCCATATCAGTAAGCAAACGATGTTATGGCCATCAGCCATTACAGGCCACCTCCCTCAACCCCCCCACCCCCACCCCCGCCACGCCAGGGTAAGTCCTGAGGGAACTCAGGATGAGAACAGGCTGTGCAAATGGGCTGCGTGCCATCAAGCCGTCAGACACAGCAGCCAAACCCCTGACGGTGCACCCTGAGGAGACTCAAGATGAGAATGCACAGGATACTGGCCCCAGGTAGCTGAGGTGCATATCAAAGGAATGATTTCAATGAGCCTTGACTTTTGCATCTTTCCATACATAGAAAAGCACTAAATTCATTAACTTGAGATGTCTGGTTTTCCTTAATTAATAGTAATCTTTTGATGTTCCGACTACCCTGTCTTTTGTTGCAAAAACTTCTATATATCCTGGCTCCTCCCTTACCGCTTCAGAGCAATCTCTCAGAGCTATCTGAGATGCTGTGTCCCGGGCTGAAGTCCTCAGTTTTGTCCACCAAATAAAACATAATTCTCAACTTTTAGGTTGTGCATTTTTTTTCAGTCGATACAGAAAATGGCAGCAGTTGCAGCAGCTCCTCAGGACCCAAAGATGGAAGCTGCATATTGAAGTGTGGCAGAGCCACCATTCCTAGCTTAACTCTGGACTGCTTTTAGAGAGAAAAATAAAATTCTAACTTATGTAAAACTCTAAATTCTGGAGTCTTATTATCACAGCAGCTTAGCCTGTAACATAGTCCATGAAATATCAAGGGGAGCCCTAAGCAATGCCAGGAGAAAAGGGGCCACTGTCACAATAGAAACCTTTAAAACACCTGTATCAAGTCAGTAATTTCTGAGACAATGCTGCATATAAAACAATTTCAAACTCTCAGTCATTTTTATTTTATTTTTTTTCTTGCTTACAGGTCTGCATTGGCTAAGGGTACTCTACCTCAGGTTGTAGCTTGGTTTGACAGGTCTAGGCAGGACCAGGTACATAATTTGTACAGTCCAGTGCAAAATGTAATAAAAGAGACCCCTTATTCAATATCAAAGAGAAGGAATCCCATTAAGTTACTAAAATATATAGCTTTTTTTTTAAGAAAGCATTTTTCTTTAAAGATATTCTACTACTTATAAAACACAATAGAATTAATAGTGGTACATGAGTAACAACATAATCTTACAATTGCAAAAAAGTAACATTTTGGTATCATAATTATATATAATACAATAAATAATAGGGCTTTACTAGTTTGATATCTTTATTAACCATAGAATATGTTTGGCTCACCATTCTGCAAATGTATTTATTAGATCATCAAAATGCACTTTTAGAAAACGTATTTCAACTGATATAACTGGCAGTAATGTCAGGTTCTTTTGGCAAATGCAAGATGACAAATAAATTTTGATTTATTTTTTATTTTGAGAAGGGCCTTTCTGCTGATGCAACTGCTACTGGTGCTGTTAATGGTGTTTTATGGGCTGCAAAAACATCAGGATAGATTTCTTTTTTTTTCCAGTTTTATTGAGAAATAATTGACACACATCATTGTATACATTTAAGGTGTACAGCGTCATGGTTTGATTTATATATATTGTGAAATGATTACCACAATTGGTTTAGTTAATATCCATCATCTCATATAGATACAATATAAAGAGAAGAAGAAAAGTTTCTTGTGATGAGAACTCTTAGGATCTACTTTCTTAATTTTCTTATTTATCATGCAGGAGTGTTAACCATAGTCATCATGTTGTACGTTATATCCCTAGTACTTATTTATCTTATGATTGGAATTTTGTACCTTTTGACTACATTCCTTCAATTCCCCCTTTCCCCAACCCTTGGCTCTGGTAACCACAAACATGATCTCTTTTTCTATGAGTTTTTAAAATTAGATTCCACATTTAAGTGAGATCATACAGTATTTGTCTTTCTCTTATTTATTTCACTTAGCATAATACCCTCAAGGTTCATATATGTTGTCGCAAATGGTAGGATTTCCTTGCTTTTAATGACTGAATAACATTCTATTGTGTACATATACCACAACTTCTTTTTCCATTCATCCATTGATGGCCACTTAGGTTGTGTCCATGTCTTGGCTATTGTAAATAATGCTGCTATGAACATGGGGATATAGATGTCTTTTTGAGTTAGTGTTTTCATTTCCTTTGGATATATTCCCAGAAGTGGAATTGCTGGATCATATGGTAGTTCTATATCTAATTTTCTGAGGAACCTCCATACTGTTTTCCATACTGGCTATACCAATTTACAATCCCACCAATAGTGCACAAAGGTTCTTTTTTTTTCACATCCATGTCATCATTTGTTATCTCTTGTCTTTTGATGATGGTCTTTCTAACAAGCATGAGGTAATATCTCATTGTTGTTTTGATTTGCATTTCCCTAATGACTAATGATGTTGAGTATCTTTTCATGTACCTGTTGGCCATTCATATATCTTCTTTGGAAAATATGTCTGTTCAGGTCGTTGGCCCATTTTTTAATTGGATTATTTGGGTTTTTTGCTATTGAGTTGTATGAGTTCATTATATATTTTTGGATATTAACCCCTTATCAGATATATGGTTTGCAAATATTTTTTCTCATTCCATAGGTTGTCTTTTCACTTTGTTGATTGTTTCTTTTTCTGTGCAGAAGCCATTTAGTTTGCCGTAGTCCGCTTGTTTACTTTGTATTTTTTGCTGGTGCTTTAGGTGTGATTTCCAAAAAATCATTATCAAGACCTCTGGGAGGGAGATTTTTTCCTATGTTTTCCTCTAGGAGTTTCACAGTTTCAGGTCTTACATTTAAGTCTTTAATCCATTTTGAGTTAATTTTTGTGAGTGCTGTAAGATAGGGGTCAATTGTCATTCTTTTACAGGTGAATACAGGACAGATTTCTGACCAATTTTTTCAAAATATAAATTTTAGTGTATCTAGAGCCTATGATTTTTGCAGAACTATTTTTCTAAAAAGATTTAACTCTACATACAAACCAGTTTCATATAAGTCTAAATTTAATTTTAAATGTAAGTTCATGGAATGGAATTTTATAGTTTCCTCTGACATTCCCTGTAGCTTCTTGAGTTCATACACAAAAACAAAAGTGGTTTCATGGTTTGTATATTATTCAAACCATCTGTTTATACATTCTATTGCCGTATTTAATAACAAAGAAAGCATAATTTAAAATTATCTTCCTCATTAATAATTGGTTTATTCTAAGCTTCATATAAACATAATGTGCTTTCCATCTAATGCAAAGATCTTTCAATTTAATTTCAATTTCTAAGACTGTGGATATTTGCTTTGCAATGTTGCAGCAGTTTTCAAAACCAGGGAGTATACATTCATTGATGAATTCTAATAACTCTCTGATATGCTTTATTGTAACATCCATGTATATGCTTTTATTTTGTAATAACTTACTGACAAAATTTACTGCCTGAGAGCTGGCAGTTTCTGTCCCAGCACTCATACTGGAGAGTTAATATTTGTGCAGATGTCACAGAAGCCAGCTCCTCAAGGAACAGCAGGATAGCCTGCCAGCACAGGTCAGTGCTGCCCCCTTGCAAAATTTCACCTCTCTCCCATAGCTATGGTTGCTCCTGATGCTGCTTCTGCTGATGCTGCAGCTGTTGCCACCACTAATCTGGGTCCAGATCCTAGCCCAGCTGGTCCCTCAGCTTGCTGCAGTTATGCCTGCACCAGAGGCCAAGCCAACTTTCTAGTATGCACACTGCCTGTCATGCCTGTGGACCTAAGCCCTGGCATATGCACACTACTGTCTAGAGCATTTCCTATGATTATGCACATGCTCCACTATCTCATCAGGTTTCACTTTCAAAACACTAAGTTCAAAGATAAAATTATTAACATTTTCAAAACAGCAACTGCAGAACATTGCAGGGTAACACCTCCACTAAGCCTGTCCTGGCTATAGGCTACAGGTTGGATTCAGATCTGCTCCAGTTTTCTTCATTTTGGAGCTTAGGCTAAAGTGACAATAACTACCTGGAGTATGTGCTTGTCATGCAAATCACAGGAGTACAAAGAGCAAGCCAAAACATGAAAGCACGTTTAAAGGCTCTGCTGATGTCACATCCATAAACATTCTACTGGCCAAAACGTCACATGGCCAAGCCGGATATCAGTGAGATGGGGAAACATACTCCACTCACAGTAGGAGGCACTACAGGTACTGCATACTTACAAGGAAAATGGTGTGGATGCTTAATCCTCTTACAGGTAGTGAGAAATTGTGATCAATAATCCAAGGTGATCATGTCTCCATTCTTCGTTGAAGAAGGTTAAGTAAACAAAAAATAAGAAGACTATAGAAGATCCAAATGACATAATAATGAAAATATTATAGCTATGTGTCAATATTTATGCTCCAGGAATAGAGAATATACCTTCTTCTCAAGCACACATGGGATATTCACAAAAACTGACCACACATTAGTTAATAAAGAAAAACCTCAATAATACAAAAAATATTCTGTAACTAAAATGCAATACAACTAGAAATTAGTAAAAATTCAAACAAACAAAGAAACGTCAACTTAATATTGCCTTTGAACTGGATTATAGTTTCTCTTAAAGAACACTTGGATGAAAGAAAAAATACAAACTTCATTTAAAATATCAAAAAACTATTGACAATTAAAAACGATAGGATATCAGAACCCGGGAGATAAAATTAAAATGCAACAAGAGAAAGCCCTAAATGCTTATATCAATTAAAGATGAAAGAATTAAAATCCATGAATTTTAGTCATTAACTCAGAAAGCTAAAGCAAAAGACAAAGGTAAACCAAAAGAAAGAGACAGTAAGAAAACAATAAAAATAAAATAAATAAAATAACAAAAAACAGTAAAAATAAAATAAATTTAAAAAGCAGAAATTAATGGGGTAGAAAACAGAAAAACAGTCAAACTAATACAGAAATCAAACTGCTAACTAAGGAGCTTATCTGCTGCAACTAACACCCAGCACAACCAAATAATAAATAAATAAATAAATATTTTAAAAAAATTTTTAATTAAAAATTAAAAAAAAATCAAACTGCTATTTTGTTAAAAAAAATAAATTATACAAACTAATAGCTAAACTCCCCATGAAAAAGAAGGAAAAATCAGAAATATGCAAAATCAGAAATGATAATGGGGATAATCATTAAAATACAGGGCAATTTTAGAAATCAAAAAGATTATTTTGCATAACTCTTTACAAATAAATTTGAAAACCTATATGAAGGTGATATTTTCTTAAGAAAATACAACTAACCAAAACTGAGCCCAGTAGAACTTAACATTTTTCACAGTTCATTTTCCATAGAGGTACTAGAGAAAGTTTAAAAAAATCTACCTGCCCTCCCTCACACACACAAAAAAAATCCACCAGGTTCAGATAAGTTCATATAAGAATGACAACAAAACTTCAAAGACTAGATAATGCTAATGCTACATTCATTTTTGAAAGCTCAGAGAAAGAAAAACCTCCAAGTCTTTTATATAAAGCAAGTACAATATAACATTGACACTGAAATCAATATAGGTAACACCAAAAAGGAAAATTACAGTTATCATTTATGGATGTCAATACAAAACTCCTTAATAAATTTTTGGCAAGCAGAATCTAACACCACAGTAAAAAAATAATAATACATGACAACTGGTATAGATTACAAAAATGACCACATACTCCTTTGATCTTTCTATACACACCTCTTTGTGATGTGACTTTGGCACTCCTCTGTCAAAAGGTGGAAACTACTCCCCTTAAATCTGAGCTTGGCCATATGACTTACTTTTGCCCATGGGACATTAGTAAACACAATGCAAGTGGAGGTTTTAAAAGAACTTGTGCACTGGGATTTGCCCACTTTGAGGGATTTTGGGACTCTTGCAACCACCACTGTGGCCCACTGCTGGCCCACTGCATGATGAGAGATACATGGCTTATTCACCCCACTGTCCCAACTGACGGTCAGTTCTGGTAGCCAGCACCAGTTACCAAATATGCAAGTACATCCTAGACCTACCAGTACCCAGCTAACCTTCTAGCTGACTGCAGAACCACCAACTCGCAGACTCATGAGCTATAATAAAATGGTTGTTATTTTAAGCCACCGAGTTTTGGGGTGTTTCTTTTGGCAACAAAAGCTGTTACAACAAGTGAGATTTATTTTCCAGGAATACAAGAATGACAAAACGCACCAAAAGCAAAGCCACAGGTAATAGACCAAGAGAAGATTTTTGCAACATAAATCATAGATGAAGGGCTAATATCTCTAATATATAAATAAATCTTAAAAGTCAAGAAAAAGTGTAGAAAGGAAAATTAAATGAATAGACAGTTCAAATGTAAAGAAACAGGGAGACACAAAAGGGAGGGTATATGGGGATATATGTATACATATAGCTGATTCACTTTGTTATACAGCAGAAACTAACAACATTGCAAAGCAATTATACTCCAATAAAGATGTTAAAAAATATTTTAAAAATATAAAGAAACAAACAGATTTACACATATAAAAAATTGCTCAACTTATAATAAAAGATGCAAAACTTCAAAAGCATGACAATACATTCTGCTAGTGAGGCTGTGGTCAAATAAATACCCTTATACATTGTGCTGGAGTGTACAATGGTACAAAGCTAAGGAGGGGAATTTGGCAATGTCTAACAAATTGCCATTTGCATATACCTTTGACTCAGCCATGCCTATATTAGGAATTTGCCTTGCAAGTACATCTCTACACAAATACAAAACAAAAAACATAAGAAAAATAAAACAGAAACTAATGACAATTGTGTTCTGTGGAGGATAGTTGGGAACAGAATGGAAGGAATAGTGAAGGAAAGAAGTCTTCCTCTAATTTTTATGGCGTTTCTATTTAATAAAATTAAGTCAATAAAGATAATTTTTAAAGGAACTATAAAATTGGTTAAAATACCAGAAAGAGATTAACCTAAATGTATTTCAGATTTATAACATAGAGTGTAAAGAAATAATTCAAGACCTTACAAAGAGAAAAATGTACTTTTACACAACGGGGAAATGTGGGGATAGCAAGTGATCAAACTCAGTATCCCTAAACTAACTATCCCTAACTAAACTGTTATATAAATTGATATTTTATACTTCCTGATATATGATACCATGGTATGTACACAATAACACTTCTATAGTATTCTTGACCCTAATGTTTAACCTAAATCCAAGGAAACAAGCATAAAATTCCAGATTCTAAAGACTTCGTAATACAATGGCCTAGACTCTTCAAAACAACCAAACAAAGCCAACCAAATAAAAGAGGCTAACTGTTCTGCATTAAAGGAGACTAAGGAGATTTGATAACTACATATAATTCATGATTCTTGAAAGTGTCCTAGATTTAACAAATGAAAACACATTCAAAAAGAACATTACAGGGACAATTGGGGAAATCTGAACTTGGACTATTATATTAGGTAGTATTATTGTCTCAATATCAAATTTGTTCAGTTTGATAATGGTGGTGCGGCTACAACAGGAGAATTTCTTTGCTTTAAGAAAATAAGAAGATGGGTAAAATATCATGATTTTGCAACATACTTCCAAATGATTCAGAATTTGGGACACACATACACACACACACAACAACACATACACACATATATAGAGAGAGAGAATGTGTATATCTATATCTATATCTATACCTATATATATATATATATATATATATAGAGAGAGAGAGAGAGAGAGAGAGAGAGGGAGAGAGAGAGAGAGAGAGAGAGAGTCAGACCAGAGAGAAAGACAGAGACAGAGACAGACAGAAAGAGGGGGAGAGAGGCAGACAAACAAGGCAAATGATAACAACACATGAATACAGATGTTCATTTTATTATTCTTTCAACTTCTCTAAAGGCTTGACATTTTTCAAAATAAAAATTTGGGGGAAGGGAAGAGTAAATAATTTGAAGATTTAAAGGCAGGATTGATTTTGTTAACTGATTAGCTTCACTGTAAGGTGTTCAGGAGGAGACGCAGCCTTTTATTCAGAAGTTCTTTCATTGGTAGGTATTTCCTCTTTAATTGCTCAGTTTTCCCAGGTAGGAATTCTTCACTTTTCTGCTGTAGATACAAACCTGGCTACTAGCAGTTATGGAGCTGAATGGAAAAAGAAGCCTGGGCGATCTCAGTGTTCAGTATGGAGGCTTTCATTTAACCCAATTACTGCTTCTGTTTTTAATGTAGGATCTCACTAACACCTTGAACTCTGCCTGGTTCATCGAGTCCACAGCTTTGTCTGGCTCAACCTGTACAAACATAAAACCTCAAGCACACTGTTAGGAATGAGTAAGTGTGGGACAATGTATAGCTACATTGGGTTAAAAAGGAAAGTGGTGATCCAGATATTATTTTTTTAAGACTTTCAATTAATTTTCATATTTTCAACCTTACCTTGAAGCCCCACATTCTAAGTAGCCTTGTGCTCCTGCCTTCCAAAGCCACATAAGGTTATTCTTAAGCCTTTTATGAACTCCATGGGGATGATGGCTCGCTTTTTGTTGGCTTTCCTCTGCAGGCTTAGGTTTCAGTTTTCTTTGGTCATCAGAATTAGTTGCCATTACTTCACTTTCTTTCTAGTTTCCAAATAGTTGATTTCTAATGTCTTCCATCATCTTCTCACCTATTTCTTTTGTTTTGTGTGTTTATATTGCTTTATTTCTTTGCTGCCACTTTAATGGTGCTTCAAAGGGTACTAATATAAAGGTGTATGTTCAATCCACCATGTTTAAAAGAAATCTAATATTAGTAAATCCAGTGTTGTAATTCATTTTGTGACAGTGTTAAATCTCAAAGTATCAATCTGTGTGTTTTCAGCGTATTTTTCTGAACTTGCTCTGTGTCAACAGTATATAATGGACTATTTTCCATCTTCCAGACAACACTGAAACAGAAAAAGGACTACACTGAAGCAGAAACAAAGAGTAAAAGAGAAGAGATAATCTAAATGTCAAATGACGATTTTCTCATGCATGCCTACAGAGCTAGTTTGTCTGCTCTATTAGACTAGATAATACTAGGCTGGGAGAAGGGAGAAATAAGGTAGAGTTGTGATGGAAATTTTTAGCGAGTGAATCAGGATGCAGAGTGGAAAGAATACTCCTTGATTTTGTAGACTAAATTGCCCTTGAGTAGGGATTCTTCACTGACTCAGAGGTGTCTGAGCAATAGTCCTGGATAATTGTAAGCAAGGTACAGCATATGGGTGTGAAATAATAGAAAACACATATATTAGTCTCTGTCCCCTGTTCCTGGCAAAAGTTTCTAAAACCCTTGTAACTTCCTAAGTGATAATAATACTGGGAGCATCTTTTGTTCTAATAGTTGGTCTTTGACTCTGGTTCCTGACACTGAGCTCTTAAATCTCTTGGAATTTCCTGGGTGATAGTAGTGTCCTTTGTTCTAATGAGGTAACTCTTGCTGGGCTCCTGGATGGGGGCTGGTCACCAGAAAGACCAAGCCAGGATTAGAAGCTTGGAATTTTCAGCCCTACTCCCCATTGTCCAGAGAAGGGAGAGAGGCTGCAAACTGACTTAATGACTTATCATACCTATACGATGAAATCTCCATTAAAACTCCAATAGAATGGGGTTTGGAGAGCTTCCTGGTTGGTGAACACATCCACATACCAGAAGGATGACACACCCCAAATTCATGGGGAAAAAGCTCCTGCATTCGGAACTCTCCCAGACCTCACCCCTTGTGTCTCTTCATCAGGCTGTTCATCCGTATCCTTTGTGATATCCTCTATTATATAGTAAACTGGTAAATGTAAGTAAGTGTTTCCCTGAATTCTGTGAGCTGTTCTAGCAAATAACCAAATCCAAGGGGGAGGAGGTCTTGGGAATCTGCAATTTGAAGCAAATTGGACAGAAATTGTGGGTAACCTGGGGACCTACTGCTTGCAATTGGCATCTGAAGTGAGAGCAGTCTTGTGGGACTGAGGACTTAACCTGTGGGATCTGACACTATCTCTAGGTACATAGTGTCAGAATTGAGTTAAATTGTAGGACACCCAGCTGATGTCACAGAGAATTGCTTGGTGTGAGGAAAACACTCACACATCCTGTGTCAAAAGTGTGACCATAGTCATGGTGTGATAATAGAGAAGAAACACAGGAGGAGAACTGTGGTTTTCTAACATATATAGGTCTATGGGATCAGGAAAAGAGGAAACTTCATTTCTGGCCAAGATGGAACTGCAGAGAATAAGTTTGAAATCCACAAATGGGGTAACAGTGGTCAAAGCACCATTAGCTTAAAATGACAGAAATACATCAAATGAGAAAAAGCTATTATACTATCAGTAGATGATCAAAAAGATTTTAATCAAAATTCAAGAGTTCTTAATATAAACATTAAGGGAGAACTTCAAGATGGTGGAGGAGTGAGACGTGGAGATCACCTTCCTCCCTACAAATACATCAGAAATACATCTACATGTGGAACAACTCCTACAGAACACCTGCTGAACGCTGGCAGAAGACCTCAGACTTCCCAAAAGACAAGAAACTCCCCATGTACTTGGATAGGGCAAAAGAAAACACAGAGACAAAAGAATAGGGACAGGACTTCTGGGAGGGAGCTGTGAAAGAGGAAAAGTTTCCACACACTAGGAAGCCCCTTCACTGGAGGAGATGGGGCCTGGCGAGGGGGGGAAGCTTCAGAGCCACGGAGGAGAACAGAGCAACAGGGGTGCAGAGGGAAAAGCAGAGAGATTCCTGCACAGAGGATCGGTGCCGACCAGCACTCAACAGCCTGAGAGGCTTGTCTGCTCACCCACCAAGGCAGGTGGGGACTGGGAGCTGAGGCTCTGGCTTCAGAGGTCAGATCCCAGGGAGAGGACTGAGGTTGGCTGCGTGAACACAGCCTGAGGGGGGCTAGTGCACCACAGCAAGCCAGGAGGGAGTCCAGGAAAAAGTCTGGACCTGCCTAAGAGGCAAGAGACCATTATTTTGGGGTGCACGAAGAGAGGGGATTCAGAGCACCACCTGAACCAGCTCCAGAGATGGGCGGGAGCCAGGGCTATCAGCGCAGACACCAGAGATGGGCATGAAATGCTAAGTCTGCTACTGCAGCCATCAAGAAGCATGTGTACAAGCACAGGTCACTGTCCACACCTCCCCTCCCAGGAGCCTGTGCAGCCCACCACTGCCAGGGTCTTGTAATCCAGGGACAAATTCCCTGGGAGAACACATGGTGCACCTCAGGCTGTTGCAGCGTTATGCTGGCCTCTGCCACTGCAGGCTCACACTGCATTCCGTACCCCTCACTCCCCCTGGCCTGAGTGAGACAGAGCTCCCTAATCAGCTGGTCCTTTAACCCCATCCTGTCTGACCGAAGAGCAGACGCCCTCAAGTGACCTAAATACAGAGGCAGGGCCAAATCTGAAACTGAACCCCAGGAGCTGTGCGAACAAAGAAGAGAAAGGGAAATCTCTCCCAGCAGCCTCAGGAGAAGCGGATTAACTCTCCACAATCAACTTGATATACCCTACATCTGTGGAATACCTGAATAGACAATGAATCATCCCAAAATTGAGGCAGTGGACTTTGAGAGCAATGATATATATACATTTTTCCTTTTTCTCTTTTGTAAATGTGTATGTGTTTGCTTCTCTGTGTAATTTTGTCTGTATAGCTTTGCTTTTACCATTTGTTGTAGGGTTTCATCTGTCAGTTTTTTTTTTTTTTAGTATAGTTTTTAGCGGTTGTTATCATTGGTGGATTTGTTTTTTGGTTTGGTTGCTCTCTTTTTCTTTATTTGTTTTCTTTTTTTCCTTTCTTTTTTTAATTACTTTTTACTTTTTAGTTTTTAATAATTATTTTTTATTTTAATAACTTTATTTTATTTTATTTTTTTCTTTCTTTCTTTCGTTGGTTCTCCCTTTTCATCTGACATGTGGCGACAGTTTCTTGGTGCTCCAGCCGAGTATCAGGCCTGTGCCTCCGAGGTGGGAGAGCCGAGTTCAGGACATTGGTCCACCAGAGACCACCCGGCTCCACATAATATCAAACAGCGAAAGCTCTCCCAGGGATGTCCATCGCAACGCTAAGACCCAGCTCCACTCAACGAACAGCAAGCTACAGTGCTGGACACCCTATGCCAAACAACTAGCAAGACACGGGCACAACACTACTCATTAGCAGAGAGGCTGCCTAAAATCATAATAAGTTCACAGACACCCTAAAAAACACCACAGTACACGGTCCTGCATACCAGAAAGACCAGATCCAGCCTCATCCTCCAGAACACAGGCACTAGTCCCCTCCACCAGAAGCCTACACAATGCACTGAATGAAACTTAGCCACTGGGGACAGACACCGAAAACAACGGGAACTACAAACCTGCAGTCCGTGAAAAGGAGACCCCAAACACAGGAAGTTAAGCAAAATGAGAAGACAGAGAAATAAACAGCAGATGAAGGAGCAAGGCAAAACCCCACAAGACCAAACAAATGAGGAGGAAATAGGCAGTCTAACTGAAAAAGAATTCAGAATAATGAGAGTAAAGATGATCCAAAATCTTGGAAATAGAATGGAGAAAATACAAGAAACGCTTAACAAGGACAAAGAAGAACTAAACAGCAAATAAACAATGATGAACAGCAGAATAAATGAAATTAAAAATTCTCTAGAAGGAATCAATAGCAGAATAACTGAGGCAGAAGAATAGATAAGTGACCTGGAAGATAAAATAGTGGAAATAACTACTGCAGTGCAGAATAAAGAAAAAAGAATGAAAGAAATTAAGGAGTCTCAGAGACATCTGGGACAACATTAAATGCACCAACATTTGAATTATAGGGGTCCCAGAATAAGATGAGAAAAAGAAAGGGACTGAGAAAATATTTGAAGACATTATAGATGAAACTTCCCTAATATGGGAAAGGAAATAGTAAATCAAGCCCAGGAAGCACAGAAAGTCCCATACAGGATAAATCCAAGGATAAACATGCCAAGACACATATTAATCAAGATATCAAAAATTAAATACAAAAAAATATTAAAACCAACAAGGGAAAAACAACAAATAACACACAAGGGAATCCCCATAAGATTAACAGCTGACCTTTCAGCAGAAACTCTGCAAGACAGAAGGGAGTGGCAGGAAATATTTAAAGTGATGAAGGAGAAAAACCTACAACCAAGGTTACTCTACCCAGCAAGGATCTCATTCAGATTCAACGCACAAGTTAAAAACTTTACAGACAAGCAAAAGCTAAGAGAATTCAGCACCACCAAATCACCTTTACAACAAATGCTAAAGGAACATCTCTAGGCAGGATACACAAGCAAAGGAAAAGACCTACAATAACAAACCCAAAAAAATTTGGAAAATGGTAATAGGAATATACATATCAGTAATTACCTTAAATATAAGTGGATTAAATGCTCCAACGAAAAGACATAGACTGACTGAATGGATACAAAAACAAGGCCCGTATATATGCTGTCTACAAGAGACATACTTCTGACCGAGGGACGCATACAGACTGAAAGTGACGGGATGGAAAAATATATTCCATGCAAATTGAAATCAAAAGAAAGCTGGAGTAGAAATTCTCATATCAGATAAAATAGACTTTAAAGTAAAGACTATTACAAGAGACAAAGAAGGTCACTACATAATGATCAAAGGATCAATCCAAGAAGAAGATATAACAATTGTAAATATTTATGCACCCAACAAAGGAGCACCTCAATACATAAGGCAAATGTTAACAGCCATAAATGATGAAATCGACAGTAACACAATCATAGTACAGGACTTTAACACCCATTTTCACCAATGGACAGATCATCCAAAATGACAACAAATAAGGTAACACAAGCTTTAAGTGATACATTAAACAAGATGGACTTAATTGATATTTATAGGACATTCCATCCAAAAACAACAGAATACACTGTCTTCTCAAGTACTCATGGAACATTCTCCAGGAGAGATCAGATACTGGGTCACAAATCAAGCCTTGGTAAATTTAAGAGAAGTGAAATCATATCAAGTATCTCTTCTGACCACAATGCTATGAGACTAGATATCAATTACAGGAAAAAAATCTGTAAAAATAGAGAAACATGGAGGTTAAACAATACACTACTTAATAACCAAGAGATCACTGAAGAAATCAAAGAGGAAAACAAAAAATACCTAGAAACAAATGACAATGAAAACATGATGACCCAAAACCTATGGCATGCAGCAAAATCAGTTCTAAGAGCAAAGTATATAGCAATACAATCCTACCTCAAGAAACAAGAAGCATCGCAAATAGACAACCTAACTTAGAGCTAAATCAATTAGAGAAAGAATAACAAAAAACCGCAAAGTTAGCAGTAGGAAAGAAATCATAAAAATCAGATCAGAACTAAATGAAAACGAAATGAAGGAAACAATAGCAAAGATCAATAAAACTAAAAGCTGGTTCTTTGAGAAGGTAAACAAAATTGATAAACCATTAGCCAGACTAATCAAGAAAAAATGGGAGAACACTCAATTAAATAGAATTAGAAATGAAAAAGGAGAAGTAACAATTGACCCTGCAGAAATACAAAGGCTCATGAGATTACTACCAGCAACTATATGTCAATAAAATGTACAACCTGGAAGAAATGGACACATTCTTAGAAAAGCACAACCTACCGAGACTCAACCAGGAAGAAATAGAAAATATAAACAGACCAATCACAAACACTGAAATTGAGACTGTGATTAAAAATCTTCCAGCAAACAACAGTCAGGGACCAGATGGCTTCATGGGTGAATTCTATCAAATATTTAGAGAAGACCTAACACCTACCCTTCTCAAACTCTTCCAAAATATAGCAGAGGGAGGAACACTCCCAAGCTCACTCTACGAGGTCACCATCATCCTGAAAACAAAACCAGACAGAGACATCACAAAAAAAGAAAATTACAGGCCAATATCACTGATTAACATAGATGCAAATATTCTCAACAAAATACTAGCAAACAGAATCCAACAACACATTAAAAGAATCATACACCATGAGCAAGTGGGGTTTATCCCAGGAATGCAAGGATTCTTCAATATACACAAATCAATCAATGTGATACACTATATTAACAAACTGAATGATAAAAACCATATGATCATCTCAATAGATGCAGAAAAAGCTTTTGACAAAATTCAACACCCATTTATGATAAAAACCCTCCAGAAAGTAGGCATAGAGGGAGCTTACCACAACATGATAAAGGCCATATATGACAAACCCACAGCCCACATCATTCTTAATGGTGAAAAACTGAAACCATTTCCTCTAAGGTCAGGAACAAGACAAGGTTGTCCACTCTCACCACTTTTATTCTACATTGTTTTGGGAGTTTTAGCCACAGCAATCAGAGAAGAATAGAAAATAAGGGGAATCCAAATCAGAAAAGAAAAAGTAAAACTGTCACTGTTTGCAGATGGCATGATACTATCCATAGAGAATCCTAAAGATGCTACCAGAAAACTACTAGAACTAATCAATGATTTTGGTAAAGTAGCAGGATACAAAATTAATGCACAGAAATCTCTTGCCTTCCTATACACTAATGATGAAAAATCTGAAAGACAAATTAAGGAAACACTCCCATTTATCATTGCGACAAAAAGAATAAAATACCTAGGAATAAACCTACCTATGGGGACAAAAGACCTGTATGCAGAAAACTATAAGACACTGATGAAAGAAATTAAAGATGATACAAACCGATTCAGAGATATACCATGTTCTTGGATTGGAAGAATCAACATTGTGAAAAAGACTCTACCACCCAAAGCAATCTACAGATTCAATGCAATCCCTGTCAAACTACCAATGGCATTTTTCACAGAACTAGAACAAAAAATTTCACAATTTGTATGGAAACACAAAAGACCTCGAATAGCCAAAGGAATCTTGAGAAAGAAAAATGGAGCTGGAGGAATCAGGCTCCCTGACTTCAGACTATACTACTAAGGTACAGTAATCAAGACAGTATGGTACTGGCACAAAAAACAGAAATATACATCAATGGAACAGGATAGAAAGTCCAGAGATGAACCCACACACGTATGGTCACCTTATTTTTGATAAAGGAGGCAAACATATACAGTGGAGAAAAGACAGCCTCTTCAATAAGTGGTGCTGGGAAAATTGGACAGCTACATGTAAAAGAATGAAATTACAACACGATACACAAAAATAAACTCAAAATGGATTAAAGACCTAAATGTAAGGCCAGACACTATAAAACTCTTAGAGGAAAACTGGCAGAACACTCTATGTTATAAGTCTCAGCAAGATCCTTTTTGACCCACATCCTAGAGAAATAAAAATAAAAACAAAAATAAACAAATGAGACCTAATGAAACTTAAAAGCTTTTGCACAGCAAAGGAAACCATAAACAAGGCAAAATGACAATCCTCAGAATGGGAGAAAATATTTGCAAATGAAGCAACTGACAAAGGATTAATCTCCAATATTTACAAACAGCTCATACAGCTCAATATCCAAAAACTAAACAACCCAATCCAAAAATGGGCAGAAAACCTAAATAGACATTTGTCCAAAGAAGATATACAGATAGCCAACAAATACATGAAATAATGCTCAACATCACTATTCATTAGAGAAATGCAAATCAAATCTACTATGAGGTATCACCTTATACCAGTCAGAATGGCCATCATCAAAAAATCTACAAACGATAAATGCTGGAGAGGGTGTGGAGAAAAGGGAACCCTCTTGCACTGTTGGTGGGAATGTATATTGATACAGCCACTATGGAGGGCAGTATGGACCTTCCTTAAAAAACTAAAATTAGAACTACCATACAACCCAGCAATCCCACTAGTGGGCATATACCCTGAGAAAACCATAGGTCAAAAAGAGTCATGTACCAAAATGTTCATTGCAGCTCTATTTACAATAGCCAGGGCATGGAAGCAACCTAAGTGTCCATCATCGGATGAATGGATAAAGAAGATGTGGCACATATATACAATGGAATATTACTCAGCCATAAAAAGAAATGAAATTGAGTTATTTGTAGTGAGGTGGATGGAGTTAGAGTCTGTCATACAGAGTGAAGTAAGTCAGAAAGAGAAAAGCAAATACCATATGCTAACACTTATATATGGAATCTAAAGAAAAAAATTGTTATGAAGAACCTAGGGGCAGGACATGAATAAAGATGCAGATGTAGAGAATGGACTTGAGGACACTGGGATGGGGAAGGGTAAGCTGGGATGAAGTGAGAGAGTGGCATGAACATATATACACTACCAAATATAAAACAGATAGCTAGTGAAAAACAGCTGCATAGCAAAGTGAGATCAGCTCAGTGCTTTGTTACCACCTAGAGGGGTGGGATAGGGAGGGTGGGAGGGAGACCCATGAGGGAGGAGATATGGATATATTTGTATATGTATAGCTGATTCACTTTGTTATAAAGCAGAAATGAACACACCATTATACTCCAATAAAGATGTTAAAAAAATAAAAAAAGAAACCTATGGATGTAGCAAATACAGAACACAGGCCAGAATCCCATAGCAAAGAGGAGGCTGGAAAAGGGTGGAGGGTGGACGTGGAGGGCAAATAAAAATTATCCAGTGCAGTTCATTCTGGAGTTTTAAAAATTGTGAGCCAACAACATTGCTTTATGAAGAGAATCTATGAGGGGAGAGACTATATAAACAAAATGTGTTACTATCATGTTAAAAAGAATTGAAACGAATATTTCAGTGATTTAAGCTTAAGATTGCTTGCATTTGTAATATTAATTTGATGAATAACCTTCACAGTACAAAATAATAAATATAAATGTAGTGTAAAAAAGAACATTGAGTAAACTAGGAATAGAACTATACTTTCCTAATAGGACAAAACATATAGGTTGGAATGGAACAGAAAGTATCATACATGAGAAGCACCTAGAAACCTAGAAACTATATAAGAATGGCCATTTTAAGTGTTAGGGAAATTTGATAGTCACATAGGAAAAAAATATTAACTTAGAATCCTAAATCACACAATGCAAAAAAAAAAAAATTGCTGGATTAAAGATATAAATGTACAATGCAACTTTTCATAGTACTAGAGCAATGTCAGGGAATATTTTTATAATGAAGGAGACCTTTCAGAAAAAAAGCACAAAACCCAGAGTTGATACAGGAAATAAGTGATAGATTTAACTAAATAAAAAGAAGTAATTACTGTTTGGTGAATAACACCAGAAATAAAGATTTAATAACAAAACAAAAAGCCAATGCATGGATGAAACTAATTACATCAAAGAATAAAAGTTAACATCCATACTATATCAACATTTTCTACATACAAATGAAAAAAATAAATAATTTAACAAAATAGTATTAATACTAGTAATAGTGCTTATGTAATACTTAGCATAAGTATTTTCAAATGCTGTATATTATAAACCCATTTGAGCATCATAACACGTCTATGATGTTGGGCCAAATACTACCTTCATTATCCACATTTTAGAATTGAAGAAGCACAGAGTAACTTGGTCAGGTAAAACAACAACTACAACAGTAACAGTAAATAACTCATGGAATTATGATTTAAACCTAGATAGTTCTAGAGTTCATGCTAAAAAGAGGTCAGAATTTGAATAATGAGAATTTAAGGTAGCAATAAAATTCAGATCATCAAACAAGTAAACTGTGGAACATACTGTGAGATGGTGGGAAAATATATATGGAAACAGAATAATAACTTGAGTGGAGGGACTGTGAGATAACTTGAATGATAGGTTGGAGAAAGTATTACTGGATCAGTTATGAATAGAAATGAGGTAAATTCAGGTGGCTAACACGAAAAGTAAAAGGAGAGCACTACGTCCACAGTTGGATCATTTGAATATCATCTCCTCATTAGTCTAAGTGCTGCAAATGTTCCATAATTTTCCAAGTTAGCACACTGTAATTTAACTCTGTTTAGAAGGTCTTAACAGAGCCATAAATCAAGCTTATATTGACCTCTTCAGAATATCAGAGCCTAAACTAAAACACTTGAAAATAGATTTTTAACCCTACTACACTATACTATTCATAGGGTCCTGGAATTATAATTTATAATTCATATTGTATGATTGTATAATTATTGATGTGTTTCAACTAACACGCCACTGGTTATGGTAATAGATGCAAAATATGGTAAATGAATTAACAGGTCAATACAAAGTATTATGGATTGATCTCTTAATTGATTTTAGCCTTCTTGGCTCTGAGTTTTCAGTGATAATAAAATGCGCTCTGAATTTCAGATACTAATGAGAAAGGAGGCCTTTGAAGTAAGAGTTTACCAAAAATTTTCAGGTGAAATGTATTATCTACCGATAATAAAGGAAGATTTTGCTGATTCCTTTGTAACTGGGTGAATATCTGATTAAATTTTTAAAAGAAAAATAGATAAATTGGACTTGTTCAAAATTAAAACCTTTTGTGTCACAAATAATATTATCAAGAAAGTGAAAAGGCAACCCAGTGAGTGGGACAAACTATTTACAAATCATATATTTGATAAGGGACTTGTATCTAGAATACATAAAGAACATTTGCAATTCAAAAATTTAAATCAACCCAATTTAAAAATGGGCAAATGATTTGAAAAGGCACCCCAATAAGAAGATAAATAAATGGTCAATAAACACATGAAAAAATGTTCAACATCACTAGTTGTTACGGAAATGAAAATCAAAACCACAATGAGATACCACTTCATACTCACTAAGATGGCTATAATAAAAAAGACAAGTGTTGATAAGCATGTGGAAAAATCAGAGGCCTCATACATTGCTAGTAGAATTTAAAATGATACAGCTGCTGTGGGAAAGTTTCGCAATTCCTCAAAATGTTAAACATAGAATTAACACATGACTGAGCATTTCCACTCCTAAGTATATACCCAAGGGAAATGAGAACACACTTCCACACAAAAATTTGTATATGAATGTTCATAGCAGCATTATTTATAAGAGACATAAAGTGGAAAAAACCCAGATGCCCATCAATTAATGAATGCAAAAAATTGTTCTGAATTATTTCTTAAATAGTTGGAAGAATTCACTGGTTGATGCCACCTCAGCCTTGATTTTCTTGTAGTAATGTTTTTATTATAGATTCTATTTCTTTAATAAATATATTAACCTTCAGTTTTTTTCTTTTGCCAGTTTCAGTGAGTAGCATTTTGCAGAGAATACGCCATTTCATCTGAATGTTTTAATATATTGGTATAAGATTGTTCATAATATCCTCACATTACTTTTTAAATGCCTCTGGATCCTATAGTTACATCTCCTTTTTCATTCTTGATGTATTTGTTTTCTCTGTATTTTTTATTGATTGCTCTTGCTTAGAGTTAATTGATTTTATTGGTCTTTTCAAATCAGGATTTTTATTGATTTTCTCTATTTTATGGTTGTGTTCTATTTATTTCTGTTATCCTTATTTTTCCCTTCCTTCATACTTTCTTTGGGTCTCATTTGCTCTGCATTTCCTAAGTTTCTTAGAATAGATGCTTATATCATTAATTTTGCAGGATATCTTCTTTTCTCATAAATGCAGTTAAGGTTATTAATTTCCCTCCAAGCACTCTGGCTGCACTCCACAAGATTAGATTTTGCTATTTCCATTTTATTCATTTCAAAGCATTTTCTGATTTCTATAAGCATATCTTCCTCCATCTATGGCTTATGTAGAGGTGTGTTTTCATTTTTATACAATAATATCATTTCTGGTCATCTTTTTGGTTCCTTTGTGTTTAGAGAATATGTTCTGTATGATTTTGATACTTTGAAATTTGTTGTTACATGGTTAACAGCCCAAAGATATGATCAAATTTGGAAAAATATTCATGTGTACTTGAAATGGATGTATATTCTGTGTTGTGTGTGTGTGTGTGTGTATATAATAGGTTAACTGTTAATCACATTATTTAAATTTGCTATGTACTCACTCATATTTTTGTTAGCCTATTCTATCAGTTACTGAGATGCTGAGAGAAGTATATTAAAATGTCCCACTATGAATGCTAGTTTTTCTATTATTCAGTTTAGTTCTATTAATTTTTCTATGTTGAAGTGATTTTGTTAGGTGCATACAATGGATTGACAGTAGGACACTGCCTATTTATCTTCAGTGTAACTTCACTGTCTTCATGTTAATTTGTCTTCCCATAGCATATCTTTTTCCTTTAAATCTTTAATTTTTAAATCTTTCTGTCTCATAATTAAGATGAGTCTCTTGTTACTATATACTGTTGGGTTTCCTTTTATTAATCCATTCTTACAATTATTTTTTATTGAATTTTACTTTATTTTTTTATACAGCAGGTTCTTATTAGTTATCCATTTTAAACATATTGGTGTATATATATCAATCCCAATCTCCCAATTCATCACAGAACCACCACCACCACCACCCCTGCCTCTTTCCCCCCTTGGTGTCCATACATTTGTTCTCGGCATCTGTGCCTCAATTTCTGCCCTACAAACTGGTTCATCTGTACCATTTATCTAGGTTCCACATATATGCGCTAATATATGATATTTGTTTTTCACTTTCTGACTTACTTCACTCTGTATGACAGTCTCTAAATTCAGCCACGTCTCTACAAATGACCCAATTTCGTTCCTTTTTATGGCTGAGTAATATTCCATTGTATATATGTACCACTTCTCCTTTATCCATTTGTCTGTCGATGGGCAATTAGTTTGCTTCCATGACCTGGCTATTGTAAATAGTGCTGCAATTAACATTCGGGTGCATGTGTCTTTTTGAATTATGGTTTTCTCTGGGTATATGCCCAGTACTGGGATTGCTGGGTCACATGGTAGTTCTGTTTTTAATTTTTTAAGGTGCCTCCATACTGTTCTCCATAGTTGCTGTATCAATTTACATTCTCACCAACAGAGAAAGAGGGTTCCCTTTTCTCCACACCCTCTCCAGCATTTGTTGTTTGGAGATTTTCTGATGATATCCATTCAACCTGGTGTGAGGTGATACCTCATTGTAGTTTTGTTTTGCATTTCTCTAATAATTAGTGATGTTGATCAGCTTTTCATGTGCTTCTTGGCCATCTGTATGTCTTCTTTGGAGAAATGTCTATTTAGGTCTTCTGCCCAATTTTGGGTATGGTAATTTGTTTTTTTAATATTGAGATGCATGAGCTGTTTATATATTTTGGAGATTAATCCTTTGTCAGTTGCTTCATTTGCAAATATTTTCTCCCATTCTGAGGGCTGTGTTTTCATCTTGTTTATGGTTTCCTTTGCTGTGCAAAAGCTTTGAAGTTTCATTAGGTCCCATTTGTTTATTTTTGTTTTTATTTCCATTACTCTAGGAGGTGGATCAAAAAAGATCTTGCTGTGATTTATGTCAGAGAGTGTTCTTCCTATGTTTTCCGCTAAGAGTTTTATGGTGTCCAGTCTTACATTTAGGTCTCGAATCCACTTTGAGTTTATTTTTGTGTATGGTGTTAGGGAGTGTTCTAATTTCATTCCTTTACGTGTAGCCGTCCAGTTTTCCCAGCACCACATATTGAACTGACTGTCTTTTCTCCATTGTATATCCTTCCCTCCTTTGTCATGGGTTAGTTGATCATATGTGCGTGGGTTTATCACTGGGCTTTCTATCCTGTTCCATTGATCTATATCTCTGTTTTCGTGCCAGTACCATATTGTCTTGATTACTGTAGCTTTGTAGTATAGCCTGAAGTCAGGGATTCTGATTCCTCTAGCTCCGTTTTTTTCCCTCAAGACTGCTTTGCTATTCGGGGTCTTTTGTGTCTCCATACAAATTTTAAGATTTTTTGTTCTAGTTCTGTAAAAAATGCCTTTGGTAATTTGATAGGGATTGCACTGAATATGTAAATTGCTTTGGGTAGTAGAGTCATTTTCACAATATTGATTCTTCCAATCCAGGAACATGGTATATCTCTCCATCTGTTTGTATCATCTTTAATTTCTTTCATCAGTGTCTTATAGTTTTCTGCATACAGGTCCTTTGTCTCCCTAGGTAGGTTTATTCCTAGGTATTTTATTCTTTTTGTTGCAATGGTAAATGGGAGTGTTTCCATAATTTCTCTTTCAGATTTTTCATCATTAGTGTATAGGAATGCAAGAGATTTCTGTGCATTAATTTGGTATCCTGCAACTTTACCAAATTCATTGATTAGCTCTAGTAGTTTTCTGGTGGCATCTTTACGATTCTCTATGTATAGTATCATGCCATCTGCAAACAGTGACAGTTTTACTTCTTCTTTTCCAATTTGTATTCCTTTTATTTTTTTTTCTTCTCTGATTGCCATGGCTAGGATTTCCAAAACTATGTTGAATAATAGTGGTGAGTAGTGGACATCCTTGTCTTGTTCCTGATCTTAGAGGAAATGCTTTCAGTTTTTACCATTGAGAATGATGTTTGCTGTGGGTTTGTCATATATGGCCTTTATTATGTTGAGGTAGGTTCCCTCTTTGCCCACTTTCTGAAGAGTTTTTATCAGAAATGGGTGTTGAATTTTGTCAAAAGCTTTTTCTGCATCTATTGAGATGATCATATGGTTTTTATTCTTCAATTTGTTAATATGGTGTATCACATTGATTGATTTGCGTGTATTGAAGTATCCTTGCATCCCTGGGATAAATCCCACTTGCTCATGGTGTATGATCCTTTTAATGTGTTGTTGGATTCTGTTTGCTAGTATTTTGTTGAGAATTTTTGCATCTATGTTCATCAGTGATATTGGTCTGTAATTTTCTTTTTTTGTAGTATGTTTGCCTGGTTTTGGTATCAGGGTGATGGTGGCCTCATAGAATGAGTATGGGAGAGTTCCTCCCTCTGCAATTTTTTGGAACAGTTTGAGACGGATGGGTGTTAGTTCTTCTCTAAATGTTTGATAGAATTCACCTGTGAAGCCATCTGGTCCTGGACTTTTGTTTGTTGGAAGATTTTTAATCACAGTTTCAATTTCATTACTTGTGATTGGTCTGTTCATATTTTCTGTTTCTTCCTGGTTCAGTTTTGGAAGGTTATACCTTTCTAAGAATTTGTCCATTTCGTCCAGGTTGTCCATTTTATTGGCATAGAGATGCTTGTAGCAGTCTCTTAGGATGCTTTGTATTTCTGCGGTGTCTGTTGTAACTTCTCCTTTTTAGTTTCTAATTTCATTCATTTGAGTCCTCTCCCTCTTTTTCTTGATGAGTCTGGCTAAAGGTTTATTAATTTTATTTTCTCAGAGAACCAGCTTTTAGTTTTATTGATCTTTGCTATTGTTTTCTTTGTTTCTATTTCATTTATTTCTGCTCTGATCTTTATGATTTCTTTCCTTTTGCTAACTTTGGGTTTGGTTTGTTCTTCTTTCTCTAGTTCCTTTAGGTGTAAGGTTAGATTGTTTACCTGAGATGTTTCTTTTCCTTGAGGTAGACTTTTATTGCTCTAAACTTCCCTCTTAGAACTGCTTTTGCTGCATCCCATATGTTTTGGATCATTGTGTTTTCATTGTTATTTGTCTCTAGGTATTTTTTGATTTCCTCTTTGATTTCTTCAGTTATCTCTTGGTTATTTAGTAATGTATTGTTTAGCCTCCATGTGTTTGTGTTTTTTATGGTTTTTTTTCCTGTAATTGATTTCTAATCTCATAGTGTTTTGGTCAGAGACAATGCTTGGTATGATTTCGATTTTCTTAAATTTACTGAGGCTTGATTTGTGACCCAAGATGTGATCTATCCTGGAGAATTTTCAGTGCATACTGTAGAAGAAAATGTAATCTGCTGTTTTTAGATGGAATGTCCTATAAATGTCAATTAAATCTGTCTGGTCTATTGTCTCATTTAAAGCTTGTGTTTCCTTATTAATTTTCTGTTTGGATGATCTGTCCATTGGTGTAAGTGAGGTGTTAAAGTCCTCCAGTATTATTGTGTTACTGTCGATTTCCTCTTTTATAGCTGTTAGCAGTTGCCTTTGTATTGAGGTGCTCCTATGTTGAGAACATATATGTTTATAATTGTTATAATTTTTCCTGGATTGATTCCTTGATCATTATGTAGTGTCCTTCCTTGTCTCTTGTAACATTCTTTATTTTAAAGTCTATTTTATCTAATATGAGTATTGCTACTCCAGCTTTCTTTTGATTTCCATTTACATGGAATATCTTTTTCCATCCCCTCACTTTCAGTCTGTATGTGTCCCTAGGTCTGAAGTGGGTCTCTTGTAGACAGCATATATATGGGTCTTGTTTTTGTATCCATTCAGCGAGCCTGTGTCTCTTGGTTGGAGCATATAATCCATTCAATTTTAAGGTAATCATTGATATGTATGTTACTATTACCATTTTCTTAATTGTTTTTGGTTTGTTTTTGTAGGTCCTTTTCTTCTCCTGTGTTTCCCACTTAGAGACGTCCCTTTAACATTTGTTGCAGAGCTGGTTTGGTGGTGCTGAATTCTCTTAGCTTTTGCTTGTCTGTAAAACTTTTGATTTCTCTGTCAACTCTGAATGAGATCTTTGCTGGGTAGAGTAATCTTGGTTTTAGGTTCTTCCCTTTCATCACTTTAAATATATCATGCTACTCCCTTCTCACTTGCAGAGTTTCTGCTGAAAACTCAGCTGTTAACCTTATGGGAGTTCCCTTGTATATTATTTGTCGTTTTTCCCTTGTTGCTTTCAATAATTTTTCTTTGTCTTTAATTTTTGTAAGTTTGATTACTATGTGTCTTGGTGTGTTTCTGCTTTGATTAATCCTGCCTGGGACTCTCTGTGCCTCCTGGACTTGGGTAGCTATTTCCTTTCCCATGTCAGGGAAGTTTTTGACTATAATCTCTTCAAATATTTTCTTGGGTCCTTTCTCTCTCTCTTCTTCTGAGACCCCTATAATGGGAAAGTTGTTGTGTTTAATGTTGTCCCAGGGGTCTCTTAAGCTGTCTTCATTTCTTTTCGTTCTTTTTTCTTTATTCTGTTCCGTGGCGGAGAATTCCCCCATTGTCTTCCAGGTCACTTATCCGTTCTTCTGCCTCAGTTATTCTGCTATTGATTCCTTCTAGTGTATTTTTCATTTCAGTTATTGTATTGCTCATCTCTGTTTGTTCTTTAATTCTTCTATGTCTTTGTTAAACATTTCTTGCCTCTTCTCGATCTTTGCCTCCATTCTTTTTCCGAGGTCCTGGATTATCTTCACTATCATTATTCTGAATTCTTTTTCTGGAAAGTTGTCTATCTCCACTTCATTTAGTTGTTTTTCTGGGATTTTATCTTGTTCCTTCATCTGGTACATAGTCTTCTGCCTTTTCCTCTTGTCTATCTTTCTGTGAATGTGGTTTCTGTTCCACAGGCTGCAGGATTATAGTTCTTCTTGCTTTTGCTGTCTGTCCTCTGGTAGATGAAGCGATCTAGGAGGCTTGAGCAATTTTCCTGATGGGAGAGACTGGTGGTGGGTAGAGCTGTGTGTTGCTCTGTTGGGCAGAGCTCAGTAAAACTTTAATCCACTTGTCTGCTGATGGGTGAGGCTGGGTTCCCTCCCTGTTGGTTGTTTGGCCTGAGGCAACCCAACACTGGAGCCTACCTGGGTTCTTTGGTGGAGCTAATGGTGGACTCTGGGGGGGCTCACGCCAAGGAGTACTTCCCAGAATTTATCCTGCCAGTGTCCCTGTCCTCACGGTGAGACACAGCCACCCGCCGCCTCTGCAGGAGACCCTCCAAGACTAGCAGGTAGGTCCGGCTCCGTCTCCTATGGGGTCACCGCTCATTCCCCTGGGTCCCAACGTGCACACTACTTTGTGTGTGCCCTCCAAGAGTGGAGTCTCTGTTTCCCCCAGTCCTGTTGAAGTCCTGCAATCAAATCCTGCTAGCCTTCAAAGTCTGATTCTCTAGGAATTCCTCCTCCCATTGCCAGACCCCCAGGTTGGGAAACCTGACATGGGGCTCAGAACCTTCACTCCAGTGGGTGGACTTCTGTGGCATAAGTGTTCTCCTGTTTGTGAGTCACCCAACCAGCATTTATGGGATTTGATTTTATTGTGACTGCACCCCTCCTACCATCTCACTGTGGCCTCTCCTTTGTCTTTGGATGTTGGGTACCTTTTTTGGTGAGGTCCAGTGTGTTCCTGTCAATGATTGTTCAGCAGTTAGTTGTGATTCCGGTGCTCTTGCAAGAGGGAGTGAGAGCACGTATTTCTACTCCGCCATCTTGAACCAGTCTCCCCCATTCTTACAATTATTAATGATAGTTTATTATAGCAAGATATTTTTATTACTAAAACATAATGTTTTAAATAATTTATATCTCATTCTAAATCCTCTTTTTGTATACGTCTTATGATTTCCCATAGAATATGTCTGTATTGTATATATTTTATATATATATATATTATATATCTTCTGATATGGGTGAATGTAAAAAATGTTTGGAGACCCTCAACTATGCACAATAAGAGTTGTGGTCTAGAATATCAAATAAGTCTATGTAGAATTATGAAATCTGTGTATTTAAAAGATAGCAGGATTCAACTACATTTATTGAATATATATGATTATAGTTAATTCATAAATTAATATGTGTATACCTTATATGTTACTTATATGTAACACATACGTATATGTGGATATATAGTTAATTTTGACTAACAAACATTAAGTCTGATGTTTTCTCAGCTGGCAAAAGTATTGTAAGACATTCATTCATTTTTATGGTTAAAAAATCCTCAGTTACTGTTGGGTGGTGATTTTTCCCATCTTTTAAAAGTTTACAGAGTACAACTCTTATCATTCTATCCTTTGATCAGAGAAATGAGCTGAAAATTTTTTATTTGTTTTATCAAAACTTGATCTCAATAAGTGAATGCAAATTTAGATGGGAACAAGTCATTTTGCTGTGGTAGCTTTGTTGGTCCTTCTAAAGTGAACCTCACTGTGTAAGTTCAAAAAGATCAGTGAAATGCTGGAAAGCTTCAGAAAGGATGCTGAAAACCAAAATAGAAACACTATCCTTAATACTATAAAACCATTATGTGTCCACATTTATTTGGCCCTTTCAGTCACTGCCCCCTGAGAAAAGACATAATGAGGCTGAGGAAAATCTGGAGGAAATGTAAAATGATCTAAGGTACATATGTGTGTTATGGGGAGAATAGGGTGCCATAAGAAGAGAGTTTTAAAGGAAAGGATGGGTTCATGCTAGAAATATAAGAGTAAAAATGTTCTACTAGCAGGTAGAGTAGGCTACTGTGGAATGAAAAAGGAAGGTATCTGATATTTATTTCATAGTGTAAATCTTTGCATTAAGAACAAATTTGTCTTTGATATGCACCTGAGGCTGGTTTTAAGATAAATTATCTTAAAGTTCCTTTAACACATCTCCCTGAGAATAATGTCTTCATGCTTCTGTTACTCATAAAAAAGTTAATGTCACATGAGAAGAGGGTTTGGGGCTTTTAGTCTCTAAGTGCATAACTCAGCAGGAGAACAGTGTGTGGTACAGGTGCTATACTGACTAAAGTTTTCTGTCCTGTCCAATTAAGGCATGAGAGTATAGGGAAGCTGCAAGGTTTATTGCAGTGGTTTTAAAAGATAGTGGGTTTTTTTATGATTTGAAAATCTCAAAGTATAATACAGTCATAAACAAGCCTCTCTAACTGAAATAGTTTAGAATGCATAGGGCTCCACATTTTCGTCCTCCTTTCTCTTTTTATGACAAACCCTCACATATTTTTAGAGTCCTCTAGTGCTCAGAAAGATAAAGTTTGAAAGTTCCAGGTATAGTGGAAAGGGTGCTGCTTTAGACCAGGAAACTTGGGGTCTAGTTTGGGTTTCAAAACTGGCTATAACGTTAATCAAATCAGTTCATTTTTTCTATTCATATTACATGATCTATTCTGCTGAGTTAGCATATTGGGCATTCATTTATTTTTACACAATGAGCATGTATTAGTCTTACCATGTGTTAGCTTGCTTTGTATTTCAGTTTTTAAGGAGTACATTGTATGATTCATCAATGAATTGTCAATCATTTTTGGAAAGTTGGCTAGTTGTCCCGAGAGGCTCCTCACAAGGGAGCACCTTGTTAAATTCACTACAAGCCAGAAGAGCAGATTTCAAATCTTTTATTAAACCCCAGTTAAAAATATATTTAATGTAGTGACCCAGTATATACACACACTCAGTCACTCATTAGAATCATCCTAAATATTGTACACTCTCAATGATTTATTCTATTCTGTTCTTTTTTTTTTCCAGTTCTATGCTATCTTATCTTATTCTGTTTTATTTCATTAGAGGGGGCTTCCCTGGTGGCACAGTGGTTGAGAATCTGCCTGCCAATGCAGGGGACACGGGTTCAAGCCCTGGTTTGGGAAGATCCCACATGCCACGGAGCAACTAGGCCCGTGAGCCACAATTACTGAGCCTGCGCGTCTGGAGCCTGTGCTCCACAACAAGAGAGGCCACAATAGTGAAGAGGCCCGCGCACCGTGATGAAGAGTGGCCCCCGCTTGCCGCAACTAGAGAAAGCCCTCGCACAGAAACGAAGACGCAGCACAGCCATAAATAAGTAAATAAATAAATAAAATTAAAATTATTTTTTAAAAAAAAAGAATGCTGGAGGGGTTGTGGGGATGAAGGAATTAATAGGTGGAGCACAGAGGACTTTAAGAACAGTGAAAATACTCTGTATGATACTATAATGATGGATACATATCATACATTTGTCCAAATCCATAGAATGTATAACACCAAGAATAAACTCTAATGTAAACCGTGGACTTTGGGTGATGATGGTGTGTCAGTGTAGGTGCATCAATTGTAATAAATGTACTACTCTGGTGAAGGATGTTGATAATGGGGGAAGCTATGTTTGTGTGGAAGCTAGGGGATAAATTGGAAATCTCTGTACCTTCCTCTTAAGTCTGATGTGAACCTAAAACAGCTCTCAAAAATAGACTTTAAAATAAAAAACTAAAAAAAATTCCAAATTTGATAATTCCAACACCTGGGTTATCTCAGAGTAGGTCTCCATTAGTTTGTCTTCTCTCGAGAAAAAAAAAAAAAAGACTGCTGGACACAATTGATATAGTGACTACAAGTGGGTTGCCACCTGCAGTTTACAAAACACTGGTCTGGGGTCTAGAACACAGTCTTTCAAGATGAAGTATATTTGAATAGGATCACTTTGTTTGCCTCTTCATTTTTCTAGGCTGACTCTTTTCTTCATATTGTGTTTCTCCTAATAGAATTCACTTGACTATGTTTGCTTACTTATTAATGATATTAATATTATTATTAATAATAAAAATAATGAAAGTTTATGTAGCACTGGTTATTTGACAGAAAATGTACTAATAATTTTGCATTTGTTGATTCATTTAATTATCACAACACTTTCATGAGTTAGATACTATTAAAATCTTTATTTCACAGATGAGGACACCGAGGCACAAAAAGGTGAGTATGAAATACTCAGTATGTGACACTGTGCTAAGTGCTTTACAAATAATTTTCTAATTACTCTTCCAAAACCATACTTCAAAAGATTAATATTGGTATGATCCCCATCTTAAAAATGGGTTTATAAAAGTTTAAGAAGCTCGCCCAAAGTAGTACAGTTAGTAAATAGTGGAATTGGATCAGACTCTGGAGTCCAAGAAAGTAATTATTATGAATTCCAGTCTTTCATCAACTTTTGGGTGTTTCCGTCCCTTTAGTTAATTATTTACTCATAGATTTATTAAAGTTCACAAATTACTAGTCACATTCATGCTGTGTGGCTTTGATTAGTTTTATTCTGAGGACAATATTATTCTCATTATCCTTACCTTTTGGTGAAGGTGTTGGAATCTCAACTTGCATTAATGGCATGGGGCATCTGGGAACAAAAACGAGTAAGGCATATTCCTTCCATTGAGAAGCTCACGGTCAGTGGGGAGAAACAGATATGTAAGCAGTAAAAAATTGTTCGTATGGTACACAGATATTAACAAGATGCAACTGAAAGGACAGAACAACTAATTCTGTCATGGAAAGTTGGGTAAGATTTCAAGAGAAGAGCTATTATTTAAACTGAGTTTGAAAGGAAGAATAAGATTTTGCCAAGTCACAAGGGGACAAGGACATTCTAGGAAGATATAATTATCTGTCATTACATGTGAAAATGCACACCACCTATGCTATACCAGGGACTATTTTGATGTTTACCCTCTACAATCATCTCAGTGTAAAATATAGAGTTCTATGCTAAAGAATTTAATCCACCAACATACTCCATCAAATTGCTGATATAACAATCCATTATGTTTCTTGGCATTTTCCACAAATATGTGATGTTTAATTTTATTCTAGTTTACTGTGTGCACCATTTTTAAAGGCATGGATTAAAGGTATGAACTGTATATGAGTAAGAATATAAAACACTTTTGTCAAATGTTTGAAATAATAATTCTTTTCATAACTGGCCAGTTAAAATACTATAATAAATTTTATTTAATTAATATATATTAATCAATGAAAATACTAATAATAGTTAACGTTTTGTTACCCTTATTATGTGCTAAGGACTTTACATATATTAATCTTGATATTGTTTAATCCTTACAACAATCTCATAAGGTAAATGTTATTGTTATCTCTATTTTAAAGAACCAAAGATAGAGAGGCTCAGAGAGACAGCACCTTGTCTCAACAATCTAGTAATTAGCAAATTTAAACCTAGGAAATCTTAACTCTAGGACTTGTGCCCCTTCCTAACCAGAAGGTGCAGGAGTCACAAAGAGAAAATGCTGACCTTTCAAGTGGAGTTTAACAGCCAATAAAAAAAGCATATGTGTGCATAATTGTTAGAAAGGAGTCATTTACAACTGAAAAGATGGGAAAAAAAGAAAGCCAGAATTTTTACTGAGTAGAGAAATAGCTAGTCACTAGTTTCATAGCAGAAACTTATAAGGAGAAATGTAAACATCCCCTGCTTTGTTGAAGGGGAAGTATTATAACTTTAAGAAAAATGATAAAATTGTCAAAATGCAAAAAATTTAAAATGTTCGTCATCATCATTATATTTGCCCTAGGATATAGTAAAATTCACTTTTTTTCATCAAAATGAAAAGGAAAACTAACCATTGCACCATCAAAGTAATTCCTGACCCTCCACCATAGATTTGTTTTTACTATAATGGTTATATGTGGTCATGATGAAGATTTCAAAGATGGTAGAGAAGTGGGAAAATACAAAATATAAGCATACTACTCTGGCATTTTATTCCCCAATGATGATAACAATCATAAAGAGTTGCTTTCCAAATGTAAAGTGTCTGGCAACTTGCTTTCCTTATCAGTATATCCAGATTTAGCATGTACAGATCCATCTCACTTTTAGTGGCTGAATAGTTTTCCTTTATATAGATGTATCACAATTCATTTAAGCAGCTCTCTACTGATGGTCAAAAGGCGTGTGCAGTTTACATTTTAACTGATATTGTAAAATTGTGCTCCAAAAGGAGTACTTAAATTTTGACTCCTAGTAACAAAATAAAGAATTGCCTCTTTCCTCACTTACTCATGAAAGCCTAGTATTATCAATTTTTTTTTCTATTTAGAAGGTAAAAGTTACTATCTTGTATTTTCATTGTATTTCTCTAATTATAAGTATGGCTTAATATCTTTACATATGTTTTTAAGACATCTGTTGTTTTCTATTAACTACAATTTCATATTTCTATTTGGTTGTTTTCCTTTTTCTGATTCATTCTAAAGAGTGGAAATAGCCTTCTTCCATCCACAAGATATGTTACAGCAGCATGACTTTTTTTTTTTTTTTCAAATGAAAATGTACTTTTTTATTAGTTTGATTTTCCCTTTTTTTAAATTAATTTTTATTGGAGTATAGTTGCTTTACAATGTTGTGTTAGAAGGAAATCCATAAAAGAGGGGATATATTTATATGTGTAGCTGATTCATTTTGCTATACAGTAGAAACTAACACAACATTGTAAAACATGACTTTTTAAATCCTGACCCATTGAATGATGCAGAGATATGTCCAAGAGTAGGTATGGGAAAATAAGCCTGAGTGACAATTTTCTTTGAAATTCCATCCTAGAATACAGGTTACTTTTTGGAATTATGGGATCAAAATGAAACTAATAACAAATAACTCCACTTCACTGATTATTTACTGTTTCACTATAGTTTAACTAATATTCATAAGAAGAATGCCAGAAAATCTGTAGCTAATGAACATTTCATCCTTTTTACCTGTATGTTTATTTATTTAGAAGACTTTAAGGGAGATTTTTGCTAGATTTTTTGTAATAGAGGCAATATCTTGATGCACTTTGAACTTAAGTATCTACACAATTTGCAGTTGACAGTCATGAAAACTAACAAAAAATAAGTAATTACATGTTTATCTCACTTTCATATCCTTCCATTAGTAGAAATGTATCTATGTGGTTTCAAAAGAAAATACAGTGTGTCTAGCTCTGAAATTCAGATGTTTTTTGGAAAACATTAGTAGCAGCAGGTAAAGAAAATTGGTATGTATTATATGATGTAAGCCCAGAGACCCAGTAATCCAGATACACAGGATTGTGAGGTATGATTGTCCTCATCACCACCACCAATTCCACTGTCCCCCCAAATCTAGCAAATTTGAGGGTAAGCCCAGGGGCTTGCTCATGTAGGCATTTATTTGGATTACAGCTGTCCTTGAACAGGTGGGTTGGGTAAGTTGTTGACCAGAGAATGGCACTATTCTCATAGAGCCTCTTCTTTTTTTTCTGGCTGCTTTTAATATTTTCTCTTGATCAATGGTTTTGAGCAATTTGATTATGAGGTACCTTGGTTTACTTTTCTTCATGTTTCCTGTTCTTCATGCTTCTGAGTTTCTTTTATCTGTGGGTTTAGAGTTTTCATCAAACTTTTTAAATTTTTGGACAGTATTTACTCAATTTTTTTTTTCTCTTTCAGCCTCTCTCTCCTTTCCTGCAGGGACTGAAATTAAACATATATTAGGCTTCTTTAAGTTATCACATTGTTCACTGATGCTGATGCTCTGTGCATTTTTTTCTTCTCTGTGGCATTTTGAATTACTTCTATTGCTTTGTCTTAAAGTTCACTAATTTATTTGTCAATGTCGAATCTGCTTTTTATCCCCTCCAATGTATATTTTTCTTCTTAGACATTTTAGTTTTCATCTCAAATATTGTATTCTTCATGATTAGAAGTTCAATTTGAGTCTTTTTCACATCTCCAATGACTATAGTTAACTTTTTGAGCATACAAAATACAGATATAATAACATTTTAAATGTCCTTGTTTAATGCTAACATCTGGGTCAGTTTCAAGACTGATTTATTTTTCTCATTATAGGTTACATTTTCCTTTTTTGCATGCCTGACATTTGTGAATTTTATCTTGGTGAGTGCTAAATAATTTTGTAGTCCTATAAACATTCTTGAGCTGTGTTCTAGGATAAAGTTTAGTTACTTAGAAACAGTTTTCTCCTTTTGGTCTTTCTTTTAAGATATGGTACAAGAACAGAAGTGCTCAAAATAACAATTCATTATTTTATTTCTTGAAGGGAAAGCTAATTATTAGAAAATTGATGGCCAATTTCTTATCCCTGGATGCAAGCAAAAATCTTCTTTCAGTATTATCTCAGTTATTAATATGTTCAGTACATTCATGGGCATAGGAACTGCTATAATATGTGACATTTTGTAAAAGCCAAGTCTTTTATTTGGGAAGCTTGAGTTGACTGAAATGGGTAATCACTCTCTGGTTCAAAAAGAGTTCCAAGACCTTTTAAAAGTACCTGGCTTTTGTTGACTAGCTTGAGACTCAAACAATGCATTATTTTGTTTCTAGAAGGAAAAGTTTATTAAATCTCAAACAACCCACTTGACTTTCAGACAAATATTTGTTCATTTGTTTCTTTCATTTAAGTTGTAGATGAATTGCTACAGTACATGGCAAAAATTATACAAAATATATCAAAATATTACCCTTTGTTTTTAATTCTCTTTCACTTTCATTTTCATGTATTTGTATGGTTACAATTACAGTGTATATATAAGTTTGTATTTTACTTATCACCTAATGATATATTATCAATATTTTCCCATGTACTACTTAGTCTTCACAAGTATTATCACTTTTAGGGTGTTCATGATATTCAGTTTAATATATAATCCATAATATGATTAATCCTCTTTCATTTGAAACTTAGGTTGTTTTTTTTCTTTCTCTGTTTGTTTTTATTTTTATAAATAATGCATTCATTAAAATTAATTATTATTTTTTTAGGATAGGTTCCCACAGAAGAGATTACTGAGTCAAGGAATATTATAATTTTCATGACTCTTGATACATATTGCAAAATTGCCTTCAAGAAGTGTTGTTCGAATTTACATCACCAGAAGTGTACCAATTCCACAATAGCTTTGTCAGTATTTAAAACAGATTAGCAAATAAAGAAACATACAACACGTTTTGTTCTTTTCATAGGTTAAAAAAGGCATTTTATTTTATTTTTATTTGTTTACAAAGTTTGAACATTGTTTCATGTATGTGTTCCAAAAATTTATTTTTTCTTCTGTGATGTGTCTGTTGATGTCTTTTGTTTATACAAGCAGACTTTTAAAATATAATTGATTCCCTCATTTTTGTTATTGTGATATGACATAAAATTTGTCATTTTAACCACTTTAAGTGTAAAATTCAGTGGCATTAAGTATATTCATAAAGTTGTGCAACCATCATCACTATCTACTTCCAAATTTTTTACCACCTCAAACTGTACCAATTATGCAATAAATCCCTATTACTCCATTGTCCAAACTTCTGGTTATCTCTAATCTACTTTGTTTCTGTGGATTTGCCAATTCTAGACATTTCATATAAGTGCAACCATACAATATCTATCCTCCTGTATCTAGCTTATTTCAAATAGAATAATGTTTTTAAGGTTCATCTACATTACAGCATGTCTCAGAACTTCATTCCTTTTATGGCACTACACATTTCATTATAGATATACCACAAAAAATAAAATGAAATATAATCCATTCTTATATTGGTGACTTACTGCACTCTGTTTTGTGATTCTGACATGAAATAAAATTTATTTTATTGGTATTGCTGTTTGGTTTTATTACAATAGTAGTTGTATCTTCATTCTAGAAAATTCTAAATGTGTAGGAAAATCACAAAGAAGAATTTTTGAAAAAAATATCTCTAATACCATTATTCAATGGCATTTCTTGTATGCTTTCATCCAGTGTTTGTGTATTGCAAATTTAAAAAACAAAGTAGTATATTGTAACACAGTTTCTTTCATGTCTTCTTCATTCAGATTATTTCAATATTCTTTGATAATCCAATTTTAATGGCTACATTCTTATCATATGGATATATCATAATTTATTATAGCACTTTATTATGGCTGGACAGTTTATTTGCAAAAAGAAAACACTACAACAAATGTAGTTATATAAATTATTTAGACAATACAACAGGTTATCCTTTAGAATAAATTATTAGAAGTGGAATTACAGATACTCATTGCTAAACTGTTTTCTGGAAGTCTTGCGTGAAATTATACACCTACCAGTAGAAATCTGCTTCATTGGATTGCTTCCAAATACTGGGCATTTTTTGTTCTTTATCAGTTTTATAGACAAAAGTATTGTCTCTATTTTAAATCACTTTGATCATTTTTAATGTCTAACATTTAAAAACTAAATGTATTGGTCACTTGTATAATTTTTAACAAAGCTTCATTTGGGGTACATTGGAGAAGCAGAAAATAAATCTATCAGGCAGTTCTGAAATTCACATCTATTAGAGGACCACTTAAGAGGTTATTGAGTATACTGGGTAATAATATTGTAATAATCCTAGAGAGAGAAAATTAAGGCTTGAAATATGACTGTGGTCATGGAAATAGCATAACAGAAGTTTGGAGAGATGTTTTAGAATAGAAGTCAAGATTTGATTGCTGATAAGATATGGGAGAGAGAGAGAAGGAACTAACAAAGATGACAATACAGTTTCTTGGCTAGGTGACAGAAGAATGAAGATGTCATTAAATGTGATAAGAATTACATGAAGATCATGTTTAAGGAAAAAATACGGGCACTGTGTTCAACATGAGATATTTGAAGTATCATTATATACAATCTGAGGAAATGGTTTCTCAGCAGGCAGAGTTCTTATATATCAATTATTACATTTACATCAGTAGAACAGAAAAAATATCCCCCAAACAAACACCTGTATATGCATAAGAACTAATGTACAATAAAAGTGGTGTTTCGGGGACTTCCTTAGTGGTCCAGTGGTTAAGACTCTGTCCTTCTACTGCAGGGGCATGGGTTCGATCCCTGGTTGCCGAAGTAACATCCTACATGCCTCACAGTGTGGCCAAAAAAAAAAAAAAAAATTGGAGTGGACTAATAACTAGTGATGTTGAGCATCTTTTCATGTGCCTTTTGGCCGTCTGTATATCTTCTTTGGAGAAGTGTCTATTTAGATATTCTGCCATTTTTTTTAATTGGGTTGTTTGTTTTTTTTGATACTGAGCTGTATGAGCTGTTTGTATATTTTGCAGATTAATCCCTTGTTGGTCACATAGTTTCCAGATATTTTCTCCCATTCTGTAGGGTGTCTTTTCATTTTGTTTATGGTTTCCTTTGCTGTGAAAAAGCTTTTAAGTTTAATTAGGTCCAGTTTGTCTATTTTTGTTCCTATTTCCATTACCATAGGCGGTGGATCAAAAAAGATACTGTTGCGATTTATGTCAGAGAGTGTTCTGCCCATGTTTTCCTCTAAGAGTTTTATAGTATCCAGTCTTACATTTAGGTCTTTAATCCATTTTGAGTTTATTTTTGTGTATAGTGTTAGAGAACGTTCTAATATCATTCTTTTACATGTAGCTGTCCAGTTTTCCCCAGCACCACTTATTAAAGAGACTGTCTTTTCTCCACTATATATTCTTGCCTCCTTTGTCATAGATTAATTGACCATAGGTGTGTGGCTTTATTTCAGGGCTTTCTATCCTGTTCCTTTAATCTATATTTCTGTTTTTCAGCCAGTACTATACTGTGCAAAAAGAAAAACTACAATGAGGTATCACCTTATACCGGTCAGAATGGCTATCATCAAAAAGTCTACAAACAGTAAATACTGGAAAGGATGTGGAGAAAAAGGAACCCTCCTACACTGTTGGTAGGAATGTAAATCGGTACAACCACTAGGGAGAACAGCATGGAGGTTCCTTAAAAAACTAAAAATAGAGCTACCATATGATCTTGCAATCCAACACTTGGACTTATATCCAGAGAAAACCATAATTTGAAAAGTTACTTGCACCCCAATATTCATTGCAGCACTATTTACAATAGCTAAGACATGGAAGGAAGTTAAATGTCCATCGACAGAGTAATGGATAAAGAAGATGTGGTATTTATACACAATGGAATATTACTCAGCCATGAAAAAGAATGAAATAATGCCACTTGCAGCAACATGGATGGACCTAGAGATCATCATACTAAGTGAAGTAAGCCAGACAGAGAAAGACAAATATCATATGATATCACTTATATGTAGAATCTAAAAAAAAATGATACAAATGAACTTACTTACAAAACAGAAAGAGACTCACAGACATAGAAAACAAACTTATGGTTACCAAAGGGAAAAGGGGAGTGGGGGGAGGGATATATTAGGAGGTTTGGATTAACATATACACATTACTGTTTAAAAAATAGATAACCAACAAGGACCTACTGTATAGCACAGGGAGCTATACTCAATATTTTGTAATAACTTATAAGGGAAAAGAATCTGAAAAGAATCACTGGGCCGTACACCTGAAACTAACATGATATTGTAAATCAACTGTACTTCAATTGAAAAAAATGGAGTAGACTAGTCAATAAATGTTGTTTGGAGACCTATCTATTTAGAAATAAAAGTAAAGTTAGATCATTTGCCTCACACCTTACACCAAAATAAATTCCAAATGGATTAAAGATTTAAATGTAAAAAACAAAACTCTAATCATATCAGAAGAAACTCATTGTGTGTTTAAGACTCAAGGTAAAGAAGGACTTTGTGATTATGACCTGAAACCCAGAATCCATAAGGAAATAAATTAACCAATTCGACAACATAAAAAAATTTAAATTGTACATGGTAACAATAAAGGGCAAAGGCATAGACAACACATATATCAGACAATGGGTAATGTACATAATATATACAGAAGTCTTATAGGAAAATAATTTTAAAAACCATTAAAAATAAAAATGGACCAACAAACATATAGAATTATTTTAAATTACTAGTAATCAGTAAAATGAAAATTTAAAATAAAATAAAATTGAAAAAATGAAAAGAAATCTTCAGAGAGTTACTGAATTTCTTTCATTACACTGGCAAAAGTTTAAAAGGTTGATAATATCCACTTTGATGAGAATATTGGGAAATAAGTTTTCTCAAAGATTACTAGGAATATATGTTCATAAAGCCTCTTTTCTTTTAATTTTTATTTTTTTATTGAAGTATAGTTAATTTACAATGTTGTGCCAATCTCTGCTGTACAGCGAAGTGAATCAGTTATACACATATAAACATTCTTTTTTTCATATTCTTTTCCATTATGGTTATCACAGGATATTAAATATAGTTCCCTGTGCTATACAGTAGGACCTTGTTGTTTATCCATCATATATATAATAGTTTATGTCTGCTAATCACACACTCCCAGTCCCTCCCTCTCCCAACCCCCTCCCCTTTGGCAACCACAGGTCTGTTCTCTATGTCTGTGATTCTGTTTCTGTTTTGTAGATAGGTTCATTTGTGCCATATTTTAGATTCCACATATAAGTGATATCATATGGTATTTGTCTTTCTCTTTCTGACTTACTTCACTTAGTATGATAATCTCTAGTTGCATCCATGTTGCTGCAAATGGCATTATTTCGTTCTTTATTACGGTTGAGTAGTATTCCATTGTATATATGTACCACAACTTCTTTAGCCATTCATCTGTCGATAGACATTTAGGTTGTTTTCATGTTTGGGCTATTGTGAATAGTCCTGCTATGAACATAGGGAAGCAAGTATCTTTTTGAATTATAGTTTTGTCCAGGTATATGCCCAGGAGTGGGATTGCTGGATCATATGATAATTCTATTTTTAGTTTTCTGAGGAAACTCCACACTGTTTTCCATAGTGGCTGTACCATCTTACATTCCCACCAACAGTGTAAGAGTGTTCCCTTTTCTCCACACCCTCTCCAGTGTTTGTTATTTGTAGACTTTTTAATGATGGCCATTCTGACTGGTGTGATGTGGTACCTTATTGTAGTTTTGATTTGCATTTCTCTAATAATTAGTGATGTTGAGCATCTTTTCATGTGCCTACTGGCCATCTGTATGTCTTCTTTGGAAAAATGTCTATTAAAGACTTATGCCTATTTTTCGATTGGGTTGTTTGTTTTCTTTGTTGTTGAGTTGTATGAGCTGTTCGTGTATTTTGGAGATTAAGCTCTTGTCTCTCGCATCATTTGCAAATATTTTCTCCCATTACATAGGTTGTCTTTTTGTTTTTTGTTTTTTTATGGCTTTCTTTGCTGAGCAAAACTTGTAAGTTTGATTAATCCCATTTACTTATTTTTGTTTTTGCTTCTATTGCCTTGGGAGACTGACCTAAGAAAACATTGGTATGATTTATGTCAGAGAATGTTTTGCCTATGCTCTCTTCTAGGAGTTTTATGGTGTCATGTCTTATGTTTAAGTCTTTAAGCCATTTTGAGTTTATTGTTGTGCACGGTGTGAGGGTGTGTTGTAACTTCACTGATTCACTTGCAGCTGTCCAACTTTCCCAGCACCACTTGCTGAAGAGACTGTCTTTTTCTCATTTTATATTCTTGCCTCCTTTGTCAAAGAGGAATTGACCATAGGTATGTGGGTTTATTTCTGGGTTTTCTACTCTGTTCCATTGACCTGTATGTCTGTTTTTGTACCAATACCACACTGTTTTGTTTACTGTAGCTTTGTAGTATTGTCTGAAGTCTGGGAGAGTTATGCCTCCTGCTTTGTTCTTTTCCCTCAGGATTGCTTTGGCAATTCTGGGTCTGTTATGGTTCCATATAAATTTTTGGATTATTTGTTCTAGTTCTGTGAAAAATGTCTCGGGTATTTTGATAGGGATTGCATTAAATCCGTGGATTGCTTTGGGTAGTATTGCCATGTTAACAGTATTAATTTTTCCAATCCAAGAGCATAGGCTAGCTTTCCATTTCTTTGAAGCCTCTTTAATTTCTTTTAATAATGCTTTGTAGTTTTCAGCATATAAGTCTTTCACCTCCTTGGTCAGGTTTATTCCTAGGTATTTTTTTTTTCTAGTGCAATTTTAAAAGGTATTGGTTTTTTTTTTTACATTCCTTTTCTGATATTTCATTGTTAGTGTTAAGAAGTGCAACCAATTTTTGAATGCTAATCTTGTATCCTGCTACTTTGCTGAATTTATTTATTAGCTCTAGTGGGTTTTGTGTGGAATCCTTAGGGTTTTCTATATATAGTATCATGTCATCTGCATATAGTGACAATTTTTACTTCTTCCCTTCCAATTCATACATTTTATTTATTTTTCTTGACTGATTGCTGTGGCTAGGACTTCCAATACTATGTTGAATAGAAGTGGTGAGAGTGGGCATCCTCGTCTTGTTCCAGATTTTAGTGGGAAGGATTTTATCTTTTCACCATTGAGTATTACACTGGATGTGGGTTTGTCATAAATGTCTTTTATTATGTTGAGGAGATATGTTCCCTCTATTCCCACTTTGGTAAGAGTTTTTATCATGAATGGATGTTGAATTTTGTCAAATGCTTTTTCTGCATCTATTGAGATGATCATGTGGTTTTTTACTTTTCTTTTGTTAATGTGGTGTATTACATTGATTTGCAAATGTCAAACCATCCTTTTGAACTTGGGATGAATCCCACTTGGTTGTGGTTTATGATCTTTTTTATGCCTTGTTGGATTTGGTTTGCTAATATTTTGTTGAGAATTTTTGCATCTATATTCATCAAAGATATTAGCCTGTAATTTTCTTTTTTGTTGGTGTCTTTGGTTTTTGTATCAGGGTGATGATGGCTTCATAAAATGTTTTTGGGAGTGTTCCCTCCTCTTCAATCTTTTGCAAGAGTTTGAGATGAATTGCTACAAGGTTTTCACTATAAGTTCTTCTTTGTAGGTTTGGTAGAATTCGCCTGTGAAGCCATCTGGTCCTGGACTTTTGTTTGTAGGGAGGTTTTTTGTTTGTTTGTTTGTTTTTATTACAGGTTCTATTTCACTTCTAGTTCTAGTGATTTGTCTGTTCAAATCATCTATTTCTTCTTGATTCAGTTTTGGTGGGCTGTATGTTTCTAGAAAGTTGTCTATTTCTTCCAGGTTGTCAAATTTGTTGGCATATAATTGTTCATAGTGTTCTCTTATCGTTTTATGTATTTCTGTGGTATCAGTTGAGATTTCTTCTTCATTTCTTATTTTGTTTATTTCGGTTCTCTCTCTTTTCTTCTTGGTGAGCCTGGCTAGAGGTTTGTCGTTTTTCTTTACCCTTTCAAAGAAACAGCTCTGGGTTTTATTGACTTTTTTCTATTGTTTTTTTATCTCTATTTTATTTATTTCCTCCTTGATCTTTATTATTTCGTTCCTTCGCTGACTTTAGGTTTTGTTTGTTCTTCTTTTTCTAATTCTTTTAAGTAGTAGGTTAGGTTGTTGACTTGAGATTTTTCTTGTTTTTTGATGAAGGGTTGTATCACTATGAACTTCCCTCTAAGAACTGCTTTTGTATGGTTGTGTTTTCATTGTCATTTGTCTCAAGGTATTTTTTAATTTCCCCTTTGATTTCCTTGTTGACCCATTGGTTTTTAGTAGCATGTCGTTTAGTCTCCATGTAGTCATTTTGTTCTCATTTCTTTTCCTCTGGTTGATTTCTAGTTTCATGCCATTGTGGTTGGTGAAGATGCTTGAAATAATTTATATACTCTTAAATTTGTTGAGGTTAGTTTTGTGCCCCAGTATGTGGTCAATGCTAGAGAATGTTCTGTGTGCACTTGAAAAGAATATGTATTCGTTTTTGTTTTTGTTTTTTGATGTAATGTCCTGAAAATATCAATTAAGTCTAGCTGTTCTATTGTATCATTTAGGATCTCTGTTGCTTTATTGATTCTCTGTCTGGAAGATCTGTCCATTGATGTGAGTTGGGTGTTAAATTCTCCTATTATTATTGTATTCCCATCGATTTCTCCCTTTATGTCTGTTAGTATTTGTTTTATGTATTTGGGTGCCCCTATATTAGGTGCAAATAAGTTGATGAGTGTAATATCCTCTTCTTGTATTGATCCTTTTATCATTGTATACTGTCCTTCTTTATCTTTCTTTATAGTCTTTAAAGTCTATTTTGTCTGATATGAGTATTGCAACTCCTGCTTTCTTGTCATTTCCGTTTGCCTGAAATATCTTTGTCCACCCCCTCACTTTCAATCTATGTGTGTCCTTTGCCCTAAGGTCAGTCTCTTTTAGGCAGCATATTGTAGGCTCTTGTTTTTTTTAACCAATCTGCCATTCTATGTCTTTTTATTGGAGCATTCAGTCCATTGACATTTAAGGTAATTATTGATACATATGTATTTATTGTCATTTCAAACCTTGTTTTCCATTGATCCTTTGTTTCTTCTTTGTTCCTTTCTTTTTCTTTTTCTATTTCTTTTTTGTGGTTTGATGATTCCCTTTTATTTTATGCTTGTGTTCTCTTCTTTTTGGTTTTTGTGACTCTATTGTATGTTTTTGATTTGTTGTTACCCTGTTTTTCAAGTATGTTAACCCCTTCCTATATCTGCTTGCTTTAGACTGATAGTTATATAGGCTCCAAGACATTCTAAAAGAAAGAAAAGAAAAACAATCTGCACTGTCTTACTCTCCTTCCCCACATTTTATGATTCTGATGTCCCTTTTTACATCCTCATGTTTATCGTTTTGCTGTTCCTTGTGTTTACCATTGCTTTCACAAATAGTAGTTTTTTTTTTTCTTTTTGATCTGTATACTGGCTAGTTTAAGTGATTTACTTATCAACTGTGATTTCTTCCTTCCTATATCTTCTTGCTTCTTTTCTATTTAGAGATGACCTTTCAATATTTCTTTTAGGATAGGTTTAGTATTGCTGTATTCTTTTAGTTTTTGCTTGTCTGAGAAATTATCTCTCCTCCTATTCTAAATGATAATCTTGCTGGGTAGAGCACTGTAGGTTGCAGATTTTTCTCTTTCAAAACTTTGAATATATTTTGCCACTCGCTTCTGACCTGCAGTGTTTCTGTAGAGAAATCAGCTAATAGCTTCATGGGGGTTCCCTTGTAATTAACTCTTTGTTTTTCTCTTGGTGCCTTCAGAATTCTTTTTATCTTTAACTTTTGCCATTTTTATCATAGTATGTCTTGGCGTATGTCTGTTTGGGTTCATCTTGTTTAGGACCCTCTGTGCTTCCTGTATCTGGATATCTGTTTCCTTCTTTAGGTTTGGGAAGTTTTCAGCCATAGTTTCTTCAAATACATTTTCAATCCCCTTTTTCTTCTCCTTCTGGAATCCCTATTATGCATACATTGTCCTGCTTTATATTATCCCATAGGTCTCTTATATTGCTTTAATTTTTTTTTTCATTTGGCTTTCTTCCTGCTGTTTTTTATTGGGTAATTTCCATTATTATATCTTGCATGTCACTTATTCTTTCTTCTGCATTATTCATTCTGCTATTCATTGCCTTGAGCTCAGCTTTCATCTCAGCAAATGAAGTTTCTAATTTTTCTTGGCTCCTCCTTACAGTTTCTAGTTCCTTTTTACAGTAATCTGCATTTCTGTTGATAGCCTTTCTTAATTCCTTCAGTATTTTCATCACCTTCTTTTTGAACTTGGTGTCTATTAGACTGAAGAGATCTGTTTCATTGTTTGTTCCTTCAGGGGAATTCTCCTGGTCTTTTAACTGAGAGTCATTCCTCTGCTTCTTCATTTTGCTTATATTTCTCTTACTCTGTGAGTTTAGGAGAAACAAATATCTACTGTAGTCTTGGAGGGCTATTTATATATGGGAGCATCCCTGCATAGCTTGTGTGGGTTTAATATTTTTTTGGCCTGAGGGCTGTATTTAGTTTGGATGCTTGCTTTCTCTTTCCTCAGTGTGTGCTGGCCATTATCCCCTTGATAATGGGTGTGTGCAGGTGCATGGACCATGTACACACTCCTAGGAAGGTGAGAGCAGCAGTTGGCACTGAGTTGTGGGACCCTCAGTAGTGGCAGCAGGTCACGCATGCCCCCGGGTGGCAGGGGTAGTGGTTCACACTGGGTCATGGGATCCTCTGCAGTGGCAATGGGCCACGTGCACTCCCAGGGAAATCAGGGCAGTAGTTGGTGCTGTTGCAGGACCCTTGTTGGCAGGCCACACATGCTCCTGGAAAGGTGGGGTCAGCAACCTGCACTCACTCACAGGATCCACGGTATCGGCAGTGGTCTGTGCCCGCCTCTGGAGTCCAAGATGGCAGCAGTGGCTCACACCCATCCCTGTAGCTTATGTAGGTGGTGTTCTGCCACCTGAGAGCATGTGACACCTGAAAGAAGCTCGTATGGTAGGCCCGCCCCTCTCCTCACTCATCCCCCAATGATGGCATCTTGCCTCTCTGGTGGGCCCAGGCTTCTTCTCATACTCCCTTGGTTGTGGTGCACCACACCCTAGCCCCCTCAGGCTGTCTTCATGCAGCCAACCTCAGTCCTCTCCCCAGGGTTTGACCTTCAAAACCCGAGCCACAGCACCCAGCCCCTACCCACCCCAACAGACCAGCATCTCAGGCTGGAGAGTGCCAGTCAGCATCAATCATCTGTGCAGGTTTCTCTCTGCTTTGGCCTCTGAAAATCTGTTGTTGCGCTCTCTTCTGAGGCTCTGAAGCTCCCCTTCTGTCCTGGCTGATGTCCCCACCAGTGAGGGGATTTCCCTGTATGTGGAAAACTTTCTTCTTTCAGAGCTTCCTCCCAGGGATGCAGGTCCCATCCCGATTCCTTTCTCTCTCTCTTTTTTTTTCTTTTTTCTTTTGTACTACCCAGTTACGGGGAGATTTTCTTGCCCTTTTGGAGGTCTGAGGTCTTCTGCCAGTGTTCAGTAGATGTTCTGTGAGAGTCGTTCCACTTGTAGATGTATTTTTGATGTATGAGAAGGTGAGTTCCACATCCTACTGCTCCGCCATCTTGATATCTGCTTTCCCATAAAGCCTCTTTAAATAGCAGTTTGACAGCATGTACTAAAATCCTTGCATGTGCCTTAGATCAAGCAGTTTTACTTCTGGGATTATATTTCACAGACAACCTTGTAAATGTACATGAAAATATGGTACAAATTATTACAGTGATATTTGTAATAGATTAAAAATTAAAAATAAGGGAAATGTCTAGCAATGGGGAAATTATTTACTAAATTATGGTACATCTAAGCTATGAGGTATTATGCCATTTATTGAAATTTTTTCTATGAACTACTATGAGATTAAAAAAATCAAATCACAGAAAATACATATAGGATGACCCCATTCACGTGTATATATATTCATGTGTGTGCATGCACATGTGTGTACATGTGCACACTTGTGGGAGACACTAGCTGCCTTACAAGTATCCAGTTCCCCTAAGGTTCACATGTATTCTCTTTTGGTTTTTTAGGACAACTAATTTTTCAACAGATCTCCTTTATACCTGAACATTTTTTCGTAGATTTCTGTTCCTTACAGGTAAATAATCCCTAAGTCAAACTGAGAGTTTAGGTTGGAGGTAGAGTTTTGTATTGTTTTGTTAGGAAAAGAAGTATTGGGCACAATGTAGAGTAATGAAGAGAATTGAGCAGAGAGGATCCGATTAAAAGTAGGAGAAGGAGATAAACAACACAGGTGAGATCCTTGAAGGCACAGGAAGAAAGTTTAGCCTTGGAAAGATGGAGGGTTACATTTTTTTGGCCAGGAGACGAGGAATATAAATTTAGAACAAATGATCAAAATTGCTCCCTTGTTTGTGTACTACAACATAGTTAAAATACATTGAGAGTACTGGTGTGTCCATAAGTGTAACCATATTTGTTAAACGAGGGAAGGACTATTAACCCTTTAAACTTATTTGAAAAACTGCTGAATGACATGTGCATCTACTCCACTGATATTATAAAGAACTTCTAGATGCAGAAACTGAAACAAGTCCTGAACAATTTAATCACCTCCCTTCCCCTGTCCAACTTATCTTGTGTTCTTTATTGTTACTGTATGGAGAGTATCAGTGTCCAACAACAAATGTTTTGATGGGACCAATGTTGGGTGTTGGTTTGGATGAAAATCTATCAGGCCGTAATTGGATGAAAAGTAACTTTGCTGGACCTGTTCTTATCCTGGCATTTCTGCAATGTATGGCTAATGAGAATAAGATTAGAGATTGAAGAGAAGATACATGTTTTAGCATATTGGTAATAATCTCGTAGACCATGTGTGTGGTAAAGAATTTACTAGCCTAAAAGAGATTAGTTTCTCCTTCTCTTGATAGACTCACTATTTTGTGTTTTGACCACACTACTGTCTCCTCTATGCTCTCTTCCCTGTGAAACCAAGTCTTATATTTCTATTAACAGGTTTAGTATTTTTGTGCTATCAAGCAAAGTGAGTTGTTATAGATATAAATCCACATTCTGCCCATCAAAGGCTTTCTTTTTTTTTGTTAGCCATAGGTCAAGGGAAACACGTGCAACAAGGGAAATGACCAAAGAGATCAGTGAGGGGTTCCTCTTCCTGAACTTATGTGAAGGAAGGAGACTAGGTGTCTGTTCCAAGTGGAGAGATGATCATGTACTTGTCCCTTCCATGTGGTCCAAGTGAGGGTAGTTCACTCTCATTTTGCATTTAAAGTATATGCACGCACATGCGCACACCCACCCACCCACCCACACACACATATATATATATATATGATCGAGAAAAATATATCATTCGGAGTCTCTTCTCTGATAGCTATTTTCTATGACCTCTTTCAAAGTCCTTGTCTTGATGAGTTGGAAATATTTCTTATCATTTGGTACAGGAAAGCTGGTAGTAAGGCTAGTCATTGGGAGACAGAGAGAAATAGACAGGGAAAGAAGACTTACTTGTTCTTCATCCTTGAATTGTTTCATGACAGCTCATTGAGAATCATAAAATAACTTCTACTATGGATGGATCAGATGGGAAAATAAAGTACCCTCTGTTATAAAGTTGCAAGGTAACATAGAATTCTGATAGTAAATAGCCCAAGAGCACCTATAGTTAAATTTAAGTCCATATTTTCTACTCAATGAAAACAAAATTATGGCTATCAAATGTCTCAGTAAAATTTTCTTTCTTTCCCTGGAAATAGTGAACTCAAGCCTACAAGACAGTATCTATTAAACTATAATTCTTTGTAATTTAGTCTGATTTTAGTTATCAGTTGCTTACTTAATTATTTATCTATAGTTATTTTGTAAATAGTTTTATAATAACTAAGAAGAGCTGGCTATGTTATTGTTCAATAGTTTAGCCCCTTGAGGCCGTTGCTGACCAAATGCCATGTATTTTAAAAAGAAAGTCTTAATTATGAAAGCACTGAAGTAAGAAATTCCTTTGTTAAAATATGCTGCAAACCATTTGGTGCATCATTTGCATGTTCATAGTTCCAAATTACTGAGGTTATGATGTGTGTTATAAATTAACTACCATGTACATAGTGAATTAGCCACCTACTGAGCTTTCTAAGTGGGTTTATTTCTTCCGTGGCTTGAAATATAAGGTCCATTTTGAATTAATATTGTTATATACAAATTTATTCTCTTAATGCTATTTCATTGACGTCATCCTCATCACTGCCATCCCCTTCACCATCACCCAGTAATGTATATTGAGTTCCTGGGTGTATGTGACTTGTACCATAAAAAATACTAACCCTGAAATATTGACCAACAACCAAGCAACTTGATAATTAAAATGTAGTTTATCCGAAAATGATGCTAAAATAAATCAACTCAAATTTTGCTTTTTAAGCTCAAGAGCATGTAGTAATTTACCCTCTGGATTTGTGCAAGAAAGATAATCTCACTTTAATCCTCTCATTGATTCTCAAGTAATTATTGGTGGCTTGACTAGTTTGCCTTTCCACCACTTTTTCCATATAAAGGAAAGCATCGGAACCTGATTACATGAGTGACTGGAAACTTACAAGAGAACAAAACAAAACAAAACTAGTTCTCATCTTCTAGGATGGTTATGTTGTAGGGTTTAAACTCATGGGGAAGTGTTAACATAGTCCCCCCTCCCCATAATTGAAAGTTTGCCTAGATGAGAATATTGCTATCACCAAGTTAGAATTCTAAAAATATAATTCATTGAATAAATACTTAAATATAAATTGAGAAGACAGTTTTTAAAACTTAAAGTTATTCTAGACTTTTTAATTGTGCTACTGCTTTATTTGACATTATTAGAATATTCCTAAATTATTTTCTGTTATAAACAAAAATGGTATCTAGGAATATGCTTAACCTTGTTTATATATCTAAACAAAGATAATAGCAGTAAAAACATAGTTTCTCAAACTTAGTACTATTCACATTTGGGGCTGGATAATTCTTTGTTGTGAGGGGGCTGTAGTTTAGATTGTAGAATATTTAGTAGCATTCCTGGCCTCTACCTGCTGGTTGTCAGTGGCACGTCTTCCCCCCAACCCCACCCCGTCTCTGTGTCATCCCCACCCCCGGCCATGTTGTAACAACCAAAATTATCTCCAGATATTGCCAAATATCCCCTGGGGGCAAATTTTCCCCTAGGTGTTAACCAAGGAAATAAAGAAATCTTTGGGTAATTAAGAACCAAAGGCAGTTGTTTTTCCAGTATAGTACAACTGTTAAGATTCTGGACTCTAGACCCAGACTCTTGGAGTTTAATATACTGGCTCCTGACCTTGGGCAACTTAAACTCTGAACCTCATCTTCTTTATCTGTAAAATGTGGATAATAATGTATTGTAGTGTTTAAGAGGGCAGATACTGGAGCCAGATTGCCCAGATTTGAATACTGGTTAGGCAACTCTTGTGAATTTGGGAAAATTATTTTAACTCTGTGAGCCTTAGTTTCCTTATTTTTAAATGGAATAACAATAGTATTTACTTGATAGAATTAGTGAAAATCAAATGCATTAGTTTATATAAAGTGCAAAGATCAGTGTCTGGTACACAGTAAGTTCTGTGTTTGTGTTAGCTAATATCATGTTATTATTAAAATATTTGAAAAATCAGAGCAACTATGAGTCATTTCATAATTTCACAGTCACTGACACCTTCTGTATGTGTACCTGGCTATGTAAAGAACTAAGAAATAAGACACAGAAAAATTGTAAATTAAAAATTTTTGTCCAAAAGACTACTGAAACAATCAGACTGGTATTACTTATATCACAATACATTTTTAGGTACTTCTTTTGTACTTTATCTTATTTATTTGCAGTATATACACTTTTTATATTTGTATTGGCATGCACAGGCCATTGGTTTCGAGTCAGAAGATTGGTGTTTAGGATGTGCTCTGTTACAAACTTGATGATCCTAGAGAAGTCACTGAAAGTTGTCACACTTTCCTCATCTAGCAAAGGGTAATAGTCACTCGACACAATTGATTTCACTGAGAAATTTTGAGGAACATGATAGTGAATGCTTTGGAAAAGTAATATGGGATGGGGGCTTCCCTGGTGGCACAGTGGTTGAGAATCTGCCTGCCAATGCAGGGGACACGGGTTCGAGCCCTGGTCTGGGAAGATCCCACATGCCGCGGAGCGGCTGGGTCCATGAGCCACACCTATTGAGCCTGCGTGTCTGGATCCTGTGCTCCACAACAAGAGAGGCCATGATGGTGAGAGGCCTGCACACCGCGATGAAGAGTGGCCCCCGCTTGCCACAACTGGAGAAAGCCCTCGCACAGAAATGAAGACCCAACACAGCCAAAAATAAAAATAATTAATTAATTAATTAATTTAAAAAAAAGTGATATGGGATGATGATGATGATGATGATGATGCTGATGATGTAGTATCAGCACATGGTACCAAATCCTTAAACTCTAATGAACAAAACTGAATGGCATAATATTTAAAATTATTCTAATTTGATATAGTTCTGTCTATTAAAAATAAGAAAGACAATGTAAACAAATCATTAAATTAATTAGTATAAACCAGCTATTATAAAATTATATCTACTCTAACTCAGTTCATAGAGAAAGTATTTTAATATATATTCTTATATTTAGTCACATTTCACTTTTAATTATGCATTCTGAAAATAAGCATGATGCAGTATTCAGTAAAGTTTTATGTTACCAATTTCAAATGAGAAAACATATGCAAAAAGATTAAAATTGTTTTTCAAATTAGGTAATTGTCTACTTACATTAAGCACATCTCTCCCTTTTAAATATTGTAAAAGAATGTAATTTAATAGTGTTCCATTGCACTGAACTTGGAGTCAAGTCCTAGATCTTAAAAAGATTGATGAGATGATTTCTAAAGTCCTTTCTGTCAAAATATGGTACTCAACTAGTGTCAAGATAAATCAGGTCCCAAAGGATTGAGGCCCAGTGCATAGGTAGATGCACTGGACTAAGGCAGGCCACCTGGAGAAGTTCTGTAATTAGTGTTTGGGAAGAATTCAAAACAGATATAAAGGAGGGACCTTCAAGATGGTGGAGGAGTAAGACATGGAGATCACCTTCCTCCCCACAAATACATCAAAAATACATCTACATGTAGAACAACCCCTACAGAACACCTATTGAACTCTGGCAGAAGACCTCAGACTTCCCAAAAGGCAAGAAACTCCCCCATGTACCTGGGTAGGGCAAAAGAAAGAAGAAGAAAACAGAGACAAAAGAATAGGGATGGGACATGCACTTCTGGGAGGGAGCTGTGAAGGAGAAAAAGTTTCTACACACTAGTAAGCCCCCTCACTGGTGGAGACAGGGGCTGGGCAGGGGGGGAAGATTTGGAGCCGTGGAGGAGAGTGCAACAACAGTGGTGCAGAGAGATACCTGAACATATGATCAGTGCCGACCAGCACTCACCAGCCTGAGAGGATTTTCTGCTCACCCGCCTGGGCAAGTGGGGGCTGGGAGCTGAGGCTCAGGCTTCAGAGATCAGATCCCAGGGAGAGGACTGGGGTTGGCTGTATGAAGACAGCCTGAAGGGGCTAGTGCACCACAGCTAATCAGGAGGGAGTCCAAGAAAAACTCTGGACCTGCCTAAGAGGCAAAAGACAATTGTTATGGGGTGCGCAAGGAGAGGGGATTCAGAGCACCACCTAAACAAGTTCCAGAGATGGGCGTGAGCCACAACTATCAGTGCGGACACCAGACACGGGCATGAGATGCTAAGGCTACTACTGCAGCCACCAAGAAGCTTGTGTGGAAACACAAGTCACTATCCACACCACCCCTCCCAGGAGCCTGTGCAACCCACCACTGCCAGGGTCCCGTGATCCAGGAAAAAATTCCCAGGGAGAATACATGGTGTGCCTCAGGCTGTTGCCTTGTCATGTCAGCCTCTGCCATGGCAGGCTTGCCCCGCATTCCGTACCCTTCTTTCCCCAGACCTGAGTGAGCCGGAGGCCCCTAATCAGCTGCTGCTTTAACCCCATCCTGTCTAGGCAGGGAACAGACGCCTTCAGGAAACCTACATTCAGCAGGGGTGGGGCAAATCCAAAGCTGAACCCCAGGAGCCATGTGAACAAAGAAGAGAAGGGGAAATTTCTCCCAGCAGCCTCAGGAGCAGCATATTAAATCTTCACAATCAGCTTGATGTACCCTGCATCTAAGGAATACCTGAATAGATAACAAATCATCCCAAAATTGAAGTGGTGGACTTTGGGAGCAACTTTAGACTTGGGGTTTGCTTTCTGCATCTAATATATTTCTGGTTTTATGTTTATCTTAGTTTAGAATTTAGAGCTTATTATCATTGGTAGATTTGATTATTCATTTGGTTGCTCTCTTCCTTTTATTTTGTTAATATTTTTTTTCCTTTTACTCTTTTCGTCAGTGTGTATGTATATGCTTCTTTGTGTGATTTTTGTCCGTATAACTTTCTTTTTACATTTTGTCCTATGGTTCTGTCCAGTTTTTTTTGTTTTTTGTTTTTTTTTGTATACTTTTTAGTGCTTGTTATCATTGGAGGATTTGTTTTTTGATTTGGTTGCTGTCTTCTGTCTTTCTTTATTTCTTTTAATTACTTCTTTATTTTTAATATTTTTTTTATTTTAATAATATTTGTTTTATTTCACTTTTTTCTTTCTTTTTACTTCTCACTTTTCTTCTGAGCCATGTGGCTGATAGGGTCTTGGTGCTCCAGCCGGGTGTCAGGCCTGAGCCTCTGAGGTGAGAGAGCCAAGGTCAGGACATTAGTCCACCAGAGACCTCCCATCCCCACGTAATATCAAACAGAGAAAGCTCTCCCAGAGATCTCCATCTCAAGACTAAGACCCAGCTCCACTCAATGACCACCAAGCTACAGTGCTACACACCCTATGCCAAACAACTAGCAAGACAGGAACACAACACCACCCACTAGCAGAGAGGCTGCCTAATATCATAATAAGTTCACAGACACGCCAAAAGACACCACCGGATGGGGTCCTACACACCAGAAAGAAATGATCCAGCCTCATGCACCAGAACACAGGCACCAGTCCCCTCCACCAGGAAGCCTACACAACCCACTGAACCAACCTTACCCATTGGGAGCAGACACCAAAAACAATGGGAACTACTAACCTGCAGCCTGCAAAAAGGAGACCCCAAACAAAGTAAGTTAAGCAAAATGAGAAGACAGAGAAATACACAGCAGATGAAGGAGCAAGGTAAAAACACACCAGACCTAACAAATGAAGACGAAATAGGTAGTCTACTTGAAAAGGAATTCAGCACAGTGATAGTAGAGATGATCAAAAATCTCAGAAATAGAATGAAGAAAATAAAAGAAACGTTTAACAAGGATCTAGAAGAACTAAAGAGCAAACAAACAATGATGAACAACATAATAAATGAAATTAAATATTCTTTAGAAGGAACCAAGGACAGAATAACTGAGGCAGAAGAACGGATAGTGACCTGGAAGATAAAATGGTGGAAAACTACTGCAGAGCAGAATAAAGAAAAAAGAATGAAAAGAATTGAGGACATTCTCAGAGACCTTGGGAACAACATTAAATGCACCAACATTTGAATCACAGGAGTCCCAGAAGAAGAAGAGAAAAAAAAAAAAAAAAAGGTTCTGAGAAAATATTTCAAGAGATTATACTTGAAAACTTCCCTAACAAGGGAAAGGAAATAATCAAGTCCAGGAAGCACAGAGAGTTCCATACAGGATAAATCCAAGGAGAAACATGCCAAGACACATATTAACCAAACTATAAAAATTAAATACATAGAAAAAATATTAAAAGCAGCAAGTGAAAAGCAACAAAACATACAAGGGACTCCCCAGAGGACTAACAGCTGACCTTTCAGCAGAAACTCTGCAAGCCAGAAGGGAGGGGCAGGACATATTTAAAGTGATGAAAGAGAAAAACCTAAAAGTAAGATTACACTACCTAGCAAGGATCTCACTTAGATTCAATATAAAAATTAAAATATTTAAAGCAAGCAAAAGTTAACAGAATTCAACAAAACCAAACCAGCTTTAAAACAAATGCTAAAGGAAATTCTCTAGTCCGGAAACACAGGAGAATGAAAGACCTACAATAACAAACCCCAAACAATTAAGAAAACGGTAATAGGAACCTACATATAAATAATGACCTTAAATGTAAATGGATTAAATCCTCCAAACAAAAGACATAGATTGGCTGAATGGGTACAAAAAAAAAATACCCGTATATATGCTATCTACGAGAGGCCCACTTCAGACCTAGGGACATATACAGACTGAAAGTGAGGGGATAGAAAAAGATATTCCATGCAAATGGAAATGAAGAAAAAAGAGGGAGTAGCAATTCTCATACCAGACAAAATAGACTTTAAAATAAAGACTATTACAAGACACAAAGAAGGACACTACAAAATGATCAAGGGATCAATCCAAGAAGAAGATATAACATTGTAAATATTTATGCACCCAACATAGGAGCACCTCAATACATAAGGCAAATGCTAACATCCATAAAATGGGAAATTGACAGTAACACAAAAATAGAGGGGGATTTTAACACCCTATTACACCAATGGACAGATCATCAAAAATGAAAATAAATAAGGAAACAGAAGCTTTAAATGACACATTAAACAAGATGAACTTAATTGATATTTATAGGACATTCCATTCAAAAACAACAGAATACACTCTCTTCTCAAGTGCTCATGGAACATTCTCCAGGATAGATCATACTTTGGGTCACAAATCAAGTCTTGGTAAGTTTAATAAAATTGAAATCGTATCAAGTATCTTTTCCAACCACAAGGCTATGAGACTGGATATCAAATACAGGAAAAAATCTGTAAAAAACACAGATACATGGAAGCTAAACAATATGCTATTAAATAACCAAGAGATCACTGAAGAAATCAAAGAGGAAATCAAAAAATACCTTGAAACAAATGACAATGAAAACAAGATGACCCAAAACCTATGGGATGCAGCAAAAGGAATTCTCAGAGGGAAGTTTATAGCAGTACAATAATACCTCATGAAACAAGAAAATTCTCAAATAAACAAACTAAACTTACACCTAAAACAATTAGAGAAAGAAGAACAAAAAAAACCCCAAAGTTAGCAAAAGGAAAGAAATCATAAAGATCAGGTCAGGAATAAATGAAAAAGAAATGAAGGAAAAAAATAGCAAAGATCAATAAAACTAAAAGCTGGTTCTTTGAGAAGAAAAACAAAATTGATAAGCCGTTACCCAGACTCATCAAGAAAAAAAAGGGAAAAGACTCAAATCAACAGAATTAGAAATGAAAAAGGAGAAATAACAACTGACACTGCAGAAATACAAAGGATCATGAGATATTACTACAAGGAACTATATGCCAATAAAATCGACAACCTGGAAGAAATGGACACGTTCTTAGAAAAGCACTTCCTTCCGAGACTGAACCTGGAAGAAATAGAAAATATAAACAGACCAATCACAAGCAATGAAATTGAAACTGATTAAAAGTCTTCCAACAAACAAAAGCCCAGGACGAGATGGCTTCACAGGCAAATTCTATCAAACATTTAGAGAAGAGCTAACACCTATCCTTCTCAAACTCTTCCAAAATATAGCAGAGGGAGGAACACTCCTAAACTCATTCTATGAGGCCACCATCACCCTGATAACAAAACCAGACAAAGATGTCACAAAAAAAGAAAACTACAGGCCACTATCACTGATTAACTTAGATGCAAAAATCCTCAACAAAATACTAGCAAACAGAATCCAACAGCACATTACAAGGATCACACACCATGATCAAGTGGGGTTTATCCCAGGAATGCAAGGATTCTTCAATATATGCAAATAAATCAATGTGATACACCATATTAACAAATAGAAGAATAAAAACTATATGATCATATCAATAGATTCAGAAAAAGCTTTCAAAGAAATTCAACACCGATTTATGATAAAAACCTTCCAGAAAGTAGGTATAGAGGGAACTTACTTCAACATAACAAAGGCAATATATGACAAACCCACAGCCAACATCATTCTCAATGGTGAAAAACTGAAACCATTTCTTCTAAGATCAGGAACAAGACAAGGTTGCCCACTCTCACCACTATTATTCAACATAGTTTTGGAAGTTTTAGCCACAGCAAACAGAGAAGAAAAAGATATAAAATGAATCCAAATTGGAAAAGAGGAAGTAAAAACTGTCACTGTTTGTACATGCCATGACACTATACATAGAGAATTCTAAAGATACTACCAGAAAACTACTAGAGCTAATCAATGAATTGGGGAAAGTAGCAGGATACAAAATTTATGCACAGAAATCTCCTGTATTCCTATACGCTAATGATGAAAAATCTGAAAGGGAAATTAAGGAAACACTCCCATTTACCAATGCAACAAAAAGAATAAAATACCTAGGAATAAACCTACCAAAGGAGACAAAAGACCTGTATGCAGAAAATTATAAGACACTGATGAAAGAAATTAAAGATGATACAAATAGATGGAGAGATATACCATGTTCTTGGATTGGAAGAATCAACATTGTGAAAAAGACTCTACCACCCAAAGCAATCTACAGATTCAATGCAATCCCTATCAAACTACCAATGGCATTTTTCACAGAACTAGAACAAAAAATTTCACAATTTGTACAGAAACAGAAAAGACCCTGAATAGCCAAAGCAATCTTGAGAAAGAAAAACAGAGCTGGAGGAATCAGGCTCCTAGATTTCACACTATACCACAAAGCTACAGTAATCAAGAGTGTATGGTACTGGCAGAAAAACAGAAATATAGATCAATGGAACAGGATAGAGAGCCCAGAGATAAACCCATGCACATATGGTCACCTTAGTTTTGATAAAAGAGGCAAGAATATACAATGGAGAAAAGACAGCCTGCTCAATAACTGGTGCTGGGAAAACTGGACAGCTACATGTAAAAGAATGAAATTAGAACACTCCCTAACATCATACATGAAAATAAACTCAAAATGGATTAAAGACCTAAAAGTAAGGCCAGCACTATAAAACTCTTAGAGGAAAACATAGGAAAAACACTCTATAAGTCACAGCAGGATGCTTTTTGACCCACCTCCTAGAGAAATGGAAATAAAAACAAAAATAAACAAATGGGACCTAAGGAAACTTAAAAGCCTTTGCACAGCAAAGGAAACCATAAACAAGATGAAAAGACAACCCTCTAAATGGGAGAAAATATTTTCAAATGAATCAACTGACAAAAGATTAATCTCCCAAATTTACAAGCAGCTCATGCAGCTCAATATCAGAAAAACAAACAACCCAATCCAAAAATGGGGAGAAGACCTAAATAGAGAGTTCTCCAATCCATAAATGGGCAGAAGTCCTAAACAGAGAGTTCTCCAAAGAAGATATACAGATTGCCAACAAACACATGAAAGGATGCTCAACATCAGTAATCGTTAGAGAAATGCAAATCAAAACTACAATGAGGTATCACCTCACACCATTCAGAATGGCCATCATCAGAAATCCACAAACAATAAAATGCTGGAGAGGGTGTGAAGAAAAGGGAACCCTCTTGCACCATTGGTGGGAATGTAAATTGATATAGTCACTATGGAGAATAGTATAGAGGTTCCTTAAAAAATTGAAAATAGAACTACCATATGACCCAGCAATCCCACTATTGGGCATATACCCTGAGAAAACCATAATTCAAAAAGAGTCATGTGACCACAATGTTCATTGCAGCTCTATTTACAATAGCCAGGACATAGAAGCAACTTAAGTGTCCATCGACATATGAATGGATAAAGAAGATGTGGCACATATATACAATGGAATATTACTCAGCCATAAAAAGAAATGAAATTAAGTTTTTTGTAGTGAGGTGGATGGACCTAGAATCTGTCATACAGAGTGAAGTAAGTCAGAAAGATGAAAACAAATACCATATGCTAACACATATGTATGGAATCTAAAAAGAATAAATAAAATTGTTCTGAAGAACCTAGGGGCAGGACAGGAATAAAGACGCAGATGTAGAGAATGGACTTGAGGACACGGGGAGGGAGAATGGTAAGCTGGGACAAAGTGCGACAGTGGCATGGACATATATACACTACCAAATGTAAAATAGATAGCTAGTGGGAAGCAGCCACATAGCACATGGAGATCATCTCGGTGCTTTGTGACCACCTAGAGTGGTGAGATAGGGAGGGTGGAAGGGAGATGCAAGAGGGAGGAGGTATGGTGATATATGTATATGTATAGCTTTTTCACTTTGTTATAAAGCAGAAAGTAAAACACCATTGTAAAGTAATTATTCTCCAATAAAGATGTTAAAAAAAAACACCTTTCACATTACAACCCAGAAAAAAAAAAAAAAAAAAAAGAAGGACTGTCAATAAGCTTTGAGGGCCCTGATGAAGTTGGAGGCCATGAATTTGGAGAGGTATCAGTCTTTAGGGTTACGGAATTTTATTCACCACCTATAAGCTGTATGCATGCAGAAATGAAGCGTATTATTAAAAAACGTTATATTTTCTTGTTAATCTACTGTTCTTTCAGAGTTTTAGGACAGAGCAGGGAGTAATACAAATATTATTTTTTCTTTTTGTTCATTTTTATTGAAATATAGTTGATGTACAATATTTTATAAGTTACAGGTGTACAATAGTGATTCATAATTTTTAAAGGTTATACTCCATTTATAGTTATTATCAAGTATCATTTTAAATGTAGCCCACAGACTGTACTTCAATGTTTATTTTGGATGGCAGAGTGCATATTTTTATGGGAAATCCCCAAATGCCTCCTGCCATTGCCCGTTTTCCTCCTCTTGCCCTGTAAACCAATGTAGAGAAAGCTAATGGAAAAGGAAAATCTTCTGTATTGTTTCATTAGTCTTAGGACATGTTTGAACCCACATTGAATGACAATGATGTCATTGAGGCAGCTGATGTGCTTTTACAATATGTCAGGATAATATCTGTGTTATTTTCACAGTTTGGAATTTATTTATACTTTTTCAGTAGAAATGTTTATTTTTAATTTCTGACTCTCAGTCTCCACTCTCTCTGTGGGTAAGATTATTTCAAATTGAAATTTGGAATATACTCGGCTCAGCAAGAGTTTTTTTTTTTTTTTTTTTTTCATCTTTCGAAATTTTTTTTTTTTTTAAACTTTGGGTTTATTTATTTTATTTATGGCTGTGTTGGGTCTTCGTTTCTGTGCGAGGGCTTTCTCTAGTTGCGGCAAGTGGGGGCCACTCTTCATCGCGGTGCGCGGGCCTCTCATTATCGCAGCCTCTCTTGTTGCGGAGCACAGGCTCCAGACGCGCAGGCTCAGTAATTGTGGCTCACGGGCCTAGTTGCTCCGCGGCATGTGGGATCCTCCCAGACCAGGGCTCGAACCCGTGTCCCCCGCATTGGCAGGCAGATTCTCAACCACTGCGCCACCAGGGAAGCCCCTCAGCAAGAGTTTTTAAAAGTGGAAATTATCACTTTTTTTTTGAAAATTGAATTTCTAATGAAAGAGTTAGAGATAGGATTTTTTTGGATGGAGACATTTTTGATAGGTAATGTAATGAAATATCCAGTCTGAGTGTTGGAGCCTAATCTTAGCTTTTAATTTGGATTTAATTTGTATTAAAATAGCCAGTAGATGAAAAAATCATATTAATAAAAATGGACTAATTTTATCCAAGATAATTTGATAATGTTCCTTACATTTCTTCAGCTTTGTGATATCACACATATAAACCTTGACAAAGGCCTTTTAAAAATAATTTTGGTGCTCTCATTTCACTAGATGAATACATTTATAATTCTCAGTGCAATGTTTATTTCAACAGTTTTAGGAGATTTTTTTTAAACCATTTAAAAATTTTTTCATAGTGTAATTTTTTAATGACAAAAGTACTAAATATTCACTGACCCAGATTGTACAGTGTGATCTTGTGCATATTAACCTCTCTGATCTCATCTCCTACTACTCTGCTCCTGATTCAGTTTGTTCCAGCCACACTGGCCTTCTGACTATTCATTAACCACGTTAGATATACATCCATCTCAAGGGCTTTGTACTTGCTTTTCTCTCTGCCTGGAATGCTCTTGCCCAAGAAATCTTCATGGCTCTTTCTCTCATTTCCTTCAGGTGATTTTCAATTATTGCCTTCTCAAGGAGATCTTTGGCCACCTCATTTAAAATAGCAAAATCACTGATCTCCTGCCAGCAATTTCTCTTCCCCTTCTTGGATATTTTTCTCCATAATATTTATCATCATATGAAGTAGCATGCATTGTAATCATATGTTTAAGTAAATATGGGCCACAAATTATCTGTTTATGTTATTGTTATATTTCCAGCATCTAAAACAGTGTCTAAAATACAAAAGCTGCTCAAGATATACTAGTTTGATAAATGAATAATTGTAGAAAATATGAAAAAATGCAGAAGAACAAAGAGAAGAAAAGAAGACATTCATAATCTCACAACCTGGAAATAATCATAGCTGTCATTTGTGTGCATGCTTATGTGCACCTCCACAAAAATATATACACATATGCCTATAATACTAGATATAGTAGTAGTGGTAAATTTAATAGTAAGAGACGTAGTAAGAAAAAAGTGGCATTCAGGCAGGTAACCAGGCATTTGACTCTATAGCTACAGTTTCTGTGAGTAAGGCATTCAGGAATAGCTTGGGTGAATGAGTGATGGCTCAATGTCTCTACTGAGCCTGCAATCAAGATGCCAACCAGCCTGCAGTCATCTGAAGTCTTGACCAAGACTTGAGGTCCCACTTCCAAGATGGCTCACTCACATCTTGGCAAGTTAATGCTGGCTGTTGGCAGGAGGCCTCAGTTCCTTGCCATGTTGGCCTCTCCATGAAGCTGGTTCAGTGTTCTTTAAAAAATATCAGTTATTCTTTCCTGGAGTGAGTCATTCAGGAGAGAGAGAAAGGAGGAAGTAACAGTGACTTTTGTTACCTGGTCTCAGAAGTTACACACCATCACTTCTACTTAATTCCATTTATTACAAGTGAGTAACAAAGTATAGCTCACAGTCAAGGGAAGGGAAATTAGGCTCTACCTTTTGAAGGAAAGTGTATCAAATTTGTGGACATCTTTTTAAGCCACCACACTGACCAAAATAAGTTATAAATAAAAGGAACATAGTTAACAGTGAGATTAGGGATCATTCCCAACTCAATAACAAATTGCAAGCAATACTTGCCAAATGTAATACAGATTAAACCAAATTATACTAACCTTCTGGGAATTTAAAAACAGTTGTCATTCCCAAAATAGAGGAGAACTTTTGTGGAAAGTATGTGGAAGGAATTCTGAAGGAAAAAAAAACACATTAACATCATTCTATTTAGAGGAAATTTTGGAATTCTGGATAGATCACAGCTTATTAGATAATAATTGAACTGTCAAAGTAAAGAAACATGGATTTCAAATACATAAACAATGAAAGAAGAAAATAAAAATGGATTAATATAATGGAGTGGTGGGGCTTCTCTGGTGGTGCAGTGGTTAAGAATCCACCTGCTAAGGCAGGGGACATGAGTTCGATCCCTGATCCGGGAAGATCCCACATGCCACAGAGCAACTAAGCCCATGCGCCATGACTACTGAGCCAGCATTCTATAGCCCACGAGCCACAACTACTGAAGCCCGTGTGCCTAGAGCCCGTGCTCCACGACAAAGAGAAGCCACCACAATGAGAAGCCCGCACACCACAGCAAAGAGTAGCCCCCGCTTGCTGCAACTAGAGAAAGCCCGTGCACAGCAATGAAGACCCAATGCAACCAAAAATAAATAAATTAATTAATTAAAAAAATAAAATAAAATAATGGAGTGGTCCTAGCTGAGGGACCAAAAAAAAAAAAATTAATGAGAAAAAAATGGCACAGTAAAATTTGAATTTACTTTGAGGAAGCAAGCAAAGAAACATAACTATAGAAAACAGAAGCAAGGACACAGCACATAAACATAAATTGATCATCTAGGATTCAGGAGGGCATAAAAAAGAAAAAAATTCAGTTTTTATTGAATAAACCATCTAAAATTCTCATTTCTTCATCCTGGTGCTGTTTTTGTGCCGTTTTTAATTATTTGGTAATATCCCCAGATTGTATAAAATAAAAAAGAATTAGAAATGAAAAAAAAGAAAAATTAAGGTGGTAAGAAGGAAGGCAACAGAGATGAAAGATAGAAATGACCACTTTAACATATGGTTGATCAGTGTTCTTGTGTGTAAAAGAATAGGATAATGACAGAGAAAAGTTCTAAAAATAAGATATGCTATTGGTTTGAATAACCATCTGATTCTTCAAATAAAGGGTATCATTATATATTTATCATGTATCAGATAAAAATAATAAAAAATAGTTTTACATGTTTGCATGAAATTATTGAAATACAGGATTCAGTTTTAAATGTAAAATTTCACAAAGAAAAATTTGAATATAAAAGGCCAAATCAAAATTAGGAGTTTTGGGATTAACAGATACATACCACTATACATAAAATAGATAAACAACAAGGATTTACTCTATAGCACAAGTAACTTTATTCAATATCTTGTAATTACCTCTGATGAAAAAGAATCTGAAATTTTATATATATATATATATATTTAAAACCGAATCACAAAAAATGAAAACTGGTAGAATAAGGATGTGTGGAGAATAAATAAATAAATAAATAAATAGCCAAAAGAAAATTGAATAAATTCCACAAGAGTAAAATACAATAAAAGTAAAAATCAACAACAAATACACAGACCCATCTCCAATTACCTACTTAGAAATTGAAAAAAATTAATATTCTTTCATTTATTCCATAAATATTTACTGAACACCTAACATATACCAAGCAGTCTTCTAGGCATTAGGAAAACAGCAGTAAACAAAACAGGCAAAAAGGTGAACCTTCAATGAGCTTATATTCAGTTGAAGCAAGGGAGACAATACAAATTTAAATAAGTAAAATATATACTATGTTAAATAATTATGTTTTATAGAGAAAGGTAAAGCAGGGAAGAGCAGGAGGTAACAGCAGTGGGTGTGTGGGGAGAAATGAGTATACAATTATAAATAGAGTGGGGAGAGAAGGCCTCCCAGAGATAACTTGAAGGTAAGGGAGAGGGCCATGTGGCTATCTGGGAAAAAAGAACATTTCAAGAAGAAGGAAAAGCTAGAGCAAATGCCCTGAAGTAGGAATGTGCCGGCTTTGCTCAGAAAAAATGGAGGAGGCCAGAAAGGCTGGAACAGAGTGATTCTGACAGAGAATGAGGTCAGAGAGGTAGTAGGGAGACGGCATCAGATTCATGTAGGGAAGAAATTTTTAGATTTTAAGGACTTTGAATTTTATTCTACATGAGATAAGTCATTGGAAGGATTTGAATAGATGAGTAACATGATTTGACTTACCTTTTTGAAGGATTATTTTGACTGTTGTATTGAGACTGTGATATTCTGCAAGTGAGAAGTAGGGAGAGCTGTTATAAGGGTATTAGAATGATCCAGGCAAGAGGTGATGATGACTTAGACCAGGGTGTGCAATGGAAGTGATGAGAACTGATGAGATTGTGGATATATTTTTAAAGCAGAACCATTTCTCGATTGATTGGTGGAGCAGTGTGAGAAAAAAAGAGAGGAATCAAGATTGATTCCGTTTTCATCAGGAAGAATTTACAGGGATGAACTTGAGATTCACTGAAATGATGAAGATTTTAGCAGGAGCCTTGACTCAGTGAATTTGGAGAATACCAGAAGTTGTTTTGGGTCATGTTAAAGTTTGAGATTTCATTAGACATCCAAGTGAAAATGTCAAGAAGAGATTCTTAGAGCTGGACATAGAGCCTTGAATTCAGGAGTAAGGGCCAGATTGGAGGTACCTATTTGAGACCTGTCAATGCATAGATGGCATTTTAAGCCATGCAACTGAATAGGAGTATAGATAGAAAATAGATATTTACAGGTCTTGGAGATGAGGAGGAACCAATAAAAGAGTCAAGGAAGGAATGGCCAGTGAGGTAGAACAACTGGGAGATGGGATTTTAGACAATAATCTAAGTAATGCTTGGATCAAAAATTTATAATTGAGATTATACACTATCTAGAAATGATAAGCATTAAGAACAGTCCATATTAAAATTTGAAGAAATGGGTTATAGTAAGAGCTAGAGTAAAATTCAGGCTCTAAAATTCCCTAATTAGAAAACAGTAAAGAATAAAAATGAATAAACTATATAACTCAGGAATCTATTAAAAAATCCCTTAATAATATAAAATACATGATTAAGAGCTAATGAAATGAAGCAGGACCCAGTGGGGTCCTCCTGGGTATAAAGTCTTTCCGTGTCCCCAGTTTCTTGTTTGTAGGAAAGAGACTTCATTCAGCTTCCTTGACCTTCCCTGAGTTCCAAAGAGCAGATTAAGTCAAAGAACAGTAGCTATAAAGATCAAATCAGAAATAAATGAAAAAGAAATGAAGGAAATGATAGCAAATATCAATAAAACTAAAAGCTGGTTCTTTGAGAAGATAAACAAAATTGATAAACCATTAGCCAGACTCATCAAGAAAAAAAGGGAGAAGACGCAAATCCATAGAATTAGAAATGAAAAAGGAGAAGTAACCACTGACACTGCAGAAATACAAACGATCATGAGAGATTACTGCAAGCAACTCTATGCCAATAAAATGGACAACCTGGAAGAAATGGACAAATTCTTAGAAATGCACAACATGCCGAGACTAAACAAGGAAGAAATAGAAAATATGAACAGATTAATCACAAGCACTGAAATTGAAACTGTGATTAAAAATCTTCCAACAAACAAAAGCCCAGGACCAGATGGCTTCACAGGCGAATTCTATCAAACTTTTAGAGAAGAGCTAACACATTTCCTTCTCAAACTATTCCCAAATATAGCAGAGGGAGGAACACTCCCCAACTCATTCTACGAGGCCACCATCACCCTGATACCAAAACCAGACAAAGATGTAACAAAGAAAGAAAACTACAGGCCAATATCACTGATGAACATAGATGCAAAAATCCTCAACAAAATACTAGCAAACAGAATCCAACAGCACATTAAAAGGATCATACACCATGATCAAGTGGGGTTTATTCCAGGAATGCAAGGATTCTTCAATATACCCAAATCAATCAATGTGATACACCATATTAACAAATTGAAGGAGAAAAACCATATGATCATCTCAATAGATGCAGAGAAAGCTTTCGACAAAATTCAACACCCATTTATGATAAAAGCCCTGCAGAAAGTAGGCATAGAGGGAACTTTCCTCAACATAATAAAGGCCATATATGACAAACCCACAGCCAACATCGTTCTCAATGGTGAAAAACTGAAACCATTTCCACTAAGATCAGGAAGAAGACAAGGTTGCCCACTCTCACCACTATTATTCAACATAGTTTTGGAAGTGTTATCCACAGCAATCAGAGAAGAAAAAGAAATAAAAGGAATCCAAATTGGAAAAGAAGAAGTAAAGCTGTCACTGTTTTCAGATGACATGATACTATACATAGAGAATCCTAAAGATGCTACCAGAAAACTACTAGAGCTAATCAACGAATTTGGTAAAGTAGCAGGATACAAAATTAATGCACAGAAATCTCTTGCATTCCGAGACACTAATGATGAAAAATCTGAAAGTGAAATTAAGAAAACACTCCCATTTACCATTGCAACAAAAAGAATAAAACATCTAGGAATAAACCTACCTAAGGAGACAAAAGACCTGTATGCAGAAAATTATAAGACACTGATGAAAGAAATTAAAGATGATACAAATAGATCGAGAGATATACCATGTTCCTGGATTGGAAGAATCAACATTGTAAAAAATGACTCTACTACCCAAAGCAATCTACAGATTCAATGCAATCCCTGTCAAACTACCAATGGCATTTTTCACAGAACTAGAACAAAAAATTTCACAATTTGTATGGAAACACAAAAGACCCCGAATAGCCAAAGCAATCTTGAGAACGAAAAATGGAGCTGGAGGAATCAGGCTCCTGGACTTCAAACTATGTTACAAAGCTACAGTAATCAAGACAGTATGGTACTGGCACAAAAACAGAAATATAGATCAAGGGAACAGGATAGAAAGCCCAGAGATAAATCCACACACATATGGTCACCTTATCTTTGATAAAGGAGGCAAGAATATACAGTGGAGAAAAGACAGCCTCTTCAATAAGTGGTCCTGGGAAAACTGGACAGGTACAAGTAAAAGTATAAAATTAGAACACTCCTTAACACCATACACAAAAATAAACTCAAAATGGATTAAAGACCTAAATGTAAGGCCAGACACTATCAAACTCTAAGAGAAAAACATAGGCGGAACACTCTATGACATAAATCACAGCAAGATCCTTTTTGACTCAGCTCCTAGAGAAATGGAAATAAAAACAAAAATAAACAAATGGCACCTAATGAAACTTAAAAGCTTTTGCACAGCAAAGGAAACCATAAACAAGACAAAAAGACAACTCTCAGAATGGGAGAAAATATTTGCAAATGAAGCAACTGACATTGGATTAATCTCCAAAATTAACAAGCAGGTCATGCAGCTCAATAAGAAAAAAACAAACAACCCAATCCAAAAATGGGCAGAAGACCTAAACAGACATTTCTCCAAAGAAGATATACAGATTGCCAACAAACACATGAAAGAATGCTCAACGTCATTAATCATTAGAGAAATGCAAATCAAAACTACAATGAGATATGATCTCACACCGGTCAGAATGGCCATCATCAAAAAATCTAGAAACAATAAATGCTGGAGAGGGTGTGGAGAAAAGGGAACACTCTTGCACTGTTGGTGGGAATGTAAATTGATACAGCCACTATGGAGAACAGTATGGAGGTTCCTTAAAAAACTTAAAATAGAACTACCATACGACCCAGCAATCCCACTACTGGGCATATACCCTGATAAAACCATAATTCAAAAAGAGTCATGTACCAAAATGTTCATTGCAGCTCTATTTACAATAGCCAGGACATGGAAGCAACCTAAGTGTCCATCATCAGATGAATGGATAAAGAAGATGTGGCAAATATGTACAATGGAATATTACTCAGCCATAAAAAGAAACGAAATTGAGTTATTTGTAGTGAGGTGGATGGAGTTAGAGTCTGTCATACAGAGTGAAGTAAGTCAGAAAGAGAAAAACAAATACAGTATGCTAACACATATATATGGATTCTAAGGGGAAAAAAAGGTCATGAAGAACCTAGTGGCAAGACGGGAATAAAGACACAGACCTACTAGAGAATGGACTTGAGAATATGGGGAGGGGGAAGGGTAAGATGTGACAAATTGAGAGAGTGGCATGGACATATATACACTACCAAACATAAAATAGATAGCTAGTGGGAAGCAACCGCATAGCACAGGGAGATCAGCTCGGTGCTTTGTGACCACCTAGAGGGGTGGGATAGGGAGGGTGGGAGGGAGGGAGATGCAAGAGGGAAGAGATATGGGAACATATGTATATGTATAACTGATTCACTTTGTTATAAAGCAGAAACTAACACACCATTGTAAAGCAATTATACTCCAATAAAGATGTTAGGAAAAAAAAGAGAAGCTGCTAATCAGGGAAGGGAGGGGATGCAGAAATAAGGGAGGAGCAGTCAAGAAACAATAGTGCAGCTATTGGTCATGTTCCTTCATCTGGGACATAGTCCTCTGCCTTTTCATTTTGTCTGTCTTTCTGTGACTGTGGTTTTCGTTCCATGGGCTGCAGGATTGTAGTTCTCGCTTCTGCTGTCTGCCCTCTAGTGGATGAGGCTATCTAAGAGGCTTGTGCAAGCTTCCTGATGGGAGGGAGTGGTGGTGGGTAGAGCTCAGTAAAACTTTAATCCAGTTGTCTGCTGATGGGTGGGGCTGTGTTCCCTCCTTGTTGGTTGTTTGGCCTGAGGTGACCCAGCACTGGAAACTACAGGCTCTTTGGTGGGGCTAATGGTGGACTCTGGGAGGGCTTATGCCAATGAGTACTTCCCATAACTTCTGCTGCTAGTGTCCTTATCCCCGTGGTGTGCCACAGCCACCCCCAGCTCTGCAGGAGACCCTCGGACACTAGCAGGTAGGACTGGTTCAGTTTCCTATGGGGTCACTACTCCTTCCCCCTGAGTCCTGTTGCACACACTACTTTGTGTGTGCCCTCCAAGCGTGGAGTCTCTGTTTCCCCCAGTCCTGGTGAAGTCCTGCAATCAATTCCCGCTGGCCTTCAAAGTCCGGTTCTCTGGGGATTTCTCCTCCCGTTGCTGGACCCCCAGGTTGGGAAGCCTGATGTGGGGCTCAGAATCTTCACTGCAGTGGGCAGGCTTCTTTTTTAAAAAAATAATTTTATTTATTTATTTATTTTTGGCTGTGTTGGGTCTTTGTTGCTGCACGCGGGCTTTCTCTAATTGCGGCGAGCAGGGACTACTCTTCATTGCGGTGCACGGGTTTCTCATCATGGTAGTTTCTCTTGTTGCGGAGCACAGGCTCTAGGTGCACGGGCTTCAGTAGTTGTGGCTTGCAGGCCCTAGAGTGCAGGCTCAGTAGTTGTGGCGCACAGGCTCAGCTGCTCCACAGCATGTGGGATCTTCGCGGACCAGGGCTCGAACCCGTGTCCCCTGCATTGGCAGGCAGATTCTTAACCACTGTGCCACCAGGGAAGCCCTGCAGTGGGCAGACTTCTGTGGTATAATTGTTCTCCAGTTTGTGAGTCACCCACCCAGCAGTTATGTGATTTGATTTTATCATGATTGCGCCCCTCCTACTGTCTCATTGTGGCTCCTCCTTTGTCTTTGGATGTGGGATATCTTTTTTGGTGAGTTCCAGTGTCTTTTTGTCGATGATTGTTCAGCAGTTAGTTGTGATTCCGGTGTTCTCACAGGAGGGAGGAGCGCACATCCTTCTACTCCGCTGTCTTGAACCAATCTCCTCCATTGACATTTAAAGTGGTTTTTTGTAGGTATGTACTTATTGCTATTTTGTTATTTGTTTTCTGGTTGTTTTTGTAGTTCTTCTCCATTGCTTTCTTCTTTTAGTGTCTCTTTTGTGGTTTGATGATTTTCTTCAGTGTTATGTTTGTGTTCCTTTCTCTATAGTTTTGGTATATCTATAGTAGGTCTTTGATTTGTGGTTACCATGGAGTTCATTTATGTTGACCTATATCTATTTGATTTAAACCGATAGTCATTTAAGTTCAAACACATTCTGAAAGCTCTACATTTTTTACTCACCTCCCAACATTTTGTGTTTTTGATGTCATATTTCACATCTTCATGTCTATCATTTAACTGTTTATTGTAGTTAGAGTTGATTTTACAATTTTTGTAAGCTGTTAATTACAAAGCTTTTTGTAAGCTGTTAATAAGCTACTAGCTTATTTAACTGGTAAATACCCAGCCTTTATGATATAATTGCTTCACCAGTATATTTTCCCCATCTTTTAATTTCTTATTTCCTGTTGTAGCCATTGTTTTTTTTTTTTTTACTTCAAGACGACCTTTTAACACTTCTTGTAAGGTTGGTTTAGTATTGATGAACTCTTTTAATTTTTGCTTGTCTGAGAAGCCTTTATCTCTCCTTCAATTCTGAATGATAACCTTGCTGGGTAAAGTATCCTAGGTTGTGGGGTTTTCCCCCTCAGCACTTTAAATCTTATCATGCCACTCCCTTCTGACATGCAAAGTTTATGCAGAAAAATTAGCTGATAGGCTTATGGGAGTTCCTTTGTATGTGACTCTTGTTTTTCTCTTGCTACCTTTAGAATTCTCTCTTTAACTTTTGCCCTTTTAATTATATGTCTTGATGTGGGTGTGTATGGATTCATTTTGTTTGGGACTCTCTGTGCTTCCTCTGTGTTTCTTTCTTCAGATTAGGGAAGTTTACAGCCATAATTTCATCAAATACATTTTCAACCCCTTACTCTCTCTCTTCTCCTCTGGGACCCCTATAATGCAAATGTGAATATGCTTGATGTTGTCCCACAGGTCCCTTAAACTATTCTCATTTAAAAAAAATTTTTTTTGCTCTTATGATTGAGTGATTTCCATTATTCTACTTTCCAGACTGCTTATGTTTCCTTCTCTGTCACCTAATCTGCTGTTAATTCCCTCTAGTGTATTTGTAATTTCAGTTATTATATTCGGCTCTGACTGGTCCTTTTTATATTTTCTAGTTCTTTGTTAAAAATTCTCACTGTGTTCATCTATTCTTTTCCCCAGTTCAGTTAGCATTCATATTACTACTGCTTTGAAGTCTTCATCAGTTAAATTATTTATCAGTTTCCTTAGGGTTTTTTACAGCATTTTTTCTTGTCTTTAATTTGAAACATGTTCCCCTGTCTACTCATTTTCTAAAAACTTTCTCTGTCTCTATGAAATAAGGTGAGAGAGTTATCTATCCCAGTCTTGAGGGTGTGTTCTTGTGTGGGACCATCCCTGTTCAGTCTGCATGTGCCCAGTGGCTCTGGAGGGAGAGCTAGATATGAAGTGAGCATGGGCTGCATCTTCCCCTGGGGTCTGCTGGCAGTCACTGCCCGGGTGGGAAACAGGTCTGGAGTTGAAGGGGCTAGAGCCAGAACAAGGTGTGAGCTGGGGCTTCTTCTATGCTCAATGGCCATCACTGCCCTTTCAGGTGTGGGGTTGGGTCCTGAGGGGCTAGAGTAAGAGACCTGAGGAAGTTGGGTTTCTCCCGGGTGTGATGGCAGTCTCCACATTGGTCTGGGATACAGCCAGGTCCTGAGGGCTTGGGGCAGTATTTCTGTGCTGCTTTCACCTTCTCCCCAGCGTGCACACTGTGGTTACAGGCTGGAGGGAATGGGCTCTGAGCCAGAGGGGTTCAGGCCGGAGGGGTTGGTGCCACACCACTGAGCTGGTGCCACACCCTCCATACTGTGCACTGGGAAGCGAGTTCCTGAGATGGCGGTCTCTTCACTCTCCCCAGAGTGTCTGCAGGGACACATGACCTGGAATGACTGTCTCTACTGGGCAGAGGCAGGTCCAAGGTCTGAGCTACCTCTGTTTCCTCAAAGTGCACACACACTCATTGGTAATGGCCTCAGCTCAGTGGGGAGCAGTGCCAGAGCAAGAGGGCCTAGATCATAAGCCTGGTACAGGCTGGGGTGGGGAGCACTGGGTACATCCTAGGAATCCAGCCAGAGGCCTGGGCAGCAATCAAGCCCACCTGCTCCAGGGAGGGGTTTGAGTGGAAGGATTCAGTCCCACGAACGTTCTTTGCTGACCCTGAGGTCTGTGACTGTCCCATCCCACATGTGGTCTGTCCACCTGAGCTCATGCCATGAACTCTGGAAGCGAGTCAGGGTGAGAATATGGGGGAAGGGTGGACCCAAGTGCTGCCCATTGTCCAGGTGCAGTCACTCCTTACTTCCCATCCTCACTGCGCCCATCCTGCCCCTGTCCCAGGTAGCTCATGTTGGGTGGTCTCATATATGGGTCCCCTGATTCTAAGATGAGCTACTCTGAGGAGCCACCCTTCCCAATCTCATTCCATCCACACCCACAGTAGTTGTCAGACATCATAGGATCACAGAGTAGGATCGAGAGCCTCCTCCAGCGAATCCAACATTTTGAGCATCCCGACACCCTGTCGTGGGGTTTGGTGACTTCTGCATCATCCCCCTCCTATGTTTTGGGAATTTAACAACAACCCTTGAACAAAACAGATCCGACCCTTGCTTTTGCTCATTCAATGCCTTACAGAACCTGGACCAGCCTCTACTCCCTTTACTCCCTGAATCACATCTTCCTCCCTCAAGGGAGATTATCCCTGATTACTTTTATTCACACACAGGGACACACAGTCACCAACCTGGAATGTCCTATCTACCGTCATACCCCCTTTTGTGTAGTAAAACACCGGTCTTTCGGGAAGGGTGTCAGGCAGAACCACCCTCGCCTCACTCAAACACAAATCTGTCCCTCTGAGTCTCAGGCTGGTACAGCCCTGGGTCCCGGCTGAGGGAAGGAAGTGCTCCCCAACCTCCAGTGAGGGGGAAATCGAACATGGAGTTCAGACTCAATCTCGTGTGTCCTGAAGAGGCAGTCTGGGAGATTGAGCGGGGACACGGAAATATCATTTCCAGGAAAATCTGTGTCATGGGGCGGGTGGAAGAGTATTTGACGGGGACCATGCAAGAACACAGACCTACTAACCACACTTGCCATAGAACCTGACGGGCCAATTTCCACTCAAGGGTATAGAGACGACCAGGCTGGAGGAGGGTGGTCAGCTGGCTAGGGCAGGGAGGATGTGAAAGCTTCCAGATCGGAGCTCTGGAAGGGGGTCATGAGTTCCTGCTGATGGGGAGGGGGAATGGCAGAGATGAATGGGAACCGCCAGACCCCAAAGGAGGAGGGGGGTTTGGAGAGAACTAGAAGAGGGCCTTCGGGGGAAAGGGAGGACGTGCCAATGTGGCCTGGCAGAGCCCACACAGGACCCAGACCTGGGACACTCCGCTGGCTTGACTGCAGGGATGGTAGCAGAGGCTGGCCCAGAGTCCCCACCACAGGATGCCGGAGATACTGTTCTGGAAAAGGCTCTGACGTGGAGCAGCGCCCCGCCCCGGCCCCCTACCCCTACCCCTCCAGAGAGAAGGCAGAACACAGAACATGAGAGGTACTTTAATTGGAAACTGCTGTGAAACTGGGGCGGGGCGGGGGCAAAACAAGGGGGAGAGGAAGCCCGAGCTGAGGCAGAACAGGAGGGAACGAGCTTGGCCACAGCTCCCGGGCCCCAAAGGTACCAGCTGCTCCTCTTGCAGGAAGACGCTGGGCTCAACCTGTGAAACAGCGGAGTCAGGGAAGAGCCTCAAGCCAGGGCCAGCCCCCAGCCCTGCTCAACAGCCAGGACTGTGGGAAGGGGTACGGTGTGTGTAACACTCACTTCAAAGGGTCTGGAACTTGTCAGCCAGGTACTGCATGGCGGCTGCAACAGGGACAGGCATTAGCAGGCGCTCCAGACAGAGGGATATAGAAGCCCGTCCCCCTATCCCCGTGAGGAACCGCCTAGCCCTGCAACCTGAAACCCCCTCCAGACCCGATGCAAAGAGCTCTGGGCCTGATCACTCCCCACCACCCAAATTGAATGTGGAACCGGTTCCTAAAGGGAAACAAAATGTGCCAGCGGCTCTCATGCTGTGGGCCGTGCCACAACCAGTCAGAACTCGTCACACAAACAAACAAACAATCCAACAAGAACCTTAGAAGCCACACCAAGCAGCAGTTCAAGGAAAAAATCAACGAGGCATCTCTAAAAGTCCTATCAGAAGGAGATTCCCTAGGACTGGTCTGGCTGGCAAAGTGTGCATGCAGTCCAGACAGTACTTTGCTACTTGTACACACGCCCAGCTGTACATGCACAGCCGGCTCCAGGGCCAGGCCTGCTAGGTTCTCCTCCCCACAGGGATGTTGGTCCCTGCGAGGCCGACTGCACCTGCAGCCCACCCCCACCCCAGGTGCCCACCTGGGTTCTGCACTAAGACACCGCTCTCCGTCCCTGGTTCCTCATACCAAGTTGCTCCTTAAGGTCGTCTATTTCTCTCTGTAGCACGAGACACTAGGCCAGCAGACACAGGAGGAAGAGAAATGATTAGTATACTCTGGCCTCCTCTCTCCTCCACCTTCTCCTCTCTCCAGGGCCCTCCATCCCAAAGCCGGGTGGCTAGACTGGCAAGGGCTCCTCAGTGGAAAGGAGGTGGGCTCCCTCCGTGGGGTACGCGATGGGGGCAGGGGAGGGGGGGCCCCACACATGTCAGTTGAACTTGGACCCAGATCCCGCCCTCGAGTTTGGGCCTGCATTTCCAGGAGCCAGAGGAAGCATTACCCAAGGACAGCCCTGCGTTCCCAGTGGCTGCTGCTGCCTTTCCGGTCTTGGGGGATGGTCAAGTGGCTCCCGGTCACCTGAGAGGGAAAGGACACACAATCCAGCTTCCCAGGCTCCCAGTGAGGTGGAAAGGGCCAAGCGGGGTCTAACGTGAGGTGAGGCAGCACCACCCTCCGCTGGCAACAAGCCGCCCCTGCTCTGCCCAGCAGCCCGAACCTTCTCTCTGGGCCTGCCTCCCCTGTTCCCCGGGGGCAGCCATTTCGCCACCGCGGGCCCCAAAGACTGTGGCTCTGGATTCGACCCTCCCAGAGCTGCAGCCACAGCCAGCACGTGGGAGAGCAATGTGGGCGAACAGGACTTAACAGAAAAGGCTGTTCCCCTGCAAGTCTACACCCGGAGGAGCTGTTTGGGGCACTGCCACCCATCACCCCGGCCGCACAAACCCCACACAGAGGATGATGTGGCTCAAGGCCAGCCCTGCCAGCACCCCGTCTCCTGTGGGAGAAGCTGCCTGGGAGCAAGGCTGTGCCCCCAGCAGAGACAGAGCCAGAGGTTTCTGTCCTCCACCCCTCTCCCCTCCCCTCATATCAAACCCACGACACTCACCTGAGGGGACAGGCCCCCTGGGCATGACTTCTCCTGGGTTCAGGGCCAAGGGCTCTGAGTTGCCTGGATCTTGGGGGCCTCTGGTGTTGAGGTCACCACTGCTGGCTTTTCCACGATGCATGCGTGGAAAAGATGTTCCTGGCCTGTAAGCTGGCAGCTGAAACAAGAATTTCTCACCGATTTGGACTAAGGATGTGTGTCTCTGTGTGTGTGTGTGTGTGTGTGTGTGTATGTGTGTACGTGTGTGTGTATGTGTGTGTGTGTGTGTGTGACAGAGAGAGAGAGAGAGAGAGAGAAAGTGAGAGAGAGAGAGAGAGAGAGAGAGAGAGAGAGAGTTATGTGATTAGGGGCCGGGGTGAGGCAGGGAATTGGGAAGGGAATTGAAAGGCTGATCTCATTAGCACTTCCTCCCTCAGTCAGCCCCAGGCCAGCAGGCAGAGCTGATCTAGGGACAACAGTGGGGCACTGAGAAAGCCCAGGTCCCCTGCAAGGAAGGTCTGGGGAACAGCTAGGAAGTAGGAATCAGGAAGCTGGTGAGTCTAAATACTGAGGCTTTTTGGGGAAGCTTTTAAGGGATCCCCCGACCCAATTCAGCTACCAGCCCTCCCTTCCATCCCAGCCCCAGTCTCGCAGAGGAGGCTGGAAACAGGCCAAGGGTGGAGAACCGGGCCCAGCACACCCGAAGTGCTACCTTAATGTTTGTCCCTAGTAAAAGGAGCCCGATCTGGCATCCTAATGACCCAGTGACCGAGGGGCACCCAATGACGACCCCTGAGGGATGGACAGAGGCAGCATGGGTGAAGACGTGTGTCCTGGGGGCGGTTGGAGCGGGGGTGGGGGAAGAGTGGGGAGAGAGGAGGAGCATGGCCTACTCACTTGGCCCTTTGCGGCTGGGTCTCTATTTGGGTCCTTATCTTCTCCCGCCACCGCCTCAGACTCCCTTGCCCGCCTGGCCACGGATTTCTTCCCAGCGCCGGTGTGCTTGGACTGTTCGGTTCCCAAAGGGACCAAGGTATACCTCTTGGATCTCCCAAGCAGCGGAATACCAGAGATTGGGGGCAAGGTGGCCGGTTCCAGGGCAGTTGCCGAGATTCGCTCTCCCCCGGAAGGGAAGGTTGTCCCCGGGGCAAGTTTGGAGGCTCCCCTGAGGGATTTCTTCTCCTGGGCCCCCTCCTTCCTAGGAGTGACCCACGGCAGGCCACCTGCAGCAGCAGCAGCAGCAGCTCCCGGGTAGCTGGACCTGCTGCCCCCCTTCCCCCAGAGCACGCTCCACATTTTCTTAGGGGAAGAGATGCCCTGCTCTCCCACGTCCTCCGTTTCCACAACCGAAGTGAGTCCTCGCGGAGCCGAGGACAGGGAAGAGCCTGGCACGTGAAGGAAATTCTCCCTGACTTGGAAATTCGAGTGTCTGGGAGTGTCCCCGGGATCCTCGGGTCTGCTGGGCTCGGCCTGGCCTCCTCCTCTGGGGTAAGTGCTCACCGTCATCAGCTGTGTCTCACTGAACTCATCTGAGGACTCGGGGTTGGACAGCAGCCAGGCCAGGCCTTCCTCGGGGAGCCGCTGGCGATCCGCGGCCACGTTCAACCTACGCTTAGGGCCTCTCTCAGGGTTCCCCCAGGCCCGGCCCGCTTCGGGCCCACCGAGGTGGAGAGGGCGGGCCGGAGCTGGCGGCGCTTCCCCACAGCTCTGGTCGGGCGCTCCTCGACCGCCGGGGCCCGCCTCGAGGCCGGCCCACGCGGCGGACACTTCGAAGGCGGCGCAGCTCTCCAGGGACGGGTGTCTGCGGACGCCCAGCACGTCCCACTCGGCCAGCTGCAGCAAGATGGCCGCCGCAGACTCCTCGTCCAGGTCCAGGAGGTCCCTCTTGTCGTCAGCCGGGGAGCCAGGTCGGCCTTCGGGGCCCCACGGCACCGGCCCTTCCGCTTCCAGCATCTCCCGCTCCAACTGGAAGCCCTCGGGGTCCGGGAAGCCGCCCCCGCCCTCGCCGCTCCGCGGCTCCCCGGGCTCGGGGCCTGGGTCGGGTCCCCATGGGACTGCGGGGCCGGCCGGGCCGACGCCGGCCCGCTCCCCGCCCTCTGGGCCGAAACCCGTTCCCCACACAGACACCTCATCGGGGGAGCTCATGTCGCGACCCTGGCGGCGCCGGAACCGGGGCGACGGTCGATGGCCCGAGTCGCGGTCACGGCGGGTGAGGCGGGCGGCGCTCAGAAGGCAGCGGCAGCCACCTCACGCGCCGCACGAGCTCGCCTCAAAGGAGACGACGCGCGGCTTCCAGCGCGCCTCCCACGCCCGCGCCGCGGCCTCCTCATTGGTCCGGGCCCCGCCAACCAGCGGGCGCCTTGTTCGCCTGCCGCCTCGAGGCCTAACCAATGGGGTCGAGGGCCTCTGGTTTGCCCCCAAGCCTGTGGGCGGTCCGGGCAGTGGGCTGGCGAAGGGGATGGTGGGAGTGCCTCCCTCTGTCAAGCCTCTCGGCCCGCCTCCTCCTGTCCCGCCTCCCCTTTCCGGTTAGAGTCACAGCTCTGAGCCTCCGTCTCCCATCTACACAGGGGGTCGGGGAGTGAGGGCGCTGGGCTCCACGGGTGGTGAGGATGAAACGTCAAGATGGAGGCGCTGGACGCCTAGCAGGCGCCGAAAGCATTTGCCAGCCTCCCTTCCACCGCAAGCCTTACGACCCAACAGGAGAATGGGCACAGGAGTCCCGCAGTCAGCGATCAGGGGTCGGCCAGAGAGCAAAGGGATCGTATTTTCGTTCTGTAAGGTCTCTGTCTCAACTGCTCCATCAAATGTGGCTCAGCAAACGTTATTGGCAGGCGGGTTTGGCGGACAGACTGGGGTTGGCGGACAGACTGGGGTTGGCCTCGCTCCATCAGCCCTTCCCCCGCTCTGAGGCAAATTCAAAGAAGAGGAAATCGCAGTGGCCAGTTACACCCCAAGAGATGCTCCCCACCGCTGATCCTGGAGATGTGAGCTAAAACCACGAATCGGGTTTCACACACTAGGTTGACAGCCTTCAAAGAGCTTAACCATTCCGAGGGTGGGAGAGGTTAGGAGCAAACCCCTGTGGCGGTGGTGCAAGAGATCCATTTGGGAGGTAATCTGGCAGAATCCATTGAAAGCAACTTAGTGCCAGCACGGACTCTGTGCCTGGCACTCTTCTAAGCGCTGGGCATAGATAGTAATGCATCCGCGTGACACGCCTAGAACTATAGTACCAACTATTACTGGCCTCTTACCGGTGAGGAAACAGGCACTGAGAGGTTCAGCCACGGGCCCAAGGTCATTCGGCTCGTGGGGATCAGCGGCAGGATTGAAACCAATCAATCTGACTCCAGAGTCCTTGCTTTGAGCCCAAGATCTTAAAACTGGAAGGAAAAATAAAAGCTATTTCCTCTATGTTCCAGCAAGTCCGCTGCCTGGTACTTCTTCCGGAGACACGCTGGTACCTGTAGTGTACAAGAACACAGGCACAAGGGTGTTGGTGATGGGGAAAACTGGGAACACTCCAAATTCCCATCAGTAAGGAAATGGATGAATGCAACGTGGCTTAGCATCCAGTAGCATAAAGCGTGGCAGTCCAAAGGAATGCATCAGGCCATCCTCACAGCTTTCGAAAGCATCCGCCTGACTTCAAACTGTAAGTTGCAGAACGATGGCTTTGGATTCACATTTGTAAATTAAAGCACTTGCGTGCGTGGGCACACACACACACACCAGTCAATCCTATGTAATATATGAGAATTCATTCAAGTATATGTACAAGTATGTCTTAAAGTTTTGAAGGACGCACAACCAAGGCCTACCAGTTGTGATGGGGGTGGGTGTGGATAGCCAGGTGTCTCTCAATTTTTCTTGGAACTGTCAGTTCTCAGCTTCCCTGAGCTGAGCAGTACTGATGTCTGGGGAGTGGTCCCTCTCTTGGTTTCTATATGGCCCATGGATGTTAGAATTTCCCTTGTCTGCCACCCAACTCCTACTCTGACACCCCTCCATTCCTCTCATACCTTCCTTCTGCTCTTTCCCTTTCATACTCCTCTGCCTTCAGTCACCTCTCTCTCCTGCATCCTGCTCTGGCTGACCTCCTGGAGAGTCCTGGGATGTCTGAACCCCTCTTGTCTGTGGAACTCAAAGGCCCAGTTTTCTGGGTCTGCACCTGAGAAGCTGGCCATGCTGGAGAAGTTACAGAGCAGGGGAGATTGGGTGCACTGTAAATCTGCAATCCTCCTCCTCGAGCCTGCCCCCGATGGTGCCTGCCTGTTTGTGGATACCGCCCTCTTCCACTTCTCCCAGTGACTTTTTAAGTCATGGTGTGCTATTTCAAATATGTTAAAATGAATAAGGAAGGATATAGCAAAATCTCCTGCATCCACCAGCATCCTATGAAACATTACCAGTGGATCCAGTGGAAGCCTCCGTCTTCCCTCTCACCATTTCCACTCCCTTCCTCCCTCGCCCATAGAGAGACTCCCAGAACTTCTTCTCACCTTCTCCACTCTCTTCGTCCCTGTGGCTCTCCTACCTGCTCTTCCCCTGCATCCCATACGTCTCCAATGATGTCACTAATCTCTGCTTTACCCCCCTACACTCACCAGGATCCAATACTGGTTTTGACTTACTCTCTTGGCCTGGGGTGGGAGCCAGTGTCAGAGGTTCCTCTTGGCCTTCCCAAGGTGATAGCTCTTACTCCACAGACCAGTGACCCGATGTGCAGGTCATTGCTCCAACTGCCAAGTGTATCACTTAGAATTATCAGCTTGGGGACTGGAGAAATGACCACTATGTTGGTCCAGGGACCCAGTCAGCTCACCGTGAACTGATATCTATCCCCAACTCCTTTTACTGCCAGAACCTCATAAGCCCCACTCTAACAGGGCCCCATCATGACACTTTGGGCTTCCGGGATCAATGTCAGCTCAGAACCTGTGGCCAGTAGTCCTAGACATGTCTGTGTCCAGTGCCAGTGTGCAGTCACCCAAGCATCTAAGAAAACTGCTATAAACATTTGCATACAGATTTTTTGCGAATGTAAGTTTTCATTTCTCTTGGGTAAATATCTAGGAGTTAACTTGCTGGATTGAATCGTTAGTGTATTTTTAACTGTTTCCAGAGCGTCTGTACCATTTTTTGCATTCTCACCAACAATGCAGGGGAGTTCTAGCTGTTCCTCAGTCTCTCTAGCACTTGGTATTGTCTGTATTTTGTTTTTATTTCAGCCATGCTTATAGCTATGTTGTGGTATTTCATTGTGGCTTTAGTTATTTCCCTAATGACTAATGAGGTCAAACATCTTCTCAATAGCTTACTGGCCATCCAGTAAGGACAATGTCAGTTCGATTTTTTTTTTTTTTTTGCTCATTATTTATTGGGTTGTTTGATTTCTTATTACTGAATATCGAATGTTCTTTATCTCTTTCGGATACAAGTTCTTTACCATGTGTGCTTTGCAAATATTGTTTCCCAGTCTGTGGCTTATGCTTTCAAAAACAAAGAAACAGACAACACAATTTAAAAATGGGCAAAGGAATTGATTAGATATTTCTCCAAAGAAGACACACAAATGGCCTACAGGTATATGAAAAATGCTCAACATCACTAGTCATCAGAGAAATGCAATTCAAAACCACAATGAGTTATCACCTCAAAACTGTTAAGATGGCCAGTATTAAAAAAAAAACAAAACGAAACTTAAAATAGCAAGTGTTGGCAAGGAAGTGAAGAAAATGAATCCCTTGTGCATTGCTGGTGGGAGTGTAAAATGGTGCACCCACCATGGAAAACAGTATGGAAGTTCCTAAAAAAATAAAAATGGAACTCCCATATGATCCAGCATTCCCACTTCCGTATATTTACATTTACATTACAAACTAATTGAAATCAGGATCTTGCATAGATTATTGCACTCCCATGTTCATTGCACCATTATTCACAATAGCCAAGAGATGAAAACAACCTAAATATCTATCAACAGGTGAATGGATAAAAGGTAGTATATATAATGTATACATATAACAGAATATTATTCAGCCTTTAAAAAGAAGGAAATCTTGCTATATGCTGTAGTATGGATGAACTTTGAGGATATTATACTAAGTGAAGTAAGCCACTCACAAAGGACAAATACTGCATGTTTCCACTTATATGCGGTATCTAAAGTAGTCAAACTCTTAGCAGCAGGAAGTAGAATCCTGGTTGCCAAGGGCTTGGGGGAGGGGGAAATGGGGAGTTGTTGTTCAATGAGTATAGATTTGCAGTCATGCAAGATGAAGAATTCTGGAGATCTGATTACAACAATGTTCATATAGTTAACAACATTGTACACTAAAAAATTTGTTAATAAGGTCGGTTTCATATTATGTGTTTTTGCAATAAAAATAAATTAAAAAATAAAATGCCTTATTCAGTGGCTTTTCATATATTCCCAGTTGTGCATCTATCACAATCAATTTTAGGATATTTGTGTTAGCCCAAGAAGATGCCCTGTATCCCTTAGCCATCACCCCCTACCCCCCAACCCACCCCAGCCCTATAGGCAAGTAATAAACTACTTTCTGTCTCTATGATTTGCCTAGTTAGGAAATTTTGTATAAATGGAATCACACAATATATAGTACGTTTTGTCTGGCTTCTTTCACTTAATATAATGTTTTTGAGGTTCACTCATGTTGTAGCATGTATCAGTACTTCAGTTATTTTTATTGCCAAATAATATTCCATGGTATGGCTATACCACATTTTATTTATACATTCTTCAGTTTATGGGCATTTGGGTTATGTTTACTTTGGGAATATTATGGATAATATTCCCAAACTAAATGCTGTTACGAATATTCATATACATTTTGAGTTCATGAGTTTTTTGGTGAACATATGTTTTCAGTTCTCTTAGGTAGATCCCTAGGAATGGACATTCTGGCTCATATGGTAACTCTATGTTTAACTTTTTAAGAAAATACCAGAATATTTTCCAAAGAGATTCAACTATTTTACATTATCACCAGAAGTGTATGAGGATTCAAATTTCTCCAAATCCAAATATTTGTTATTATCTGTATTTTGGATTATAGCCATCCTATTGTTTTTGCAACATGGCATCTCATTATGGTTTTGATTTATATTTCCCTACTGACTAGTGGTTCTGAACATCCTTTCATATGCTTATTAACCACTTCTATACCTTCTTTGGTGAAATGTCTATACAAATCTTTTACCCAATTTTTTAATGGGGTCATTTTCTTATTTATTTATTATTCTTATTCTTTATTCTGGATACAAGTTCTTTGTTAGATCTGTGACTTTCAAATATTTTCTCCCAGTCTGTACCTTGTCTTTTCATTTTCTGAATAGTGCCTTCTGAAGCATAAATGTTTTACATTTTGATGAAGTCCAATTTATCAAGTTTTTCTTTTATGGATCATGCTTTTGGTGTTATATCTAAGAAATCATTGCCTAACTTATGTTTACAAAGATTTTTCTCCTAGGGTTTCTTTTAACAGATTTATAGTTGTAGGTTTTACTTTTAAGTCTCTGATCCATTTTGCATTAAGTTTTGTGTGTGCTGTGAAGTAAGGTTCTAAGTTTGTATTTTTGCATGATATCCAGTTGTACCAGCACCACGTGTTGAAAAGACTATCCTTTCCCCATTGAATTGAAAATCATTGACCATAAATATAAGGAGAGTTCGTTATTTCTGAACTCTCAATTCTGTTCCATTGATCTATCTCTATGTCAGTACTACACTAACTTGATTATCTGTATTTTTATAGTAAATAGTTTACTATTATAGTAAACTATTACTATAATACTACTAATACTATAGTAGTATAGTATACTATAGTAGTATTATAGTAATAGTTTATAGTTTTGAAATCAGAAAGTGGACGTCTTCCAGGTTTGTTCTTTTTCAAAGTAGTTTTGGATATTCTGTTTTGTTTTGTTTTGTTTTGTTTTTCACTTCCATATGAATTTTTGGATCAGCCTGTGAATTTTTACAAAGAAAGCCTGCTGAAATTTCGATAGAGATTGAATTACCATATAAATATTGAGTCTTACAACCATGAACATGCAATGCCTTTCCATTTATTTAGATCATCTTTAATTTCTCTCAACAAACATCAATTTGTGTTTCTCAGTGCATAAGTATTACATTTGGTTTGTTAAATATATGCCTAAGCATTTTATTCTTTTTGATGCTATTGTCACTAGAATTAAGTGTTCCTTAATTTCATTTTTGGATTATTTGCTACATGTATATAGCAATAAAATTTGTTTTATGTATTAATCTTGTATTCTGTGATCTGTTGAACTTCCTTATTAGTTCTACCATTAGAACCATTTTTGTGGATTCCTTAGGATTTTCTGCATATGAAATCATGTCATCTGAGAATAAAAAAAATTTCCTTTTTTATTTCCTATCTGGATGACTTTTAGTTCTTCTTCTTCCCTGTTTGAACTGGCTCAAACTTCCAGTGCAATAATGAATAAAAGTAGTGAGCATGTCTTTGTTGCTGACTTTAGGGGAAAAGTATGCAGTCTTTCACTACTAAATATGATGTTAGCTGTAGGTTTTTCATAGATATTCTTTATCATGCTGAAGAAATTTCTTTCTATTCCTAGTTTGTTATTGTTTTTATCATGAAAGGTGGTCGAATTTTGTCACATGCTGTTTCTGTGTCAGTTAATATGATAATGTTTCAGTGCTTTCTTCTTTTAAAATAGTGTATTACATAAATTGATTTTTAGATGTTAAACCAACCTTGTATTTCTAGAATAAATCCCACTTGGTTATGGTATATAATCCTTTTTATATGTTTCTGAATTCAGTTTGTTAATATTTTCTTGAGGGTTATTTCATCTATATTCATGAGAAAGATTGGTATGCAATTTTCTTTATTTTGGATGTCTTTGTGTGTTTTGGGCATCAGGGTAATTGTGCTGGTCTCAGCCAATCGATAGTGATACTGTCAGCTAGAAATACCTGGAGGCACTCACCTGGACTCCAAGGCGAGCCCCCACAGATATTTCCCCTTTCAGAACCAATGTTGTGGTTGAACTAGCCCTTGTGGTTCTTATTATAATTGCAAGATGCACCTCAGCAATAACCTTTAGGAAACTTTGAAAGGAGGAAGTTTATTACTCACAAGTCCTGGAGGGTACATGGCATGCCTTGGACCACACAGAAAGGTTGTGGGTGGAGAAAGAGAGCTGGGACCTGGGGTTATGTTTTTATCGGGGTCAAGAGTGAGGGGCCTAGGCTTTCTCAGATTCACTCTTTATTGATGAATTTAAAACAGAATGGGAATTAAAGTACAAGAAGGGAAAAACAAGCAGCCAAAGGGTCAGTTATCTAAGTCAATCAGAGATCTCTAAAACAAAGGAAACTTCAGGGGTGTGGTGGCCTGGCTCTTTACCTAGTCGTGTAGCTGGCAATTTGTTCTTTTTGATATAGCTGTCTTTGAAGTGGTGCCTCAGCAATCAGAAGCTTAATGTCAGGCACTTGCATTACAATTAAAAAAAAAAACTGTCAGAGGCTCACACTACAGTAATATTGGCCTACTAGAGCTATTTTGAAAGTGTTCATTCCTCTTCTATTTTCTGGAAGAATTTCTGGAGTGTTGCTATTATTTCCATCTGAAATGTTTGGTAGCATTCAGCAGTGATGCCATCTGGACAGGAGCATCATTGTGGGAAGATTTTTAATTATTAATTTAATTGACTGTCTATTATTGAGTCTGTTTTGAAGTTTGTGTCTCTCTACAAATTTTTTCATTGCATATATGTGTCTAATTTGTTGGTATAAATTTTTTCATACTATTTTCTTATAATTTTTAAAATTCAATAGGCTCAATGGTGATGTCTCCTTTTTCAGTCCTGATTTTAGTGATTCCTTAGGAATCTCTTTTTTTTTTCTTGGTCAGTCTGCCTAAGGTTTGTGATTTGTTATCTTTTGGTTTCATTGTGTTGTCCAAAAAAATTAATCAATAGTCAATCTAAGAAAAATGGAAATTTTTATTTGAGCCAACCTGAGGACTATAACATAGGAGACAATCTTCAGAAAACTCTGAGGACTGTTCCACCCATTGGAGGTAAAACCGTTATATAAGTTTTTGAGACAAAGTAGCATATTAATAGTTTACATAGTCCAACAAGGCGAGTAGTGGGTATTAATGACCCATTACAGGATTGAGAAAGGAAAGTTACTCTTAAGGAGTTACCTTGCTGGTTCCAGGAGGAAATTTCTTTTCTTTCTTTCTTTCTTTTTTTTTTTTTCCTTTTTTTTTTGGCGTGTGGGCATTCCTGTATCTTTTAAGGGGATCTAGTTAATGTATAATGTGATGCACAAATCACACTAAAGGGGAGGGGGTAGTGGCTCAAATGGGCAGAGAGAATTTTATGTTTAAAATTTTTCTTGTCCTGCCTGAAAATAATTTTATTTCATTAATTCCACTTTTGATCATTAATCTTTCAATAGAAAGCATTAGGTGATCAAGTATTTGGTCCCTAAATGTTAGGGTGATTCTTTACCTGCCTTGGGTCCATCATGTCCCTTGATGCTGGGTCCTAATAGCCCGGTTCTTTCTTTCCTTTTAGGGGGTGGTACTAGTAAGATGTCTGGCAAGGAATAACGGTCAATTCCAAGTTGTCCAATAGGACTTGCACCAATTTTACCTTGCATGTGCATTGTGCATGTCCATTATTTTATAGAGAACTATAGATGTGATCAATAGTTCCCAGTTGTTTAGATATCATTATCTTAGTAGGAGCAGGTGATACACAGTGCAAAAAACAAGAAACTAAAACTTTATAAGTTACACAAACTGTAATCAAAGTTGGCAATAGGAGGAACAATATCATTAGTAAAGATTTAAGCCAATATCCTCTTGAACCAAACCATTTTCCTAGCATTTCCCTTAAACTGGGAAGAGGATCATTCAGAGTGGAAATCTGATTTTTCAGACGCACCATAAGGGGGGGTTGCATTACAAGACTCATCAGGTATGAAAACACAACATGCACTATGTATTATAGCATAAACTCCCCCTTGAGAGGTGTTAGAATATTGAGGGCCATGCAATTCTGTAGGACTGCTTTTCTCATCATGGAAATTTCTGAACTGAGCAAACAAATGGCTTGGTTACTATCATTTAAGGATTGCTGGGTGAATTTTGTTAAAGCCTCTATATGAGTAATGATATCTTCTATTCCAAGTGAAGGAATAAATATTGCAGCCAAATAATCATACCATTGGAAAACTGATTGAACCCAACATGCCAACATTGAAAGCAGAATGACAGCAGCTCTTTTCAAGGCTACCTGTAGGTGACATTGAGCCTAAAGGAAACCAATTGTACACCATCCTAACCAATCTGGGGAGATCCAAGGCCATAAATTTGTTCCATAAACCTATTGGGTCCTGTTAGGAGCTATCCCACCATTTTAACATCTAGTGAAAACCGTCTTTCAGACCTTGAAACATACACCCAAAGGTTATCAAACATTAGGTAGGATTAATTTGGGATTTAAAAACATTGACTAATGTGGATCTGATGCCATCGTTCTGCAACTTGCAGCTTGAAGTCAGGCGGATGCTTTCGAAAGCTGTGAGAATGGCCTGATGCATTCCTTTGGACTGCCACGCTTTATGCTACTGGATGCTAAGCCACGTTGCATTCATCCATTTCCTTACTGATGGGAATTTGGAGTGTTCCCAGTTTTTCCCATCACCAACACCCTTGTGCCTGTGTTCTTGTACGCTACAGGTACCAGCGTGTCTCCGGAAGAAGTACCAGGCAGCGGACTTGCCGGAACATAGAGGAAATAGCTTTTATTTTTCCTTCCAGTTTTAAGATCTTGGGCTCAAAGCAAGGACTCTGGAGTCCCAGAGCAGGGATTAGGATTTGGACATCTTTGGGCATGATTACTCTGCCCACCACACCCAGCTCCCTCTCCAGAGCTCACCTACACCTGCCTTCTTTGTTTGTATCAGTTCCCCCCAAGAGTCAGAGAGAGCAGTTGGCCTGTGGTTGGGCTGGTGCTGGTGCGGAGCGGGTGGGGTGGGGAGGGGGCATCCTCCCAGTAATTGGGCAGGGAGCAGAAGCAGGCAGGATGGGGTCTAGGGCTCTCCAGGCCAGCCGCCACTGTCTCCCAGGCTGGAGAAGGGGCTTGAGGGGAAAGGCAAATGGGGTGAACTGAATGAGGGTGGGGTTCTGACCTCCTCCTACACACGGGGGCCAGATGTATGACCTGCCACTATTTCCCTCTGGAACTGGAAAGCTCAGGGCCAAGCCACAGCCTGTGATATACATGTTTCCAGCCACATTTTTCTGTGGTAGTTGGTCAGAACACGGAACAGGGAGATGGTGTGCTCAGTGGAGGGAAGGGAGGCAGGGAAAATGCATCACCAAGGGTTGAGGTCACGCCCTCCCATGTCACCTCCCTTTCAACAAGCTTCTCTATTTCCTCACACTGGTGACCACAGCCCCGGGACCCCCTCTGCCGACAGGCGGTGCTGGTGCTGGTGCTGGACTTCTCCCCGGGCACAAGTTGCCTGCACGTCTCGGTGAGCAGAAACCTCAGCTGGAAGGTCTCTGCCAAACTTAGTTACGCAGACAGCAGCGAGATGTGCTACACCGCCAAGCAATAACCAGTGGATCAGGTTCAGGGTCAAAGCTGTAAACTAAGCAGTCAAGCCCACCTTCTCCAGGGAGGGGTTTGAGTGGAAGGATTCAGTCCCACGAACGTTCTTTGCTGACCCTGAGGTCTGTGACTGTCCCATCCCACATGTGGTCTGTCCACCTGAGCTCATGCCATGAACTCTGGAAGCGAGTCAGGGTGAGAATATGGGGGAAGGGTGGACCCAAGTGCTGCCCATTGTCCAGGTGCAGTCACTCCTTACTTCCCATCCTCACTGCGCCCATCCTGCCCCTGTCCCAGGTAGCTCATGTTGGGTGGTCTCATATATGGGTCCCCTGATTCTAAGATGAGCTACTCTGAGGAGCCACCCTTCCCAATCTCATTCCATCCACACCCACAGTAGTTGTCAGACATCATAGGATCACAGAGTAGGATCGAGAGCCTCCTCCAGCGAATCCAACATTTTGAGCATCCCGACACCCTGTCGTGGGGTTTGGTGACTTCTGCATCATCCCCCTCCTATGTTTTGGGAATTTAACAACAACCCTTGAACAAAACAGATCCGACCCTTGCTTTTGCTCATTCAATGCCTTACAGAACCTGGACCAGCCTCTACTCCCTTTACTCCCTGAATCACATCTTCCTCCCTCAAGGGAGATTATCCCTGATTACTTTTATTCACACACAGGGACACACAGTCACCAACCTGGAATGTCCTATCTACCGTCATACCCCCTTTTGTGTAGTAAAACACCGGTCTTTCGGGAAGGGTGTCAGGCAGAACCACCCTCGCCTCACTCAAACACAAATCTGTCCCTCTGAGTCTCAGGCTGGTACAGCCCTGGGTCCCGGCTGAGGGAAGGAAGTGCTCCCCAACCTCCAGTGAGGGGGAAATCGAACATGGAGTTCAGACTCAATCTCGTGTGTCCTAAAGAGGCAGTCTGGGAGATTGAGCGGGGACACGGAAATATCATTTCCAGGAAAATCTGTGTCATGGGGCGGGTGGAAGAGTATTTGACGGGGACCATGCAAGAACACAGACCTACTAACCACACTTGCCATAGAACCTGACGGGCCAATTTCCACTCAAGGGTATAGAGACGACCAGGCTGGAGGAGGGTGGTCAGCTGGCTAGGGCAGGGAGGATGTGAAAGCTTCCAGATCGGAGCTCTGGAAGGGGGTCATGAGTTCCTGCTGATGGGGAGGGGGAATGGCAGAGATGAATGGGAACCGCCAGACCCCAAAGGAGGAGGGGGGTTTGGAGAGAACTAGAAGAGGGCCTTCGGGGGAAAGGGAGGACGTGCCAATGTGGCCTGGCAGAGCCCACACAGGACCCAGACCTGGGACACTCCGCTGGCTTGACTGCAGGGATGGTAGCAGAGGCTGGCCCAGAGTCCCCACCACAGGATGCCGGAGATACTGTTCTGGAAAAGGCTCTGACGTGGAGCAGCGCCCCGCCCCGGCCCCCTACCCCTACCCCTCCAGAGAGAAGGCAGAACACAGAACATGAGAGGTACTTTAATTGGAAACTGCTGTGAAACTGGGGCGGGGCGGGGGCAAAACAAGGGGGAGAGGAAGCCCGAGCTGAGGCAGAACAGGAGGGAACGAGCTTGGCCACAGCTCCCGGGCCCCAAAGGTACCAGCTGCTCCTCTTGCAGGAAGACGCTGGGCTCAACCTGTGAAACAGCGGAGTCAGGGAAGAGCCTCAAGCCAGGGCCAGCCCCCAGCCCTGCTCAACAGCCAGGACTGTGGGAAGGGGTACGGTGTGTGTAACACTCACTTCAAAGGGTCTGGAACTTGTCAGCCAGGTACTGCATGGCGGCTGCAACAGGGACAGGCATTAGCAGGCGCTCCAGACAGAGGGATATAGAAGCCCGTCCCCCTATCCCCGTGAGGAACCGCCTAGCCCTGCAACCTGAAACCCCCTCCAGACCCGATGCAAAGAGCTCTGGGCCTGATCACTCCCCACCACCCAAATTGAATGTGGAACCGGTTCCTAAAGGGAAACAAAATGTGCCAGCGGCTCTCATGCTGTGGGCCGTGCCACAACCAGTCAGAACTCGTCACACAAACAAACAAACAATCCAACAAGAACCTTAGAAGCCACACCAAGCAGCAGTTCAAGGAAAAAATCAACGAGGCATCTCTAAAAGTCCTATCAGAAGGAGATTCCCTAGGACTGGTCTGGCTGGCAAAGTGTGCATGCAGTCCAGACAGTACTTTGCTACTTGTACACACGCCCAGCTGTACATGCACAGCCGGCTCCAGGGCCAGGCCTGCTAGGTTCTCCTCCCCACAGGGATGTTGGTCCCTGCGAGGCCGACTGCACCTGCAGCCCACCCCCACCCCAGGTGCCCACCTGGGTTCTGCACTAAGACACCGCTCTCCGTCCCTGGTTCCTCATACCAAGTTGCTCCTTAAGGTCGTCTATTTCTCTCTGTAGCACGAGACACTAGGCCAGCAGACACAGGAGGAAGAGAAATGATTAGTATACTCTGGCCTCCTCTCTCCTCCACCTTCTCCTCTCTCCAGGGCCCTCCATCCCAAAGCCGGGTGGCTAGACTGGCAAGGGCTCCTCAGTGGAAAGGAGGTGGGCTCCCTCCGTGGGGTACGCGATGGGGGCAGGGGAGGGGGGGCCCCACACATGTCAGTTGAACTTGGACCCAGATCCCGCCCTCGAGTTTGGGCCTGCATTTCCAGGAGCCAGAGGAAGCATTACCCAAGGACAGCCCTGCGTTCCCAGTGGCTGCTGCTGCCTTTCCGGTCTTGGGGGATGGTCAAGTGGCTCCCGGTCACCTGAGAGGGAAAGGACACACAATCCAGCTTCCCAGGCTCCCAGTGAGGTGGAAAGGGCCAAGCGGGGTCTAACGTGAGGTGAGGCAGCACCACCCTCCGCTGGCAACAACCCGCCCCTGCTCTGCCCAGCAGCCCGAACCTTCTCTCTGGGCCTGCCTCCCCTGTTCCCCGGGGGCAGCCATTTCGCCACCGCGGGCCCCAAAGACTGTGGCTCTGGATTCGACCCTCCCAGAGCTGCAGCCACAGCCAGCACGTGGGAGAGCAATGTGGGCGAACAGGACTTAACAGAAAAGGCTGTTCCCCTGCAAGTCTACACCCGGAGGAGCTGTTTGGGGCACTGCCACCCATCACCCCGGCCGCACAAACCCCACACAGAGGATGATGTGGCTCAAGGCCAGCCCTGCCAGCACCCCGTCTCCTGTGGGAGAAGCTGCCTGGGAGCAAGGCTGTGCCCCCAGCAGAGACAGAGCCAGAGGTTTCTGTCCTCCACCCCTCTCCCCTCCCCTCATATCAAACCCACGACACTCACCTGAGGGGACAGGCCCCCTGGGCATGACTTCTCCTGGGTTCAGGGCCAAGGGCTCTGAGTTGCCTGGATCTTGGGGGCCTCTGGTGTTGAGGTCACCACTGCTGGCTTTTCCACGATGCATGCGTGGAAAAGATGTTCCTGGCCTGTAAGCTGGCAGCTGAAACAAGAATTTCTCACCGATTTGGACTAAGGATGTGTGTCTCTGTGTGTGTGTGTGTGTGTGTGTGTGTATGTGTGTACGTGTGTGTGTATGTGTGTGTGTGTGTGTGTGACAGAGAGAGAGAGAGAGAGAGAGAAAGTGAGAGAGAGAGAGAGAGAGAGAGAGAGAGAGAGAGTTATGTGATTAGGGGCCGGGGTGAGGCAGGGAATTGGGAAGGGAATTGAAAGGCTGATCTCATTAGCACTTCCTCCCTCAGTCAGCCCCAGGCCAGCAGGCAGAGCTGATCTAGGGACAACAGTGGGGCACTGAGAAAGCCCAGGTCCCCTGCAAGGAAGGTCTGGGGAACAGCTAGGAAGTAGGAATCAGGAAGCTGGTGAGTCTAAATACTGAGGCTTTTTGGGGAAGCTTTTAAGGGATCCCCCGACCCAATTCAGCTACCAGCCCTCCCTTCCATCCCAGCCCCAGTCTCGCAGAGGAGGCTGGAAACAGGCCAAGGGTGGAGAACCGGGCCCAGCACACCCGAAGTGCTACCTTAATGTTTGTCCCTAGTAAAAGGAGCCCGATCTGGCATCCTAATGACCCAGTGACCGAGGGGCACCCAATGACGACCCCTGAGGGATGGACAGAGGCAGCATGGGTGAAGACGTGTGTCCTGGGGGCGGTTGGAGCGGGGGTGGGGGAAGAGTGGGGAGAGAGGAGGAGCATGGCCTACTCACTTGGCCCTTTGCGGCTGGGTCTCTATTTGGGTCCTTATCTTCTCCCGCCACCGCCTCAGACTCCCTTGCCCGCCTGGCCACGGATTTCTTCCCAGCGCCGGTGTGCTTGGACTGTTCGGTTCCCAAAGGGACCAAGGTATACCTCTTGGATCTCCCAAGCAGCGGAATACCAGAGATTGGGGGCAAGGTGGCCGGTTCCAGGGCAGTTGCCGAGATTCGCTCTCCCCCGGAAGGGAAGGTTGTCCCCGGGGCAAGTTTGGAGGCTCCCCTGAGGGATTTCTTCTCCTGGGCCCCCTCCTTCCTAGGAGTGACCCACGGCAGGCCACCTGCAGCAGCAGCAGCAGCAGCTCCCGGGTAGCTGGACCTGCTGCCCCCCTTCCCCCAGAGCACGCTCCACATTTTCTTAGGGGAAGAGATGCCCTGCTCTCCCACGTCCTCCGTTTCCACAACCGAAGTGAGTCCTCGCGGAGCCGAGGACAGGGAAGAGCCTGGCACGTGAAGGAAATTCTCCCTGACTTGGAAATTCGAGTGTCTGGGAGTGTCCCCGGGATCCTCGGGTCTGCTGGGCTCGGCCTGGCCTCCTCCTCTGGGGTAAGTGCTCACCGTCATCAGCTGTGTCTCACTGAACTCATCTGAGGACTCGGGGTTGGACAGCAGCCAGGCCAGGCCTTCCTCGGGGAGCCGCTGGCGATCCGCAGCCACGTTCAACCTACGCTTAGGGCCTCTCTCAGGGTTCCCCCAGGCCCGGCCCGCTTCGGGCCCACCGAGGTGGAGAGGGCGGGCCGGAGCTGGCGGCGCTTCCCCACAGCTCTGGTCGGGCGCTCCTCGACCGCCGGGGCCCGCCTCGAGGCCGGCCCACGCGGCGGACACTTCGAAGGCGGCGCAGCTCTCCAGGGACGGGTGTCTGCGGACGCCCAGCACGTCCCACTCGGCCAGCTGCAGCAAGATGGCCGCCGCAGACTCCTCGTCCAGGTCCAGGAGGTCCCTCTTGTCGTCAGCCGGGGAGCCAGGTCGGCCTTCGGGGCCCCACGGCACCGGCCCTTCCGCTTCCAGCATCTCCCGCTCCAACTGGAAGCCCTCGGGGTCCGGGAAGCCGCCCCCGCCCTCGCCGCTCCGCGGCTCCCCGGGCTCGGGGCCTGGGTCGGGTCCCCATGGGACTGCGGGGCCGGCCGGGCCGACGCCGGCCCGCTCCCCGCCCTCTGGGCCGAAACCCGTTCCCCACACAGACACCTCATCGGGGGAGCTCATGTCGCGACCCTGGCGGCGCCGGAACCGGGGCGACGGTCGATGGCCCGAGTCGCGGTCACGGCGGGTGAGGCGGGCGGCGCTCAGAAGGCAGCGGCAGCCACCTCACGCGCCGCACGAGCTCGCCTCAAAGGAGACGACGCGCGGCTTCCAGCGCGCCTCCCACGCCCGCGCCGCGGCCTCCTCATTGGTCCGGGCCCCGCCAACCAGCGGGCGCCTTGTTCGCCTGCCGCCTCGAGGCCTAACCAATGGGGTCGAGGGCCTCTGGTTTGCCCCCAAGCCTGTGGGCGGTCCGGGCAGTGGGCTGGCGAAGGGGATGGTGGGAGTGCCTCCCTCTGTCAAGCCTCTCGGCCCGCCTCCTCCTGTCCCGCCTCCCCTTTCCGGTTAGAGTCACAGCTCTGAGCCTCCGTCTCCCATCTACACAGGGGGTCGGGGAGTGAGGGCGCTGGGCTCCACGGGTGGTGAGGATGAAACGTCAAGATGGAGGCGCTGGACGCCTAGCAGGCGCCGAAAGCATTTGCCAGCCTCCCTTCCACCGCAAGCCTTACGACCCAACAGGAGAATGGGCACAGGAGTCCCGCAGTCAGCGATCAGGGGTCGGCCAGAGAGCAAAGGGATCGTATTTTCGTTCTGTAAGGTCTCTGTCTCAACTGCTCCATCAAATGTGGCTCAGCAAACGTTATTGGCAGGCGGGTTTGGCGGACAGACTGGGGTTGGCGGACAGACTGGGGTTGGCCTCGCTCCATCAGCCCTTCCCCCGCTCTGAGGCAAATTCAAAGAAGAGGAAATCGCAGTGGCCAGTTACACCCCAAGAGATGCTCCCCACCGCTGATCCTGGAGATGTGAGCTAAAACCACGAATCGGGTTTCACACACTAGGTTGACAGCCTTCAAAGAGCTTAACCATTCCGAGGGTGGGAGAGGTTAGGAGCAAACCCCTGTGGCGGTGGTGCAAGAGATCCATTTGGGAGGTAATCTGGCAGAATCCATTGAAAGCAACTTAGTGCCAGCACGGACTCTGTGCCTGGCACTCTTCTAAGCGCTGGGCATAGATAGTAATGCATCCGCGTGACACGCCTAGAACTATAGTACCAACTATTACTGGCCTCTTACCGGTGAGGAAACAGGCACTGAGAGGTTCAGCCACGGGCCCAAGGTCATTCGGCTCGTGGGGATCAGCGGCAGGATTGAAACCAATCAATCTGACTCCAGAGTCCTTGCTTTGAGCCCAAGATCTTAAAACTGGAAGGAAAAATAAAAGCTATTTCCTCTATGTTCCAGCAAGTCCGCTGCCTGGTACTTCTTCCGGAGACACGCTGGTACCTGTAGTGTACAAGAACACAGGCACAAGGGTGTTGGTGATGGGGAAAACTGGGAACACTCCAAATTCCCATCAGTAAGGAAATGGATGAATGCAACGTGGCTTAGCATCCAGTAGCATAAAGCGTGGCAGTCCAAAGGAATGCATCAGGCCATCCTCACAGCTTTCGAAAGCATCCGCCTGACTTCAAACTGTAAGTTGCAGAACGATGGCTTTGGATTCACATTTGTAAATTAAAGCACTTGCGTGCGTGGGCACACACACACACACCAGTCAATCCTATGTAATATATGAGAATTCATTCAAGTATATGTACAAGTATGTCTTAAAGTTTTGAAGGACGCACAACCAAGGCCTACCAGTTGTGATGGGGGTGGGTGTGGATAGCCAGGTGTCTCTCAATTTTTCTTGGAACTGTCAGTTCTCAGCTTCCCTGAGCTGAGCAGTACTGATGTCTGGGGAGTGGTCCCTCTCTTGGTTTCTATATGGCCCATGGATGTTAGAATTTCCCTTGTCTGCCACCCAACTCCTACTCTGACACCCCTCCATTCCTCTCATACCTTCCTTCTGCTCTTTCCCTTTCATACTCCTCTGCCTTCAGTCACCTCTCTCTCCTGCATCCTGCTCTGGCTGACCTCCTGGAGAGTCCTGGGATGTCTGAACCCCTCTTGTCTGTGGAACTCAAAGGCCCAGTTTTCTGGGTCTGCACCTGAGAAGCTGGCCATGCTGGAGAAGTTACAGAGCAGGGGAGATTGGGTGCACTGTAAATCTGCAATCCTCCTCCTCGAGCCTGCCCCCGATGGTGCCTGCCTGTTTGTGGATACCGCCCTCTTCCACTTCTCCCAGTGACTTTTTAAGTCATGGTGTGCTATTTCAAATATGTTAAAATGAATAAGGAAGGATATAGCAAAATCTCCTGCATCCACCAGCATCCTATGAAACATTACCAGTGGATCCAGTGGAAGCCTCCGTCTTCCCTCTCACCATTTCCACTCCCTTCCTCCCTCGCCCATAGAGAGACTCCCAGAACTTCTTCTCACCTTCTCCACTCTCTTCGTCCCTGTGGCTCTCCTACCTGCTCTTCCCCTGCATCCCATACGTCTCCAATGATGTCACTAATCTCTGCTTTACCCCCCTACACTCACCAGGATCCAATACTGGTTTTGACTTACTCTCTTGGCCTGGGGTGGGAGCCAGTGTCAGAGGTTCCTCTTGGCCTTCCCAAGGTGATAGCTCTTACTCCACAGACCAGTGACCCGATGTGCAGGTCATTGCTCCAACTGCCAAGTGTATCACTTAGAATTATCAGCTTGGGGACTGGAGAAATGACCACTATGTTGGTCCAGGGACCCAGTCAGCTCACCGTGAACTGATATCTATCCCCAACTCCTTTTACTGCCAGAACCTCATAAGCCCCACTCTAACAGGGCCCCATCATGACACTTTGGGCTTCCGGGATCAATGTCAGCTCAGAACCTGTGGCCAGTAGTCCTAGACATGTCTGTGTCCAGTGCCAGTGTGCAGTCACCCAAGCATCTAAGAAAACTGCTATAAACATTTGCATACAGATTTTTTGCGAATGTAAGTTTTCATTTCTCTTGGGTAAATATCTAGGAGTTAACTTGCTGGATTGAATCGTTAGTGTATTTTTAACTGTTTCCAGAGCGTCTGTACCATTTTTTGCATTCTCACCAACAATGCAGGGGAGTTCTAGCTGTTCCTCAGTCTCTCTAGCACTTGGTATTGTCTGTATTTTGTTTTTATTTCAGCCATGCTTATAGCTATGTTGTGGTATTTCATTGTGGCTTTAGTTATTTCCCTAATGACTAATGAGGTCAAACATCTTCTCAATAGCTTACTGGCCATCCAGTAAGGACAATGTCAGTTCGATTTTTTTTTTTTTTTTGCTCATTATTTATTGGGTTGTTTGATTTCTTATTACTGAATATCGAATGTTCTTTATCTCTTTCGGATACAAGTTCTTTACCATGTGTGCTTTGCAAATATTGTTTCCCAGTCTGTGGCTTATGCTTTCAAAAACAAAGAAACAGACAACACAATTTAAAAATGGGCAAAGGAATTGATTAGATATTTCTCCAAAGAAGACACACAAATGGCCTACAGGTATATGAAAAATGCTCAACATCACTAGTCATCAGAGAAATGCAATTCAAAACCACAATGAGTTATCACCTCAAAACTGTTAAGATGGCCAGTATTAAAAAAAAAACAAAACGAAACTTAAAATAGCAAGTGTTGGCAAGGAAGTGAAGAAAATGAATCCCTTGTGCATTGCTGGTGGGAGTGTAAAATGGTGCACCCACCATGGAAAACAGTATGGAAGTTCCTAAAAAAATAAAAATGGAACTCCCATATGATCCAGCATTCCCACTTCCGTATATTTACATTTACATTACAAACTAATTGAAATCAGGATCTTGCATAGATTATTGCACTCCCATGTTCATTGCACCATTATTCACAATAGCCAAGAGATGAAAACAACCTAAATATCTATCAACAGGTGAATGGATAAAAGGTAGTATATATAATGTATACATATAACAGAATATTATTCAGCCTTTAAAAAGAAGGAAATCTTGCTATATGCTGTAGTATGGATGAACTTTGAGGATATTATACTAAGTGAAGTAAGCCACTCACAAAGGACAAATACTGCATGTTTCCACTTATATGCGGTATCTAAAGTAGTCAAACTCTTAGCAGCAGGAAGTAGAATCCTGGTTGCCAAGGGCTTGGGGGAGGGGGAAATGGGGAGTTGTTGTTCAATGAGTATAGATTTGCAGTCATGCAAGATGAAGAATTCTGGAGATCTGATTACAACAATGTTCATATAGTTAACAACATTGTACACTAAAAAATTTGTTAATAAGGTCGGTTTCATATTATGTGTTTTTGCAATAAAAATAAATTAAAAAATAAAATGCCTTATTCAGTGGCTTTTCATATATTCCCAGTTGTGCATCTATCACAATCAATTTTAGGATATTTGTGTTAGCCCAAGAAGATGCCCTGTATCCCTTAGCCATCACCCCCTACCCCCCAACCCACCCCAGCCCTATAGGCAAGTAATAAACTACTTTCTGTCTCTATGATTTGCCTAGTTAGGAAATTTTGTATAAATGGAATCACACAATATATAGTACGTTTTGTCTGGCTTCTTTCACTTAATATAATGTTTTTGAGGTTCACTCATGTTGTAGCATGTATCAGTACTTCAGTTATTTTTATTGCCAAATAATATTCCATGGTATGGCTATACCACATTTTATTTATACATTCTTCAGTTTATGGGCATTTGGGTTATGTTTACTTTGGGAATATTATGGATAATATTCCCAAACTAAATGCTGTTACGAATATTCATATACATTTTGAGTTCATGAGTTTTTTGGTGAACATATGTTTTCAGTTCTCTTAGGTAGATCCCTAGGAATGGACATTCTGGCTCATATGGTAACTCTATGTTTAACTTTTTAAGAAAATACCAGAATATTTTCCAAAGAGATTCAACTATTTTACATTATCACCAGAAGTGTATGAGGATTCAAATTTCTCCAAATCCAAATATTTGTTATTATCTGTATTTTGGATTATAGCCATCCTATTGTTTTTGCAACATGGCATCTCATTATGGTTTTGATTTATATTTCCCTACTGACTAGTGGTTCTGAACATCCTTTCATATGCTTATTAACCACTTCTATACCTTCTTTGGTGAAATGTCTATACAAATCTTTTACCCAATTTTTTAATGGGGTCATTTTCTTATTTATTTATTATTCTTATTCTTTATTCTGGATACAAGTTCTTTGTTAGATCTGTGACTTTCAAATATTTTCTCCCAGTCTGTACCTTGTCTTTTCATTTTCTGAATAGTGCCTTCTGAAGCATAAATGTTTTACATTTTGATGAAGTCCAATTTATCAAGTTTTTCTTTTATGGATCATGCTTTTGGTGTTATATCTAAGAAATCATTGCCTAACTTATGTTTACAAAGATTTTTCTCCTAGGGTTTCTTTTAACAGATTTATAGTTGTAGGTTTTACTTTTAAGTCTCTGATCCATTTTGCATTAAGTTTTGTGTGTGCTGTGAAGTAAGGTTCTAAGTTTGTATTTTTGCATGATATCCAGTTGTACCAGCACCACGTGTTGAAAAGACTATCCTTTCCCCATTGAATTGAAAATCATTGACCATAAATATAAGGAGAGTTCGTTATTTCTGAACTCTCAATTCTGTTCCATTGATCTATCTCTATGTCAGTACTACACTAACTTGATTATCTGTATTTTTATAGTAAATAGTTTACTATTATAGTAAACTATTACTATAATACTACTAATACTATAGTAGTATAGTATACTATAGTAGTATTATAGTAATAGTTTATAGTTTTGAAATCAGAAAGTGGACGTCTTCCAGGTTTGTTCTTTTTCAAAGTAGTTTTGGATATTCTGTTTTGTTTTGTTTTGTTTTGTTTTTCACTTCCATATGAATTTTTGGATCAGCCTGTGAATTTTTACAAAGAAAGCCTGCTGAAATTTCGATAGAGATTGAATTACCATATAAATATTGAGTCTTACAACCATGAACATGCAATGCCTTTCCATTTATTTAGATCATCTTTAATTTCTCTCAACAAACATCAATTTGTGTTTCTCAGTGCATAAGTATTACATTTGGTTTGTTAAATATATGCCTAAGCATTTTATTCTTTTTGATGCTATTGTCACTAGAATTAAGTGTTCCTTAATTTCATTTTTGGATTATTTGCTACATGTATATAGCAATAAAATTTGTTTTATGTATTAATCTTGTATTCTGTGATCTGTTGAACTTCCTTATTAGTTCTACCATTAGAACCATTTTTGTGGATTCCTTAGGATTTTCTGCATATGAAATCATGTCATCTGAGAATAAAAAAAATTTCCTTTTTTATTTCCTATCTGGATGACTTTTAGTTCTTCTTCTTCCCTGTTTGAACTGGCTCAAACTTCCAGTGCAATAATGAATAAAAGTAGTGAGCATGTCTTTGTTGCTGACTTTAGGGGAAAAGTATGCAGTCTTTCACTACTAAATATGATGTTAGCTGTAGGTTTTTCATAGATATTCTTTATCATGCTGAAGAAATTTCTTTCTATTCCTAGTTTGTTATTGTTTTTATCATGAAAGGTGGTCGAATTTTGTCACATGCTGTTTCTGTGTCAGTTAATATGATAATGTTTCAGTGCTTTCTTCTTTTAAAATAGTGTATTACATAAATTGATTTTTAGATGTTAAACCAACCTTGTATTTCTAGAATAAATCCCACTTGGTTATGGTATATAATCCTTTTTATATGTTTCTGAATTCAGTTTGTTAATATTTTCTTGAGGGTTATTTCATCTATATTCATGAGAAAGATTGGTATGCAATTTTCTTTATTTTGGATGTCTTTGTGTGTTTTGGGCATCAGGGTAATTGTGCTGGTCTCAGCCAATCGATAGTGATACTGTCAGCTAGAAATACCTGGAGGCACTCACCTGGACTCCAAGGCGAGCCCCCACAGATATTTCCCCTTTCAGAACCAATGTTGTGGTTGAACTAGCCCTTGTGGTTCTTATTATAATTGCAAGATGCACCTCAGCAATAACCTTTAGGAAACTTTGAAAGGAGGAAGTTTATTACTCACAAGTCCTGGAGGGTACATGGCATGCCTTGGACCACACAGAAAGGTTGTGGGTGGAGAAAGAGAGCTGGGACCTGGGGTTATGTTTTTATCGGGGTCAAGAGTGAGGGGCCTAGGCTTTCTCAGATTCACTCTTTATTGATGAATTTAAAACAGAATGGGAATTAAAGTACAAGAAGGGAAAAACAAGCAGCCAAAGGGTCAGTTATCTAAGTCAATCAGAGATCTCTAAAACAAAGGAAACTTCAGGGGTGTGGTGGCCTGGCTCTTTACCTAGTCGTGTAGCTGGCAATTTGTTCTTTTTGATATAGCTGTCTTTGAAGTGGTGCCTCAGCAATCAGAAGCTTAATGTCAGGCACTTGCATTACAATTAAAAAAAAAAACTGTCAGAGGCTCACACTACAGTAATATTGGCCTACTAGAGCTATTTTGAAAGTGTTCATTCCTCTTCTATTTTCTGGAAGAATTTCTGGAGTGTTGCTATTATTTCCATCTGAAATGTTTGGTAGCATTCAGCAGTGATGCCATCTGGACAGGAGCATCATTGTGGGAAGATTTTTAATTATTAATTTAATTGACTGTCTATTATTGAGTCTGTTTTGAAGTTTGTGTCTCTCTACAAATTTTTTCATTGCATATATGTGTCTAATTTGTTGGTATAAATTTTTTCATACTATTTTCTTATAATTTTTAAAATTCAATAGGCTCAATGGTGATGTCTCCTTTTTCAGTCCTGATTTTAGTGATTCCTTAGGAATCTCTTTTTTTTTTCTTGGTCAGTCTGCCTAAGGTTTGTGATTTGTTATCTTTTGGTTTCATTGTGTTGTCCAAAAAAATTAATCAATAGTCAATCTAAGAAAAATGGAAATTTTTATTTGAGCCAACCTGAGGACTATAACATAGGAGACAATCTTCAGAAAACTCTGAGGACTGTTCCACCCATTGGAGGTAAAACCGTTATATAAGTTTTTGAGACAAAGTAGCATATTAATAGTTTACATAGTCCAACAAGGCGAGTAGTGGGTATTAATGACCCATTACAGGATTGAGAAAGGAAAGTTACTCTTAAGGAGTTACCTTGCTGGTTCCAGGAGGAAATTTCTTTTCTTTCTTTCTTTTTTTTTTTTTTTTTCCTTTTTTTTTTGGCGTGTGGGCATTCCTGTATCTTTTAAGGGGATCTAGTTAATGTATAATGTGATGCACAAATCACACTAAAGGGGAGGGGGTAGTGGCTCAAATGGGCAGAGAGAATTTTATGTTTAAAATTTTTCTTGTCCTGCCTGAAAATAATTTTATTTCATTAATTCCACTTTTGATCATTAATCTTTCAATAGAAAGCATTAGGTGATCAAGTATTTGGTCCCTAAATGTTAGGGTGATTCTTTACCTGCCTTGGGTCCATCATGTCCCTTGATGCTGGGTCCTAATAGCCCGGTTCTTTCTTTCCTTTTAGGGGGTGGTACTAGTAAGATGTCTGGCAAGGAATAACGGTCAATTCCAAGTTGTCCAATAGGACTTGCACCAATTTTACCTTGCATGTGCATTGTGCATGTCCATTATTTTATAGAGAACTATAGATGTGATCAATAGTTCCCAGTTGTTTAGATATCATTATCTTAGTAGGAGCAGGTGATACACAGTGCAAAAAACAAGAAACTAAAACTTTATAAGTTACACAAACTGTAATCAAAGTTGGCAATAGGAGGAACAATATCATTAGTAAAGATTTAAGCCAATATCCTCTTGAACCAAACCATTTTCCTAGCATTTCCCTTAAACTGGGAAGAGGATCATTCAGAGTGGAAATCTGATTTTTCAGACGCACCATAAGGGGGGGTTGCATTACAAGACTCATCAGGTATGAAAACACAACATGCACTATGTATTATAGCATAAACTCCCCCTTGAGAGGTGTTAGAATATTGAGGGCCATGCAATTCTGTAGGACTGCTTTTCTCATCATGGAAATTTCTGAACTGAGCAAACAAATGGCTTGGTTACTATCATTTAAGGATTGCTGGGTGAATTTTGTTAAAGCCTCTATATGAGTAATGATATCTTCTATTCCAAGTGAAGGAATAAATATTGCAGCCAAATAATCATACCATTGGAAAACTGATTGAACCCAACATGCCAACATTGAAAGCAGAATGACAGCAGCTCTTTTCAAGGCTACCTGTAGGTGACATTGAGCCTAAAGGAAACCAATTGTACACCATCCTAACCAATCTGGGGAGATCCAAGGCCATAAATTTGTTCCATAAACCTATTGGGTCCTGTTAGGAGCTATCCCACCATTTTAACATCTAGTGAAAACCGTCTTTCAGACCTTGAAACATACACCCAAAGGTTATCAAACATTAGGTAGGATTAATTTGGGATTTAAAAACATTGACTAATGTGGATCTGATGCCATCGTTCTGCAACTTGCAGCTTGAAGTCAGGCGGATGCTTTCGAAAGCTGTGAGAATGGCCTGATGCATTCCTTTGGACTGCCACGCTTTATGCTACTGGATGCTAAGCCACGTTGCATTCATCCATTTCCTTACTGATGGGAATTTGGAGTGTTCCCAGTTTTTCCCATCACCAACACCCTTGTGCCTGTGTTCTTGTACGCTACAGGTACCAGCGTGTCTCCGGAAGAAGTACCAGGCAGCGGACTTGCCGGAACATAGAGGAAATAGCTTTTATTTTTCCTTCCAGTTTTAAGATCTTGGGCTCAAAGCAAGGACTCTGGAGTCCCAGAGCAGGGATTAGGATTTGGACATCTTTGGGCATGATTACTCTGCCCACCACACCCAGCTCCCTCTCCAGAGCTCACCTACACCTACCTTCTTTGTTTGTATCAGTTCCCCCCAAGAGTCAGAGAGAGCAGTTGGCCTGTGGTTGGGCTGGTGCTGGTGCGGAGCGGGTGGGGTGGGGAGGGGGCATCCTCCCAGTAATTGGGCAGGGAGCAGAAGCAGGCAGGATGGGGTCTAGGGCTCTCCAGGCCAGCCGCCACTGTCTCCCAGGCTGGAGAAGGGGCTTGAGGGGAAAGGCAAATGGGGTGAACTGAATGAGGGTGGGGTTCTGACCTCCTCCTACACACGGGGGCCAGATGTATGACCTGCCACTATTTCCCTCTGGAACTGGAAAGCTCAGGGCCAAGCCACAGCCTGTGATATACATGTTTCCAGCCACATTTTTCTGTGGTAGTTGGTCAGAACACGGAACAGGGAGATGGTGTGCTCAGTGGAGGGAAGGGAGGCAGGGAAAATGCATCACCAAGGGTTGAGGTCACGCCCTCCCATGTCACCTCCCTTTCAACAAGCTTCTCTATTTCCTCACACTGGTGACCACAGCCCCGGGACCCCCTCTGCCGACAGGCGGTGCTGGTGCTGGTGCTGGACTTCTCCCCGGGCACAAGTTGCCTGCACGTCTCGGTGAGCAGAAACCTCAGCTGGAAGGTCTCTGCCAAACTTAGTTACGCAGACAGCAGCGAGATGTGCTACACCGCCAAGCAATAACCAGTGGATCAGGTTCAGGGTCAAAGCTGTAAACTAAGCAGTCAAGCCCACCTTCTCCAGGGAGGGGTTTGAGTGGAAGGATTCAGTCCCACGAACGTTCTTTGCTGACCCTGAGGTCTGTGACTGTCCCATCCCACATGTGGTCTGTCCACCTGAGCTCATGCCATGAACTCTGGAAGCGAGTCAGGGTGAGAATATGGGGGAAGGGTGGACCCAAGTGCTGCCCATTGTCCAGGTGCAGTCACTCCTTACTTCCCATCCTCACTGCGCCCATCCTGCCCCTGTCCCAGGTAGCTCATGTTGGGTGGTCTCATATATGGGTCCCCTGATTCTAAGATGAGCTACTCTGAGGAGCCACCCTTCCCAATCTCATTCCATCCACACCCACAGTAGTTGTCAGACATCATAGGATCACAGAGTAGGATCGAGAGCCTCCTCCAGCGAATCCAACATTTTGAGCATCCCGACACCCTGTCGTGGGGTTTGGTGACTTCTGCATCATCCCCCTCCTATGTTTTGGGAATTTAACAACAACCCTTGAACAAAACAGATCCGACCCTTGCTTTTGCTCATTCAATGCCTTACAGAACCTGGACCAGCCTCTACTCCCTTTACTCCCTGAATCACATCTTCCTCCCTCAAGGGAGATTATCCCTGATTACTTTTATTCACACACAGGGACACACAGTCACCAACCTGGAATGTCCTATCTACCGTCATACCCCCTTTTGTGTAGTAAAACACCGGTCTTTCGGGAAGGGTGTCAGGCAGAACCACCCTCGCCTCACTCAAACACAAATCTGTCCCTCTGAGTCTCAGGCTGGTACAGCCCTGGGTCCCGGCTGAGGGAAGGAAGTGCTCCCCAACCTCCAGTGAGGGGGAAATCGAACATGGAGTTCAGACTCAATCTCGTGTGTCCTGAAGAGGCAGTCTGGGAGATTGAGCGGGGACACGGAAATATCATTTCCAGGAAAATCTGTGTCATGGGGCGGGTGGAAGAGTATTTGACGGGGACCATGCAAGAACACAGACCTACTAACCACACTTGCCATAGAACCTGACGGGCCAATTTCCACTCAAGGGTATAGAGACGACCAGGCTGGAGGAGGGTGGTCAGCTGGCTAGGGCAGGGAGGATGTGAAAGCTTCCAGATCGGAGCTCTGGAAGGGGGTCATGAGTTCCTGCTGATGGGGAGGGGGAATGGCAGAGATGAATGGGAACCGCCAGACCCCAAAGGAGGAGGGGGGTTTGGAGAGAACTAGAAGAGGGCCTTCGGGGGAAAGGGAGGACGTGCCAATGTGGCCTGGCAGAGCCCACACAGGACCCAGACCTGGGACACTCCGCTGGCTTGACTGCAGGGATGGTAGCAGAGGCTGGCCCAGAGTCCCCACCACAGGATGCCGGAGATACTGTTCTGGAAAAGGCTCTGACGTGGAGCAGCGCCCCGCCCCGGCCCCCTACCCCTACCCCTCCAGAGAGAAGGCAGAACACAGAACATGAGAGGTACTTTAATTGGAAACTGCTGTGAAACTGGGGCGGGGCGGGGGCAAAACAAGGGGGAGAGGAAGCCCGAGCTGAGGCAGAACAGGAGGGAACGAGCTTGGCCACAGCTCCCGGGCCCCAAAGGTACCAGCTGCTCCTCTTGCAGGAAGACGCTGGGCTCAACCTGTGAAACAGCGGAGTCAGGGAAGAGCCTCAAGCCAGGGCCAGCCCCCAGCCCTGCTCAACAGCCAGGACTGTGGGAAGGGGTACGGTGTGTGTAACACTCACTTCAAAGGGTCTGGAACTTGTCAGCCAGGTACTGCATGGCGGCTGCAACAGGGACAGGCATTAGCAGGCGCTCCAGACAGAGGGATATAGAAGCCCGTCCCCCTATCCCCGTGAGGAACCGCCTAGCCCTGCAACCTGAAACCCCCTCCAGACCCGATGCAAAGAGCTCTGGGCCTGATCACTCCCCACCACCCAAATTGAATGTGGAACCGGTTCCTAAAGGGAAACAAAATGTGCCAGCGGCTCTCATGCTGTGGGCCGTGCCACAACCAGTCAGAACTCGTCACACAAACAAACAAACAATCCAACAAGAACCTTAGAAGCCACACCAAGCAGCAGTTCAAGGAAAAAATCAACGAGGCATCTCTAAAAGTCCTATCAGAAGGAGATTCCCTAGGACTGGTCTGGCTGGCAAAGTGTGCATGCAGTCCAGACAGTACTTTGCTACTTGTACACACGCCCAGCTGTACATGCACAGCCGGCTCCAGGGCCAGGCCTGCTAGGTTCTCCTCCCCACAGGGATGTTGGTCCCTGCGAGGCCGACTGCACCTGCAGCCCACCCCCACCCCAGGTGCCCACCTGGGTTCTGCACTAAGACACCGCTCTCCGTCCCTGGTTCCTCATACCAAGTTGCTCCTTAAGGTCGTCTATTTCTCTCTGTAGCACGAGACACTAGGCCAGCAGACACAGGAGGAAGAGAAATGATTAGTATACTCTGGCCTCCTCTCTCCTCCACCTTCTCCTCTCTCCAGGGCCCTCCATCCCAAAGCCGGGTGGCTAGACTGGCAAGGGCTCCTCAGTGGAAAGGAGGTGGGCTCCCTCCGTGGGGTACGCGATGGGGGCAGGGGAGGGGGGGCCCCACACATGTCAGTTGAACTTGGACCCAGATCCCGCCCTCGAGTTTGGGCCTGCATTTCCAGGAGCCAGAGGAAGCATTACCCAAGGACAGCCCTGCGTTCCCAGTGGCTGCTGCTGCCTTTCCGGTCTTGGGGGATGGTCAAGTGGCTCCCGGTCACCTGAGAGGGAAAGGACACACAATCCAGCTTCCCAGGCTCCCAGTGAGGTGGAAAGGGCCAAGCGGGGTCTAACGTGAGGTGAGGCAGCACCACCCTCCGCTGGCAACAAGCCGCCCCTGCTCTGCCCAGCAGCCCGAACCTTCTCTCTGGGCCTGCCTCCCCTGTTCCCCGGGGGCAGCCATTTCGCCACCGCGGGCCCCAAAGACTGTGGCTCTGGATTCGACCCTCCCAGAGCTGCAGCCACAGCCAGCACGTGGGAGAGCAATGTGGGCGAACAGGACTTAACAGAAAAGGCTGTTCCCCTGCAAGTCTACACCCGGAGGAGCTGTTTGGGGCACTGCCACCCATCACCCCGGCCGCACAAACCCCACACAGAGGATGATGTGGCTCAAGGCCAGCCCTGCCAGCACCCCGTCTCCTGTGGGAGAAGCTGCCTGGGAGCAAGGCTGTGCCCCCAGCAGAGACAGAGCCAGAGGTTTCTGTCCTCCACCCCTCTCCCCTCCCCTCATATCAAACCCACGACACTCACCTGAGGGGACAGGCCCCCTGGGCATGACTTCTCCTGGGTTCAGGGCCAAGGGCTCTGAGTTGCCTGGATCTTGGGGGCCTCTGGTGTTGAGGTCGCCACTGCTGGCTTTTCCACGATGCATGCGTGGAAAACATGTGCCTGGCCTGTAAGCTGGCAGCTGAAACAAGAATTTCTCACCGATTTGGACTAAGGATGTGTGTCTCTGTGTGTGTGTGTGTGTGTGTGTGTGTGTGTATGTGTACGTGTGTGTGTATGTGTGTGTGTGAGAGAGAGAGAGAGAGAGAGAGAGAGAGAGAGAGAGAGAGAGAGAGTTATGTGATTAGGGGCCGGGGTGAGGCAGGGAATTGGGAAGGGAATTGAAAGGCTGATCTCATTAGCACTTTCTCCCTCAGTCAGCCCCAGGCCAGCAGGCAGAGCTGATCTAGGGACAACAGTGGGGCACTGAGAAAGCCCAGGTCCCCTGCAAGGAAGGTCTGGGGAACAGCTAGGAAGTAGGAATCAGGAAGCTGGTGAGTCTAAATACTGAGGTTTTTTGGGGAAGCTTTTAAGGGATCCCCCGACCCAATTCAGCTACCAGCCCTCCCTTCCATCCCAGCCCCAATCTCGCAGAGGAGGCTGGAAACAGGCCAAGGGTGGAGAACCGGGCCCAGCACACCCGAAGTGCTACCTTAATGTTTGTCCCTAGTAAAAGGAGCCCGATCTGGCATCCTAATGACCCAGTGACCGAGGGGCACCCAATGACGACCCCTGAGGGATGGACAGAGGCAGCATGGGTGAAGACGTGTGTCCTGGGGGCGGTTGGAGCGGGGGTGGGGGAAGAGTGGGGAGAGAGGAGGAGCATGGCCTACTCACTTGGCCCTTTGCGGCTGGGTCTCTATTTGGGTCCTTATCTTCTCCCGCCACCGCCTCAGACTCCCTTGCCCGCCTGGCCACGGATTTCTTCCCAGCGCCGGTGTGCTTGGACTGTTCGGTCCCCAAAGGGACCAAGGTATACCTCTTGGATCTCCCAAGCAGCGGAATACCAGAGATTGGGGGCAAGGTGGCCGGTTCCAGGGCAGTTGCCGAGATTCGCTCTCCCCCGGAAGGGAAGGTTGTCCCCGGGGCAAGTTTGGAGGCTCCCCTGAGGGATTTCTTCTCCTGGGCCCCCTCCTTCCTAGGAGTGACCCACGGCAGGCCACCTGCAGCAGCAGCAGCAGCAGCTCCCGGGTAGCTGGACCTGCTGCCCCCCTTCCCCCAGAGCACGCTCCACATTTTCTTAGGGGAAGAGATGCCCTGCTCTCCCACGTCCTCCGTTTCCACAACCGAAGTGAGTCCTCGCGGAGCCGAGGACAGGGAAGAGCCTGGCACGTGAAGGAAATTCTCCCTGACTTGGAAATTCGAGTGTCTGGGAGTGTCCCCGGGATCCTCGGGTCTGCTGGGCTCGGCCTGGCCTCCTCCTCTGGGGTAAGTGCTCACCGTCATCAGCTGTGTCTCACTGAACTCATCTGAGGACTCGGGGTTGGACAGCAGCCAGGCCAGGCCTTCCTCGGGGAGCCGCTGGCGATCCGCGGCCACGTTCAACCTACGCTTAGGGCCTCTCTCAGGGTTCCCCCAGGCCCGGCCCGCTTCGGGCCCACCGAGGTGGAGAGGGCGGGCCGGAGCTGGCGGCGCTTCCCCACAGCTCTGGTCGGGCGCTCCTCGACCGCCGGGGCCCGCCTCGAGGCCGGCCCACGCGGCGGACACTTCGAAGGCGGCGCAGCTCTCCAGGGACGGGTGTCTGCGGACGCCCAGCACGTCCCACTCGGCCAGCTGCAGCAAGATGGCCGCCGCAGACTCCTCGTCCAGGTCCAGGAGGTCCCTCTTGTCGTCAGCCGGGGAGCCAGGTCGGCCTTCGGGGCCCCACGGCACCGGCCCTCCCGCTTCCAGCATCTCCCGCTCCAACTGGAAGCCCTCGGGGTCCGGGAAGCCGCCCCCGCCCTCGCCGCTCCGCGGCTCCCCGGGCTCGGGGCCTGGGTCGGGTCCCCATGGGACTGCGGGGCCGGCCGGGCCGACGCCGGCCCGCTCCCCGCCCTCTGGGCCGAAACCCGTTCCCCACACAGACACCTCATCGGGGGAGCTCATGTCGCGACCCTGGCGGCGCCGGAACCGGGGCGACGGTCGATGGCCCGAGTCGCGGTCACGGCGGGTGAGGCGGGCGGCGCTCAGAGGGCAGCGGCAGCCACCTCACGCGCCGCACGAGCTCGCCTCAAAGGAGACGACGCGCGGCTTCCAGCGCGCCTCCCACGCCCGCGCCGCGGCCTCCTCATTGGTCCGGGCCCCGCCAACCAGCGGGCGCCTTGTTCGCCTGCCGCCTCGAGGCCTAACCAATGGGGTCGAGGGCCTCTGGTTTGCCCCCAAGCCTGTGGGCGGTCCGGGCAGTGGGCTGGCGAAGGGGATGGTGGGAGTGCCTCCCTCTGTCAAGCCTCTCGGCCCGCCTCCTCCTGTCCCGCCTCCCCTTTCCGGTTAGAGTCACAGCTCTGAGCCTCCGTCTCCCATCTACACAGGGGGTCGGGGAGTGAGGGCGCTGGGCTCCACGGGTGGTGAGGATGAAACGTCAAGATGGAGGCGCTGGACGCCTAGCAGGCGCCGAAAGCATTTGCCAGCCTCCCTTCCACCGCAAGCCTTACGACCCAACAGGAGAATGGGCACAGGAGTCCCGCAGTCAGCGATCAGGGGTCGGCCAGAGAGCAAAGGGATCGTATTTTCGTTCTGTAAGGTCTCTGTCTCAACTGCTCCATCAAATGTGGCTCAGCAAACGTTATTGGCAGGCGGGTTTGGCGGACAGACTGGGGTTGGCGGACAGACTGGGGTTGGCCTCGCTCCATCAGCCCTTCCCCCGCTCTGAGGCAAATTCAAAGAAGAGGAAATCGCAGTGGCCAGTTACACCCCAAGAGATGCTCCCCACCGCTGATCCTGGAGATGTGAGCTAAAACCACGAATCGGGTTTCACACACTAGGTTGACAGCCTTCAAAGAGCTTAACCATTCCGAGGGTGGGAGAGGTTAGGAGCAAACCCCTGTGGCGGTGGTGCAAGAGATCCATTTGGGAGGTAATCTGGCAGAATCCATTGAAAGCAACTTAGTGCCAGCACGGACTCTGTGCCTGGCACTCTTCTAAGCGCTGGGCATAGATAGTAATGCATCCGCGTGACACGCCTAGAACTATAGTACCAACTATTACTGGCCTCTTACCGGTGAGGAAACAGGCACTGAGAGGTTCAGCCACGGGCCCAAGGTCATTTGGCTCGTGGGGATCAGCGGCAGGATTGAAACCAATCAATCTGACTCCAGAGTCCTTGCTTTGAGCCCAAGATCTTAAAACTGGAAGGAAAAATAAAAGCTATTTCCTCTATGTTCCAGCAAGTCCGCTGCCTGGTACTTCTTCCGGAGACACGCTGGTACCTGTAGTGTACAAGAACACAGGCACAAGGGTGTTGGTGATGGGGAAAACTGGGAACACTCCAAATTCCCATCAGTAAGGAAATGGATGAATGCAACGTGGCTTAGCATCCAGTAGCATAAAGCGTGGCAGTCCAAAGGAATGCATCAGGCCATCCTCACAGCTTTCGAAAGCATCCGCCTGACTTCAAACTGTAAGTTGCAGAACGATGGCTTTGGATTCACATTTGTAAATTAAAGCACTTGCGTGCGTGGGCACACACACACACACCAGTCAATCCTATGTAATATATGAGAATTCATTCAAGTATATGTACAAGTATGTCTTAAAGTTTTGAAGGACGCACAACCAAGGCCTACCAGTTGTGATGGGGGTGGGTGTGGATAGCCAGGTGTCTCTCAATTTTTCTTGGAACTGTCAGTTCTCAGCTTCCCTGAGCTGAGCAGTACTGATGTCTGGGGAGTGGTCCCTCTCTTGGTTTCTATATGGCCCATGGATGTTAGAATTTCCCTTGTCTGCCACCCAACTCCTACTCTGACACCCCTCCATTCCTCTCATACCTTCCTTCTGCTCTTTCCCTTTCATACTCCTCTGCCTTCAGTCACCTCTCTCTCCTGCATCCTGCTCTGGCTGACCTCCTGGAGAGTCCTGGGATGTCTGAACCCCTCTTGTCTGTGGAACTCAAAGGCCCAGTTTTCTGGGTCTGCACCTGAGAAGCTGGCCATGCTGGAGAAGTTACAGAGCAGGGGAGATTGGGTGCACTGTAAATCTGCAATCCTCCTCCTCGAGCCTGCCCCCGATGGTGCCTGCCTGTTTGTGGATACCGCCCTCTTCCACTTCTCCCAGTGACTTTTTAAGTCATGGTGTGCTATTTCAAATATGTTAAAATGAATAAGGAAGGATATAGCAAAATCTCCTGCATCCACCAGCATCCTATGAAACATTACCAGTGGATCCAGTGGAAGCCTCCGTCTTCCCTCTCACCATTTCCACTCCCTTCCTCCCTCGCCCATAGAGAGACTCCCAGAACTTCTTCTCACCTTCTCCACTCTCTTCGTCCCTGTGGCTCTCCTACCTGCTCTTCCCCTGCATCCCATACGTCTCCAATGATGTCACTAATCTCTGCTTTACCCCCCTACACTCACCAGGATCCAATACTGGTTTTGACTTACTCTCTTGGCCTGGGGTGGGAGCCAGTGTCAGAGGTTCCTCTTGGCCTTCCCAAGGTGATAGCTCTTACTCCACAGACCAGTGACCCGATGTGCAGGTCATTGCTCCAACTGCCAAGTGTATCACTTAGAATTATCAGCTTGGGGACTGGAGAAATGACCACTATGTTGGTCCAGGGACCCAGTCAGCTCACCGTGAACTGATATCTATCCCCAACTCCTTTTACTGCCAGAACCTCATAAGCCCCACTCTAACAGGGCCCCATCATGACACTTTGGGCTTCCGGGATCAATGTCAGCTCAGAACCTGTGGCCAGTAGTCCTAGACATGTCTGTGTCCAGTGCCAGTGTGCAGTCACCCAAGCATCTAAGAAAACTGCTATAAACATTTGCATACAGATTTTTTGCGAATGTAAGTTTTCATTTCTCTTGGGTAAATATCTAGGAGTTAACTTGCTGGATTGAATCGTTAGTGTATTTTTAACTGTTTCCAGAGCGTCTGTACCATTTTTTGCATTCTCACCAACAATGCAGGGGAGTTCTAGCTGTTCCTCAGTCTCTCTAGCACTTGGTATTGTCTGTATTTTGTTTTTATTTCAGCCATGCTTATAGCTATGTTGTGGTATTTCATTGTGGCTTTAGTTATTTCCCTAATGACTAATGAGGTCAAACATCTTCTCAATAGCTTACTGGCCATCCAGTAAGCACAATGTCAGTTCGATTTTTTTTTTTTTTTGCTCATTATTTATTGGGTTGTTTGATTTCTTATTACTGAATATCGAATGTTCTTTATCTCTTTCGGATACAAGTTCTTTACCATGTGTGCTTTGCAAATATTGTTTCCCAGTCTGTGGCTTATGCTTTCAAAAACAAAGAAACAGACAACACAATTTAAAAATGGGCAAAGGAATTGATTAGATATTTCTCCAAAGAAGACACACAAATGGCCTACAGGTATATGAAAAATGCTCAACATCACTAGTCATCAGAGAAATGCAATTCAAAACCACAATGAGTTATCACCTCAAAACTGTTAAGATGGCCAGTATTAAAAAAAAAACAAAACGAAACTTAAAATAGCAAGTGTTGGCAAGGAAGTGAAGAAAATGAATCCCTTGTGCATTGCTGGTGGGAGTGTAAAATGGTGCACCCACCATGGAAAACAGTATGGAAGTTCCTAAAAAAATAAAAATGGAACTCCCATATGATCCAGCATTCCCACTTCCGTATATTTACATTTACATTACAAACTAATTGAAATCAGGATCTTGCATAGATTATTGCACTCCCATGTTCATTGCACCATTATTCACAATAGCCAAGAGATGAAAACAACCTAAATATCTATCAACAGGTGAATGGATAAAAGGTAGTATATATAATGTATACATATAACAGAATATTATTCAGCCTTTAAAAAGAAGGAAATCTTGCTATATGCTGTAGTATGGATGAACTTTGAGGATATTATACTAAGTGAAGTAAGCCACTCACAAAGGACAAATACTGCATGTTTCCACTTATATGCGGTATCTAAAGTAGTCAAACTCTTAGCAGCAGGAAGTAGAATCCTGGTTGCCAAGGGCTTGGGGGAGGGGGAAATGGGGAGTTGTTGTTCAATGAGTATAGATTTGCAGTCATGCAAGATGAAGAATTCTGGAGATCTGATTACAACAATGTTCATATAGTTAACAACATTGTACACTAAAAAATTTGTTAATAAGGTCGGTTTCATATTATGTGTTTTTGCAATAAAAATAAATTAAAAAATAAAATGCCTTATTCAGTGGCTTTTCATATATTCCCAGTTGTGCATCTATCACAATCAATTTTAGGATATTTGTGTTAGCCCAAGAAGATGCCCTGTATCCCTTAGCCATCACCCCCTACCCCCCAACCCACCCCAGCCCTATAGGCAAGTAATAAACTACTTTCTGTCTCTATGATTTGCCTAGTTAGGAAATTTTGTATAAATGGAATCACACAATATATAGTACGTTTTGTCTGGCTTCTTTCACTTAATATAATGTTTTTGAGGTTCACTCATGTTGTAGCATGTATCAGTACTTCAGTTATTTTTATTGCCAAATAATATTCCATGGTATGGCTATACCACATTTTATTTATACATTCTTCAGTTTATGGGCATTTGGGTTATGTTTACTTTGGGAATATTATGGATAATATTCCCAAACTAAATGCTGTTACGAATATTCATATACATTTTGAGTTCATGAGTTTTTTTGGTGAACATATGTTTTCAGTTCTCTTAGGTAGATCCCTAGGAATGGACATTCTGGCTCATATGGTAACTCTATGTTTAACTTTTTAAGAAAATACCAGAATATTTTCCAAAGAGATTCAACTATTTTACATTATCACCAGAAGTGTATGAGGATTCAAATTTCTCCAAATCCAAATATTTGTTATTATCTGTATTTTGGATTATAGCCATCCTATTGTTTTTGCAACATGGTATCTCATTATGGTTTTGATTTATATTTCCCTACTGACTAGTGGTTCTGAACATCCTTTCATATGCTTATTAACCACTTCTATACCTTCTTTGGTGAAATGTCTATACAAATCTTTTACCCAATTTTTTAATGGGGTCATTTTCTTATTTATTTATTATTCTTATTCTTTATTCTGGATACAAGTTCTTTGTTAGATCTGTGACTTTCAAATATTTTCTCCCAGTCTGTACCTTGTCTTTTCATTTTCTGAATAGTGCCTTCTGAAGCATAAATGTTTTACATTTTGATGAAGTCCAATTTATCAAGTTTTTCTTTTATGGATCATGCTTTTGGTGTTATATCTAAGAAATCATTGCCTAACTTATGTTTACAAAGATTTTTCTCCTAGGGTTTCTTTTAACAGATTTATAGTTGTAGGTTTTACTTTTAAGTCTCTGATCCATTTTGCATTAAGTTTTGTGTGTGCTGTGAAGTAAGGTTCTAAGTTTGTATTTTTGCATGATATCCAGTTGTACCAGCACCACGTGTTGAAAAGACTATCCTTTCCCCATTGAATTGAAAATCATTGACCATAAATATAAGGAGAGTTCGTTATTTCTGAACTCTCAATTCTGTTCCATTGATCTATCTCTATGTCAGTACTACACTAACTTGATTATCTGTATTTTTATAGTAAATAGTTTACTATTATAGTAAACTATTACTATAATACTACTAATACTATAGTAGTATAGTATACTATAGTAGTATTATAGTAATAGTTTATAGTTTTGAAATCAGAAAGTGGACGTCTTCCAGGTTTGTTCTTTTTCAAAGTAGTTTTGGATATTCTGTTTTGTTTTGTTTTGTTTTGTTTTTCACTTCCATATGAATTTTTGGATCAGCCTGTGAATTTTTACAAAGAAAGCCTGCTGAAATTTCGATAGAGATTGAATTACCATATAAATATTGAGTCTTACAACCATGAACATGCAATGCCTTTCCATTTATTTAGATCATCTTTAATTTCTCTCAACAAACATCAATTTGTGTTTCTCAGTGCATAAGTATTACATTTGGTTTGTTAAATATATGCCTAAGCATTTTATTCTTTTTGATGCTATTGTCACTAGAATTAAGTGTTCCTTAATTTCATTTTTGGATTATTTGCTACATGTATATAGCAATAAAATTTGTTTTATGTATTAATCTTGTATTCTGTGATCTGTTGAACTTCCTTATTAGTTCTACCATTAGAACCATTTTTGTGGATTCCTTAGGATTTTCTGCATATGAAATCATGTCATCTGAGAATAAAAAAAATTTCCTTTTTTATTTCCTATCTGGATGACTTTTAGTTCTTCTTCTTCCCTGTTTGAACTGGCTCAAACTTCCAGTGCAATAATGAATAAAAGTAGTGAGCATGTCTTTGTTGCTGACTTTAGGGGAAAAGTATGCAGTCTTTCACTACTAAATATGATGTTAGCTGTAGGTTTTTCATAGATATTCTTTATCATGCTGAAGAAATTTCTTTCTATTCCTAGTTTGTTATTGTTTTTATCATGAAAGGTGGTCGAATTTTGTCACATGCTGTTTCTGTGTCAGTTAATATGATAATGTTTCAGTGCTTTCTTCTTTTAAAATAGTGTATTACATAAATTGATTTTTAGATGTTAAACCAACCTTGTATTTCTAGAATAAATCCCACTTGGTTATGGTATATAATCCTTTTTATATGTTTCTGAATTCAGTTTGTTAATATTTTCTTGAGGGTTATTTCATCTATATTCATGAGAAAGATTGGTATGCAATTTTCTTTATTTTGGATGTCTTTGTGTGTTTTGGGCATCAGGGTAATTGTGCTGGTCTCAGCCAATCGATAGTGATACTGTCAGCTAGAAATACCTGGAGGCACTCACCTGGACTCCAAGGCGAGCCCCCACAGATATTTCCCCTTTCAGAACCAATGTTGTGGTTGAACTAGCCCTTGTGGTTCTTATTATAATTGCAAGATGCACCTCAGCAATAACCTTTAGGAAACTTTGAAAGGAGGAAGTTTATTACTCACAAGTCCTGGAGGGTACATGGCATGCCTTGGACCACACAGAAAGGTTGTGGGTGGAGAAAGAGAGCTGGGACCTGGGGTTATGTTTTTATCGGGGTCAAGAGTGAGGGGCCTAGGCTTTCTCAGATTCACTCTTTATTGATGAATTTAAAACAGAATGGGAATTAAAGTACAAGAAGGGAAAAACAAGCAGCCAAAGGGTCAGTTATCTAAGTCAATCAGAGATCTCTAAAACAAAGGAAACTTCAGGGGTGTGGTGGCCTGACTCTTTACCTAGTCGTGTAGCTGGCAATTTGTTCTTTTTGATATAGCTGTCTTTGAAGTGGTGCCTCAGCAATCAGAAGCTTAATGTCAGGCACTTGCATTACAATTAAAAAAAAAAACTGTCAGAGGCTCACACTACAGTAATATTGGCCTACTAGAGCTATTTTGAAAGTGTTCATTCCTCTTCTATTTTCTGGAAGAATTTCTGGAGTGTTGCTATTATTTCCATCTGAAATGTTTGGTAGCATTCAGCAGTGATGCCATCTGGACAGGAGCATCATTGTGGGAAGATTTTTAATTATTAATTTAATTGACTGTCTATTATTGAGTCTGTTTTGAAGTTTGTGTCTCTCTACAAATTTTTTCATTGCATATATGTGTCTAATTTGTTGGTATAAATTTTTTCATACTATTTTCTTATAATTTTTAAAATTCAATAGGCTCAATGGTGATGTCTCCTTTTTCAGTCCTGATTTTAGTGATTCCTTAGGAATCTCTTTTTTTTTTCTTGGTCAGTCTGCCTAAGGTTTGTGATTTGTTATCTTTTGGTTTCATTGTGTCGTCCAAAAAAATTAATCAATAGTCAATCTAAGAAAAATGGAAATTTTTATTTGAGCCAACCTGAGGACTATAACATAGGAGACAATCTTCAGAAAACTCTGAGGACTGTTCCACCCATTGGAGGTAAAACCGTTATATAAGTTTTTGAGACAAAGTAGCATATTAATAGTTTACATAGTCCAACAAGGCGAGTAGTGGGTATTAATGACCCATTACAGGATTGAGAAAGGAAAGTTACTCTTAAGGAGTTACCTTGCTGGTTCCAGGAGGAAATTTCTTTTCTTTCTTTCTTTTTTTTTTTTTTTCTTTTTTTTTTTTGGCGTGTGGGCATTCCTGTATCTTTTAAGGGGGATCTAGTTAATGTATAATGTGATGCACAAATCACACTAAAGGGGAGGGGGTAGTGGCTCAAATGGGCAGAGAGAATTTTATGTTTAAAATTTTTCTTGTCCTGCCTGAAAATAATTTTATTTCATTAATTCCACTTTTGATCATTAATCTTTCAATAGAAAGCATTAGGTGATCAAGTATTTGGTCCCTAAATGTTAGGGTGATTCTTTACCTGCCTTGGGTCCATCATGTCCCTTGATGCTGGGTCCTAATAGCCCGGTTCTTTCTTTCCTTTTAGGGGGTGGTACTAGTAAGATGTCTGGCAAGGAATAACGGTCAATTCCAAGTTGTCCAATAGGACTTGCACCAATTTTACCTTGCATGTGCATTGTGCATGTCCATTATTTTATAGAGAACTATAGATGTGATCAATAGTTCCCAGTTGTTTAGATATCATTATCTTAGTAGGAGCAGGTGATACACAGTGCAAAAAACAAGAAACTAAAACTTTATAAGTTACACAAACTGTAATCAAAGTTGGCAATAGGAGGAACAATATCATTAGTAAAGATTTAAGCCAATATCCTCTTGAACCAAACCATTTTCCTAGCATTTCCCTTAAACTGGGAAGAGGATCATTCAGAGTGGAAATCTGATTTTTCAGACGCACCATAAGGGGGGGTTGCATTACAAGACTCATCAGGTATAAAAACACAACATGCACTATGTATTATAGCATAAGCTCCCCCTTGAGAGGTGTTAGAATATTGAGGGCCATGCAATTCTGTAGGACTGCTTTTCTCATCATGGAAATTTCTGAACTGAGCAAACAAATGGCTTGGTTACTATCATTTAAGGATTGCTGGGTGAATTTTGTTAAAGCCTCTATATGAGTAATGATATCTTCTATTCCAAGTGAAGGAATAAATATTGCAGCCAAATAATCATACCATTGGAAAACTGATTGAACCCAACATGCCAACATTGAAAGCAGAATGACAGCAGCTGTTTTCAAGGCTACCTGTAGGTGACATTGAGCCTAAAGGAAACCAATTGTACACCATCCTAACCAATCTGGGGAGATCCAAGGCCATAAATTTGTTCCATAAACCTATTGGGTCCTGTTAGGAGCTATCCCACCATTTTAACATCTAGTGAAAACCGTCTTTCAGACCTTGAAACATACACCCAAAGGTTATCAAACATTAGGTAGGATTAATTTGGGATTTAAAAACATTGACTAATGTGGATCTGATGCCATCGTTCTGCAACTTGCAGCTTGAAGTCAGGCGGATGCTTTCGAAAGCTGTGAGAATGGCCTGATGCATTCCTTTGGACTGCCACGCTTTATGCTACTGGATGCTAAGCCACGTTGCATTCATCCATTTCCTTACTGATGGGAATTTGGAGTGTTCCCAGTTTTTCCCATCACCAACACCCTTGTGCCTGTGTTCTTGTACGCTACAGGTACCAGCGTGTCTCCGGAAGAAGTACCAGGCAGCGGACTTGCCGGAACATAGAGGAAATAGCTTTTATTTTTCCTTCCAGTTTTAAGATCTTGGGCTCAAAGCAAGGACTCTGGAGTCCCAGAGCAGGGATTAGGATTTGGACATCTTTGGGCATGATTACTCTGCCCACCACACCCAGCTCCCTCTCCAGAGCTCACCTACACCTACCTTCTTTGTTTGTATCAGTTCCCCCCAAGAGTCAGAGAGAGCAGTTGGCCTGTGGTTGGGCTGGTGCTGGTGCGGAGCGGGTGGGGTGGGGAGGGGGCATCCTCCCAGTAATTGGGCAGGGAGCAGAAGCAGGCAGGATGGGGTCTAGGGCTCTCCAGGCCAGCCGCCACTGTCTCCCAGGCTGGAGAAGGGGCTTGAGGGGAAAGGCAAATGGGGTGAACTGAATGAGGGTGGGGTTCTGACCTCCTCCTACACACGGGGGCCAGATGTATGACCTGCCACTATTTCCCTCTGGAACTGGAAAGCTCAGGGCCAAGCCACAGCCTGTGATATACATGTTTCCAGCCACATTTTTCTGTGGTAGTTGGTCAGAACACGGAACAGGGAGATGGTGTGCTCAGTGGAGGGAAGGGAGGCAGGGAAAATGCATCACCAAGGGTTGAGGTCACGCCCTCCCATGTCACCTCCCTTTCAACAAGCTTCTCTATTTCCTCACACTGGTGACCACAGCCCCGGGACCCCCTCTGCCGACAGGCGGTGCTGGTGCTGGTGCTGGACTTCTCCCCGGGCACAAGTTGCCTGCACGTCTCGGTGAGCAGAAACCTCAGCTGGAAGGTCTCTGCCAAACTTAGTTACGCAGACAGCAGCGAGATGTGCTACACCGCCAAGCAATAACCAGTGGATCAGGTTCAGGGTCAAAGCTGTAAACTAAGCAGTCAAGCCCACCTTCTCCAGGGAGGGGTTTGAGTGGAAGGATTCAGTCCCACGAACGTTCTTTGCTGACCCTGAGGTCTGTGACTGTCCCATCCCACATGTGGTCTGTCCACCTGAGCTCATGCCATGAACTCTGGAAGCGAGTCAGGGTGAGAATATGGGGGAAGGGTGGACCCAAGTGCTGCCCATTGTCCAGGTGCAGTCACTCCTTACTTCCCATCCTCACTGCGCCCATCCTGCCCCTGTCCCAGGTAGCTCATGTTGGGTGGTCTCATATATGGGTCCCCTGATTCTAAGATGAGCTACTCTGAGGAGCCACCCTTCCCAATCTCATTCCATCCACACCCACAGTAGTTGTCAGACATCATAGGATCACAGAGTAGAATCGAGAGCCTCCTCCAGCGAATCCAACATTTTGAGCATCCCGACACCCTGTCGTGGGGTTTGGTGACTTCTGCATCATCCCCCTCCTATGTTTTGGGAATTTAACAACAACCCTTGAACAAAACAGATCCGACCCTTGCTTTTGCTCATTCAATGCCTTACAGAACCTGGACCAGCCTCTACTCCCTTTACTCCCTGAATCACATCTTCCTCCCTCAAGGGAGATTATCCCTGATTACTTTTATTCACACACAGGGACACACAGTCACCAACCTGGAATGTCCTATCTACCGTCATACCCCCTTTTGTGTAGTAAAACACCGGTCTTTCGGGAAGGGTGTCAGGCAGAACCACCCTCGCCTCACTCAAACACAAATCTGTCCCTCTGAGTCTCAGGCTGGTACAGCCCTGGGTCCCGGCTGAGGGAAGGAAGTGCTCCCCAACCTCCAGTGAGGGGGAAATCGAACATGGAGTTCAGACTCAATCTCGTGTGTCCTAAAGAGGCAGTCTGGGAGATTGAGCGGGGACACGGAAATATCATTTCCAGGAAAATCTGTGTCATGGGGCGGGTGGAAGAGTATTTGACGGGGACCATGCAAGAACACAGACCTACTAACCACACTTGCCATAGAACCTGACGGGCCAATTTCCACTCAAGGGTATAGAGACGACCAGGCTGGAGGAGGGTGGTCAGCTGGCTAGGGCAGAGAGGATGTGAAAGCTTCCAGATCGGAGCTCTGGAAGGGGGTCATGAGTTCCTGCTGATGGGGAGGGGGAATGGCAGAGATGAATGGGAACCGCCAGACCCCAAAGGAGGAGGGGGGTTTGGAGAGAACTAGAAGAGGGCCTTCGGGGGAAAGGGAGGACGTGCCAATGTGGCCTGGCAGAGCCCACACAGGACCCAGACCTGGGACACTCCGCTGGCTTGACTGCAGGGATGGTAGCAGAGGCTGGCCCAGAGTCCCCACCACAGGATGCCGGAGATACTGTTCTGGAAAAGGCTCTGACGTGGAGCAGCGCCCCGCCCCGGCCCCCTACCCCTACCCCTCCAGAGAGAAGGCAGAACACAGAACATGAGAGGTACTTTAATTGGAAACTGCTGTGAAACTGGGGCGGGGCGGGGGCAAAACAAGGGGGAGAGGAAGCCCGAGCTGAGGCAGAACAGGAGGGAACGAGCTTGGCCACAGCTCCCGGGCCCCAAAGGTACCAGCTGCTCCTCTTGCAGGAAGACGCTGGGCTCAACCTGTGAAACAGCGGAGTCAGGGAAGAGCCTCAAGCCAGGGCCAGCCCCCAGCCCTGCTCAACAGCCAGGACTGTGGGAAGGGGTACGGTGTGTGTAACACTCACTTCAAAGGGTCTGGAACTTGTCAGCCAGGTACTGCATGGCGGCTGCAACAGGGACAGGCATTAGCAGGCGCTCCAGACAGAGGGATATAGAAGCCCGTCCCCCTATCCCCGTGAGGAACCGCCTAGCCCTGCAACCTGAAACCCCCTCCAGACCCGATGCAAAGAGCTCTGGGCCTGATCACTCCCCACCACCCAAATTGAATGTGGAACCGGTTCCTAAAGGGAAACAAAATGTGCCAGCGGCTCTCATGCTGTGGGCCGTGCCACAACCAGTCAGAACTCGTCACACAAACAAACAAACAATCCAACAAGAACCTTAGAAGCCACACCAAGCAGCAGTTCAAGGAAAAAATCAACGAGGCATCTCTAAAAGTCCTATCAGGAGATTCCCTAGGACTGGTCTGGTTGGCAAAGTGTGCATGCAGTCCAGACAGTACTTTGCTACTTGTACACACGCCCAGCTGTACATGCACAGCCGGCTCCAGGGCCAGGCCTGCTAGGTTCTCCTCCCCACAGGGATGTTGGTCCCTGCGAGGCCGACTGCACCTGCAGCCCACCCCCACCCCAGGTGCCCACCTGGGTTCTGCACTAAGACACCGCTCTCCGTCCCTGGTTCCTCATACCAAGTTGCTCCTTAAGGTCGTCTATTTCTCTCTGTAGCACGAGACACTAGGCCAGCAGACACAGGAGGAAGAGAAATGATTAGTATACTCTGGCCTCCTCTCTCCTCCACCTTCTCCTCTCTCCAGGGCCCTCCATCCCAAAGCCGGGTGGCTAGACTGGCAAGGGCTCCTCAGTGGAAAGGAGGTGGGCTCCCTCCGTGGGGTACGCGATGGGGGCAGGGGAGGGGGGGCCCCACACATGTCAGTTGAACTTGGACCCAGATCCCGCCCTCGAGTTTGGGCCTGCATTTCCAGGAGCCAGAGGAAGCATTACCCAAGGACAGCCCTGCGTTCCCAGTGGCTGCTGCTGCCTTTCCGGTCTTGGGGGATGGTCAAGTGGCTCCCGGTCACCTGAGAGGGAAAGGACACACAATCCAGCTTCCCAGGCTCCCAGTGAGGTGGAAAGGGCCAAGCGGGGTCTAACGTGAGGTGAGGCAGCACCACCCTCCGCTGGCAACAAGCCGCCCCTGCTCTGCCCAGCAGCCCGAACCTTCTCTCTGGGCCTGCCTCCCCTGTTCCCCGGGGGCAGCCATTTCGCCACCGCGGGCCCCAAAGACTGTGGCTCTGGATTCGACCCTCCCAGAGCTGCAGCCACAGCCAGCACGTGGGAGAGCAATGTGGGCGAACAGGACTTAACAGAAAAGGCTGTTCCCCTGCAAGTCTACACCCGGAGGAGCTGTTTGGGGCACTGCCACCCATCACCCCGGCCGCACAAACCCCACACAGAGGATGATGTGGCTCAAGGCCAGCCCTGCCAGCACCCCGTCTCCTGTGGGAGAAGCTGCCTGGGAGCAAGGCTGTGCCCCCAGCAGAGACAGAGCCAGAGGTTTCTGTCCTCCACCCCTCTCCCCTCCCCTCATATCAAACCCACGACACTCACCTGAGGGGACAGGCCCCCTGGGCATGACTTCTCCTGGGTTCAGGGCCAAGGGCTCTGAGTTGCCTGGATCTTGGGGGCCTCTGGTGTTGAGGTCGCCACTGCTGGCTTTTCCACGATGCATGCGTGGAAAACATGTGCCTGGCCTGTAAGCTGGCAGCTGAAACAAGAATTTCTCACCGATTTGGACTAAGGATGTGTGTCTCTGTGTGTGTGTGTGTGTGTGTGTGTGTGTGTGTGTGTATGTGTGTGTGTGTGTGTGTGTGAGAGAGAGAGAGAGAGAGAGAGAGAGAGAGAGAGAGAGAGAGAGAGTTATGTGATTAGGGGCCGGGGTGAGGCAGGGAATTGGGAAGGGAATTGAAAGGCTGATCTCATTAGCACTTCCTCCCTCAGTCAGCCCCAGGCCAGCAGGCAGAGGTGATCTAGGGACAACAGTGGGGCACTGAGAAAGCCCAGGTCCCCTGCAAGGAAGGTCTGGGGAACAGCTAGGAAGTAGGAATCAGGAAGCTGGTGAGTCTAAATACTGAGGTTTTTTGGGGAAGCTTTTAAGGGATCCCCCGACCCAATTCAGCTACCAGCCCTCCCTTCCATCCCAGCCCCAGTCTCGCAGAGGAGGCTGGAAACAGGCCAAGAGTGGAGAACCGGGCCCAGCACACCCGAAGTGCTACCTTAATGTTTGTCCCTAGTAAAAGGAGCCCGATCTGGCATCCTAATGACCCAGTGACCGAGGGGCACCCAATGACGACCCCTGAGGGATGGACAGAGGCAGCATGGGTGAAGACGTGTGTCCTGGGGGCGGTTGGAGCGGGGGTGGGGGAAGAGTGGGGAGAGAGGAGGAGCATGGCCTACTCACTTGGCCCTTTGCGGCTGGGTCTCTATTTGGGTCCTTATCTTCTCCCGCCACCGCCTCAGACTCCCTTGCCCGCCTGGCCACGGATTTCTTCCCAGCGCCGGTGTGCTTGGACTGTTCGGTTCCCAAAGGGACCAAGGTATACCTCTTGAATCTCCCAAGCAGCGGAATACCAGAGATTGGGGGCAAGGTGGCCGGTTCCAGGGCAGTTGCCGAGATTCGCTCTCCCCCGGAAGGGAAGGTTGTCCCCGGGGCAAGTTTGGAGGCTCCCCTGAGGGATTTCTTCTCCTGGGCCCCCTTCTTCCTAGGAGTGACCCACGGCAGGCCACCTGCAGCAGCAGCAGCAGCAGCTCCCGGGTAGCTGGACCTGCTGCCCCCCTTCCCCCAGAGCACGCTCCGCATTTTCTTAGGGGAAGAGATGCCCTGCTCTCCCACGTCCTCCGTTTCCACAACCGAAGTGAGTCCTCGCGGAGCCGAGGACAGGGAAGAGCCTGGCACGTGAAGGAAATTCTCCCTGACTTGGAAATTCGAGTGTCTGGGAGTGTCCCCGGGATCCTCGGGTCTGCTGGGCTCGGCCTGGCCTCCTCCTCTGGGGTAAGTGCTCACCGTCATCAGCTGTGTCTCACTGAACTCATCTGAGGACTCGGGGTTGGACAGCAGCCAGGCCAGGCCTTCCTCGGGGAGCCGCTGGCGATCCGCGGCCACGTTCAACCTACGCTTAGGGCCTCTCTCAGGGTTCCCCCAGGCCCGGCCCGCTTCGGGCCCACCGAGGTGGAGAGGGCGGGCCGGAGCTGGCGGCGCTTCCCCACAGCTCTGGTCGGGCGCTCCTCGACCGCCGGGGCCCGCCTCGAGGCCGGCCCACGCGGCGGACACTTCGAAGGCGGCGCAGCTCTCCAGGGACGGGTGTCTGCGGACGCCCAGCACGTCCCACTCGGCCAGCTGCAGCAAGATGGCCGCCGCAGACTCCTCGTCCAGGTCCAGGAGGTCCCTCTTGTCGTCAGCCGGGGAGCCAGGTCGGCCTTCGGGGCCCCACGGCACCGGCCCTCCCGCTTCCAGCATCTCCCGCTCCAACTGGAAGCCCTCGGGGTCCGGGAAGCCGCCCCCGCCCTCGCCGCTCCGCGGCTCCCCGGGCTCGGGGCCTGGGTCGGGTCCCCATGGGACTGCGGGGCCGGCCGGGCCGACGCCGGCCCGCTCCCCGCCCTCTGGGCCGAAACCCGTTCCCCACACAGACACCTCATCGGGGGAGCTCATGTCGCGACCCTGGCGGCGCCGGAACCGGGGCGACGGTCGATGGCCCGAGTCGCGGTCACGGCGGGTGAGGCGGGCGGCGCTCAGAGGGCAGCGGCAGCCACCTCACGCGCCGCACGAGCTCGCCTCAAAGGAGACGACGCGCGGCTTCCAGCGCGCCTCCCACGCCCGCGCCGCGGCCTCCTCATTGGTCCGGGCCCCGCCAACCAGCGGGCGCCTTGTTCGCCTGCCGCCTCGAGGCCTAACCAATGGGGTCGAGGGCCTCTGGTTTGCCCCCAAGCCTGTGGGCGGTCCGGGCAGTGGGCTGGCGAAGGGGATGGTGGGAGTGCCTCCCTCTGTCAAGCCTCTCGGCCCGCCTCCTCCTGTCCCGCCTCCCCTTTCCGGTTAGAGTCACAGCTCTGAGCCTCCGTCTCCCATCTACACAGGGGGTCGGGGAGTGAGGGCGCTGGGCTCCACGGGTGGTGAGGATGAAACGTCAAGATGGAGGCGCTGGACGCCTAGCAGGCGCCGAAAGCATTTGCCAGCCTCCCTTCCACCGCAAGCCTTACGACCCAACAGGAGAATGGGCACAGGAGTCCCGCAGTCAGCGATCAGGGGTCGGCCAGAGAGCAAAGGGATCGTATTTTCGTTCTGTAAGGTCTCTGTCTCAACTGCTCCATCAAATGTGGCTCAGCAAACGTTATTGGCAGGCGGGTTTGGCGGACAGACTGGGGTTGGCGGACAGACTGGGGTTGGCCTCGCTCCATCAGCCCTTCCCCCGCTCTGAGGCAAATTCAAAGAAGAGGAAATCGCAGTGGCCAGTTACACCCCAAGAGATGCTCCCCACCGCTGATCCTGGAGATGTGAGCTAAAACCACGAATCGGGTTTCACACACTAGGTTGACAGCCTTCAAAGAGCTTAACCATTCCGAGGGTGGGAGAGGTTAGGAGCAAACCCCTGTGGCGGTGGTGCAAGAGATCCATTTGGGAGGTAATCTGGCAGAATCCATTGAAAGCAACTTAGTGCCAGCACGGACTCTGTGCCTGGCACTCTTCTAAGCGCTGGGCATAGATAGTAATGCATCCGCGTGACACGCCTAGAACTATAGTACCAACTATTACTGGCCTCTTACCGGTGAGGAAACAGGCACTGAGAGGTTCAGCCACGGGCCCAAGGTCATTTGGCTCGTGGGGATCAGCGGCAGGATTGAAACCAATCAATCTGACTCCAGAGTCCTTGCTTTGAGCCCAAGATCTTAAAACTGGAAGGAAAAATAAAAGCTATTTCCTCTATGTTCCAGCAAGTCCGCTGCCTGGTACTTCTTCCGGAGACACGCTGGTACCTGTAGTGTACAAGAACACAGGCACAAGGGTGTTGGTGATGGGAAAAACTGGGAACACTCCAAATTCCCATCAGTAAGGAAATGGATGAATGCAACGTGGCTTAGCATCCAGTAGCATAAAGCGTGGCAGTCCAAAGGAATGCATCAGGCCATCCTCACAGCTTTCGAAAGCATCCGCCTGACTTCAAACTGTAAGTTGCAGAACGATGGCTTTGGATTCACATTTGTAAATTAAAGCACTTGCGTGCGTGGGCACACACACACACACCAGTCAATCCTATGTAATATATGAGAATTCATTCAAGTATATGTACAAGTATGTCTTAAAGTTTTGAAGGACGCACAACCAAGGCCTACCAGTTGTGATGGGGGTGGGTGTGGATAGCCAGGTGTCTCTCAATTTTTCTTGGAACTGTCAGTTCTCAGCTTCCCTGAGCTGAGCAGTACTGATGTCTGGGGAGTGGTCCCTCTCTTGGTTTCTATATGGCCCATGGATGTTAGAATTTCCCTTGTCTGCCACCCAACTCCTACTCTGACACCCCTCCATTCCTCTCATACCTTCCTTCTGCTCTTTCCCTTTCATACTCCTCTGCCTTCAGTCACCTCTCTCTCCTGCATCCTGCTCTGGCTGACCTCCTGGAGAGTCCTGGGATGTCTGAACCCCTCTTGTCTGTGGAACTCAAAGGCCCAGTTTTCTGGGTCTGCACCTGAGAAGCTGGCCATGCTGGAGAAGTTACAGAGCAGGGGAGATTGGGTGCACTGTAAATCTGCAATCCTCCTCCTCGAGCCTGCCCCCGATGGTGCCTGCCTGTTTGTGGATACCGCCCTCTTCCACTTCTCCCAGTGACTTTTTAAGTCATGGTGTGCTATTTCAAATATGTTAAAATGAATAAGGAAGGATATAGCAAAATCTCCTGCATCCACCAGCATCCTATGAAACATTACCAGTGGATCCAGTGGAAGCCTCCGTCTTCCCTCTCACCATTTCCACTCCCTTCCTCCCTCGCCCATAGAGAGACTCCCAGAACTTCTTCTCACCTTCTCCACTCTCTTCGTCCCTGTGGCTCTCCTACCTGCTCTTCCCCTGCATCCCATACGTCTCCAATGATGTCACTAATCTCTGCTTTACCCCCCTACACTCACCAGGATCCAATACTGGTTTTGACTTACTCTCTTGGCCTGGGGTGGGAGCCAGTGTCAGAGGTTCCTCTTGGCCTTCCCAAGGTGATAGCTCTTACTCCACAGACCAGTGACCCGATGTGCAGGTCATTGCTCCAACTGCCAAGTGTATCACTTAGAATTATCAGCTTGGGGACTGGAGAAATGACCACTATGTTGGTCCAGGGACCCAGTCAGCTCACCGTGAACTGATATCTATCCCCAACTCCTTTTACTGCCAGAACCTCATAAGCCCCACTCTAACAGGGCCCCATCATGACACTTTGGGCTTCTGGGATCAATGTCAGCTCAGAACCTGTGGCCAGTAGTCCTAGACATGTCTGTGTCCAGTGCCAGTGTGCAGTCACCCAAGCATCTAAGAAAACTGCTATAAACATTTGCATACAGATTTTTGGCGAATGTAAGTTTTCATTTCTCTTGGGTAAATATCTAGGAGTTAACTTGCTGGATTGAATCGTTAGTGTATTTTTAACTGTTTCCAGAGCGTCTGTACCATTTTTTGCATTCTCACCAACAATGCAGGGGAGTTCTAGCTGTTCCTCAGTCTCTCTAGCACTTGGTATTGTCTGTATTTTGTTTTTATTTCAGCCATGCTTATAGCTATGTTGTGGTATTTCATTGTGGCTTTAGTTATTTCCCTAATGACTAATGAGGTCAAACATCTTCTCAATAGCTTACTGGCCATCCAGTAAGCACAATGTCAGTTCGATTTTTTTTTTTTTTTGCTCATTATTTATTGGGTTGTTTGATTTCTTATTACTGAATATCGAATGTTCTTTGTCTCATTCGGATACAAGTTCTTTACCATGTGTGCTTTGCAAATATTGTTTCCCAGTCTGTGGCTTATGCTTTCAAAAACAAAGAAACAGACAACACAATTTAAAAATGGGCAAAGGAATTGATTAGATATTTCTCCAAAGAAGACACACAAATGGCCTACAGGTATATGAAAAATGCTCAACATCACTAGTCATCAGAGAAATGCAATTCAAAACCACAATGAGTTATCACCTCAAAACTGTTAAGATGGCCAGTATTAAAAAAAAAACAAAACGAAACTTAAAATAGCAAGTGTTGGCAAGGAAGTGAAGAAAATGAATCCCTTGTGCATTGCTGGTGGGAGTGTAAAATGGTGCACCCACCATGGAAAACAGTATGGAAGTTCCTAAAAAAATAAAAATGGAACTCCCATATGATCCAGCATTCCCACTTCCGTATATTTACATTTACATTACAAACTAATTGAAATCAGGATCTTGCATAGATTATTGCACTCCCATGTTCATTGCACCATTATTCACAATAGCCAAGAGATGAAAACAACCTAAATATCTATCAACAGGTGAATGGATAAAAGGTAGTATATATAATGTATACATATAACAGAATATTATTCAGCCTTTAAAAAGAAGGAAATCTTGCTATATGCTGTAGTATGGATGAACTTTGAGGATATTATACTAAGTGAAGTAAGCCACTCACAAAGGACAAATACTGCATGTTTCCACTTATATGCGGTATCTAAAGTAGTCAAACTCTTAGCAGCAGGAAGTAGAATCCTGGTTGCCAAGGGCTTGGGGGAGGGGGAAATGGGGAGTTGTTGTTCAATGAGTATAGATTTGCAGTCATGCAAGATGAAGAATTCTGGAGATCTGATTACAACAATGTTCATATAGTTAACAACATTGTACACTAAAAAATTTGTTAATAAGGTCGGTTTCATATTATGTGTTTTTGCAATAAAAATAAATTAAAAAATAAAATGCCTTATTCAGTGGCTTTTCATATATTCCCAGTTGTGCATCTATCACAATCAATTTTAGGATATTTGTGTTAGCCCAAGAAGATGCCCTGTATCCCTTAGCCATCACCCCCTACCCCCCAACCCACCCCAGCCCTATAGGCAAGTAATAAACTACTTTCTGTCTCTATGATTTGCCTAGTTAGGAAATTTTGTATAAATGGAATCACACAATATATAGTACGTTTTGTCTGGCTTCTTTCACTTAATATAATGTTTTTGAGGTTCACTCATGTTGTAGCATGTATCAGTACTTCAGTTATTTTTATTGCCAAATAATATTCCATGGTATGGCTATACCACATTTTATTTATACATTCTTCAGTTTATGGGCATTTGGGTTATGTTTACTTTGGGAATATTATGGATAATATTCCCAAACTAAATGCTGTTACGAATATTCATATACATTTTGAGTTCATGAGTTTTTTTGGTGAACATATGTTTTCAGTTCTCTTAGGTAGATCCCTAGGAATGGACATTCTGGCTCATATGGTAACTCTATGTTTAACTTTTTAAGAAAATACCAGAATATTTTCCAAAGAGATTCAACTATTTTACATTATCACCAGAAGTGTATGAGGATTCAAATTTCTCCAAATCCAAATATTTGTTATTATCTGTATTTTGGATTATAGCCATCCTATTGTTTTTGCAACATGGTATCTCATTATGGTTTTGATTTATATTTCCCTACTGACTAGTGGTTCTGAACATCCTTTCATATGCTTATTAACCACTTCTATACCTTCTTTGGTGAAATGTCTATACAAATCTTTTACCCAATTTTTTAATGGGGTCATTTTCTTATTTATTTATTATTCTTATTCTTTATTCTGGATACAAGTTCTTTGTTAGATCTGTGACTTTCAAATATTTTCTCCCAGTCTGTACCTTGTCTTTTCATTTTCTGAATAGTGCCTTCTGAAGCATAAATGTTTTACATTTTGATGAAGTCCAATTTATCAAGTTTTTCTTTTATGGATCATGCTTTTGGTGTTATATCTAAGAAATCATTGCCTAACTTATGTTTACAAAGATTTTTCTCCTAGGGTTTCTTTTAACAGATTTATAGTTGTAGGTTTTACTTTTAAGTCTCTGATCCATTTTGCATTAAGTTTTGTGTGTGCTGTGAAGTAAGGTTCTAAGTTTGTATTTTTGCATGATATCCAGTTGTACCAGCACCACGTGTTGAAAAGACTATCCTTTCCCCATTGAATTGAAAATCATTGACCATAAATATAAGGAGAGTTCGTTATTTCTGAACTCTCAATTCTGTTCCATTGATCTATCTCTATGTCAGTACTACACTAACTTGATTATCTGTATTTTTATAGTAAATAGTTTACTATTATAGTAAACTATTACTATAATACTACTAATACTATAGTAGTATAGTATACTATAGTAGTATTATAGTAATAGTTTATAGTTTTGAAATCAGAAAGTGGACGTCTTCCAGGTTTGTTCTTTTTCAAAGTAGTTTTGGATATTCTGTTTTGTTTTGTTTTGTTTTGTTTTTCACTTCCATATGAATTTTTGGATCAGCCTGTGAATTTTTACAAAGAAAGCCTGCTGAAATTTCGATAGAGATTGAATTACCATATAAATATTGAGTCTTACAACCATGAACATGCAATGCCTTTCCATTTATTTAGATCATCTTTAATTTCTCTCAACAAACATCAATTTGTGTTTCTCAGTGCATAAGTATTATATTTGGTTTGTTAAATATATGCCTAAGCATTTTATTCTTTTTGATGCTATTGCTACTAGAATTAAGTGTTCCTTAATTTCATTTTTGGATTATTTGCTACATGTATATAGCAATAAAATTTGTTTTATGTATTAATCTTGTATTCTGTGATCTGTTGAACTTCCTTATTAGTTCTACCATTAGAACCATTTTTGTGGATTCCTTAGGATTTTCTGCATATGAAATCATGTCATCTGAGAATAAAAAAAATTTCCTTTTTTATTTCCTATCTGGATGACTTTTAGTTCTTCTTCTTCCCTGTTTGAACTGGCTCAAACTTCCAGTGCAATAATGAATAAAAGTAGTGAGCATGTCTTTGTTGCTGACTTTAGGGGAAAAGTATGCAGTCTTTCACTACTAAATATGATGTTAGCTGTAGGTTTTTCATAGATATTCTTTATCATGCTGAAGAAATTTCTTTCTATTCCTAGTTTGTTATTGTTTTTATCATGAAAGGTGGTCGAATTTTGTCACATGCTGTTTCTGTGTCAGTTAATATGATAATGTTTCAGTGCTTTCTTCTTTTAAAATAGTGTATTACATAAATTGATTTTTAGATGTTAAACCAACCTTGTATTTCTAGAATAAATCCCACTTGGTTATGGTATATAATCCTTTTTATATGTTTCTGAATTCAGTTTGTTAATATTTTCTTGAGGGTTATTTCATCTATATTCATGAGAAAGATTGGTATGCAATTTTCTTTATTTTGGATGTCTTTGTGTGTTTTGGGCATCAGGGTAATTGTGCTGGTCTCAGCCAATCGATAGTGATACTGTCAGCTAGAAATACCTGGAGGCACTCACCTGGACTCCAAGGCGAGCCCCCACAGATATTTCCCCTTTCAGAACCAATGTTGTGGTTGAACTAGCCCTTGTGGTTCTTATTATAATTGCAAGATGCACCTCAGCAATAACCTTTAGGAAACTTTGAAAGGAGGAAGTTTATTACTCACAAGTCCTGGAGGGTACATGGCATGCCTTGGACCACACAGAAAGGTTGTGGGTGGAGAAAGAGAGCTGGGACCTGGGGTTATGTTTTTATCGGGGTCAAGAGTGAGGGGCCTAGGCTTTCTCAGATTCACTCTTTATTGATGAATTTAAAACAGAATGGGAATTAAAGTACAAGAAGGGAAAAACAAGCAGCCAAAGGGTCAGTTATCTAAGTCAATCAGAGATCTCTAAAACAAAGGAAACTTCAGGGGTGTGGTGGCCTGGCTCTTTACCTAGTCGTGTAGCTGGCAATTTGTTCTTTTTGATATAGCTGTCTTTGAAGTGGTGCCTCAGCAATCAGAAGCTTAATGTCAGGCACTTGCATTACAATTAAAAAAAAAAACTGTCAGAGGCTCACACTACAGTAATATTGGCCTACTAGAGCTATTTTGAAAGTGTTCATTCCTCTTCTATTTTCTGGAAGAATTTCTGGAGTGTTGCTATTATTTCCATCTGAAATGTTTGGTAGCATTCAGCAGTGATGCCATCTGGACAGGAGCATCATTGTGGGAAGATTTTTAATTATTAATTTAATTGACTGTCTATTATTGAGTCTGTTTTGAAGTTTGTGTCTCTCTACAAATTTTTTCATTGCATATATGTGTCTAATTTGTTGGTATAAATTTTTTCATACTATTTTCTTATAATTTTTAAAATTCAATAGGCTCAATGGTGATGTCTCCTTTTTCAGTCCTGATTTTAGTGATTCCTTAGGAATCTCTTTTTTTTTTCTTGGTCAGTCTGCCTAAGGTTTGTGATTTGTTATCTTTTGGTTTCATTGTGTTGTCCAAAAAAATTAATCAATAGTCAATCTAAGAAAAATGGAAATTTTTATTTGAGCCAACCTGAGGACTATAACATAGGAGACAATCTTCAGAAAACTCTGAGGACTGTTCCACCCATTGGAGGTAAAACCGTTATATAAGTTTTTGAGACAAAGTAGCATATTAATAGTTTACATAGTCCAACAAGGCGAGTAGTGGGTATTAATGACCCATTACAGGATTGAGAAAGGAAAGTTACTCTTAAGGAGTTACCTTGCTGGTTCCAGGAGGAAATTTCTTTTCTTTCTTTCTTTCTTTTTTTTTTTTTCCTTTTTTTTTTGGCGTGTGGGCATTCCTGTATCTTTTAAGGGGATCTAGTTAATGTATAATGTGATGCACAAATCACACTAAAGGGGAGGGGGTAGTGGCTCAAATGGGCAGAGAGAATTTTATGTTTAAAATTTTTCTTGTCCTGCCTGAAAATAATTTTATTTCATTAATTCCACTTTTGATCATTAATCTTTCAATAGAAAGCATTAGGTGATCAAGTATTTGGTCCCTAAATGTTAGGGTGATTCTTTACCTGCCTTGGGTCCATCATGTCCCTTGATGCTGGGTCCTAATAGCCCGGTTCTTTCTTTCCTTTTAGGGGGTGGTACTAGTAAGATGTCTGGCAAGGAATAACGGTCAATTCCAAGTTGTCCAATAGGACTTGCACCAATTTTACCTTGCATGTGCATTGTGCATGTCCATTATTTTATAGAGAACTATAGATGTGATCAATAGTTCCCAGTTGTTTAGATATCATTATCTTAGTAGGAGCAGGTGATACACAGTGCAAAAAACAAGAAACTAAAACTTTATAAGTTACACAAACTGTAATCAAAGTTGGCAATAGGAGGAACAATATCATTAGTAAAGATTTAAGCCAATATCCTCTTGAACCAAACCATTTTCCTAGCATTTCCCTTAAACTGGGAAGAGGATCATTCAGAGTGGAAATCTGATTTTTCAGACGCACCATAAGGGGGGGTTGCATTACAAGACTCATCAGGTATGAAAACACAACATGCACTATGTATTATAGCATAAACTCCCCCTTGAGAGGTGTTAGAATATTGAGGGCCATGCAATTCTGTAGGACTGCTTTTCTCATCATGGAAATTTCTGAACTGAGCAAACAAATGGCTTGGTTACTATCATTTAAGGATTGCTGGGTGAATTTTGTTAAAGCCTCTATATGAGTAATGATATCTTCTATTCCAAGTGAAGGAATAAATATTGCAGCCAAATAATCATACCATTGGAAAACTGATTGAACCCAACATGCCAACATTGAAAGCAGAATGACAGCAGCTCTTTTCAAGGCTACCTGTAGGTGACATTGAGCCTAAAGGAAACCAATTGTACACCATCCTAACCAATCTGGGGAGATCCAAGGCCATAAATTTGTTCCATAAACCTATTGGGTCCTGTTAGGAGCTATCCCACCATTTTAACATCTAGTGAAAACCGTCTTTCAGACCTTGAAACATACACCCAAAGGTTATCAAACATTAGGTAGGATTAATTTGGGATTTAAAAACATTGACTAATGTGGATCTGATGCCATCGTTCTGCAACTTGCAGCTTGAAGTCAGGCGGATGCTTTCGAAAGCTGTGAGAATGGCCTGATGCATTCCTTTGGACTGCCACGCTTTATGCTACTGGATGCTAAGCCACGTTGCATTCATCCATTTCCTTACTGATGGGAATTTGGAGTGTTCCCAGTTTTTCCCATCACCAACACCCTTGTGCCTGTGTTCTTGTACGCTACAGGTACCAGCGTGTCTCCGGAAGAAGTACCAGGCAGCGGACTTGCCGGAACATAGAGGAAATAGCTTTTATTTTTCCTTCCAGTTTTAAGATCTTGGGCTCAAAGCAAGGACTCTGGAGTCCCAGAGCAGGGATTAGGATTTGGACATCTTTGGGCATGATTACTCTGCCCACCACACCCAGCTCCCTCTCCAGAGCTCACCTACACCTGCCTTCTTTGTTTGTATCAGTTCCCCCCAAGAGTCAGAGAGAGCAGTTGGCCTGTGGTTGGGCTGGTGCTGGTGCGGAGCGGGTGGGGTGGGGAGGGGGCATCCTCCCAGTAATTGGGCAGGGAGCAGAAGCAGGCAGGATGGGGTCTAGGGCTCTCCAGGCCAGCCGCCACTGTCTCCCAGGCTGGAGAAGGGGCTTGAGGGGAAAGGCAAATGGGGTGAACTGAATGAGGGTGGGGTTCTGACCTCCTCCTACACACGGGGGCCAGATGTATGACCTGCCACTATTTCCCTCTGGAACTGGAAAGCTCAGGGCCAAGCCACAGCCTGTGATATACATGTTTCCAGCCACATTTTTCTGTGGTAGTTGGTCAGAACACGGAACAGGGAGATGGTGTGCTCAGTGGAGGGAAGGGAGGCAGGGAAAATGCATCACCAAGGGTTGAGGTCACGCCCTCCCATGTCACCTCCCTTTCAACAAGCTTCTCTATTTCCTCACACTGGTGACCACAGCCCCGGGACCCCCTCTGCCGACAGGCGGTGCTGGTGCTGGTGCTGGACTTCTCCCCGGGCACAAGTTGCCTGCACGTCTCGGTGAGCAGAAACCTCAGCTGGAAGGTCTCTGCCAAACTTAGTTACGCAGACAGCAGCGAGATGTGCTACACCGCCAAGCAATAACCAGTGGATCAGGTTCAGGGTCAAAGCTGTAAACTAAGCAGTCAAGCCCACCTTCTCCAGGGAGGGGTTTGAGTGGAAGGATTCAGTCCCACGAACGTTCTTTGCTGACCCTGAGGTCTGTGACTGTCCCATCCCACATGTGGTCTGTCCACCTGAGCTCATGCCATGAACTCTGGAAGCGAGTCAGGGTGAGAATATGGGGGAAGGGTGGACCCAAGTGCTGCCCATTGTCCAGGTGCAGTCACTCCTTACTTCCCATCCTCACTGCGCCCATCCTGCCCCTGTCCCAGGTAGCTCATGTTGGGTGGTCTCATATATGGGTCCCCTGATTCTAAGATGAGCTACTCTGAGGAGCCACCCTTCCCAATCTCATTCCATCCACACCCACAGTAGTTGTCAGACATCATAGGATCACAGAGTAGGATCGAGAGCCTCCTCCAGCGAATCCAACATTTTGAGCATCCCGACACCCTGTCGTGGGGTTTGGTGACTTCTGCATCATCCCCCTCCTATGTTTTGGGAATTTAACAACAACCCTTGAACAAAACAGATCCGACCCTTGCTTTTGCTCATTCAATGCCTTACAGAACCTGGACCAGCCTCTACTCCCTTTACTCCCTGAATCACATCTTCCTCCCTCAAGGGAGATTATCCCTGATTACTTTTATTCACACACAGGGACACACAGTCACCAACCTGGAATGTCCTATCTACCGTCATACCCCCTTTTGTGTAGTAAAACACCGGTCTTTCGGGAAGGGTGTCAGGCAGAACCACCCTCGCCTCACTCAAACACAAATCTGTCCCTCTGAGTCTCAGGCTGGTACAGCCCTGGGTCCCGGCTGAGGGAAGGAAGTGCTCCCCAACCTCCAGTGAGGGGGAAATCGAACATGGAGTTCAGACTCAATCTCGTGTGTCCTGAAGAGGCAGTCTGGGAGATTGAGCGGGGACACGGAAATATCATTTCCAGGAAAATCTGTGTCATGGGGCGGGTGGAAGAGTATTTGACGGGGACCATGCAAGAACACAGACCTACTAACCACACTTGCCATAGAACCTGACGGGCCAATTTCCACTCAAGGGTATAGAGACGACCAGGCTGGAGGAGGGTGGTCAGCTGGCTAGGGCAGGGAGGATGTGAAAGCTTCCAGATCGGAGCTCTGGAAGGGGGTCATGAGTTCCTGCTGATGGGGAGGGGGAATGGCAGAGATGAATGGGAACCGCCAGACCCCAAAGGAGGAGGGGGGTTTGGAGAGAACTAGAAGAGGGCCTTCGGGGGAAAGGGAGGACGTGCCAATGTGGCCTGGCAGAGCCCACACAGGACCCAGACCTGGGACACTCCGCTGGCTTGACTGCAGGGATGGTAGCAGAGGCTGGCCCAGAGTCCCCACCACAGGATGCCGGAGATACTGTTCTGGAAAAGGCTCTGACGTGGAGCAGCGCCCCGCCCCGGCCCCCTACCCCTACCCCTCCAGAGAGAAGGCAGAACACAGAACATGAGAGGTACTTTAATTGGAAACTGCTGTGAAACTGGGGCGGGGCGGGGGCAAAACAAGGGGGAGAGGAAGCCCGAGCTGAGGCAGAACAGGAGGGAACGAGCTTGGCCACAGCTCCCGGGCCCCAAAGGTACCAGCTGCTCCTCTTGCAGGAAGACGCTGGGCTCAACCTGTGAAACAGCGGAGTCAGGGAAGAGCCTCAAGCCAGGGCCAGCCCCCAGCCCTGCTCAACAGCCAGGACTGTGGGAAGGGGTACGGTGTGTGTAACACTCACTTCAAAGGGTCTGGAACTTGTCAGCCAGGTACTGCATGGCGGCTGCAACAGGGACAGGCATTAGCAGGCGCTCCAGACAGAGGGATATAGAAGCCCGTCCCCCTATCCCCGTGAGGAACCGCCTAGCCCTGCAACCTGAAACCCCCTCCAGACCCGATGCAAAGAGCTCTGGGCCTGATCACTCCCCACCACCCAAATTGAATGTGGAACCGGTTCCTAAAGGGAAACAAAATGTGCCAGCGGCTCTCATGCTGTGGGCCGTGCCACAACCAGTCAGAACTCGTCACACAAACAAACAAACAATCCAACAAGAACCTTAGAAGCCACACCAAGCAGCAGTTCAAGGAAAAAATCAACGAGGCATCTCTAAAAGTCCTATCAGGAGATTCCCTAGGACTGGTCTGGTTGGCAAAGTGTGCATGCAGTCCAGACAGTACTTTGCTACTTGTACACACGCCCAGCTGTACATGCACAGCCGGCTCCAGGGCCAGGCCTGCTAGGTTCTCCTCCCCACAGGGATGTTGGTCCCTGCGAGGCCGACTGCACCTGCAGCCCACCCCCACCCCAGGTGCCCACCTGGGTTCTGCACTAAGACACCGCTCTCCGTCCCTGGTTCCTCATACCAAGTTGCTCCTTAAGGTCGTCTATTTCTCTCTGTAGCACGAGACACTAGGCCAGCAGACACAGGAGGAAGAGAAATGATTAGTATACTCTGGCCTCCTCTCTCCTCCACCTTCTCCTCTCTCCAGGGCCCTCCATCCCAAAGCCGGGTGGCTAGACTGGCAAGGGCTCCTCAGTGGAAAGGAGGTGGGCTCCCTCCGTGGGGTACGCGATGGGGGCAGGGGAGGGGGGGCCCCACACATGTCAGTTGAACTTGGACCCAGATCCCGCCCTCGAGTTTGGGCCTGCATTTCCAGGAGCCAGAGGAAGCATTACCCAAGGACAGCCCTGCGTTCCCAGTGGCTGCTGCTGCCTTTCCGGTCTTGGGGGATGGTCAAGTGGCTCCCGGTCACCTGAGAGGGAAAGGACACACAATCCAGCTTCCCAGGCTCCCAGTGAGGTGGAAAGGGCCAAGCGGGGTCTAACGTGAGGTGAGGCAGCACCACCCTCCGCTGGCAACAAGCCGCCCCTGCTCTGCCCAGCAGCCCGAACCTTCTCTCTGGGCCTGCCTCCCCTGTTCCCCGGGGGCAGCCATTTCGCCACCGCGGGCCCCAAAGACTGTGGCTCTGGATTCGACCCTCCCAGAGCTGCAGCCACAGCCAGCACGTGGGAGAGCAATGTGGGCGAACAGGACTTAACAGAAAAGGCTGTTCCCCTGCAAGTCTACACCCGGAGGAGCTGTTTGGGGCACTGCCACCCATCACCCCGGCCGCACAAACCCCACACAGAGGATGATGTGGCTCAAGGCCAGCCCTGCCAGCACCCCGTCTCCTGTGGGAGAAGCTGCCTGGGAGCAAGGCTGTGCCCCCAGCAGAGACAGAGCCAGAGGTTTCTGTCCTCCACCCCTCTCCCCTCCCCTCATATCAAACCCACGACACTCACCTGAGGGGACAGGCCCCCTGGGCATGACTTCTCCTGGGTTCAGGGCCAAGGGCTCTGAGTTGCCTGGATCTTGGGGGCCTCTGGTGTTGAGGTCGCCACTGCTGGCTTTTCCACGATGCATGCGTGGAAAACATGTGCCTGGCCTGTAAGCTGGCAGCTGAAACAAGAATTTCTCACCGATTTGGACTAAGGATGTGTGTCTCTGTGTGTGTGTGTGTGTGTGTGTGTGTGTATGTGTACGTGTGTGTGTATGTGTGTGTGTGTGTGAGAGAGAGAGAGAGAGAGAGAGAGAGAGAGAGAGAGAGAGAGAGAGAGAGAGAGAGTTGTGTGATTAGGGCCCGGGGTGAGGCAGGGAATTGGGAAGGGAATTGAAAGGCTGATCTCATTAGCACTTTCTCCCTCAGTCAGCCCCAGGCCAGCAGGCAGAGGTGATCTAGGGACAACAGTGGGGCACTGAGAAAGCCCAGGTCCCCTGCAAGGAAGGTCTGGGGAACAGCTAGGAAGTAGGAATCAGGAAGCTGGTGAGTCTAAATACTGAGGCTTTTTGGGGAAGCTTTTAAGGGATCCCCCGACCCAATTCAGCTACCAGCCCTCCCTTCCATCCCAGCCCCAGTCTCGCAGAGGAGGCTGGAAACAGGCCAAGGGTGGAGAACCGGGCCCAGCACACCCGAAGTGCTACCTTAATGTTTGTCCCTAGTAAAAGGAGCCCGATCTGGCATCCTAATGACCCAGTGACCGAGGGGCACCCAATGACGACCCCTGAGGGATGGACAGAGGCAGCATGGGTGAAGACGTGTGTCCTGGGGGCGGTTGGAGCGGGGGTGGGGGAAGAGTGGGGAGAGAGGAGGAGCATGGCCTACTCACTTGGCCCTTTGCGGCTGGGTCTCTATTTGGGTCCTTATCTTCTCCCGCCACCGCCTCAGACTCCCTTGCCCGCCTGGCCACGGATTTCTTCCCAGCGCCGGTGTGCTTGGACTGTTCGGTTCCCAAAGGGACCAAGGTATACCTCTTGGATCTCCCAAGCAGCGGAATACCAGAGATTGGGGGCAAGGTGGCCGGTTCCAGGGCAGTTGCCGAGATTCGCTCTCCCCCGGAAGGGAAGGTTGTCCCCGGGGCAAGTTTGGAGGCTCCCCTGAGGGATTTCTTCTCCTGGGCCCCCTCCTTCCTAGGAGTGACCCACGGCAGGCCACCTGCAGCAGCAGCAGCAGCAGCTCCCGGGTAGCTGGACCTGCTGCCCCCCTTCCCCCAGAGCACGCTCCACATTTTCTTAGGGGAAGAGATGCCCTGCTCTCCCACGTCCTCCGTTTCCACAACCGAAGTGAGTCCTCGCGGAGCCGAGGACAGGGAAGAGCCTGGCACGTGAAGGAAATTCTCCCTGACTTGGAAATTCGAGTGTCTGGGAGTGTCCCCGGGATCCTCGGGTCTGCTGGGCTCGGCCTGGCCTCCTCCTCTGGGGTAAGTGCTCACCGTCATCAGCTGTGTCTCACTGAACTCATCTGAGGACTCGGGGTTGGACAGCAGCCAGGCCAGGCCTTCCTCGGGGAGCCGCTGGCGATCCGCGGCCACGTTCAACCTACGCTTAGGGCCTCTCTCAGGGTTCCCCCAGGCCCGGCCCGCTTCGGGCCCACCGAGGTGGAGAGGGCGGGCCGGAGCTGGCGGCGCTTCCCCACAGCTCTGGTCGGGCGCTCCTCGACCGCCGGGGCCCGCCTCGAGGCCGGCCCACGCGGCGGACACTTCGAAGGCGGCGCAGCTCTCCAGGGACGGGTGTCTGCGGACGCCCAGCACGTCCCACTCGGCCAGCTGCAGCAAGATGGCCGCCGCAGACTCCTCGTCCAGGTCCAGGAGGTCCCTCTTGTCGTCAGCCGGGGAGCCAGGTCGGCCTTCGGGGCCCCACGGCACCGGCCCTCCCGCTTCCAGCATCTCCCGCTCCAACTGGAAGCCCTCGGGGTCCGGGAAGCCGCCCCCGCCCTCGCCGCTCCGCGGCTCCCCGGGCTCGGGGCCTGGGTCGGGTCCCCATGGGACTGCGGGGCCGGCCGGGCCGACGCCGGCCCGCTCCCCGCCCTCTGGGCCGAAACCCGTTCCCCACACAGACACCTCATCGGGGGAGCTCATGTCGCGACCCTGGCGGCGCCGGAACCGGGGCGACGGTCGATGGCCCGAGTCGCGGTCACGGCGGGTGAGGCGGGCGGCGCTCAGAGGGCAGCGGCAGCCACCTCACGCGCCGCACGAGCTCGCCTCAAAGGAGACGACGCGCGGCTTCCAGCGCGCCTCCCACGCCCGCGCCGCGGCCTCCTCATTGGTCCGGGCCCCGCCAACCAGCGGGCGCCTTGTTCGCCTGCCGCCTCGAGGCCTAACCAATGGGGTCGAGGGCCTCTGGTTTGTCCCCAAGCCTGTGGGCGGTCCGGGCAGTGGGCTGGCGAAGGGGATGGTGGGAGTGCCTCCCTCTGTCAAGCCTCTCGGCCCGCCTCCTCCTGTCCTGCCTCCCCTTTCCGGTTAGAGTCACAGCTCTGAGCCTCCGTCTCCCATCTACACAGGGGGTCGGGGAGTGAGGGCGCTGGGCTCCACGGGTGGTGAGGATGAAACGTCAAGATGGAGGCGCTGGACGCCTAGCAGGCGCCGAAAGCATTTGCCAGCCTCCCTTCCACCGCAAGCCTTACGACCCAACAGGAGAATGGGCACAGGAGTCCCGCAGTCAGCGATCAGGGGTCGGCCAGAGAGCAAAGGGATCGTATTTTCGTTCTGTAAGGTCTCTGTCTCAACTGCTCTATCAAATGTGGCTCAGCAAACGTTATTGGCAGGCGGGTTTGGCGGACAGACTGGGGTTGGCCTCGCTCCATCAGCCCTTCCCCCGCTCTGAGGCAAATTCAAAGAAGAGGAAATCGCAGTGGCCAGTTACACCCCAAGAGATGCTCCCCACCGCTGATCCTGGAGATGTGAGCTAAAACCACGAATCGGGTTTCACACACTAGGTTGACAACCTTCAAAGAGCTTAACCATTCCGAGGGTGGGAGAGGTTAGGAGCAAACCCCTGTGGCGGTGGTGCAAGAGATCCATTTGGGAGGTAATCTGGCAGAATCCATTGAAAGCAACTTAGTGCCAGCACGGACTCTGTGCCTGGCACTCTTCTAAGCGCTGGGCATAGATAGTAATGCATCCGCGTGACACGCCTAGAACTATAGTACCAACTATTACTGGCCTCTTACCGGTGAGGAAACAGGCACTGAGAGGTTCAGCCACGGGCCCAAGGTCATTTGGCTCGTGGGGATCAGCGGCAGGATTGAAACCAATCAATCTGACTCCAGAGTCCTTGCTTTGAGCCCAAGATCTTAAAACTGGAAGGAAAAATAAAAGCTATTTCCTCTATGTTCCAGCAAGTCCGCTGCCTGGTACTTCTTCCGGAGACACGCTGGTACCTGTAGTGTACAAGAACACAGGCACAAGGGTGTTGGTGATGGGAAAAACTGGGAACACTCCAAATTCCCATCAGTAAGGAAATGGATGAATGCAACGTGGCTTAGCATCCAGTAGCATAAAGCGTGGCAGTCCAAAGGAATGCATCAGGCCATCCTCACAGCTTTCGAAAGCATCCGCCTGACTTCAAACTGTAAGTTGCAGAACGATGGCTTTGGATTCACATTTGTAAATTAAAGCACTTGCGTGCGTGGGCACACACACACACACCAGTCAATCCTATGTAATATATGAGAATTCATTCAAGTATATGTACAAGTATGTCTTAAAGTTTTGAAGGACGCACAACCAAGGCCTACCAGTTGTGATGGGGGTGGGTGTGGATAGCCAGGTGTCTCTCAATTTTTCTTGGAACTGTCAGTTCTCAGCTTCCCTGAGCTGAGCAGTACTGATGTCTGGGGAGTGGTCCCTCTCTTGGTTTCTATATGGCCCATGGATGTTAGAATTTCCCTTGTCTGCCACCCAACTCCTACTCTGACACCCCTCCATTCCTCTCATACCTTCCTTCTGCTCTTTCCCTTTCATACTCCTCTGCCTTCAGTCACCTCTCTCTCCTGCATCCTGCTCTGGCTGACCTCCTGGAGAGTCCTGGGATGTCTGAACCCCTCTTGTCTGTGGAACTCAAAGGCCCAGTTTTCTGGGTCTGCACCTGAGAAGCTGGCCATGCTGGAGAAGTTACAGAGCAGGGGAGATTGGGTGCACTGTAAATCTGCAATCCTCCTCCTTGAGCCTGCCCCCGATGGTGCCTGCCTGTTTGTGGATACCGCCCTCTTCCACTTCTCCCAGTGACTTTTTAAGTCATGGTGTGCTATTTCAAATATGTTAAAATGAATAAGGAAGGATATAGCAAAATCTCCTGCATCCACCAGCATCCTATGAAACATTACCAGTGGATCCAGTGGAAGCCTCCGTCTTCCCTCTCACCATTTCCACTCCCTTCCTCCCTCGCCCATAGAGAGACTCCCAGAACTTCTTCTCACCTTCTCCACTCTCTTCGTCCCTGTGGCTCTCCTACCTGCTCTTCCCCTGCATCCCATACGTCTCCAATGATGTCACTAATCTCTGCTTTACCCCCCTACACTCACCAGGATCCAATACTGGTTTTGACTTACTCTCTTGGCCTGGGGTGGGAGCCAGTGTCAGAGGTTCCTCTTGGCCTTCCCAAGGTGATAGCTCTTACTCCACAGACCAGTGACCCGATGTGCAGGTCATTGCTCCAACTGCCAAGTGTATCACTTAGAATTATCAGCTTGGGGACTGGAGAAATGACCACTATGTTGGTCCAGGGACCCAGTCAGCTCACCGTGAACTGATATCTATCCCCAACTCCTTTTACTGCCAGAACCTCATAAGCCCCACTCTAACAGGGCCCCATCATGACACTTTGGGCTTCCGGGATCAATGTCAGCTCAGAACCTGTGGCCAGTAGTCCTAGACATGTCTGTGTCCAGTGCCAGTGTGCAGTCACCCAAGCATCTAAGAAAACTGCTATAAACATTTGCATACAGATTTTTGGCGAATGTAAGTTTTCATTTCTCTTGGGTAAATATCTAGGAGTTAACTTGCTGGATTGAATCGTTAGTGTATTTTTAACTGTTTCCAGAGCGTCTGTACCATTTTTTGCATTCTCACCAACAATGCAGGGGAGTTCTAGCTGTTCCTCAGTCTCTCTAGCACTTGGTATTGTCTGTATTTTGTTTTTATTTCAGCCATGCTTATAGCTATGTTGTGGTATTTCATTGTGGCTTTAGTTATTTCCCTAATGACTAATGAGGTCAAACATCTTCTCAATAGCTTACTGGCCATCCAGTAAGCACAATGTCAGTTCGATTTTTTTTTTTTTTTTGCTCATTATTTAGTGGGTTGTTTGATTTCTTATTACTGAATATCGAATGTTCTTTATCTCTTTCGGATACAAGTTCTTTACCATGTGTGCTTTGCAAATATTGTTTCCCAGTCTGTGGCTTATGCTTTCAAAAACAAAGAAACAGACAACACAATTTAAAAATGGGCAAAGGAATTGATTAGATATTTCTCCAAAGAAGACACACAAATGGCCTACAGGTATATGAAAAATGCTCAACATCACTAGTCATCAGAGAAATGCAATTCAAAACCACAATGAGTTATCACCTCAAAACTGTTAAGATGGCCAGTATTAAAAAAAAAACAAAACGAAACTTAAAATAGCAAGTGTTGGCAAGGAAGTGAAGAAAATGAATCCCTTGTGCATTGCTGGTGGGAGTGTAAAATGGTGCACCCACCATGGAAAACAGTATGGAAGTTCCTAAAAAAATAAAAATGGAACTCCCATATGATCCAGCATTCCCACTTCCGTATATTTACATTTACATTACAAACTAATTGAAATCAGGATCTTGCATAGATTATTGCACTCCCATGTTCATTGCACCATTATTCACAATAGCCAAGAGATGAAAACAACCTAAATATCTATCAACAGGTGAATGGATAAAAGGTAGTATATATAATGTATACATATAACAGAATATTATTCAGCCTTTAAAAAGAAGGAAATCTTGCTATATGCTGTAGTATGGATGAACTTTGAGGATATTATACTAAGTGAAGTAAGCCACTCACAAAGGACAAATACTGCATGTTTCCACTTATATGCGGTATCTAAAGTAGTCAAACTCTTAGCAGCAGGAAGTAGAATCCTGGTTGCCAAGGGCTTGGGGGAGGGGGAAATGGGGAGTTGTTGTTCAATGAGTATAGATTTGCAGTCATGCAAGATGAAGAATTCTGGAGATCTGATTACAACAATGTTCATATAGTTAACAACATTGTACACTAAAAAATTTGTTAATAAGGTCGGTTTCATATTATGTGTTTTTGCAATAAAAATAAATTAAAAAATAAAATGCCTTATTCAGTGGCTTTTCATATATTCCCAGTTGTGCATCTATCACAATCAATTTTAGGATATTTGTGTTAGCCCAAGAAGATGCCCTGTATCCCTTAGCCATCACCCCCTACCCCCCAACCCACCCCAGCCCTATAGGCAAGTAATAAACTACTTTCTGTCTCTATGATTTGCCTAGTTAGGAAATTTTGTATAAATGGAATCACACAATATATAGTACGTTTTGTCTGGCTTCTTTCACTTAATATAATGTTTTTGAGGTTCACTCATGTTGTAGCATGTATCAGTACTTCAGTTATTTTTATTGCCAAATAATATTCCATGGTATGGCTATACCACATTTTATTTATACATTCTTCAGTTTATGGGCATTTGGGTTATGTTTACTTTGGGAATATTATGGATAATATTCCCAAACTAAATGCTGTTACGAATATTCATATACATTTTGAGTTCATGAGTTTTTTTGGTGAACATATGTTTTCAGTTCTCTTAGGTAGATCCCTAGGAATGGACATTCTGGCTCATATGGTAACTCTATGTTTAACTTTTTAAGAAAATACCAGAATATTTTCCAAAGAGATTCAACTATTTTACATTATCACCAGAAGTGTATGAGGATTCAAATTTCTCCAAATCCAAATATTTGTTATTATCTGTATTTTGGATTATAGCCATCCTATTGTTTTTGCAACATGGTATCTCATTATGGTTTTGATTTATATTTCCCTACTGACTAGTGGTTCTGAACATCCTTTCATATGCTTATTAACCACTTCTATACCTTCTTTGGTGAAATGTCTATACAAATCTTTTACCCAATTTTTTAATGGGGTCATTTTCTTATTTATTTATTATTCTTATTCTTTATTCTGGATACAAGTTCTTTGTTAGATCTGTGACTTTCAAATATTTTCTCCCAGTCTGTACCTTGTCTTTTCATTTTCTGAATAGTGCCTTCTGAAGCATAAATGTTTTACATTTTGATGAAGTCCAATTTATCAAGTTTTTCTTTTATGGATCATGCTTTTGGTGTTATATCTAAGAAATCATTGCCTAACTTATGTTTACAAAGATTTTTCTCCTAGGGTTTCTTTTAACAGATTTATAGTTGTAGGTTTTACTTTTAAGTCTCTGATCCATTTTGCATTAAGTTTTGTGTGTGCTGTGAAGTAAGGTTCTAAGTTTGTATTTTTGCATGATATCCAGTTGTACCAGCACCACGTGTTGAAAAGACTATCCTTTCCCCATTGAATTGAAAATCATTGACCATAAATATAAGGAGAGTTCGTTATTTCTGAACTCTCAATTCTGTTCCATTGATCTATCTCTATGTCAGTACTACACTAACTTGATTATCTGTATTTTTATAGTAAATAGTTTACTATTATAGTAAACTATTACTATAATACTACTAATACTATAGTAGTATAGTATACTATAGTAGTATTATAGTAATAGTTTATAGTTTTGAAATCAGAAAGTGGACGTCTTCCAGGTTTGTTCTTTTTCAAAGTAGTTTTGGATATTCTGTTTTGTTTTGTTTTGTTTTGTTTTTCACTTCCATATGAATTTTTGGATCAGCCTGTGAATTTTTACAAAGAAAGCCTGCTGAAATTTCGATAGAGATTGAATTACCATATAAATATTGAGTCTTACAACCATGAACATGCAATGCCTTTCCATTTATTTAGATCATCTTTAATTTCTCTCAACAAACATCAATTTGTGTTTCTCAGTGCATAAGTATTATATTTGGTTTGTTAAATATATGCCTAAGCATTTTATTCTTTTTGATGCTATTGCTACTAGAATTAAGTGTTCCTTAATTTCATTTTTGGATTATTTGCTACATGTATATAGCAATAAAATTTGTTTTATGTATTAATCTTGTATTCTGTGATCTGTTGAACTTCCTTATTAGTTCTACCATTAGAACCATTTTTGTGGATTCCTTAGGATTTTCTGCATATGAAATCATGTCATCTGAGAATAAAAAAAATTTCCTTTTTTATTTCCTATCTGGATGACTTTTAGTTCTTCTTCTTCCCTGTTTGAACTGGCTCAAACTTCCAGTGCAATAATGAATAAAAGTAGTGAGCATGTCTTTGTTGCTGACTTTAGGGGAAAAGTATGCAGTCTTTCACTACTAAATATGATGTTAGCTGTAGGTTTTTCATAGATATTCTTTATCATGCTGAAGAAATTTCTTTCTATTCCTAGTTTGTTATTGTTTTTATCATGAAAGGTGGTCGAATTTTGTCACATGCTGTTTCTGTGTCAGTTAATATGATAATGTTTCAGTGCTTTCTTCTTTTAAAATAGTGTATTACATAAATTGATTTTTAGAAGTTAAACCAACCTTGTATTTCTAGAATAAATCCCACTTGGTTATGGTATATAATCCTTTTTATATGTTTCTGAATTCAGTTTGTTAATATTTTCTTGAGGGTTATTTCATCTATATTCATGAGAAAGATTGGTATGCAATTTTCTTTATTTTGGATGTCTTTGTGTGTTTTGGGCATCAGGGTAATTGTGCTGGTCTCAGCCAATCGATAGTGATACTGTCAGCTAGAAATACCTGGAGGCACTCACCTGGACTCCAAGGCGAGCCCCCACAGATATTTCCCCTTTCAGAACCAATGTTGTGGTTGAACTAGCCCTTGTGGTTCTTATTATAATTGCAAGATGCACCTCAGCAATAACCTTTAGGAAACTTTGAAAGGAGGAAGTTTATTACTCACAAGTCCTGGAGGGTACATGGCATGCCTTGGACCACACAGAAAGGTTGTGGGTGGAGAAAGAGAGCTGGGACCTGGGGTTATGTTTTTATCGGGGTCAAGAGTGAGGGGCCTAGGCTTTCTCAGATTCACTCTTTATTGATGAATTTAAAACAGAATGGGAATTAAAGTACAAGAAGGGAAAAACAAGCAGCCAAAGGGTCAGTTATCTAAGTCAATCAGAGATCTCTAAAACAAAGGAAACTTCAGGGGTGTGGTGGCCTGGCTCTTTACCTAGTCGTGTAGCTGGCAATTTGTTCTTTTTGATATAGCTGTCTTTGAAGTGGTGCCTCAGCAATCAGAAGCTTAATGTCAGGCACTTGCATTACAATTAAAAAAAAAAACTGTCAGAGGCTCACACTACAGTAATATTGGCCTACTAGAGCTATTTTGAAAGTGTTCATTCCTCTTCTATTTTCTGGAAGAATTTCTGGAGTGTTGCTATTATTTCCATCTGAAATGTTTGGTAGCATTCAGCAGTGATGCCATCTGGACAGGAGCATCATTGTGGGAAGATTTTTAATTATTAATTTAATTGACTGTCTATTATTGAGTCTGTTTTGAAGTTTGTGTCTCTCTACAAATTTTTTCATTGCATATATGTGTCTAATTTGTTGGTATAAATTTTTTCATACTATTTTCTTATAATTTTTAAAATTCAATAGGCTCAATGGTGATGTCTCCTTTTTCAGTCCTGATTTTAGTGATTCCTTAGGAATCTCTTTTTTTTTTCTTGGTCAGTCTGCCTAAGGTTTGTGATTTGTTATCTTTTGGTTTCATTGTGTTGTCCAAAAAAATTAATCAATAGTCAATCTAAGAAAAATGGAAATTTTTATTTGAGCCAACCTGAGGACTATAACATAGGAGACAATCTTCAGAAAACTCTGAGGACTGTTCCACCCATTGGAGGTAAAACCGTTATATAAGTTTTTGAGACAAAGTAGCATATTAATAGTTTACATAGTCCAACAAGGCGAGTAGTGGGTATTAATGACCCATTACAGGATTGAGAAAGGAAAGTTACTCTTAAGGAGTTACCTTGCTGGTTCCAGGAGGAAATTTCTTTTCTTTCTTTCTTTCTTTTTTTTTTTTTTCCTTTTTTTTTTGGCGTGTGGGCATTCCTGTATCTTTTAGGGGGATCTAGTTAATGTATAATGTGATGCACAAATCACACTAAAGGGGAGGGGGTAGTGGCTCAAATGGGCAGAGAGAATTTTATGTTTAAAATTTTTCTTGTCCTGCCTGAAAATAATTTTATTTCATTAATTCCACTTTTGATCATTAATCTTTCAATAGAAAGCATTAGGTGATCAAGTATTTGGTCCCTAAATGTTAGGGTGATTCTTTACCTGCCTTGGGTCCATCATGTCCCTTGATGCTGGGTCCTAATAGCCCGGTTCTTTCTTTCCTTTTAGGGGGTGGTACTAGTAAGATGTCTGGCAAGGAATAACGGTCAATTCCAAGTTGTCCAATAGGACTTGCACCAATTTTACCTTGCATGTGCATTGTGCATGTCCATTATTTTATAGAGAACTATAGATGTGATCAATAGTTCCCAGTTGTTTAGATATCATTATCTTAGTAGGAGCAGGTGATACACAGTGCAAAAAACAAGAAACTAAAACTTTATAAGTTACACAAACTGTAATCAAAGTTGGCAATAGGAGGAACAATATCATTAGTAAAGATTTAAGCCAATATCCTCTTGAACCAAACCATTTTCCTAGCATTTCCCTTAAACTGGGAAGAGGATCATTCAGAGTGGAAATCTGATTTTTCAGACGCACCATAAGGGGGGGTTGCATTACAAGACTCATCAGGTATAAAAACACAACATGCACTATGTATTATAGCATAAGCTCCCCCTTGAGAGGTGTTAGAATATTGAGGGCCATGCAATTCTGTAGGACTGCTTTTCTCATCATGGAAATTTCTGAACTGAGCAAACAAATGGCTTGGTTACTATCATTTAAGGATTGCTGGGTGAATTTTGTTAAAGCCTCTATATGAGTAATGATATCTTCTATTCCAAGTGAAGGAATAAATATTGCAGCCAAATAATCATACCATTGGAAAACTGATTGAACCCAACATGCCAACATTGAAAGCAGAATGACAGCAGCTGTTTTCAAGGCTACCTGTAGGTGACATTGAGCCTAAAGGAAACCAATTGTACACCATCCTAACCAATCTGGGGAGATCCAAGGCCATAAATTTGTTCCATAAACCTATTGGGTCCTGTTAGGAGCTATCCCACCATTTTAACATCTAGTGAAAACCGTCTTTCAGACCTTGAAACATACACCCAAAGGTTATCAAACATTAGGTAGGATTAATTTGGGATTTAAAAACATTGACTAATGTGGATCTGATGCCATCGTTCTGCAACTTGCAGCTTGAAGTCAGGCGGATGCTTTCGAAAGCTGTGAGAATGGCCTGATGCATTCCTTTGGACTGCCACGCTTTATGCTACTGGATGCTAAGCCACGTTGCATTCATCCATTTCCTTACTGATGGGAATTTGGAGTGTTCCCAGTTTTTCCCATCACCAACACCCTTGTGCCTGTGTTCTTGTACGCTACAGGTACCAGCGTGTCTCCGGAAGAAGTACCAGGCAGCGGACTTGCCGGAACATAGAGGAAATAGCTTTTATTTTTCCTTCCAGTTTTAAGATCTTGGGCTCAAAGCAAGGACTCTGGAGTCCCAGAGCAGGGATTAGGATTTGGACATCTTTGGGCATGATTACTCTGCCCACCACACCCAGCTCCCTCTCCAGAGCTCACCTACACCTACCTTCTTTGTTTGTATCAGTTCCCCCCAAGAGTCAGAGAGAGCAGTTGGCCTGTGGTTGGGCTGGTGCTGGTGCAGAGCGGGTGGGGTGGGGAGGGGGCATCCTCCCAGTAATTGGGCAGGGAGCAGAAGCAGGCAGGATGGGGTCTAGGGCTCTCCAGGCCAGCCGCCACTGTCTCCCAGGCTGGAGAAGGGGCTTGAGGGGAAAGGCAAATGGGGTGAACTGAATGAGGGTGGGGTTCTGACCTCCTCCTACACACGGGGGCCAGATGTATGACCTGCCACTATTTCCCTCTGGAACTGGAAAGCTCAGGGCCAAGCCACAGCCTGTGATATACATGTTTCCAGCCACATTTTTCTGTGGTAGTTGGTCAGAACACGGAACAGGGAGATGGTGTGCTCAGTGGAGGGAAGGGAGGCAGGGAAAATGCATCACCAAGGGTTGAGGTCACGCCCTCCCATGTCACCTCCCTTTCAACAAGCTTCTCTATTTCCTCACACTGGTGACCACAGCCCCGGGACCCCCTCTGCCGACAGGCGGTGCTGGTGCTGGTGCTGGACTTCTCCCCGGGCACAAGTTGCCTGCACGTCTCGGTGAGCAGAAACCTCAGCTGGAAGGTCTCTGCCAAACTTAGTTACGCAGACAGCAGCGAGATGTGCTACACCGCCAAGCAATAACCAGTGGATCAGGTTCAGGGTCAAAGCTGTAAACTAAGCAGTCAAGCCCACCTTCTCCAGGGAGGGGTTTGAGAGGAAGGATTCAGTCCCACGAACGTTCTTTGCTGACCCTGAGGTCTGTGACTGTCCCATCCCACATGTGGTCTGTCCACCTGAGCTCATGCCATGAACTCTGGAAGCGAGTCAGGGTGAGAATATGGGGGAAGGGTGGACCCAAGTGCTGCCCATTGTCCAGGTGCAGTCACTCCTTACTTCCCATCCTCACTGCGCCCATCCTGCCCCTGTCCCAGGTAGCTCATGTTGGGTGGTCTCATATATGGGTCCCCTGATTCTAAGATGAGCTACTCTGAGGAGCCACCCTTCCCAATCTCATTCCATCCACACCCACAGTAGTTGTCAGACATCATAGGATCACAGAGTAGGATCGAGAGCCTCCTCCAGCGAATCCAACATTTTGAGCATCCCGACACCCTGTCGTGGGGTTTGGTGACTTCTGCATCATCCCCCTCCTATGTTTTGGGAATTTAACAACAACCCTTGAACAAAACAGATCCGACCCTTGCTTTTGCTCATTCAATGCCTTACAGAACCTGGACCAGCCTCTACTCCCTTTACTCCCTGAATCACATCTTCCTCCCTCAAGGGAGATTATCCCTGATTACTTTTATTCACACACAGGGACACACAGTCACCAACCTGGAATGTCCTATCTACCGTCATACCCCCTTTTGTGTAGTAAAACACCGGTCTTTCGGGAAGGGTGTCAGGCAGAACCACCCTCGCCTCACTCAAACACAAATCTGTCCCTCTGAGTCTCAGGCTGGTACAGCCCTGGGTCCCGGCTGAGGGAAGGAAGTGCTCCCCAACCTCCAGTGAGGGGAAATCGAACATGGAGTTCAGACTCAATCTCGTGTGTCCTAAAGAGGCAGTCTGGGAGATTGAGCGGGGACACGGAAATATCATTTCCAGGAAAATCTGTGTCATGGGGCGGGTGGAAGAGTATTTGACGGGGACCATGCAAGAACACAGACCTACTAACCACACTTGCCATAGAACCTGACGGGCCAATTTCCACTCAAGGGTATAGAGACGACCAGGCTGGAGGAGGGTGGTCAGCTGGCTAGGGCAGGGAGGATGTGAAAGCTTCCAGATCGGAGCTCTGGAAGGGGGTCATGAGTTCCTGCTGATGGGGAGGGGGAATGGCAGAGATGAATGGGAACCGCCAGACCCCAAAGGAGGAGGGGGGTTTGGAGAGAACTAGAAGAGGGCCTTCGGGGGAAAGGGAGGACGTGCCAATGTGGCCTGGCAGAGCCCACACAGGACCCAGACCTGGGACACTCCGCTGGCTTGACTGCAGGGATGGTAGCAGAGGCTGGCCCAGAGTCCCCACCACAGGATGCCGGAGATACTGTTCTGGAAAAGGCTCTGACGTGGAGCAGCGCCCCGCCCCGGCCCCCTACCCCTACCCCTCCAGAGAGAAGGCAGAACACAGAACATGAGAGGTACTTTAATTGGAAACTGCTGTGAAACTGGGGCGGGGCGGGGGCAAAACAAGGGGGAGAGGAAGCCCGAGCTGAGGCAGAACAGGAGGGAACGAGCTTGGCCACAGCTCCCGGGCCCCAAAGGTACCAGCTGCTCCTCTTGCAGGAAGACGCTGGGCTCAACCTGTGAAACAGCGGAGTCAGGGAAGAGCCTCAAGCCAGGGCCAGCCCCCAGCCCTGCTCAACAGCCAGGACTGTGGGAAGGGGTACGGTGTGTGTAACACTCACTTCAAAGGGTCTGGAACTTGTCAGCCAGGTACTGCATGGCGGCTGCAACAGGGACAGGCATTAGCAGGCGCTCCAGACAGAGGGATATAGAAGCCCGTCCCCCTATCCCCGTGAGGAACCGCCTAGCCCTGCAACCTGAAACCCCCTCCAGACCCGATGCAAAGAGCTCTGGGCCTGATCACTCCCCACCACCCAAATTGAATGTGGAACCGGTTCCTAAAGGGAAACAAAATGTGCCAGCGGCTCTCATGCTGTGGGCCGTGCCACAACCAGTCAGAACTCGTCACACAAACAAACAAACAATCCAACAAGAACCTTAGAAGCCACACCAAGCAGCAGTTCAAGGAAAAAATCAACGAGGCATCTCTAAAAGTCCTATCAGGAGATTCCCTAGGACTGGTCTGGTTGGCAAAGTGTGCATGCAGTCCAGACAGTACTTTGCTACTTGTACACACGCCCAGCTGTACATGCACAGCCGGCTCCAGGGCCAGGCCTGCTAGGTTCTCCTCCCCACAGGGATGTTGGTCCCTGCGAGGCCGACTGCACCTGCAGCCCACCCCCACCCCAGGTGCCCACCTGGGTTCTGCACTAAGACACCGCTCTCCGTCCCTGGTTCCTCATACCAAGTTGCTCCTTAAGGTCGTCTATTTCTCTCTGTAGCACGAGACACTAGGCCAGCAGACACAGGAGGAAGAGAAATGATTAGTATACTCTGGCCTCCTCTCTCCTCCACCTTCTCCTCTCTCCAGGGCCCTCCATCCCAAAGCCGGGTGGCTAGACTGGCAAGGGCTCCTCAGTGGAAAGGAGGTGGGCTCCCTCCGTGGGGTACGCGATGGGGGCAGGGGAGGGGGGGCCCCACACATGTCAGTTGAACTTGGACCCAGATCCCGCCCTCGAGTTTGGGCCTGCATTTCCAGGAGCCAGAGGAAGCATTACCCAAGGACAGCCCTGCGTTCCCAGTGGCTGCTGCTGCCTTTCCGGTCTTGGGGGATGGTCAAGTGGCTCCCGGTCACCTGAGAGGGAAAGGACACACAATCCAGCTTCCCAGGCTCCCAGTGAGGTGGAAAGGGCCAAGCGGGGTCTAACGTGAGGTGAGGCAGCACCACCCTCCGCTGGCAACAAGCCGCCCCTGCTCTGCCCAGCAGCCCGAACCTTCTCTCTGGGCCTGCCTCCCCTGTTCCCCGGGGGCAGCCATTTCGCCACCGCGGGCCCCAAAGACTGTGGCTCTGGATTCGACCCTCCCAGAGCTGCAGCCACAGCCAGCACGTGGGAGAGCAATGTGGGCGAACAGGACTTAACAGAAAAGGCTGTTCCCCTGCAAGTCTACACCCGGAGGAGCTGTTTGGGGCACTGCCACCCATCACCCCGGCCGCACAAACCCCACACAGAGGATGATGTGGCTCAAGGCCAGCCCTGCCAGCACCCCGTCTCCTGTGGGAGAAGCTGCCTGGGAGCAAGGCTGTGCCCCCAGCAGAGACAGAGCCAGAGGTTTCTGTCCTCCACCCCTCTCCCCTCCCCTCATATCAAACCCACGACACTCACCTGAGGGGACAGGCCCCCTGGGCATGACTTCTCCTGGGTTCAGGGCCAAGGGCTCTGAGTTGCCTGGATCTTGGGGGCCTCTGGTGTTGAGGTCGCCACTGCTGGCTTTTCCACGATGCATGCGTGGAAAACATGTGCCTGGCCTGTAAGCTGGCAGCTGAAACAAGAATTTCTCACCGATTTGGACTAAGGATGTGTGTCTCTGTGTGTGTGTGTGTGTGTGTGTGTGTGTGTGTGTGTATGTGTGTGTGTGTGTGTGTGAGAGAGAGAGAGAGAGAGAGAGAGAGAGAGAGAGAGAGAGAGAGAGAGTGAGTTATGTGATTAGGGGCCGGGGTGAGGCAGGGAATTGGGAAGGGAATTGAAAGGCTGATCTCATTAGCACTTCCTCCCTCAGTCAGCCCCAGGCCAGCAGGCAGAGGTGATCTAGGGACAACAGTGGGGCACTGAGAAAGCCCAGGTCCCCTGCAAGGAAGGTCTGGGGAACAGCTAGGAAGTAGGAATCAGGAAGCTGGTGAGTCTAAATACTGAGGTTTTTTGGGGAAGCTTTTAAGGGATCCCCCGACCCAATTCAGCTACCAGCCCTCCCTTCCATCCCAGCCCCAGTCTCGCAGAGGAGGCTGGAAACAGGCCAAGAGTGGAGAACCGGGCCCAGCACACCCGAAGTGCTACCTTAATGTTTGTCCCTAGTAAAAAGAGCCCGATCTGGCATCCTAATGACCCAGTGACCGAGGGGCACCCAATGACGACCCCTGAGGGATGGACAGAGGCAGCATGGGTGAAGACGTGTGTCCTGGGGGCGGTTGGAGCGGGGGTGGGGGAAGAGTGGGGAGAGAGGAGGAGCATGGCCTACTCACTTGGCCCTTTGCGGCTGGGTCTCTATTTGGGTCCTTATCTTCTCCCGCCACCGCCTCAGACTCCCTTGCCCGCCTGGCCACGGATTTCTTCCCAGCGCCGGTGTGCTTGGACTGTTCGGTTCCCAAAGGGACCAAGGTATACCTCTTGAATCTCCCAAGCAGCGGAATACCAGAGATTGGGGGCAAGGTGGCCGGTTCCAGGGCAGTTGCCGAGATTCGCTCTCCCCCGGAAGGGAAGGTTGTCCCCGGGGCAAGTTTGGAGGCTCCCCTGAGGGATTTCTTCTCCTGGGCCCCCTTCTTCCTAGGAGTGACCCACGGCAGGCCACCTGCAGCAGCAGCAGCAGCAGCTCCCGGGTAGCTGGACCTGCTGCCCCCCTTCCCCCAGAGCACGCTCCGCATTTTCTTAGGGGAAGAGATGCCCTGCTCTCCCACGTCCTCCGTTTCCACAACCGAAGTGAGTCCTCGCGGAGCCGAGGACAGGGAAGAGCCTGGCACGTGAAGGAAATTCTCCCTGACTTGGAAATTCGAGTGTCTGGGAGTGTCCCCGGGATCCTCGGGTCTGCTGGGCTCGGCCTGGCCTCCTCCTCTGGGGTAAGTGCTCACCGTCATCAGCTGTGTCTCACTGAACTCATCTGAGGACTCGGGGTTGGACAGCAGCCAGGCCAGGCCTTCCTCGGGGAGCCGCTGGCGATCCGCGGCCACGTTCAACCTACGCTTAGGGCCTCTCTCAGGGTTCCCCCAGGCCCGGCCCGCTTCGGGCCCACCGAGGTGGAGAGGGCGGGCCGGAGCTGGCGGCGCTTCCCCACAGCTCTGGTCGGGCGCTCCTCGACCGCCGGGGCCCGCCTCGAGGCCGGCCCACGCGGCGGACACTTCGAAGGCGGCGCAGCTCTCCAGGGACGGGTGTCTGCGGACGCCCAGCACGTCCCACTCGGCCAGCTGCAGCAAGATGGCCGCCGCAGACTCCTCGTCCAGGTCCAGGAGGTCCCTCTTGTCGTCAGCCGGGGAGCCAGGTCGGCCTTCGGGGCCCCACGGCACCGGCCCTCCCGCTTCCAGCATCTCCCGCTCCAACTGGAAGCCCTCGGGGTCCGGGAAGCCGCCCCCGCCCTCGCCGCTCCGCGGCTCCCCGGGCTCGGGGCCTGGGTCGGGTCCCCATGGGACTGCGGGGCCGGCCGGGCCGACGCCGGCCCGCTCCCCGCCCTCTGGGCCGAAACCCGTTCCCCACACAGACACCTCATCGGGGGAGCTCATGTCGCGACCCTGGCGGCGCCGGAACCGGGGCGACGGTCGATGGCCCGAGTCGCGGTCACGGCGGGTGAGGCGGGCGGCGCTCAGAGGGCAGCGGCAGCCACCTCACGCGCCGCACGAGCTCGCCTCAAAGGAGACGACGCGCGGCTTCCAGCGCGCCTCCCACGCCCGCGCCGCGGCCTCCTCATTGGTCCGGGCCCCGCCAACCAGCGGGCGCCTTGTTCGCCTGCCGCCTCGAGGCCTAACCAATGGGGTCGAGGGCCTCTGGTTTGCCCCCAAGCCTGTGGGCGGTCCGGGCAGTGGGCTGGCGAAGGGGATGGTGGGAGTGCCTCCCTCTGTCAAGCCTCTCGGCCCGCCTCCTCCTGTCCCGCCTCCCCTTTCCGGTTAGAGTCACAGCTCTGAGCCTCCGTCTCCCATCTACACAGGGGGTCGGGGAGTGAGGGCGCTGGGCTCCACGGGTGGTGAGGATGAAACGTCAAGATGGAGGCGCTGGACGCCTAGCAGGCGCCGAAAGCATTTGCCAGCCTCCCTTCCACCGCAAGCCTTACGACCCAACAGGAGAATGGGCACAGGAGTCCCGCAGTCAGCGATCAGGGGTCGGCCAGAGAGCAAAGGGATCGTATTTTCGTTCTGTAAGGTCTCTGTCTCAACTGCTCCATCAAATGTGGCTCAGCAAACGTTATTGGCAGGCGGGTTTGGCGGACAGACTGGGGTTGGCGGACAGACTGGGGTTGGCCTCGCTCCATCAGCCCTTCCCCCGCTCTGAGGCAAATTCAAAGAAGAGGAAATCGCAGTGGCCAGTTACACCCCAAGAGATGCTCCCCACCGCTGATCCTGGAGATGTGAGCTAAAACCACGAATCGGGTTTCACACACTAGGTTGACAGCCTTCAAAGAGCTTAACCATTCCGAGGGTGGGAGAGGTTAGGAGCAAACCCCTGTGGCGGTGGTGCAAGAGATCCATTTGGGAGGTAATCTGGCAGAATCCATTGAAAGCAACTTAGTGCCAGCACGGACTCTGTGCCTGGCACTCTTCTAAGCGCTGGGCATAGATAGTAATGCATCCGCGTGACACGCCTAGAACTATAGTACCAACTATTACTGGCCTCTTACCGGTGAGGAAACAGGCACTGAGAGGTTCAGCCACGGGCCCAAGGTCATTCGGCTCGTGGGGATCAGCGGCAGGATTGAAACCAATCAATCTGACTCCAGAGTCCTTGCTTTGAGCCCAAGATCTTAAAACTGGAAGGAAAAATAAAAGCTATTTCCTCTATGTTCCAGCAAGTCCGCTGCCTGGTACTTCTTCCGGAGACACGCTGGTACCTGTAGTGTACAAGAACACAGGCACAAGGGTGTTGGTGATGGGAAAAACTGGGAACACTCCAAATTCCCATCAGTAAGGAAATGGATGAATGCAACGTGGCTTAGCATCCAGTAGCATAAAGCGTGGCAGTCCAAAGGAATGCATCAGGCCATCCTCACAGCTTTCGAAAGCATCCGCCTGACTTCAAACTGTAAGTTGCAGAACGATGGCTTTGGATTCACATTTGTAAATTAAAGCACTTGCGTGCGTGGGCACACACACACACACCAGTCAATCCTATGTAATATATGAGAATTCATTCAAGTATATGTACAAGTATGTCTTAAAGTTTTGAAGGACGCACAACCAAGGCCTACCAGTTGTGATGGGGGTGGGTGTGGATAGCCAGGTGTCTCTCAATTTTTCTTGGAACTGTCAGTTCTCAGCTTCCCTGAGCTGAGCAGTACTGATGTCTGGGGAGTGGTCCCTCTCTTGGTTTCTATATGGCCCATGGATGTTAGAATTTCCCTTGTCTGCCACCCAACTCCTACTCTGACACCCCTCCATTCCTCTCATACCTTCCTTCTGCTCTTTCCCTTTCATACTCCTCTGCCTTCAGTCACCTCTCTCTCCTGCATCCTGCTCTGGCTGACCTCCTGGAGAGTCCTGGGATGTCTGAACCCCTCTTGTCTGTGGAACTCAAAGGCCCAGTTTTCTGGGTCTGCACCTGAGAAGCTGGCCATGCTGGAGAAGTTACAGAGCAGGGGAGATTGGGTGCACTGTAAATCTGCAATCCTCCTCCTCGAGCCTGCCCCCGATGGTGCCTGCCTGTTTGTGGATACCGCCCTCTTCCACTTCTCCCAGTGACTTTTTAAGTCATGGTGTGCTATTTCAAATATGTTAAAATGAATAAGGAAGGATATAGCAAAATCTCCTGCATCCACCAGCATCCTATGAAACATTACCAGTGGATCCAGTGGAAGCCTCCGTCTTCCCTCTCACCATTTCCACTCCCTTCCTCCCTCGCCCATAGAGAGACTCCCAGAACTTCTTCTCACCTTCTCCACTCTCTTCGTCCCTGTGGCTCTCCTACCTGCTCTTCCCCTGCATCCCATACGTCTCCAATGATGTCACTAATCTCTGCTTTACCCCCCTACACTCACCAGGATCCAATACTGGTTTTGACTTACTCTCTTGGCCTGGGGTGGGAGCCAGTGTCAGAGGTTCCTCTTGGCCTTCCCAAGGTGATAGCTCTTACTCCACAGACCAGTGACCCGATGTGCAGGTCATTGCTCCAACTGCCAAGTGTATCACTTAGAATTATCAGCTTGGGGACTGGAGAAATGACCACTATGTTGGTCCAGGGACCCAGTCAGCTCACCGTGAACTGATATCTATCCCCAACTCCTTTTACTGCCAGAACCTCATAAGCCCCACTCTAACAGGGCCCCATCATGACACTTTGGGCTTCTGGGATCAATGTCAGCTCAGAACCTGTGGCCAGTAGTCCTAGACATGTCTGTGTCCAGTGCCAGTGTGCAGTCACCCAAGCATCTAAGAAAACTGCTATAAACATTTGCATACAGATTTTTGGCGAATGTAAGTTTTCATTTCTCTTGGGTAAATATCTAGGAGTTAACTTGCTGGATTGAATCGTTAGTGTATTTTTAACTGTTTCCAGAGCGTCTGTACCATTTTTTGCATTCTCACCAACAATGCAGGGGAGTTCTAGCTGTTCCTCAGTCTCTCTAGCACTTGGTATTGTCTGTATTTTGTTTTTATTTCAGCCATGCTTATAGCTATGTTGTGGTATTTCATTGTGGCTTTAGTTATTTCCCTAATGACTAATGAGGTCAAACATCTTCTCAATAGCTTACTGGCCATCCAGTAAGCACAATGTCAGTTCGATTTTTTTTTTTTTTTGCTCATTATTTATTGGGTTGTTTGATTTCTTATTACTGAATATCGAATGTTCTTTGTCTCATTCGGATACAAGTTCTTTACCATGTGTGCTTTGCAAATATTGTTTCCCAGTCTGTGGCTTATGCTTTCAAAAACAAAGAAACAGACAACACAATTTAAAAATGGGCAAAGGAATTGATTAGATATTTCTCCAAAGAAGACACACAAATGGCCTACAGGTATATGAAAAATGCTCAACATCACTAGTCATCAGAGAAATGCAATTCAAAACCACAATGAGTTATCACCTCAAAACTGTTAAGATGGCCAGTATTAAAAAAAAAACAAAACGAAACTTAAAATAGCAAGTGTTGGCAAGGAAGTGAAGAAAATGAATCCCTTGTGCATTGCTGGTGGGAGTGTAAAATGGTGCACCCACCATGGAAAACAGTATGGAAGTTCCTAAAAAAATAAAAATGGAACTCCCATATGATCCAGCATTCCCACTTCCGTATATTTACATTTACATTACAAACTAATTGAAATCAGGATCTTGCATAGATTATTGCACTCCCATGTTCATTGCACCATTATTCACAATAGCCAAGAGATGAAAACAACCTAAATATCTATCAACAGGTGAATGGATAAAAGGTAGTATATATAATGTATACATATAACAGAATATTATTCAGCCTTTAAAAAGAAGGAAATCTTGCTATATGCTGTAGTATGGATGAACTTTGAGGATATTATACTAAGTGAAGTAAGCCACTCACAAAGGACAAATACTGCATGTTTCCACTTATATGCGGTATCTAAAGTAGTCAAACTCTTAGCAGCAGGAAGTAGAATCCTGGTTGCCAAGGGCTTGGGGGAGGGGGAAATGGGGAGTTGTTGTTCAATGAGTATAGATTTGCAGTCATGCAAGATGAAGAATTCTGGAGATCTGATTACAACAATGTTCATATAGTTAACAACATTGTACACTAAAAAATTTGTTAATAAGGTCGGTTTCATATTATGTGTTTTTGCAATAAAAATAAATTAAAAAATAAAATGCCTTATTCAGTGGCTTTTCATATATTCCCAGTTGTGCATCTATCACAATCAATTTTAGGATATTTGTGTTAGCCCAAGAAGATGCCCTGTATCCCTTAGCCATCACCCCCTACCCCCCAACCCACCCCAGCCCTATAGGCAAGTAATAAACTACTTTCTGTCTCTATGATTTGCCTAGTTAGGAAATTTTGTATAAATGGAATCACACAATATATAGTACGTTTTGTCTGGCTTCTTTCACTTAATATAATGTTTTTGAGGTTCACTCATGTTGTAGCATGTATCAGTACTTCAGTTATTTTTATTGCCAAATAATATTCCATGGTATGGCTATACCACATTTTATTTATACATTCTTCAGTTTATGGGCATTTGGGTTATGTTTACTTTGGGAATATTATGGATAATATTCCCAAACTAAATGCTGTTACGAATATTCATATACATTTTGAGTTCATGAGTTTTTTTGGTGAACATATGTTTTCAGTTCTCTTAGGTAGATCCCTAGGAATGGACATTCTGGCTCATATGGTAACTCTATGTTTAACTTTTTAAGAAAATACCAGAATATTTTCCAAAGAGATTCAACTATTTTACATTATCACCAGAAGTGTATGAGGATTCAAATTTCTCCAAATCCAAATATTTGTTATTATCTGTATTTTGGATTATAGCCATCCTATTGTTTTTGCAACATGGTATCTCATTATGGTTTTGATTTATATTTCCCTACTGACTAGTGGTTCTGAACATCCTTTCATATGCTTATTAACCACTTCTATACCTTCTTTGGTGAAATGTCTATACAAATCTTTTACCCAATTTTTTAATGGGGTCATTTTCTTATTTATTTATTATTCTTATTCTTTATTCTGGATACAAGTTCTTTGTTAGATCTGTGACTTTCAAATATTTTCTCCCAGTCTGTACCTTGTCTTTTCATTTTCTGAATAGTGCCTTCTGAAGCATAAATGTTTTACATTTTGATGAAGTCCAATTTATCAAGTTTTTCTTTTATGGATCATGCTTTTGGTGTTATATCTAAGAAATCATTGCCTAACTTATGTTTACAAAGATTTTTCTCCTAGGGTTTCTTTTAACAGATTTATAGTTGTAGGTTTTACTTTTAAGTCTCTGATCCATTTTGCATTAAGTTTTGTGTGTGCTGTGAAGTAAGGTTCTAAGTTTGTATTTTTGCATGATATCCAGTTGTACCAGCACCACGTGTTGAAAAGACTATCCTTTCCCCATTGAATTGAAAATCATTGACCATAAATATAAGGAGAGTTCGTTATTTCTGAACTCTCAATTCTGTTCCATTGATCTATCTCTATGTCAGTACTACACTAACTTGATTATCTGTATTTTTATAGTAAATAGTTTACTATTATAGTAAACTATTACTATAATACTACTAATACTATAGTAGTATAGTATACTATAGTAGTATTATAGTAATAGTTTATAGTTTTGAAATCAGAAAGTGGACGTCTTCCAGGTTTGTTCTTTTTCAAAGTAGTTTTGGATATTCTGTTTTGTTTTGTTTTGTTTTGTTTTTCACTTCCATATGAATTTTTGGATCAGCCTGTGAATTTTTACAAAGAAAGCCTGCTGAAATTTCGATAGAGATTGAATTACCATATAAATATTGAGTCTTACAACCATGAACATGCAATGCCTTTCCATTTATTTAGATCATCTTTAATTTCTCTCAACAAACATCAATTTGTGTTTCTCAGTGCATAAGTATTACATTTGGTTTGTTAAATATATGCCTAAGCATTTTATTCTTTTTGATGCTATTGTCACTAGAATTAAGTGTTCCTTAATTTCATTTTTGGATTATTTGCTACATGTATATAGCAATAAAATTTGTTTTATGTATTAATCTTGTATTCTGTGATCTGTTGAACTTCCTTATTAGTTCTACCATTAGAACCATTTTTGTGGATTCCTTAGGATTTTCTGCATATGAAATCATGTCATCTGAGAATAAAAAAAATTTCCTTTTTTATTTCCTATCTGGATGACTTTTAGTTCTTCTTCTTCCCTGTTTGAACTGGCTCAAACTTCCAGTGCAATAATGAATAAAAGTAGTGAGCATGTCTTTGTTGCTGACTTTAGGGGAAAAGTATGCAGTCTTTCACTACTAAATATGATGTTAGCTGTAGGTTTTTCATAGATATTCTTTATCATGCTGAAGAAATTTCTTTCTATTCCTAGTTTGTTATTGTTTTTATCATGAAAGGTGGTCGAATTTTGTCACATGCTGTTTCTGTGTCAGTTAATATGATAATGTTTCAGTGCTTTCTTCTTTTAAAATAGTGTATTACATAAATTGATTTTTAGATGTTAAACCAACCTTGTATTTCTAGAATAAATCCCACTTGGTTATGGTATATAATCCTTTTTATATGTTTCTGAATTCAGTTTGTTAATATTTTCTTGAGGGTTATTTCATCTATATTCATGAGAAAGATTGGTATGCAATTTTCTTTATTTTGGATGTCTTTGTGTGTTTTGGGCATCAGGGTAATTGTGCTGGTCTCAGCCAATCGATAGTGATACTGTCAGCTAGAAATACCTGGAGGCACTCACCTGGACTCCAAGGCGAGCCCCCACAGATATTTCCCCTTTCAGAACCAATGTTGTGGTTGAACTAGCCCTTGTGGTTCTTATTATAATTGCAAGATGCACCTCAGCAATAACCTTTAGGAAACTTTGAAAGGAGGAAGTTTATTACTCACAAGTCCTGGAGGGTACATGGCATGCCTTGGACCACACAGAAAGGTTGTGGGTGGAGAAAGAGAGCTGGGACCTGGGGTTATGTTTTTATCGGGGTCAAGAGTGAGGGGCCTAGGGTTTCTCAGATTCACTCTTTATTGATGAATTTAAAACAGAATGGGAATTAAAGTACAAGAAGGGAAAAACAAGCAGCCAAAGGGTCAGTTATCTAAGTCAATCAGAGATCTCTAAAACAAAGGAAACTTCAGGGGTGTGGTGGCCTGGCTCTTTACCTAGTCGTGTAGCTGGCAATTTGTTCTTTTTGATATAGCTGTCTTTGAAGTGGTGCCTCAGCAATCAGAAGCTTAATGTCAGGCACTTGCATTACAATTAAAAAAAAAAAACTGTCAGAGGCTCACACTACAGTAATATTGGCCTACTAGAGCTATTTTGAAAGTGTTCATTCCTCTTCTATTTTCTGGAAGAATTTCTGGAGTGTTGCTATTATTTCCATCTGAAATGTTTGGTAGCATTCAGCAGTGATGCCATCTGGACAGGAGCATCATTGTGGGAAGATTTTTAATTATTAATTTAATTGACTGTCTATTATTGAGTCTGTTTTGAAGTTTGTGTCTCTCTACAAATTTTTTCATTGCATATATGTGTCTAATTTGTTGGTATAAATTTTTTCATACTATTTTCTTATAATTTTTAAAATTCAATAGGCTCAATGGTGATGTCTCCTTTTTCAGTCCTGATTTTAGTGATTCCTTAGGAATCTCTTTTTTTTATCTTGGTCAGTCTGCCTAAGGTTTGTGATTTGTTATCTTTTGGTTTCATTGTGTTGTCCAAAAAAATTAATCAATAGTCAATCTAAGAAAAATGGAAATTTTTATTTGAGCCAACCTGAGGACTATAACATAGGAGACAATCTTCAGAAAACTCTGAGGACTGTTCCACCCATTGGAGGTAAAACCGTTATATAAGTTTTTGAGACAAAGTAGCATATTAATAGTTTACATAGTCCAACAAGGCGAGTAGTGGGTATTAATGACCCATTACAGGATTGAGAAAGGAAAGTTACTCTTAAGGAGTTACCTTGCTGGTTCCAGGAGGAAATTTCTTTTCTTTCTTTCTTTTTTTTTTTTTTTCTTTTTTTTTTTTGGCGTGTGGGCATTCCTGTATCTTTTAAGGGGGATCTAGTTAATGTATAATGTGATGCACAAATCACACTAAAGGGGAGGGGGTAGTGGCTCAAATGGGCAGAGAGAATTTTATGTTTAAAATTTTTCTTGTCCTGCCTGAAAATAATTTTATTTCATTAATTCCACTTTTGATCATTAATCTTTCAATAGCAAGCATTAGGTGATCAAGTATTTGGTCCCTAAATGTTAGGGTGATTCTTTACCTGCCTTGGGTCCATCATGTCCCTTGATGCTGGGTCCTAATAGCCCGGTTCTTTCTTTCCTTTTAGGGGGTGGTACTAGTAAGATGTCTGGCAAGGAATAACGGTCAATTCCAAGTTGTCCAATAGGACTTGCACCAATTTTACCTTGCATGTGCATTGTGCATGTCCATTATTTTATAGAGAACTATAGATGTGATCAATAGTTCCCAGTTGTTTAGATATCATTATCTTAGTAGGAGCAGGTGATACACAGTGCAAAAAACAAGAAACTAAAACTTTATAAGTTACACAAACTGTAATCAAAGTTGGCAATAGGAGGAACAATATCATTAGTAAAGATTTAAGCCAATATCCTCTTGAACCAAACCATTTTCCTAGCATTTCCCTTAAACTGGGAAGAGGATCATTCAGAGTGGAAATCTGATTTTTCAGACGCACCATAAGGGGGGGTTGCATTACAAGACTCATCAGGTATAAAAACACAACATGCACTATGTATTATAGCATAAGCTCCCCCTTGAGAGGTGTTAGAATATTGAGGGCCATGCAATTCTGTAGGACTGCTTTTCTCATCATGGAAATTTCTGAACTGAGCAAACAAATGGCTTGGTTACTATCATTTAAGGATTGCTGGGTGAATTTTGTTAAAGCCTCTATATGAGTAATGATATCTTCTATTCCAAGTGAAGGAATAAATATTGCAGCCAAATAATCATACCATTGGAAAACTGATTGAACCCAACATGCCAACATTGAAAGCAGAATGACAGCAGCTGTTTTCAAGGCTACCTGTAGGTGACATTGAGCCTAAAGGAAACCAATTGTACACCATCCTAACCAATCTGGGGAGATCCAAGGCCATAAATTTGTTCCATAAACCTATTGGGTCCTGTTAGGAGCTATCCCACCATTTTAACATCTAGTGAAAACCGTCTTTCAGACCTTGAAACATACACCCAAAGGTTATCAAACATTAGGTAGGATTAATTTGGGATTTAAAAACATTGACTAATGTGGATCTGATGCCATCGTTCTGCAACTTGCAGCTTGAAGTCAGGCGGATGCTTTCGAAAGCTGTGAGAATGGCCTGATGCATTCCTTTGGACTGCCACGCTTTATGCTACTGGATGCTAAGCCACGTTGCATTCATCCATTTCCTTACTGATGGGAATTTGGAGTGTTCCCAGTTTTTCCCATCACCAACACCCTTGTGCCTGTGTTCTTGTACGCTACAGGTACCAGCGTGTCTCCGGAAGAAGTACCAGGCAGCGGACTTGCCGGAACATAGAGGAAATAGCTTTTATTTTTCCTTCCAGTTTTAAGATCTTGGGCTCAAAGCAAGGACTCTGGAGTCCCAGAGCAGGGATTAGGATTTGGACATCTTTGGGCATGATTACTCTGCCCACCACACCCAGCTCCCTCTCCAGAGCTCACCTACACCTGCCTTCTTTGTTTGTATCAGTTCCCCCCAAGAGTCAGAGAGAGCAGTTGGCCTGTGGTTGGGCTGGTGCTGGTGCGGAGCGGGTGGGGTGGGGAGGGGGCATCCTCCCAGTAATTGGGCAGGGAGCAGAAGCAGGCAGGATGGGGTCTAGGGCTCTCCAGGCCAGCCGCCACTGTCTCCCAGGCTGGAGAAGGGGCTTGAGGGGAAAGGCAAATGGGGTGAACTGAATGAGGGTGGGGTTCTGACCTCCTCCTACACACGGGGGCCAGATGTATGACCTGCCACTATTTCCCTCTGGAACTGGAAAGCTCAGGGCCAAGCCACAGCCTGTGATATACATGTTTCCAGCCACATTTTTCTGTGGTAGTTGGTCAGAACACGGAACAGGGAGATGGTGTGCTCAGTGGAGGGAAGGGAGGCAGGGAAAATGCATCACCAAGGGTTGAGGTCACGCCCTCCCATGTCACCTCCCTTTCAACAAGCTTCTCTATTTCCTCACACTGGTGACCACAGCCCCGGGACCCCCTCTGCCGACAGGCGGTGCTGGTGCTGGTGCTGGACTTCTCCCCGGGCACAAGTTGCCTGCACGTCTCGGTGAGCAGAAACCTCAGCTGGAAGGTCTCTGCCAAACTTAGTTACGCAGACAGCAGCGAGATGTGCTACACCGCCAAGCAATAACCAGTGGATCAGGTTCAGGGTCAAAGCTGTAAACTAAGCAGTCAAGCCCACCTTCTCCAGGGAGGGGTTTGAGAGGAAGGATTCAGTCCCACGAACGTTCTTTGCTGACCCTGAGGTCTGTGACTGTCCCATCCCACATGTGGTCTGTCCACCTGAGCTCATGCCATGAACTCTGGAAGCGAGTCAGGGTGAGAATATGGGGGAAGGGTGGACCCAAGTGCTGCCCATTGTCCAGGTGCAGTCACTCCTTACTTCCCATCCTCACTGCGCCCATCCTGCCCCTGTCCCAGGTAGCTCATGTTGGGTGGTCTCATATATGGGTCCCCTGATTCTAAGATGAGCTACTCTGAGGAGCCACCCTTCCCAATCTCATTCCATCCACACCCACAGTAGTTGTCAGACATCATAGGATCACAGAGTAGGATCGAGAGCCTCCTCCAGCGAATCCAACATTTTGAGCATCCCGACACCCTGTCGTGGGGTTTGGTGACTTCTGCATCATCCCCCTCCTATGTTTTGGGAATTTAACAACAACCCTTGAACAAAACAGATCCGACCCTTGCTTTTGCTCATTCAATGCCTTACAGAACCTGGACCAGCCTCTACTCCCTTTACTCCCTGAATCACATCTTCCTCCCTCAAGGGAGATTATCCCTGATTACTTTTATTCACACACAGGGACACACAGTCACCAACCTGGAATGTCCTATCTACCGTCATACCCCCTTTTGTGTAGTAAAACACCGGTCTTTCGGGAAGGGTGTCAGGCAGAACCACCCTCGCCTCACTCAAACACAAATCTGTCCCTCTGAGTCTCAGGCTGGTACAGCCCTGGGTCCCGGCTGAGGGAAGGAAGTGCTCCCCAACCTCCAGTGAGGGGGAAATCGAACATGGAGTTCAGACTCAATCTCGTGTGTCCTGAAGAGGCAGTCTGGGAGATTGAGCGGGGACACGGAAATATCATTTCCAGGAAAATCTGTGTCATGGGGCGGGTGGAAGAGTATTTGACGGGGACCATGCAAGAACACAGACCTACTAACCACACTTGCCATAGAACCTGACGGGCCAATTTCCACTCAAGGGTATAGAGACGACCAGGCTGGAGGAGGGTGGTCAGCTGGCTAGGGCAGGGAGGATGTGAAAGCTTCCAGATCGGAGCTCTGGAAGGGGGTCATGAGTTCCTGCTGATGGGGAGGGGGAATGGCAGAGATGAATGGGAACCGCCAGACCCCAAAGGAGGAGGGGGGTTTGGAGAGAACTAGAAGAGGGCCTTCGGGGGAAAGGGAGGACGTGCCAATGTGGCCTGGCAGAGCCCACACAGGACCCAGACCTGGGACACTCCGCTGGCTTGACTGCAGGGATGGTAGCAGAGGCTGGCCCAGAGTCCCCACCACAGGATGCCGGAGATACTGTTCTGGAAAAGGCTCTGACGTGGAGCAGCGCCCCGCCCCGGCCCCCTACCCCTACCCCTCCAGAGAGAAGGCAGAACACAGAACATGAGAGGTACTTTAATTGGAAACTGCTGTGAAACTGGGGCGGGGCGGGGGCAAAACAAGGGGGAGAGGAAGCCCGAGCTGAGGCAGAACAGGAGGGAACGAGCTTGGCCACAGCTCCCGGGCCCCAAAGGTACCAGCTGCTCCTCTTGCAGGAAGACGCTGGGCTCAACCTGTGAAACAGCGGAGTCAGGGAAGAGCCTCAAGCCAGGGCCAGCCCCCAGCCCTGCTCAACAGCCAGGACTGTGGGAAGGGGTACGGTGTGTGTAACACTCACTTCAAAGGGTCTGGAACTTGTCAGCCAGGTACTGCATGGCGGCTGCAACAGGGACAGGCATTAGCAGGCGCTCCAGACAGAGGGATATAGAAGCCCGTCCCCCTATCCCCGTGAGGAACCGCCTAGCCCTGCAACCTGAAACCCCCTCCAGACCCGATGCAAAGAGCTCTGGGCCTGATCACTCCCCACCACCCAAATTGAATGTGGAACCGGTTCCTAAAGGGAAACAAAATGTGCCAGCGGCTCTCATGCTGTGGGCCGTGCCACAACCAGTCAGAACTCGTCACACAAACAAACAAACAATCCAACAAGAACCTTAGAAGCCACACCAAGCAGCAGTTCAAGGAAAAAATCAACGAGGCATCTCTAAAAGTCCTATCAGAAGGAGATTCCCTAGGACTGGTCTGGTTGGCAAAGTGTGCATGCAGTCCAGACAGTACTTTGCTACTTGTACACACGCCCAGCTGTACATGCACAGCCGGCTCCAGGGCCAGGCCTGCTAGGTTCTCCTCCCCACAGGGATGTTGGTCCCTGCGAGGCCGACTGCACCTGCAGCCCACCCCCACCCCAGGTGCCCACCTGGGTTCTGCACTAAGACACCGCTCTCCGTCCCTGGTTCCTCATACCAAGTTGCTCCTTAAGGTCGTCTATTTCTCTCTGTAGCACGAGACACTAGGCCAGCAGACACAGGAGGAAGAGAAATGATTAGTATACTCTGGCCTCCTCTCTCCTCCACCTTCTCCTCTCTCCAGGGCCCTCCATCCCAAAGCCGGGTGGCTAGACTGGCAAGGGCTCCTCAGTGGAAAGGAGGTGGGCTCCCTCCGTGGGGTACGCGATGGGGGCAGGGGAGGGGGGGCCCCACACATGTCAGTTGAACTTGGACCCAGATCCCGCCCTCGAGTTTGGGCCTGCATTTCCAGGAGCCAGAGGAAGCATTACCCAAGGACAGCCCTGCGTTCCCAGTGGCTGCTGCTGCCTTTCCGGTCTTGGGGGATGGTCAAGTGGCTCCCGGTCACCTGAGAGGGAAAGGACACACAATCCAGCTTCCCAGGCTCCCAGTGAGGTGGAAAGGGCCAAGCGGGGTCTAACGTGAGGTGAGGCAGCACCACCCTCCGCTGGCAACAAGCCGCCCCTGCTCTGCCCAGCAGCCCGAACCTTCTCTCTGGGCCTGCCTCCCCTGTTCCCCGGGGGCAGCCATTTCGCCACCGCGGGCCCCAAAGACTGTGGCTCTGGATTCGACCCTCCCAGAGCTGCAGCCACAGCCAGCACGTGGGAGAGCAATGTGGGCGAACAGGACTTAACAGAAAAGGCTGTTCCCCTGCAAGTCTACACCCGGAGGAGCTGTTTGGGGCACTGCCACCCATCACCCCGGCCGCACAAACCCCACACAGAGGATGATGTGGCTCAAGGCCAGCCCTGCCAGCACCCCGTCTCCTGTGGGAGAAGCTGCCTGGGAGCAAGGCTGTGCCCCCAGCAGAGACAGAGCCAGAGGTTTCTGTCCTCCACCCCTCTCCCCTCCCCTCATATCAAACCCACGACACTCACCTGAGGGGACAGGCCCCCTGGGCATGACTTCTCCTGGGTTCAGGGCCAAGGGCTCTGAGTTGCCTGGATCTTGGGGGCCTCTGGTGTTGAGGTCGCCACTGCTGGCTTTTCCACGATGCATGCGTGGAAAACATGTGCCTGGCCTGTAAGCTGGCAGCTGAAACAAGAATTTCTCACCGATTTGGACTAAGGATGTGTGTCTCTCTGTGTGTGTGTGTGTGTGTGTGTGTGTGTGTGTGTATGTGTGTGTGTGTGTGTGTGTGAGAGAGAGAGAGAGAGAGAGAGAGAGAGAGAGAGAGAGAGAGAGAGAGAGAGAGAGTTATGTGATTAGGGGCCGGGGTGAGGCAGGGAATTGGGAAGGGAATTGAAAGGCTGATCTCATTAGCACTTCCTCCCTCAGTCAGCCCCAGGCCAGCAGGCAGAGGTGATCTAGGGACAACAGTGGGGCACTGAGAAAGCCCAGGTCCCCTGCAAGGAAGGTCTGGGGAACAGCTAGGAAGTAGGAATCAGGAAGCTGGTGAGTCTAAATACTGAGGTTTTTTGGGGAAGCTTTTAAGGGATCCCCCGACCCAATTCAGCTACCAGCCCTCCCTTCCATCCCAGCCCCAGTCTCGCAGAGGAGGCTGGAAACAGGCCAAGAGTGGAGAACCGGGCCCAGCACACCCGAAGTGCTACCTTAATGTTTGTCCCTAGTAAAAGGAGCCCGATCTGGCATCCTAATGACCCAGTGACCGAGGGGCACCCAATGACGACCCCTGAGGGATGGACAGAGGCAGCATGGGTGAAGACGTGTGTCCTGGGGGCGGTTGGAGCGGGGGTGGGGGAAGAGTGGGGAGAGAGGAGGAGCATGGCCTACTCACTTGGCCCTTTGCGGCTGGGTCTCTATTTGGGTCCTTATCTTCTCCCGCCACCGCCTCAGACTCCCTTGCCCGCCTGGCCACGGATTTCTTCCCAGCGCCGGTGTGCTTGGACTGTTCGGTTCCCAAAGGGACCAAGGTATACCTCTTGAATCTCCCAAGCAGCGGAATACCAGAGATTGGGGGCAAGGTGGCCGGTTCCAGGGCAGTTGCCGAGATTCGCTCTCCCCCAGAAGGGAAGGTTGTCCCCGGGGCAAGTTTGGAGGCTCCCCTGAGGGATTTCTTCTCCTGGGCCCCCTTCTTCCTAGGAGTGACCCACGGCAGGCCACCTGCAGCAGCAGCAGCAGCAGCTCCCGGGTAGCTGGACCTGCTGCCCCCCTTCCCCCAGAGCACGCTCCGCATTTTCTTAGGGGAAGAGATGCCCTGCTCTCCCACGTCCTCCGTTTCCACAACCGAAGTGAGTCCTCGCGGAGCCGAGGACAGGGAAGAGCCTGGCACGTGAAGGAAATTCTCCCTGACTTGGAAATTCGAGTGTCTGGGAGTGTCCCCGGGATCCTCGGGTCTGCTGGGCTCGGCCTGGCCTCCTCCTCTGGGGTAAGTGCTCACCGTCATCAGCTGTGTCTCACTGAACTCATCTGAGGACTCGGGGTTGGACAGCAGCCAGGCCAGGCCTTCCTCGGGGAGCCGCTGGCGATCCGCGGCCACGTTCAACCTACGCTTAGGGCCTCTCTCAGGGTTCCCCCAGGCCCGGCCCGCTTCGGGCCCACCGAGGTGGAGAGGGCGGGCCGGAGCTGGCGGCGCTTCCCCACAGCTCTGGTCGGGCGCTCCTCGACCGCCGGGGCCCGCCTCGAGGCCGGCCCACGCGGCGGACACTTCGAAGGCGGCGCAGCTCTCCAGGGACGGGTGTCTGCGGACGCCCAGCACGTCCCACTCGGCCAGCTGCAGCAAGATGGCCGCCGCAGACTCCTCGTCCAGGTCCAGGAGGTCCCTCTTGTCGTCAGCCGGGGAGCCAGGTCGGCCTTCGGGGCCCCACGGCACCGGCCCTCCCGCTTCCAGCATCTCCCGCTCCAACTGGAAGCCCTCGGGGTCCGGGAAGCCGCCCCCGCCCTCGCCGCTCCGCGGCTCCCCGGGCTCGGGGCCTGGGTCGGGTCCCCATGGGACTGCGGGGCCGGCCGGGCCGACGCCGGCCCGCTCCCCGCCCTCTGGGCCGAAACCCGTTCCCCACACAGACACCTCATCGGGGGAGCTCATGTCGCGACCCTGGCGGCGCCGGAACCGGGGCGACGGTCGATGGCCCGAGTCGCGGTCACGGCGGGTGAGGCGGGCGGCGCTCAGAGGGCAGCGGCAGCCACCTCACGCGCCGCACGAGCTCGCCTCAAAGGAGACGACGCGCGGCTTCCAGCGCGCCTCCCACGCCCGCGCCGCGGCCTCCTCATTGGTCCAGGCCCCGCCAACCAGCGGGCGCCTTGTTCGCCTGCCGCCTCGAGGCCTAACCAATGGGGTCGAGGGCCTCTGGTTTGCCCCCAAGCCTGTGGGCGGTCCGGGCAGTGGGCTGGCGAAGGGGATGGTGGGAGTGCCTCCCTCTGTCAAGCCTCTCGGCCCGCCTCCTCCTGTCCCGCCTCCCCTTTCCGGTTAGAGTCACAGCTCTGAGCCTCCGTCTCCCATCTACACAGGGGGTCGGGGAGTGAGGGCGCTGGGCTCCACGGGTGGTGAGGATGAAACGTCAAGATGGAGGCGCTGGACGCCTAGCAGGCGCCGAAAGCATTTGCCAGCCTCCCTTCCACCGCAAGCCTTACGACCCAACAGGAGAATGGGCACAGGAGTCCCGCAGTCAGCGATCAGGGGTCGGCCAGAGAGCAAAGGGATCGTATTTTCGTTCTGTAAGGTCTCTGTCTCAACTGCTCCATCAAATGTGGCTCAGCAAACGTTATTGGCAGGCGGGTTTGGCGGACAGACTGGGGTTGGCGGACAGACTGGGGTTGGCCTCGCTCCATCAGCCCTTCCCCCGCTCTGAGGCAAATTCAAAGAAGAGGAAATCGCAGTGGCCAGTTACACCCCAAGAGATGCTCCCCACCGCTGATCCTGGAGATGTGAGCTAAAACCACGAATCGGGTTTCACACACTAGGTTGACAGCCTTCAAAGAGCTTAACCATTCCGAGGGTGGGAGAGGTTAGGAGCAAACCCCTGTGGCGGTGGTGCAAGAGATCCATTTGGGAGGTAATCTGGCAGAATCCATTGAAAGCAACTTAGTGCCAGCACGGACTCTGTGCCTGGCACTCTTCTAAGCGCTGGGCATAGATAGTAATGCATCCGCGTGACACGCCTAGAACTATAGTACCAACTATTACTGGCCTCTTACCGGTGAGGAAACAGGCACTGAGAGGTTCAGCCACGGGCCCAAGGTCATTCGGCTCGTGGGGATCAGCGGCAGGATTGAAACCAATCAATCTGACTCCAGAGTCCTTGCTTTGAGCCCAAGATCTTAAAACTGGAAGGAAAAATAAAAGCTATTTCCTCTATGTTCCAGCAAGTCCGCTGCCTGGTACTTCTTCCGGAGACACGCTGGTACCTGTAGTGTACAAGAACACAGGCACAAGGGTGTTGGTGATGGGAAAAACTGGGAACACTCCAAATTCCCATCAGTAAGGAAATGGATGAATGCAACGTGGCTTAGCATCCAGTAGCATAAAGCGTGGCAGTCCAAAGGAATGCATCAGGCCATCCTCACAGCTTTCGAAAGCATCCGCCTGACTTCAAACTGTAAGTTGCAGAACGATGGCTTTGGATTCACATTTGTAAATTAAAGCACTTGCGTGCGTGGGCACACACACACACACCAGTCAATCCTATGTAATATATGAGAATTCATTCAAGTATATGTACAAGTATGTCTTAAAGTTTTGAAGGACGCACAACCAAGGCCTACCAGTTGTGATGGGGGTGGGTGTGGATAGCCAGGTGTCTCTCAATTTTTCTTGGAACTGTCAGTTCTCAGCTTCCCTGAGCTGAGCAGTACTGATGTCTGGGGAGTGGTCCCTCTCTTGGTTTCTATATGGCCCATGGATGTTAGAATTTCCCTTGTCTGCCACCCAACTCCTACTCTGACACCCCTCCATTCCTCTCATACCTTCCTTCTGCTCTTTCCCTTTCATACTCCTCTGCCTTCAGTCACCTCTCTCTCCTGCATCCTGCTCTGGCTGACCTCCTGGAGAGTCCTGGGATGTCTGAACCCCTCTTGTCTGTGGAACTCAAAGGCCCAGTTTTCTGGGTCTGCACCTGAGAAGCTGGCCATGCTGGAGAAGTTACAGAGCAGGGGAGATTGGGTGCACTGTAAATCTGCAATCCTCCTCCTCGAGCCTGCCCCCGATGGTGCCTGCCTGTTTGTGGATACCGCCCTCTTCCACTTCTCCCAGTGACTTTTTAAGTCATGGTGTGCTATTTCAAATATGTTAAAATGAATAAGGAAGGATATAGCAAAATCTCCTGCATCCACCAGCATCCTATGAAACATTACCAGTGGATCCAGTGGAAGCCTCCGTCTTCCCTCTCACCATTTCCACTCCCTTCCTCCCTCGCCCATAGAGAGACTCCCAGAACTTCTTCTCACCTTCTCCACTCTCTTCGTCCCTGTGGCTCTCCTACCTGCTCTTCCCCTGCATCCCATACGTCTCCAATGATGTCACTAATCTCTGCTTTACCCCCCTACACTCACCAGGATCCAATACTGGTTTTGACTTACTCTCTTGGCCTGGGGTGGGAGCCAGTGTCAGAGGTTCCTCTTGGCCTTCCCAAGGTGATAGCTCTTACTCCACAGACCAGTGACCCGATGTGCAGGTCATTGCTCCAACTGCCAAGTGTATCACTTAGAATTATCAGCTTGGGGACTGGAGAAATGACCACTATGTTGGTCCAGGGACCCAGTCAGCTCACCGTGAACTGATATCTATCCCCAACTCCTTTTACTGCCAGAACCTCATAAGCCCCACTCTAACAGGGCCCCATCATGACACTTTGGGCTTCTGGGATCAATGTCAGCTCAGAACCTGTGGCCAGTAGTCCTAGACATGTCTGTGTCCAGTGCCAGTGTGCAGTCACCCAAGCATCTAAGAAAACTGCTATAAACATTTGCATACAGATTTTTGGCGAATGTAAGTTTTCATTTCTCTTGGGTAAATATCTAGGAGTTAACTTGCTGGATTGAATCGTTAGTGTATTTTTAACTGTTTCCAGAGCGTCTGTACCATTTTTTGCATTCTCACCAACAATGCAGGGGAGTTCTAGCTGTTCCTCAGTCTCTCTAGCACTTGGTATTGTCTGTATTTTGTTTTTATTTCAGCCATGCTTATAGCTATGTTGTGGTATTTCATTGTGGCTTTAGTTATTTCCCTAATGACTAATGAGGTCAAACATCTTCTCAATAGCTTACTGGCCATCCAGTAAGCACAATGTCAGTTCGATTTTTTTTTTTTTTTGCTCATTATTTATTGGGTTGTTTGATTTCTTATTACTGAATATCGAATGTTCTTTGTCTCATTCGGATACAAGTTCTTTACCATGTGTGCTTTGCAAATATTGTTTCCCAGTCTGTGGCTTATGCTTTCAAAAACAAAGAAACAGACAACACAATTTAAAAATGGGCAAAGGAATTGATTAGATATTTCTCCAAAGAAGACACACAAATGGCCTACAGGTATATGAAAAATGCTCAACATCACTAGTCATCAGAGAAATGCAATTCAAAACCACAATGAGTTATCACCTCAAAACTGTTAAGATGGCCAGTATTAAAAAAAAAACAAAACGAAACTTAAAATAGCAAGTGTTGGCAAGGAAGTGAAGAAAATGAATCCCTTGTGCATTGCTGGTGGGAGTGTAAAATGGTGCACCCACCATGGAAAACAGTATGGAAGTTCCTAAAAAAATAAAAATGGAACTCCCATATGATCCAGCATTCCCACTTCCGTATATTTACATTTACATTACAAACTAATTGAAATCAGGATCTTGCATAGATTATTGCACTCCCATGTTCATTGCACCATTATTCACAATAGCCAAGAGATGAAAACAACCTAAATATCTATCAACAGGTGAATGGATAAAAGGTAGTATATATAATGTATACATATAACAGAATATTATTCAGCCTTTAAAAAGAAGGAAATCTTGCTATATGCTGTAGTATGGATGAACTTTGAGGATATTATACTAAGTGAAGTAAGCCACTCACAAAGGACAAATACTGCATGTTTCCACTTATATGCGGTATCTAAAGTAGTCAAACTCTTAGCAGCAGGAAGTAGAATCCTGGTTGCCAAGGGCTTGGGGGAGGGGGAAATGGGGAGTTGTTGTTCAATGAGTATAGATTTGCAGTCATGCAAGATGAAGAATTCTGGAGATCTGATTACAACAATGTTCATATAGTTAACAACATTGTACACTAAAAAATTTGTTAATAAGGTCGGTTTCATATTATGTGTTTTTGCAATAAAAATAAATTAAAAAATAAAATGCCTTATTCAGTGGCTTTTCATATATTCCCAGTTGTGCATCTATCACAATCAATTTTAGGATATTTGTGTTAGCCCAAGAAGATGCCCTGTATCCCTTAGCCATCACCCCCTACCCCCCAACCCACCCCAGCCCTATAGGCAAGTAATAAACTACTTTCTGTCTCTATGATTTGCCTAGTTAGGAAATTTTGTATAAATGGAATCACACAATATATAGTACGTTTTGTCTGGCTTCTTTCACTTAATATAATGTTTTTGAGGTTCACTCATGTTGTAGCATGTATCAGTACTTCAGTTATTTTTATTGCCAAATAATATTCCATGGTATGGCTATACCACATTTTATTTATACATTCTTCAGTTTATGGGCATTTGGGTTATGTTTACTTTGGGAATATTATGGATAATATTCCCAAACTAAATGCTGTTACGAATATTCATATACATTTTGAGTTCATGAGTTTTTTTGGTGAACATATGTTTTCAGTTCTCTTAGGTAGATCCCTAGGAATGGACATTCTGGCTCATATGGTAACTCTATGTTTAACTTTTTAAGAAAATACCAGAATATTTTCCAAAGAGATTCAACTATTTTACATTATCACCAGAAGTGTATGAGGATTCAAATTTCTCCAAATCCAAATATTTGTTATTATCTGTATTTTGGATTATAGCCATCCTATTGTTTTTGCAACATGGTATCTCATTATGGTTTTGATTTATATTTCCCTACTGACTAGTGGTTCTGAACATCCTTTCATATGCTTATTAACCACTTCTATACCTTCTTTGGTGAAATGTCTATACAAATCTTTTACCCAATTTTTTAATGGGGTCATTTTCTTATTTATTTATTATTCTTATTCTTTATTCTGGATACAAGTTCTTTGTTAGATCTGTGACTTTCAAATATTTTCTCCCAGTCTGTACCTTGTCTTTTCATTTTCTGAATAGTGCCTTCTGAAGCATAAATGTTTTACATTTTGATGAAGTCCAATTTATCAAGTTTTTCTTTTATGGATCATGCTTTTGGTGTTATATCTAAGAAATCATTGCCTAACTTATGTTTACAAAGATTTTTCTCCTAGGGTTTCTTTTAACAGATTTATAGTTGTAGGTTTTACTTTTAAGTCTCTGATCCATTTTGCATTAAGTTTTGTGTGTGCTGTGAAGTAAGGTTCTAAGTTTGTATTTTTGCATGATATCCAGTTGTACCAGCACCACGTGTTGAAAAGACTATCCTTTCCCCATTGAATTGAAAATCATTGACCATAAATATAAGGAGAGTTCGTTATTTCTGAACTCTCAATTCTGTTCCATTGATCTATCTCTATGTCAGTACTACACTAACTTGATTATCTGTATTTTTATAGTAAATAGTTTACTATTATAGTAAACTATTACTATAATACTACTAATACTATAGTAGTATAGTATACTATAGTAGTATTATAGTAATAGTTTATAGTTTTGAAATCAGAAAGTGGACGTCTTCCAGGTTTGTTCTTTTTCAAAGTAGTTTTGGATATTCTGTTTTGTTTTGTTTTGTTTTGTTTTTCACTTCCATATGAATTTTTGGATCAGCCTGTGAATTTTTACAAAGAAAGCCTGCTGAAATTTCGATAGAGATTGAATTACCATATAAATATTGAGTCTTACAACCATGAACATGCAATGCCTTTCCATTTATTTAGATCATCTTTAATTTCTCTCAACAAACATCAATTTGTGTTTCTCAGTGCATAAGTATTACATTTGGTTTGTTAAATATATGCCTAAGCATTTTATTCTTTTTGATGCTATTGTCACTAGAATTAAGTGTTCCTTAATTTCATTTTTGGATTATTTGCTACATGTATATAGCAATAAAATTTGTTTTATGTATTAATCTTGTATTCTGTGATCTGTTGAACTTCCTTATTAGTTCTACCATTAGAACCATTTTTGTGGATTCCTTAGGATTTTCTGCATATGAAATCATGTCATCTGAGAATAAAAAAAATTTCCTTTTTTATTTCCTATCTGGATGACTTTTAGTTCTTCTTCTTCCCTGTTTGAACTGGCTCAAACTTCCAGTGCAATAATGAATAAAAGTAGTGAGCATGTCTTTGTTGCTGACTTTAGGGGAAAAGTATGCAGTCTTTCACTACTAAATATGATGTTAGCTGTAGGTTTTTCATAGATATTCTTTATCATGCTGAAGAAATTTCTTTCTATTCCTAGTTTGTTATTGTTTTTATCATGAAAGGTGGTCGAATTTTGTCACATGCTGTTTCTGTGTCAGTTAATATGATAATGTTTCAGTGCTTTCTTCTTTTAAAATAGTGTATTACATAAATTGATTTTTAGATGTTAAACCAACCTTGTATTTCTAGAATAAATCCCACTTGGTTATGGTATATAATCCTTTTTATATGTTTCTGAATTCAGTTTGTTAATATTTTCTTGAGGGTTATTTCATCTATATTCATGAGAAAGATTGGTATGCAATTTTCTTTATTTTGGATGTCTTTGTGTGTTTTGGGCATCAGGGTAATTGTGCTGGTCTCAGCCAATCGATAGTGATACTGTCAGCTAGAAATACCTGGAGGCACTCACCTGGACTCCAAGGCGAGCCCCCACAGATATTTCCCCTTTCAGAACCAATGTTGTGGTTGAACTAGCCCTTGTGGTTCTTATTATAATTGCAAGATGCACCTCAGCAATAACCTTTAGGAAACTTTGAAAGGAGGAAGTTTATTACTCACAAGTCCTGGAGGGTACATGGCATGCCTTGGACCACACAGAAAGGTTGTGGGTGGAGAAAGAGAGCTGGGACCTGGGGTTATGTTTTTATCGGGGTCAAGAGTGAGGGGCCTAGGGTTTCTCAGATTCACTCTTTATTGATGAATTTAAAACAGAATGGGAATTAAAGTACAAGAAGGGAAAAACAAGCAGCCAAAGGGTCAGTTATCTAAGTCAATCAGAGATCTCTAAAACAAAGGAAACTTCAGGGGTGTGGTGGCCTGGCTCTTTACCTAGTCGTGTAGCTGGCAATTTGTTCTTTTTGATATAGCTGTCTTTGAAGTGGTGCCTCAGCAATCAGAAGCTTAATGTCAGGCACTTGCATTACAATTAAAAAAAAAAAACTGTCAGAGGCTCACACTACAGTAATATTGGCCTACTAGAGCTATTTTGAAAGTGTTCATTCCTCTTCTATTTTCTGGAAGAATTTCTGGAGTGTTGCTATTATTTCCATCTGAAATGTTTGGTAGCATTCAGCAGTGATGCCATCTGGACAGGAGCATCATTGTGGGAAGATTTTTAATTATTAATTTAATTGACTGTCTATTATTGAGTCTGTTTTGAAGTTTGTGTCTCTCTACAAATTTTTTCATTGCATATATGTGTCTAATTTGTTGGTATAAATTTTTTCATACTATTTTCTTATAATTTTTAAAATTCAATAGGCTCAATGGTGATGTCTCCTTTTTCAGTCCTGATTTTAGTGATTCCTTAGGAATCTCTTTTTTTTATCTTGGTCAGTCTGCCTAAGGTTTGTGATTTGTTATCTTTTGGTTTCATTGTGTTGTCCAAAAAAATTAATCAATAGTCAATCTAAGAAAAATGGAAATTTTTATTTGAGCCAACCTGAGGACTATAACATAGGAGACAATCTTCAGAAAACTCTGAGGACTGTTCCACCCATTGGAGGTAAAACCGTTATATAAGTTTTTGAGACAAAGTAGCATATTAATAGTTTACATAGTCCAACAAGGCGAGTAGTGGGTATTAATGACCCATTACAGGATTGAGAAAGGAAAGTTACTCTTAAGGAGTTACCTTGCTGGTTCCAGGAGGAAATTTCTTTTCTTTCTTTCTTTTTTTTTTTTTTTCTTTTTTTTTTTTGGCGTGTGGGCATTCCTGTATCTTTTAAGGGGGATCTAGTTAATGTATAATGTGATGCACAAATCACACTAAAGGGGAGGGGGTAGTGGCTCAAATGGGCAGAGAGAATTTTATGTTTAAAATTTTTCTTGTCCTGCCTGAAAATAATTTTATTTCATTAATTCCACTTTTGATCATTAATCTTTCAATAGCAAGCATTAGGTGATCAAGTATTTGGTCCCTAAATGTTAGGGTGATTCTTTACCTGCCTTGGGTCCATCATGTCCCTTGATGCTGGGTCCTAATAGCCCGGTTCTTTCTTTCCTTTTAGGGGGTGGTACTAGTAAGATGTCTGGCAAGGAATAACGGTCAATTCCAAGTTGTCCAATAGGACTTGCACCAATTTTACCTTGCATGTGCATTGTGCATGTCCATTATTTTATAGAGAACTATAGATGTGATCAATAGTTCCCAGTTGTTTAGATATCATTATCTTAGTAGGAGCAGGTGATACACAGTGCAAAAAACAAGAAACTAAAACTTTATAAGTTACACAAACTGTAATCAAAGTTGGCAATAGGAGGAACAATATCATTAGTAAAGATTTAAGCCAATATCCTCTTGAACCAAACCATTTTCCTAGCATTTCCCTTAAACTGGGAAGAGGATCATTCAGAGTGGAAATCTGATTTTTCAGACGCACCATAAGGGGGGGTTGCATTACAAGACTCATCAGGTATAAAAACACAACATGCACTATGTATTATAGCATAAGCTCCCCCTTGAGAGGTGTTAGAATATTGAGGGCCATGCAATTCTGTAGGACTGCTTTTCTCATCATGGAAATTTCTGAACTGAGCAAACAAATGGCTTGGTTACTATCATTTAAGGATTGCTGGGTGAATTTTGTTAAAGCCTCTATATGAGTAATGATATCTTCTATTCCAAGTGAAGGAATAAATATTGCAGCCAAATAATCATACCATTGGAAAACTGATTGAACCCAACATGCCAACATTGAAAGCAGAATGACAGCAGCTGTTTTCAAGGCTACCTGTAGGTGACATTGAGCCTAAAGGAAACCAATTGTACACCATCCTAACCAATCTGGGGAGATCCAAGGCCATAAATTTGTTCCATAAACCTATTGGGTCCTGTTAGGAGCTATCCCACCATTTTAACATCTAGTGAAAACCGTCTTTCAGACCTTGAAACATACACCCAAAGGTTATCAAACATTAGGTAGGATTAATTTGGGATTTAAAAACATTGACTAATGTGGATCTGATGCCATCGTTCTGCAACTTGCAGCTTGAAGTCAGGCGGATGCTTTCGAAAGCTGTGAGAATGGCCTGATGCATTCCTTTGGACTGCCACGCTTTATGCTACTGGATGCTAAGCCACGTTGCATTCATCCATTTCCTTACTGATGGGAATTTGGAGTGTTCCCAGTTTTTCCCATCACCAACACCCTTGTGCCTGTGTTCTTGTACGCTACAGGTACCAGCGTGTCTCCGGAAGAAGTACCAGGCAGCGGACTTGCCGGAACATAGAGGAAATAGCTTTTATTTTTCCTTCCAGTTTTAAGATCTTGGGCTCAAAGCAAGGACTCTGGAGTCCCAGAGCAGGGATTAGGATTTGGACATCTTTGGGCATGATTACTCTGCCCACCACACCCAGCTCCCTCTCCAGAGCTCACCTACACCTGCCTTCTTTGTTTGTATCAGTTCCCCCCAAGAGTCAGAGAGAGCAGTTGGCCTGTGGTTGGGCTGGTGCTGGTGCGGAGCGGGTGGGGTGGGGAGGGGGCATCCTCCCAGTAATTGGGCAGGGAGCAGAAGCAGGCAGGATGGGGTCTAGGGCTCTCCAGGCCAGCCGCCACTGTCTCCCAGGCTGGAGAAGGGGCTTGAGGGGAAAGGCAAATGGGGTGAACTGAATGAGGGTGGGGTTCTGACCTCCTCCTACACACGGGGGCCAGATGTATGACCTGCCACTATTTCCCTCTGGAACTGGAAAGCTCAGGGCCAAGCCACAGCCTGTGATATACATGTTTCCAGCCACATTTTTCTGTGGTAGTTGGTCAGAACACGGAACAGGGAGATGGTGTGCTCAGTGGAGGGAAGGGAGGCAGGGAAAATGCATCACCAAGGGTTGAGGTCACGCCCTCCCATGTCACCTCCCTTTCAACAAGCTTCTCTATTTCCTCACACTGGTGACCACAGCCCCGGGACCCCCTCTGCCGACAGGCGGTGCTGGTGCTGGTGCTGGACTTCTCCCCGGGCACAAGTTGCCTGCACGTCTCGGTGAGCAGAAACCTCAGCTGGAAGGTCTCTGCCAAACTTAGTTACGCAGACAGCAGCGAGATGTGCTACACCGCCAAGCAATAACCAGTGGATCAGGTTCAGGGTCAAAGCTGTAAACTAAGCAGTCAAGCCCACCTTCTCCAGGGAGGGGTTTGAGAGGAAGGATTCAGTCCCACGAACGTTCTTTGCTGACCCTGAGGTCTGTGACTGTCCCATCCCACATGTGGTCTGTCCACCTGAGCTCATGCCATGAACTCTGGAAGCGAGTCAGGGTGAGAATATGGGGGAAGGGTGGACCCAAGTGCTGCCCATTGTCCAGGTGCAGTCACTCCTTACTTCCCATCCTCACTGCGCCCATCCTGCCCCTGTCCCAGGTAGCTCATGTTGGGTGGTCTCATATATGGGTCCCCTGATTCTAAGATGAGCTACTCTGAGGAGCCACCCTTCCCAATCTCATTCCATCCACACCCACAGTAGTTGTCAGACATCATAGGATCACAGAGTAGGATCGAGAGCCTCCTCCAGCGAATCCAACATTTTGAGCATCCCGACACCCTGTCGTGGGGTTTGGTGACTTCTGCATCATCCCCCTCCTATGTTTTGGGAATTTAACAACAACCCTTGAACAAAACAGATCCGACCCTTGCTTTTGCTCATTCAATGCCTTACAGAACCTGGACCAGCCTCTACTCCCTTTACTCCCTGAATCACATCTTCCTCCCTCAAGGGAGATTATCCCTGATTACTTTTATTCACACACAGGGACACACAGTCACCAACCTGGAATGTCCTATCTACCGTCATACCCCCTTTTGTGTAGTAAAACACCGGTCTTTCGGGAAGGGTGTCAGGCAGAACCACCCTCGCCTCACTCAAACACAAATCTGTCCCTCTGAGTCTCAGGCTGGTACAGCCCTGGGTCCCGGCTGAGGGAAGGAAGTGCTCCCCAACCTCCAGTGAGGGGGAAATCGAACATGGAGTTCAGACTCAATCTCGTGTGTCCTGAAGAGGCAGTCTGGGAGATTGAGCGGGGACACGGAAATATCATTTCCAGGAAAATCTGTGTCATGGGGCGGGTGGAAGAGTATTTGACGGGGACCATGCAAGAACACAGACCTACTAACCACACTTGCCATAGAACCTGACGGGCCAATTTCCACTCAAGGGTATAGAGACGACCAGGCTGGAGGAGGGTGGTCAGCTGGCTAGGGCAGGGAGGATGTGAAAGCTTCCAGATCGGAGCTCTGGAAGGGGGTCATGAGTTCCTGCTGATGGGGAGGGGGAATGGCAGAGATGAATGGGAACCGCCAGACCCCAAAGGAGGAGGGGGGTTTGGAGAGAACTAGAAGAGGGCCTTCGGGGGAAAGGGAGGACGTGCCAATGTGGCCTGGCAGAGCCCACACAGGACCCAGACCTGGGACACTCCGCTGGCTTGACTGCAGGGATGGTAGCAGAGGCTGGCCCAGAGTCCCCACCACAGGATGCCGGAGATACTGTTCTGGAAAAGGCTCTGACGTGGAGCAGCGCCCCGCCCCGGCCCCCTACCCCTACCCCTCCAGAGAGAAGGCAGAACACAGAACATGAGAGGTACTTTAATTGGAAACTGCTGTGAAACTGGGGCGGGGCGGGGGCAAAACAAGGGGGAGAGGAAGCCCGAGCTGAGGCAGAACAGGAGGGAACGAGCTTGGCCACAGCTCCCGGGCCCCAAAGGTACCAGCTGCTCCTCTTGCAGGAAGACGCTGGGCTCAACCTGTGAAACAGCGGAGTCAGGGAAGAGCCTCAAGCCAGGGCCAGCCCCCAGCCCTGCTCAACAGCCAGGACTGTGGGAAGGGGTACGGTGTGTGTAACACTCACTTCAAAGGGTCTGGAACTTGTCAGCCAGGTACTGCATGGCGGCTGCAACAGGGACAGGCATTAGCAGGCGCTCCAGACAGAGGGATATAGAAGCCCGTCCCCCTATCCCCGTGAGGAACCGCCTAGCCCTGCAACCTGAAACCCCCTCCAGACCCGATGCAAAGAGCTCTGGGCCTGATCACTCCCCACCACCCAAATTGAATGTGGAACCGGTTCCTAAAGGGAAACAAAATGTGCCAGCGGCTCTCATGCTGTGGGCCGTGCCACAACCAGTCAGAACTCGTCACACAAACAAACAAACAATCCAACAAGAACCTTAGAAGCCACACCAAGCAGCAGTTCAAGGAAAAAATCAACGAGGCATCTCTAAAAGTCCTATCAGAAGGAGATTCCCTAGGACTGGTCTGGTTGGCAAAGTGTGCATGCAGTCCAGACAGTACTTTGCTACTTGTACACACGCCCAGCTGTACATGCACAGCCGGCTCCAGGGCCAGGCCTGCTAGGTTCTCCTCCCCACAGGGATGTTGGTCCCTGCGAGGCCGACTGCACCTGCAGCCCACCCCCACCCCAGGTGCCCACCTGGGTTCTGCACTAAGACACCGCTCTCCGTCCCTGGTTCCTCATACCAAGTTGCTCCTTAAGGTCGTCTATTTCTCTCTGTAGCACGAGACACTAGGCCAGCAGACACAGGAGGAAGAGAAATGATTAGTATACTCTGGCCTCCTCTCTCCTCCACCTTCTCCTCTCTCCAGGGCCCTCCATCCCAAAGCCGGGTGGCTAGACTGGCAAGGGCTCCTCAGTGGAAAGGAGGTGGGCTCCCTCCGTGGGGTACGCGATGGGGGCAGGGGAGGGGGGGCCCCACACATGTCAGTTGAACTTGGACCCAGATCCCGCCCTCGAGTTTGGGCCTGCATTTCCAGGAGCCAGAGGAAGCATTACCCAAGGACAGCCCTGCGTTCCCAGTGGCTGCTGCTGCCTTTCCGGTCTTGGGGGATGGTCAAGTGGCTCCCGGTCACCTGAGAGGGAAAGGACACACAATCCAGCTTCCCAGGCTCCCAGTGAGGTGGAAAGGGCCAAGCGGGGTCTAACGTGAGGTGAGGCAGCACCACCCTCCGCTGGCAACAAGCCGCCCCTGCTCTGCCCAGCAGCCCGAACCTTCTCTCTGGGCCTGCCTCCCCTGTTCCCCGGGGGCAGCCATTTCGCCACCGCGGGCCCCAAAGACTGTGGCTCTGGATTCGACCCTCCCAGAGCTGCAGCCACAGCCAGCACGTGGGAGAGCAATGTGGGCGAACAGGACTTAACAGAAAAGGCTGTTCCCCTGCAAGTCTACACCCGGAGGAGCTGTTTGGGGCACTGCCACCCATCACCCCGGCCGCACAAACCCCACACAGAGGATGATGTGGCTCAAGGCCAGCCCTGCCAGCACCCCGTCTCCTGTGGGAGAAGCTGCCTGGGAGCAAGGCTGTGCCCCCAGCAGAGACAGAGCCAGAGGTTTCTGTCCTCCACCCCTCTCCCCTCCCCTCATATCAAACCCACGACACTCACCTGAGGGGACAGGCCCCCTGGGCATGACTTCTCCTGGGTTCAGGGCCAAGGGCTCTGAGTTGCCTGGATCTTGGGGGCCTCTGGTGTTGAGGTCGCCACTGCTGGCTTTTCCACGATGCATGCGTGGAAAACATGTGCCTGGCCTGTAAGCTGGCAGCTGAAACAAGAATTTCTCACCGATTTGGACTAAGGATGTGTGTCTCTCTGTGTGTGTGTGTGTGTGTGTGTGTGTGTGTGTGTGTATGTGTGTGTGTGTGTGTGTGTGAGAGAGAGAGAGAGAGAGAGAGAGAGAGAGAGAGAGAGAGAGAGAGAGAGAGAGAGTTATGTGATTAGGGGCCGGGGTGAGGCAGGGAATTGGGAAGGGAATTGAAAGGCTGATCTCATTAGCACTTCCTCCCTCAGTCAGCCCCAGGCCAGCAGGCAGAGGTGATCTAGGGACAACAGTGGGGCACTGAGAAAGCCCAGGTCCCCTGCAAGGAAGGTCTGGGGAACAGCTAGGAAGTAGGAATCAGGAAGCTGGTGAGTCTAAATACTGAGGTTTTTTGGGGAAGCTTTTAAGGGATCCCCCGACCCAATTCAGCTACCAGCCCTCCCTTCCATCCCAGCCCCAGTCTCGCAGAGGAGGCTGGAAACAGGCCAAGAGTGGAGAACCGGGCCCAGCACACCCGAAGTGCTACCTTAATGTTTGTCCCTAGTAAAAGGAGCCCGATCTGGCATCCTAATGACCCAGTGACCGAGGGGCACCCAATGACGACCCCTGAGGGATGGACAGAGGCAGCATGGGTGAAGACGTGTGTCCTGGGGGCGGTTGGAGCGGGGGTGGGGGAAGAGTGGGGAGAGAGGAGGAGCATGGCCTACTCACTTGGCCCTTTGCGGCTGGGTCTCTATTTGGGTCCTTATCTTCTCCCGCCACCGCCTCAGACTCCCTTGCCCGCCTGGCCACGGATTTCTTCCCAGCGCCGGTGTGCTTGGACTGTTCGGTTCCCAAAGGGACCAAGGTATACCTCTTGAATCTCCCAAGCAGCGGAATACCAGAGATTGGGGGCAAGGTGGCCGGTTCCAGGGCAGTTGCCGAGATTCGCTCTCCCCCAGAAGGGAAGGTTGTCCCCGGGGCAAGTTTGGAGGCTCCCCTGAGGGATTTCTTCTCCTGGGCCCCCTTCTTCCTAGGAGTGACCCACGGCAGGCCACCTGCAGCAGCAGCAGCAGCAGCTCCCGGGTAGCTGGACCTGCTGCCCCCCTTCCCCCAGAGCACGCTCCGCATTTTCTTAGGGGAAGAGATGCCCTGCTCTCCCACGTCCTCCGTTTCCACAACCGAAGTGAGTCCTCGCGGAGCCGAGGACAGGGAAGAGCCTGGCACGTGAAGGAAATTCTCCCTGACTTGGAAATTCGAGTGTCTGGGAGTGTCCCCGGGATCCTCGGGTCTGCTGGGCTCGGCCTGGCCTCCTCCTCTGGGGTAAGTGCTCACCGTCATCAGCTGTGTCTCACTGAACTCATCTGAGGACTCGGGGTTGGACAGCAGCCAGGCCAGGCCTTCCTCGGGGAGCCGCTGGCGATCCGCGGCCACGTTCAACCTACGCTTAGGGCCTCTCTCAGGGTTCCCCCAGGCCCGGCCCGCTTCGGGCCCACCGAGGTGGAGAGGGCGGGCCGGAGCTGGCGGCGCTTCCCCACAGCTCTGGTCGGGCGCTCCTCGACCGCCGGGGCCCGCCTCGAGGCCAGCCCACGCGGCGGACACTTCGAAGGCGGCGCAGCTCTCCAGGGACGGGTGTCTGCGGACGCCCAGCACGTCCCACTCGGCCAGCTGCAGCAAGATGGCCGCCGCAGACTCCTCGTCCAGGTCCAGGAGGTCCCTCTTGTCGTCAGCCGGGGAGCCAGGTCGGCCTTCGGGGCCCCACGGCACCGGCCCTCCCGCTTCCAGCATCTCCCGCTCCAACTGGAAGCCCTCGGGGTCCGGGAAGCCGCCCCCGCCCTCGCCGCTCCGCGGCTCCCCGGGCTCGGGGCCTGGGTCGGGTCCCCATGGGACTGCGGGGCCGGCCGGGCCGACGCCGGCCCGCTCCCCGCCCTCTGGGCCGAAACCCGTTCCCCACACAGACACCTCATCGGGGGAGCTCATGTCGCGACCCTGGCGGCGCCGGAACCGGGGCGACGGTCGATGGCCCGAGTCGCGGTCACGGCGGGTGAGGCGGGCGGCGCTCAGAGGGCAGCGGCAGCCACCTCACGCGCCGCACGAGCTCGCCTCAAAGGAGACGACGCGCGGCTTCCAGCGCGCCTCCCACGCCCGCGCCGCGGCCTCCTCATTGGTCCAGGCCCCGCCAACCAGCGGGCGCCTTGTTCGCCTGCCGCCTCGAGGCCTAACCAATGGGGTCGAGGGCCTCTGGTTTGCCCCCAAGCCTGTGGGCGGTCCGGGCAGTGGGCTGGCGAAGGGGATGGTGGGAGTGCCTCCCTCTGTCAAGCCTCTCGGCCCGCCTCCTCCTGTCCCGCCTCCCCTTTCCGGTTAGAGTCACAGCTCTGAGCCTCCGTCTCCCATCTACACAGGGGGTCGGGGAGTGAGGGCGCTGGGCTCCACGGGTGGTGAGGATGAAACGTCAAGATGGAGGCGCTGGACGCCTAGCAGGCGCCGAAAGCATTTGCCAGCCTCCCTTCCACCGCAAGCCTTACGACCCAACAGGAGAATGGGCACAGGAGTCCCGCAGTCAGCGATCAGGGGTCGGCCAGAGAGCAAAGGGATCGTATTTTCGTTCTGTAAGGTCTCTGTCTCAACTGCTCCATCAAATGTGGCTCAGCAAACGTTATTGGCAGGCGGGTTTGGCGGACAGACTGGGGTTGGCGGACAGACTGGGGTTGGCCTCGCTCCATCAGCCCTTCCCCCGCTCTGAGGCAAATTCAAAGAAGAGGAAATCGCAGTGGCCAGTTACACCCCAAGAGATGCTCCCCACCGCTGATCCTGGAGATGTGAGCTAAAACCACGAATCGGGTTTCACACACTAGGTTGACAGCCTTCAAAGAGCTTAACCATTCCGAGGGTGGGAGAGGTTAGGAGCAAACCCCTGTGGCGGTGGTGCAAGAGATCCATTTGGGAGGTAATCTGGCAGAATCCATTGAAAGCAACTTAGTGCCAGCACGGACTCTGTGCCTGGCACTCTTCTAAGCGCTGGGCATAGATAGTAATGCATCCGCGTGACACGCCTAGAACTATAGTACCAACTATTACTGGCCTCTTACCGGTGAGGAAACAGGCACTGAGAGGTTCAGCCACGGGCCCAAGGTCATTTGGCTCGTGGGGATCAGCGGCAGGATTGAAACCAATCAATCTGACTCCAGAGTCCTTGCTTTGAGCCCAAGATCTTAAAACTGGAAGGAAAAATAAAAGCTATTTCCTCTATGTTCCAGCAAGTCCGCTGCCTGGTACTTCTTCCGGAGACACGCTGGTACCTGTAGTGTACAAGAACACAGGCACAAGGGTGTTGGTGATGGGAAAAACTGGGAACACTCCAAATTCCCATCAGTAAGGAAATGGATGAATGCAACGTGGCTTAGCATCCAGTAGCATAAAGCGTGGCAGTCCAAAGGAATGCATCAGGCCATCCTCACAGCTTTCGAAAGCATCCGCCTGACTTCAAACTGTAAGTTGCAGAACGATGGCTTTGGATTCACATTTGTAAATTAAAGCACTTGCGTGCGTGGGCACACACACACACACCAGTCAATCCTATGTAATATATGAGAATTCATTCAAGTATATGTACAAGTATGTCTTAAAGTTTTGAAGGACGCACAACCAAGGCCTACCAGTTGTGATGGGGGTGGGTGTGGATAGCCAGGTGTCTCTCAATTTTTCTTGGAACTGTCAGTTCTCAGCTTCCCTGAGCTGAGCAGTACTGATGTCTGGGGAGTGGTCCCTCTCTTGGTTTCTATATGGCCCATGGATGTTAGAATTTCCCTTGTCTGCCACCCAACTCCTACTCTGACACCCCTCCATTCCTCTCATACCTTCCTTCTGCTCTTTCCCTTTCATACTCCTCTGCCTTCAGTCACCTCTCTCTCCTGCATCCTGCTCTGGCTGACCTCCTGGAGAGTCCTGGGATGTCTGAACCCCTCTTGTCTGTGGAACTCAAAGGCCCAGTTTTCTGGGTCTGCACCTGAGAAGCTGGCCATGCTGGAGAAGTTACAGAGCAGGGGAGATTGGGTGCACTGTAAATCTGCAATCCTCCTCCTCGAGCCTGCCCCCGATGGTGCCTGCCTGTTTGTGGATACCGCCCTCTTCCACTTCTCCCAGTGACTTTTTAAGTCATGGTGTGCTATTTCAAATATGTTAAAATGAATAAGGAAGGATATAGCAAAATCTCCTGCATCCACCAGCATCCTATGAAACATTACCAGTGGATCCAGTGGAAGCCTCCGTCTTCCCTCTCACCATTTCCACTCCCTTCCTCCCTCGCCCATAGAGAGACTCCCAGAACTTCTTCTCACCTTCTCCACTCTCTTCGTACAAGAACACAGGCACAAGGGTGTTGGTGATGGGAAAAACTGGGAACACTCCAAATTCCCATCAGTAAGGAAATGGATGAATGCAACGTGGCTTAGCATCCAGTAGCATAAAGCGTGGCAGTCCAAAGGAATGCATCAGGCCATTCTCACAGCTTTCGAAAGCATCCGCCTGACTTCAAGCTGCAAGTTGCAGAACGATGGCATCAGATCCACATTAGTCAATGTTTTTAAATCCCAAATTAATCCTACCTAATGTTTGATAACCTTTGGGTGTATGTTTCAAGGTCTGAAAGACGGTTTTCACTAGATGTTAAAATGGTGGGATAGCTCCTAACAGGACCCAATAGGTTTATGGAACAAATTTATGGCCTTGGATCTCCCCAGATTGGTTAGGATGGTGTACAATTGGTTTCCTTTAGGCTCAATGTCACCTACAGGTAGCCTTGAAAACAGCTGCTGTCATTCTGCTTTCAATGTTGGCATGTTGGGTTCAATCAGTTTTCCAATGGTATGATTATTTGGCTGCAATATTTATTCCTTCACTTGGAATAGAAGATATCATTACTCATATAGAGGCTTTAACAAAATTCACCCAGCAATCCTTAAATGATAGTAACCAAGCCATTTGTTTGCTCAGTTCAGAAATTTCCATGATGAGAAAAGCAGTCCTACAGAATTGCATGGCCCTCAATATTCTAACACCTCTCAAGGGGGAGCTTATGCTATAATACATAGTGCATGTTGTGTTTTTATACCTGATGAGTCTTGTAATGCAACCCCCCCTTATGGTGCGTCTGAAAAATCAGATTTCCACTCTGAATGATCCTCTTCCCAGTTTAAGGGAAATGCTAGGAAAATGGTTTGGTTCAAGAGGATATTGGCTTAAATCTTTACTAATGATATTGTTCCTCCTATTGCCAACTTTGATTACAGTTTGTGTAACTTATAAAGTTTTAGTTTCTTGTTTTTTGCACTGTGTATCACCTGCTCCTACTAAGATAATGATATCTAAACAACTGGGAACTATTGATCACATCTATAGTTCTCTATAAAATAATGGACATGCACAATGCACATGCAAGGTAAAATTGGTGCAAGTCCTATTGGACAACTTGGAATTGACCGTTATTCCTTGCCAGACATCTTACTAGTACCACCCCCTAAAAGGAAAGAAAGAACCGGACTATTAGGACCCAGCATCAAGGGACATGATGGACCCAAGGCAGGTAAAGAATCACCCTAACATTTAGGGACCAAATACTTGATCACCTAATGCTTTCTATTGAAAGATTAATGATCAAAAGTGGAATTAATGAAATAAAATTATTTTCAGGCAGGACAAGAAAAATTTTAAACATAAAATTCTCTCTGCCCATTTGAGCCACTACCCCCTCCCCTTTAGTGTGATTTGTGCATCACATTATACATTAACTAGATCCCCCTTAAAAGATACAGGAATGCCCACACGCCAAAAAAAAAAAAGAAAAAAAAAAAAAAGAAAGAAAGAAAAGAAATTTCCTCCTGGAACCAGCAAGGTAACTCCTTAAGAGTAACTTTCCTTTCTCAATCCTGTAATGGGTCATTAATACCCACTACTCGCCTTGTTGGACTATGTAAACTATTAATATGCTACTTTGTCTCAAAAACTTATATAACGGTTTTACCTCCAATGGGTGGAACAGTCCTCAGAGTTTTCTGAAGATTGTCTCCTATGTTATAGTCCTCAGGTTGGCTCAAATAAAAATTTCCATTTTTCTTAGATTGACTATTGATTAATTTTTTTGGACAACACAATGAAACCAAAAGATAACAAATCACAAACCTTAGGCAGACTGACCAAGATAAAAAAAAGAGATTCCTAAGGAATCACTAAAATCAGGACTGAAAAAGGAGACATCACCATTGAGCCTATTGAATTTTAAAAATTATAAGAAAATAGTATGAAAAAATTTATACCAACAAATTAGACACATATATGCAATGAAAAAATTTGTAGAGAGACACAAACTTCAAAACAGACTCAATAATAGACAGTCAATTAAATTAATAATTAAAAATCTTCCCACAATGATGCTCCTGTCCAGATGGCATCACTGCTGAATGCTACCAAACATTTCAGATGGAAATAATAGCAACACTCCAGAAATTCTTCCAGAAAATAGAAGAGGAATGAACACTTTCAAAATAGCTCTAGTAGGCCAATATTACTGCAGTGTGAGCCTCTGACAGTTTTTTTTTTTAATTGTAATGCAAGTGCCTGACATTAAGCTTCTGATTGCTGAGGCACCACTTCAAAGACAGCTATATCAAAAAGAACAAATTGCCAGCTACACGACTAGGTAAAGAGCCAGGCCACCACACCCCTGAAGTTTCCTTTGTTTTAGAGATCTCTGATTGACTTAGATAACTGACCCTTTGGCTGCTTGTTTTTCCCTTCTTGTACTTTAATTCCCATTCTGTTTTAAATTCATCAATAAAGAGTGAATCTGAGAAACCCTAGGCCCCTCACTCTTGACCCCATAAAAACATAACCCCAGGTCCCAGCTCTCTTTCTCCACCCACAACCTTTCTGTGTGGTCCAAGGCATGCCATGTACCCTCCAGGACTTGTGAGTAATAAACTTCCTCCTTTCAAAGTTTCCTAAAGGTTATTGCTGAGGTGCATCTTGCAATTATAATAAGAACCACAAGGGCTAGTTCAACCACAACATTGGTTCTGAAAGGGGAAATATCTGTGGGGGCTCGCCTTGGAGTCCAGGTGAGTGCCTCCAGGTATTTCTAGCTGACAGTATCACTATCGATTGGCTGAGACCAGCACAATTACCCTGATGCCCAAAACACACAAAGACATCCAAAATAAAGAAAATTGCATACCAATCTTTCTCATGAATATAGATGAAATAACCCTCAAGAAAATATTAACAAACTGAATTCAGAAACATATAAAAAGGATTATATACCATAACCAAGTGGGATTTATTCTAGAAATACAAGGTTGGTTTAACATCTAAAAATCAATTTATGTAATACACTATTTTAAAAGAAGAAAGCACTGAAACATTATCATATTAACTGACACAGAAACAGCATGTGACAAAATTCGACCACCTTTCATGATAAAAACAATAACAAACTAGGAATAGAAAGAAATTTCTTCAGCATGATAAAGAATATCTATGAAAAACCTACAGCTAACATCATATTTAGTAGTGAAAGACTGCATACTTTTCCCCTAAAGTCAGCAACAAAGACATGCTTACTACTTTTATTCATTATTGCACTGGAAGTTTGAGCCAGTTCAAACAGGGAAGAAGAAGAACTAAAAGTCATCCAGATAGGAAATAAAAAAGGAAATTTTTTTTATTCTCAGATGACATGATTTCATATGCAGAAAATCCTAAGGAATCCACAAAAATGGTTCTAATGGTAGAACTAATAAGGAAGTTCAACAGATCACAGAATACAAGATTAATACATAAAACAAATTTTATTGCTATATACATGTAGCAAATAATCCAAAAATGAAATTAAGGAACACTTAATTCTAGTGACAATAGCATCAAAAAGAATAAAATGCTTAGGCATATATTTAACAAACCAAATGTAATACTTATGCACTGAGAAACACAAATTGATGTTTGTTGAGAGAAATTAAAGATGATCTAAATAAATGGAAAGGCATTGCATGTTCATGGTTGTAAGACTCAATATTTATATGGTAATTCAATCTCTATCGAAATTTCAGCAGGCTTTCTTTGTAAAAATTCACAGGCTGATCCAAAAATTCATATGGAAGTGAAAAACAAAACAAAACAAAACAAAACAGAATATCCAAAACTACTTTGAAAAAGAACAAACCTGGAAGACGTCCACTTTCTGATTTCAAAACTATAAACTATTACTATAATACTACTATAGTATACTATACTACTATAGTATTAGTAGTATTATAGTAATAGTTTACTATAATAGTAAACTATTTACTATAAAAATACAGATAATCAAGTTAGTGTAGTACTGACATAGAGATAGATCAATGGAACAGAATTGAGAGTTCAGAAATAACGAACTCTCCTTATATTTATGGTCAATGATTTTCAATTCAATGGGGAAAGGATAGTCTTTTCAACACGTGGTGCTGGTACAACTGGATATCATGCAAAAATACAAACTTAGAACCTTACTTCACAGCACACACAAAACTTAATGCAAAATGGATCAGAGACTTAAAAGTAAAACCTACAACTATAAATCTGTTAAAAGAAACCCTAGGAGAAAAATCTTTGTAAACATAAGTTAGGCAATGATTTCTTAGATATAACACCAAAAGCATGATCCATAAAAGAAAAACTTGATAAATTGGACTTCATCAAAATGTAAAACATTTATGCTTCAGAAGGCACTATTCAGAAAATGAAAAGACAAGGTACAGACTGGGAGAAAATATTTGAAAGTCACAGATCTAACAAAGAACTTGTATCCAGAATAAAGAATAAGAATAATAAATAAATAAGAAAATGACCCCATTAAAAAATTGGGTAAAAGATTTGTATAGACATTTCACCAAAGAAGGTATAGAAGTGGTTAATAAGCATATGAAAGGATGTTCAGAACCACTAGTCAGTAGGGAAATATAAATCAAAACCATAATGAGATACCATGTTGCAAAAACAATAGGATGGCTATAATCCAAAATACAGATAATAACAAATATTTGGATTTGGAGAAATTTGAATCCTCATACACTTCTGGTGATAATGTAAAATAGTTGAATCTCTTTGGAAAATATTCTGGTATTTTCTTAAAAAGTTAAACATAGAGTTACCATATGAGCCAGAATGTCCATTCCTAGGGATCTACCTAAGAGAACTGAAAACATATGTTCACCAAAAAAACTCATGAACTCAAAATGTATATGAATATTCGTAACAGCATTTAGTTTGGGAATATTATCCATAATATTCCCAAAGTAAACATAACCCAAATGCCCATAAACTGAAGAATGTATAAATAAAATGTGGTATAGCCATACCATGGAATATTATTTGGCAATAAAAATAACTGAAGTACTGATACATGCTACAACATGAGTGAACCTCAAAAACATTATATTAAGTGAAAGAAGCCAGACAAAACGTACTATATATTGTGTGATTCCATTTATACAAAATTTCCTAACTAGGCAAATCATAGAGACAGAAAGTAGTTTATTACTTGCCTATAGGGCTGGGGTGGGTTGGGGGGTAGGGGGTGATGGCTAAGGGATACAGGGCATCTTCTTGGGCTAACACAAATATCCTAAAATTGATTGTGATAGATGCACAACTGGGAATATATGAAAAGCCACTGAATAAGGCATTTTATTTTTTAATTTATTTTTATTGCAAAAACACATAATATGAAACCGACCTTATTAACAAATTTTTTAGTGTACAATGTTGTTAACTATATGAACATTGTTGTAATCAGATCTCCAGAATTCTTCATCTTGCATGACTGCAAATCTATACTCATTGAACAACAACTCCCCATTTCCCCCTCCCCCAAGCCCTTGGCAACCAGGATTCTACTTCCTGCTGCTAAGAGTTTGACTACTTTAGATACCGCATATAAGTGGAAACATGCAGTATTTGTCCTTTGTGAGTGGCTTACTTCACTTAGTATAATATCCTCAAAGTTCATCCATACTACAGCATATAGCAAGATTTCCTTCTTTTTAAAGGCTGAATAATATTCTGTTATATGTATACATTATATATACTACCTTTTATCCATTCACCTGTTGATAGATATTTAGGTTGTTTTCATCTCTTGGCTATTGTGAATAATGGTGCAATGAACATGGGAGTGCAATAATCTATGCAAGATCCTGATTTCAATTAGTTTGTAATGTAAATGTAAATATACGGAAGTGGGAATGCTGGATCATATGGGAGTTCCATTTTTATTTTTTTAGGAACTTCCATACTGTTTTCCATGGTGGGTGCACCATTTTACACTCCCACCAGCAATGCACAAGGGATTCATTTTCTTCACTTCCTTGCCAACACTTGCTATTTTAAGTTTCGTTTTGTTTTTTTTTTAATACTGGCCATCTTAACAGTTTTGAGGTGACAACTCATTGTGGTTTTGAATTGCATTTCTCTGATGACTAGTGATGTTGAGCATTTTTCATATACCTGTAGGCCATTTGTGTGTCTTCTTTGGAGAAATATCTAATCAATTCCTTTGCCCATTTTTAAATTGTGTTGTCTGTTTCTTTGTTTTTGAAAGCATAAGCCACAGACTGGGAAACAATATTTGCAAAGCACACATGGTAAAGAACTTGTATCCGAAAGAGATAAAGAACATTCGATATTCAGTAATAAGAAATCAAACAACCCAATAAATAATGAGCAAAAAAAAAAAAAAATCGAACTGACATTGTGCTTACTGGATGGCCAGTAAGCTATTGAGAAGATGTTTGACCTCATTAGTCATTAGGGAAATAACTAAAGCCACAATGAAATACCACAACATAGCTATAAGCATGGCTGAAATAAAAACAAAATACAGACAATACCAAGTGCTAGAGAGACTGAGGAACAGCTAGAACTCCCCTGCATTGTTGGTGAGAATGCAAAAAATGGTACAGACGCTCTGGAAACAGTTAAAAATACACTAACGATTCAATCCAGCAAGTTAACTCCTAGATATTTACCCAAGAGAAATGAAAACTTACATTCGCAAAAAATCTGTATGCAAATGTTTATAGCAGTTTTCTTAGATGCTTGGGTGACTGCACACTGGCACTGGACACAGACATGTCTAGGACTACTGGCCACAGGTTCTGAGCTGACATTGATCCCGGAAGCCCAAAGTGTCATGATGGGGCCCTGTTAGAGTGGGGCTTATGAGGTTCTGGCAGTAAAAGGAGTTGGGGATAGATATCAGTTCACGGTGAGCTGACTGGGTCCCTGGACCAACATAGTGGTCATTTCTCCAGTCCCCAAGCTGATAATTCTAAGTGATACACTTGGCAGTTGGAGCAATGACCTGCACATCGGGTCACTGGTCTGTGGAGTAAGAGCTATCACCTTGGGAAGGCCAAGAGGAACCTCTGACACTGGCTCCCACCCCAGGCCAAGAGAGTAAGTCAAAACCAGTATTGGATCCTGGTGAGTGTAGGGGGGTAAAGCAGAGATTAGTGACATCATTGGAGACGTATGGGATGCAGGGGAAGAGCAGGTAGGAGAGCCACAGGGACGAAGAGAGTGGAGAAGGTGAGAAGAAGTTCTGGGAGTCTCTCTATGGGCGAGGGAGGAAGGGAGTGGAAATGGTGAGAGGGAAGACGGAGGCTTCCACTGGATCCACTGGTAATGTTTCATAGGATGCTGGTGGATGCAGGAGATTTTGCTATATCCTTCCTTATTCATTTTAACATATTTGAAATAGCACACCATGACTTAAAAAGTCACTGGGAGAAGTGGAAGAGGGCGGTATCCACAAACAGGCAGGCACCATCGGGGGCAGGCTCGAGGAGGAGGATTGCAGATTTACAGTGCACCCAATCTCCCCTGCTCTGTAACTTCTCCAGCATGGCCAGCTTCTCAGGTGCAGACCCAGAAAACTGGGCCTTTGAGTTCCACAGACAAGAGGGGTTCAGACATCCCAGGACTCTCCAGGAGGTCAGCCAGAGCAGGATGCAGGAGAGAGAGGTGACTGAAGGCAGAGGAGTATGAAAGGGAAAGAGCAGAAGGAAGGTATGAGAGGAATGGAGGGGTGTCAGAGTAGGAGTTGGGTGGCAGACAAGGGAAATTCTAACATCCATGGGCCATATAGAAACCAAGAGAGGGACCACTCCCCAGACATCAGTACTGCTCAGCTCAGGGAAGCTGAGAACTGACAGTTCCAAGAAAAATTGAGAGACACCTGGCTATCCACACCCACCCCCATCACAACTGGTAGGCCTTGGTTGTGCGTCCTTCAAAACTTTAAGACATACTTGTACATATACTTGAATGAATTCTCATATATTACATAGGATTGACTGGTGTGTGTGTGTGTGCCCACGCACGCAAGTGCTTTAATTTACAAATGTGAATCCAAAGCCATCATTCTGCAACTTACAGTTTGAAGTCAGGCGGATGCTTTCGAAAGCTGTGAGGATGGCCTGATGCATTCCTTTGGACTGCCACGCTTTATGCTACTGGATGCTAAGCCACGTTGCATTCATCCATTTCCTTACTGATGGGAATTTGGAGTGTTCCCAGTTTTTCCCATCACCAACACCCTTGTGCCTGTGTTCTTGTACACTACAGGTACCAGCGTGTCTCCGGAAGAAGTACCAGGCAGCGGACTTGCTGGAACATAGAGGAAATAGCTTTTATTTTTCCTTCCAGTTTTAAGATCTTGGGCTCAAAGCAAGGACTCTGGAGTCAGATTGATTGGTTTCAATCCTGCCGCTGATCCCCACGAGCCAAATGACCTTGGGCCCGTGGCTGAACCTCTCAGTGCCTGTTTCCTCACCGGTAAGAGGCCAGTAATAGTTGGTACTATAGTTCTAGGCGTGTCACGCGGATGCATTACTATCTATGCCCAGCGCTTAGAAGAGTGCCAGGCACAGAGTCCGTGCTGGCACTAAGTTGCTTTCAATGGATTCTGCCAGATTACCTCCCAAATGGATCTCTTGCACCACCGCCACAGGGGTTTGCTCCTAACCTCTCCCACCCTCGGAATGGTTAAGCTCTTTGAAGGCTGTCAACCTAGTGTGTGAAACCCGATTCGTGGTTTTAGCTCACATCTCCAGGATCAGCGGTGGGGAGCATCTCTTGGGGTGTAACTGGCCACTGCGATTTCCTCTTCTTTGAATTTGCCTCAGAGCGGGGGAAGGGCTGATGGAGCGAGGCCAACCCCAGTCTGTCCGCCAACCCCAGTCTGTCCGCCAAACCCGCCTGCCAATAACGTTTGCTGAGCCACATTTGATGGAGCAGTTGAGACAGAGACCTTACAGAACGAAAATACGATCCCTTTGCTCTCTGGCCGACCCCTGATCGCTGACTGCGGGACTCCTGTGCCCATTCTCCTGTTGGGTCGTAAGGCTTGCGGTGGAAGGGAGGCTGGCAAATGCTTTCGGCGCCTGCTAGGCGTCCAGCGCCTCCATCTTGACGTTTCATCCTCACCACCCGTGGAGCCCAGCGCCCTCACTCCCCGACCCCCTGTGTAGATGGGAGACGGAGGCTCAGAGCTGTGACTCTAACCGGAAAGGGGAGGCGGGACAGGAGGAGGCGGGCCGAGAGGCTTGACAGAGGGAGGCACTCCCACCATCCCCTTCGCCAGCCCACTGCCCGGACCGCCCACAGGCTTGGGGGCAAACCAGAGGCCCTCGACCCCATTGGTTAGGCCTCGAGGCGGCAGGCGAACAAGGCGCCCGCTGGTTGGCGGGGCCCGGACCAATGAGGAGGCCGCGGCGCGGGCGTGGGAGGCGCGCTGGAAGCCGCGCGTCGTCTCCTTTGAGGCGAGCTCGTGCGGCGCGTGAGGTGGCTGCCGCTGCCCTCTGAGCGCCGCCCGCCTCACCCGCCGTGACCGCGACTCGGGCCATCGACCGTCGCCCCGGTTCCGGCGCCGCCAGGGTCGCGACATGAGCTCCCCCGATGAGGTGTCTGTGTGGGGAACGGGTTTCGGCCCAGAGGGCGGGGAGCGGGCCGGCGTCGGCCCGGCCGGCCCCGCAGTCCCATGGGGACCCGACCCAGGCCCCGAGCCCGGGGAGCCGCGGAGCGGCGAGGGCGGGGGCGGCTTCCCGGACCCCGAGGGCTTCCAGTTGGAGCGGGAGATGCTGGAAGCGGGAGGGCCGGTGCCGTGGGGCCCCGAAGGCCGACCTGGCTCCCCGGCTGACGACAAGAGGGACCTCCTGGACCTGGACGAGGAGTCTGCGGCGGCCATCTTGCTGCAGCTGGCCGAGTGGGACGTGCTGGGCGTCCGCAGACACCCGTCCCTGGAGAGCTGCGCCGCCTTCGAAGTGTCCGCCGCGTGGGCCGGCCTCGAGGCGGGCCCCGGCGGTCGAGGAGCGCCCGACCAGAGCTGTGGGGAAGCGCCGCCAGCTCCGGCCCGCCCTCTCCACCTCGGTGGGCCCGAAGCGGGCCGGGCCTGGGGGAACCCTGAGAGAGGCCCTAAGCGTAGGTTGAACGTGGCCGCGGATCGCCAGCGGCTCCCCGAGGAAGGCCTGGCCTGGCTGCTGTCCAACCCCGAGTCCTCAGATGAGTTCAGTGAGACACAGCTGATGACGGTGAGCACTTACCCCAGAGGAGGAGGCCAGGCCGAGCCCAGCAGACCCGAGGATCCCGGGGACACTCCCAGACACTCGAATTTCCAAGTCAGGGAGAATTTCCTTCACGTGCCAGGCTCTTCCCTGTCCTCGGCTCCGCGAGGACTCACTTCGGTTGTGGAAACGGAGGACGTGGGAGAGCAGGGCATCTCTTCCCCTAAGAAAATGCGGAGCGTGCTCTGGGGGAAGGGGGGCAGCAGGTCCAGCTACCCGGGAGCTGCTGCTGCTGCTGCTGCAGGTGGCCTGCCGTGGGTCAGTCCTAGGAAGAAGGGGGCCCAGGAGAAGAAATCCCTCAGGGGAGCCTCCAAACTTGCCCCGGGGACAACCTTCCCTTCCGGGGGAGAGCGAATCTCGGCAACTGCCCTGGAACCGGCCACCTTGCCCCCAATCTCTGGTATTCCGCTGCTTGGGAGATTCAAGAGGTATACCTTGGTCCCTTTGGGAACCGAACAGTCCAAGCACACCGGCGCTGGGAAGAAATCCGTGGCCAGGCGGGCAAGGGAGTCTGAGGCGGTGGCGGGAGAAGATAAGGACCCAAATAGAGACCCAGCCGCAAAGGGCCAAGTGAGTAGGCCATGCTCCTCCTCTCTCCCCACTCTTCCCCCACCCCCGCTCCAACCGCCCCCAGGACACACGTCTTCACCCATGCTGCCTCTGTCCATCCCTCAGGGGTCGTCATTGGGTGCCCCTCGGTCACTGGGTCATTAGGATGCCAGATCGGGCTCCTTTTACTAGGGACAAACATTAAGGTAGCACTTCGGGTGTGCTGGGCCCGGTTCTCCACCCTTGGCCTGTTTCCAGCCTCCTCTGCGAGACTGGGGCTGGGATGGAAGGGAGGGCTGGTAGCTGAATTGGGTCGGGGGATCCCTTAAAAGCTTCCCCAAAAAACCTCAGTATTTAGACTCACCAGCTTCCTGATTCCTACTTCCTAGCTGTTCCCCAGACCTTCCTTGCAGGGGACCTGGGCTTTCTCAGTGCCCCACTGTTGTCCCTAGATCACCTCTGCCTGCTGGCCTGGGGCTGACTGAGGGAGGAAGTGCTAATGAGATCAGCCTTTCAATTCCCTTCCCAATTCCCTGCCTCACCCCGGCCCCTAATCACATATCTCTCTCTCTCTCTCTCTCTCTCTCTCTCTCTCTCTCTCTCTCTCTCTCTCTCTCTCTCTCTCTCTCTCTCTCTCTCTCTCTCTCTCTCTCTCTCTCTCTCTCTCACACACACACACACACACATACACACACACACACACACACACACACACACACACACACACACAGAGACACACATCCTTAGTCCAAATAGGTGAGAAATTCTTGTTTCAGCTGCCAGCTTACAGGCCAGGCACATGTTTTCCACGCATGCATCGTGGAAAAGCCAGCAGTGGCGACCTCAACACCAGAGGCCCCCAAGATCCAGGCAACTCAGAGCCCTTGGCCCTGAACCCAGGAGAAGTCATGCCCAGGGGGCCTGTCCCCTCAGGTGAGTGTCGTGGGTTTGATATGAGGGGAGGGGAGAGGGGTGGAGGACAGAAACCTCTGGCTCTGTCTCTGCTGGGGGCACAGCCTTGCTCCCAGGCAGCTTCTCCCACAGGAGACGGGGTGCTGGCAGGGCTGGCCTTGAGCCACATCATCCTCTGTGTGGGGTTTGTGCGGCCGGGGTGATGGGTGGCAGTGCCCCAAACAGCTCCTCCGGGTGTAGACTTGCAGGGGAACAGCCTTTTCTGTTAAGTCCTGTTCGCCCACATTGCTCTCCCACGTGCTGGCTGTGGCTGCAGCTCTGGGAGGGTCGAATCCAGAGCCACAGTCTTTGGGGACCGCGGTGGTGAAATGGCTGCCCCCGGGGAACAGGGGAGGCAGGCCCAGAGAGAAGGTTCGGGCTGCTGGGCAGAGCAGGGGCGGCTTGTTGCCAGCGGAGGGTGGTGCTGCCTCACCTCACGTTAGACCCCGCTTGGCCCTTTCCACCTCACTGGGAGCCTGGGAAGCTGGATTGTGTGTCCTTTCCCTCTCAGGTGACCGGGAGCCACTTGACCATCCCCCAAGACCGGAAAGGCAGCAGCAGCCACTGGGAACGCCAGGCTGTCCTTGGGTAATGCTTCCTCTGGCTCCTGGAAATGCAGGCCCAAACTCGAGGGCGGGATCTGGGTCCAAGTTCAACTGACATGTGTGGGGCCCCCCCTCCCCTGCCCCCATCGCGTACCCCACGGAGGGAGCCCACCTCCTTTCCACTGAGGAGCCCTTGCCAGTCTAGCCACCCGGCTTTGGGATGGAGGGCCCTGGAGAGAGGAGAAGGTGGAGGAGAGAGGAGGCCAGAGTATACTAATCATTTCTCTTCCTCCTGTGTCTGCTGGCCTAGTGTCTCGTGCTACAGAGAGAAATAGACGACCTTAAGGAGCAACTTGGTATGAGGAACCAGGGACGGAGAGCGGTGTCTTAGTGCAGAACCCAGGTGGGCACCTGGGGTGGGGGTGGGCTGCAGGTGCAGTCGGCCTCGCAGGGACCAACATCCCTGTGGGGAGGAGAACCTAGCAGGCCTGGCCCTGGAGCCGGCTGTGCATGTACAGCTGGGCGTGTGTACAAGTAGCAGAGTACTGTCTGGACTGCATGCACACTTTGCCAACCAGACCAGTCCTAGGGAATCTCCTTCTGATAGGACTTTTAGAGATGCCTCGTTGATTTTTTCCTTGAACTGCTGCTTGGTGTGGCTTCTAAGGTTCTTGTTGGATTGTTTGTTTGTTTGTGTGACGAGTTCTGACTGGTTGTGGCACGGCCCACAGCATGAGAGCCGCTGGCACATTTTGTTTCCCTTTAGGAACCGGTTCCACATTCAATTTGGGTGGTGGGGAGTGATCAGGCCCAGAGCTCTTTGCATCGGGTCTGGAGGGGGTTTCAGGTTGCAGGGCTAGGCGGTTCCTCACGGGGATAGGGGGACGGGCTTCTATATCCCTCTGTCTGGAGCGCCTGCTAATGCCTGTCCCTGTTGCAGCCGCCATGCAGTACCTGGCTGACAAGTTCCAGACCCTTTGAAGTGAGTGTTACACACACCGTACCCCTTCCCACAGTCCTGGCTGTTGAGCAGGGCTGGGGGCTGGCCCTGGCTTGAGGCTCTTCCCTGACTCCGCTGTTTCACAGGTTGAGCCCAGCGTCTTCCTGCAAGAGGAGCAGCTGGTACCTTTGGGGCCCGGGAGCTGTGGCCAAGCTCGTTCCCTCCTGTTCTGCCTCAGCTCGGGCTTCCTCTCCCCCTTGTTTTGCCCCCGCCCCGCCCCAGTTTCACAGCAGTTTCCAATTAAAGTACCTCTCATGTTCTGTGTTCTGCCTTCTCTCTGGAGGGGTAGGGGTAGGGGGCCGGGGCGGGGCGCTGCTCCACGTCAGAGCCTTTTCCAGAACAGTATCTCCGGCATCCTGTGGTGGGGACTCTGGGCCAGCCTCTGCTACCATCCCTGCAGTCAAGCCAGCGGAGTGTCCCAGGTCTGGGTCCTGTGTGGGCTCTGCCAGGCCACATTGGCACGTCCTCCCTTTCCCCCGAAGGCCCTCTTCTAGTTCTCTCCAAACCCCCCTCCTCCTTTGGGGTCTGGCGGTTCCCATTCATCTCTGCCATTCCCCCTCCCCATCAGCAGGAACTCATGACCCCCTTCCAGAGCTCCGATCTGGAAGCTTTCACATCCTCCCTGCCCTAGCCAGCTGACCACCCTCCTCCAGCCTGGTCGTCTCTATACCCTTGAGTGGAAATTGGCCCGTCAGGTTCTATGGCAAGTGTGGTTAGTAGGTCTGTGTTCTTGCATGGTCCCCGTCAAATACTCTTCCACCCGCCCCATGACACAGATTTTCCTGGAAATGATATTTCCGTGTCCCCGCTCAATCTCCCAGACTGCCTCTTTAGGACACACGAGATTGAGTCTGAACTCCATGTTCGATTTCCCCCTCACTGGAGGTTGGGGAGCACTTCCTTCCCTCAGCCGGGACCCAGGGCTGTACCAGCCTGAGACTCAGAGGGACAGATTTGTGTTTGAGTGAGGCGAGGGTGGTTCTGCCTGACACCCTTCCCGAAAGACCGGTGTTTTACTACACAAAAGGGGGTATGACGGTAGATAGGACATTCCAGGTTGGTGACTGTGTGTCCCTGTGTGTGAATAAAAGTAATCAGGGATAATCTCCCTTGAGGGAGGAAGATGTGATTCAGGGAGTAAAGGGAGTAGAGGCTGGTCCAGGTTCTGTAAGGCATTGAATGAGCAAAAGCAAGGGTCGGATCTGTTTTGTTCAAGGGTTGTTGTTAAATTCCCAAAACATAGGAGGGGGATGATGCAGAAGTCACCAAACCCCACGACAGGGTGTCGGGATGCTCAAAATGTTGGATTCGCTGGAGGAGGCTCTCGATCCTACTCTGTGATCCTATGATGTCTGACAACTACTGTGGGTGTGGATGGAATGAGATTGGGAAGGGTGGCTCCTCAGAGTAGCTCATCTTAGAATCAGGGGACCCATATATGAGACCACCCAACATGAGCTACCTGGGACAGGGGCAGGATGGGCGCAGTGAGGATGGGAAGTAAGGAGTGACTGCACCTGGACAATGGGCAGCACTTGGGTCCACCCTTCCCCCATATTCTCACCCTGACTCGCTTCCAGAGTTCATGGCATGAGCTCAGGTGGACAGACCACATGTGGGATGGGACAGTCACAGACCTCAGGGTCAGCAAAGAACGTTCGTGGGACTGAATCCTTCCACTCAAACCCCTCCCTGGAGAAGGTGGGCTTGACTGCTTAGTTTACAGCTTTGACCCTGAACCTGATCCACTGGTTATTGCTTGGCGGTGTAGCACATCTCGCTGCTGTCTGCGTAACTAAGTTTGGCAGAGACCTTCCAGCTGAGGTTTCTGCTCACCGAGACGTGCAGGCAACTTGTGCCCGGGGAGAAGTCCAGCACCAGCACCAGCACCGCCTGTTGGCAGAGGGGGTCCCGGGGCTGTGGTCACCAGTGTGAGGAAATAGAGAAGCTTGTTGAAAGGGAGGTGACATGGGAGGGCGTGACCTCAACCCTTGGTGATGCATTTTCCCTGCCTCCCTTCCCTCCACTGAGCACACCATCTCCCTGTTCCGTGTTCTGACCAACTACCACAGAAAAATGTGGCTGGAAACATGTATATCACAGGCTGTGGCTTGGCCCTGAGCTTTCCAGTTCCAGAGGGAAATAGTGGCAGGTCATACATCTGGCCCCCGTGTGTAGGAGGAGGTCAGAACCCCACCCTCATTCAGTTCACCCCATTTGCCTTTCCCCTCAAGCCCCTTCTCCAGCCTGGGAGACAGTGGCGGCTGGCCTGGAGAGCCCTAGACCCCATCCTGCCTGCTTCTGCTCCCTGCCCAATTACTGGGAGGATGCCCCCTCCCCACCCCACCCGCTCCGCACCAGCACCAGCCCAACCACAGGCCAACTGCTCTCTCTGACTCTTGGGGGGAACTGATACAAACAAAGAAGGTAGGTGTAGGTGAGCTCTGGAGAGGGAGCTGGGTGTGGTGGGCAGAGTAATCATGCCCAAAGATGTCCAAATCCTAATCCCTGCTCTTGGCTTATATGTTACCTTGCATGGCAACAGGGGTTTAAGCTTGCAGATGCAATAAAGGCTGCTACTCAGCTGAATTAAGGTGGGGAGACTCTCACCTGCATTGGCCGGGTCCAGCCAGGCACATTGGGGCTGCCTGGCTTGCCATGTGGGCTGTCCCTGCATGATTCCAGCGTGCAGCATTCAAATGACTGCAGTGTGCTTGGTGCCCCCTGTGCTTGTGCAGTGTTGAAGTCCTGGTAATACCACTCAGACACAGGTGGAGGCCAGGCCGGTAGTTTTGGATCCTCCTCTGTTCAAGCCTCCTCTCTTGTCCTTTTGATGCACCCGCTGGCCTGACTTTTACAGTAATCATTCACTTTCTCTTAAAGGTTTTACAATTGCTATTTAATAAAATAACCCTTCCAAAGATATAAAAGACAAATTACATTGAATTAAATATAAATCAAACACACCACACATATGCACATTGTAGAGACCATAAGCACTTAATTAGACAAATAATTATTAACTGATCACTCCATGTAATTATACTCAGTTGATGGAGAGGTACATTGCCCATCCAGAAGTCCCCTATGTGTCCCTTTCTGTGAAGGAATCCAAATGGATAAGTCTACATACTGCCTGATTCCATTTATTTCACATTCTTGAGAAGGCCAAACTATAAGGATAGAAAACAGATTGGTGGTTGCCTGGGTCTGGGGGTTGAGATAAGGCGTTAAACTACCAAAGAGCATGAAGCAATTTTGGGGCTGATGAAAATGCTTTTTGTTTTGATTGTGGTGGTGGTTCTGTAACAGAATGTGTTTATAGAGGCTCATAGACCTTGTATGTAACTTATATCTCAATAATCCCATATTATTAAAAAAATATAAAAAGTAGAATTCAACTGCAGGAATAAAAAACTGTAGAAAGAAACAAACAGATGGAGGCTAAGCAATATGTTACTAAACAACAAATGGATCACCGAGGAAAAGAGGAAAACAAAAAATACCTAGAGACAAATGAAAAGGAAGACACAACGATCCAAAACCTATGGGATGCAGCAAGAGCAGTTCTAAGAGGGAATTTTATAGCAATACAATCTTACCTCAGGAAACAGAAAAAATCTCAGAGAAACAACCTAAGGTTACCTAAAGCAACTAGAGAAAGAACAAAGAAAACCCGAAGTTAATAGAAGGAAAGAAATCATAAAGATCAGAGGAGAAATAAATAGAGATGAAGAAAGCAATAGAAAAGATCAATGAAACTAAAAGTTGGTTCTTTGTAAAGATAAAAAAAATTGATAAACCTTTAGCCAGACTCATCAAGGAAAAAAGGGAGAGGACTCAATAAAATTAGAAATGAAAAAGGAGGCATTACAACTGACACCACAGAAATACAAAGGATCATAAGAGACTACTACAAGCAACTATATGCCAATAAAATGGACAACCTAGAAGAAATGGGCAAATTATTAGAAAGCTACAACCTTCCAAGACTGAAACAGGAAGAAATACAAAATAGGAACAGACCAATCACAAGTACTGAAATTGAAACTGGAAAAACTTCCAGCATACAAAAGCCCAGGACCAGATAGCTGGCTTCATGGGCAAATTCTAGCAAACATTTAGAGAAGAGTCAACACCTATCCTTCTGAAACGATTCCAAAAAATTGCAGAGGAAGGAACACTCTCATACTTATTCTACGAGACCACCATATCACCCTGATACCAAAAGCAGACAAAGATACCACAAAAGAAAAAAGAAAAGAAAAGAACATTACAGGCCAATATCACTGATAACCATAGGCACAAAAATCCTCAACAAAATACTAGGAAACTGAATCCAACACTACATTAAAAGGATCATACACCATGATCAAGTGGGATTTATCCCAGGGATGCAAGAATTTTTCAATATACACAAATCAGTGTGATACACCACGTTAACAAATGGAAGAATAAAAACCATATGATCATCTCAATAGATGCAGAAAAAGCTTTTGACAAAATTCAACACCCATTTATGATAAAAACTCTCCAGAAAGTGGGCATTGAGGGAACCTATCTCAACATAATAAAAGCCATGTATGACAAACCCACAGCTAACATCATACTCAATTGTGAAAAGCTGAAAGCATTTCTTTTAAGATCAGGAACAAGACAAGGATGTCCACTCCCGCCACTTTTATTCAACATAGTTTTGGAAGTCCTAGCCACAGCAATCAGAGAAGAAAAAGAAATAAGAGGAATCCAAATTGGAAAAGAAGAAGTAAAACTGTCACTGTTTACAGATGACATAATACTACACATAGAAAATCCTAAAGATGCTACCAGAAAACTACTACAGCTCATCAATGAATATGATAAAGTTACAGGATACAAAATTAATACACAGAAATCTCTTGCATTTCTATATGCTAACAATGAAAGATCAGAAAGAGAAATTAAACAAACAATCCCATTTACCATCACATCAAAAAGAATAAAATACCAAGGAATAAACCTACCTAAGGAGACAAAAGACCTGTACTCTGAAATCTATAGGACACTAATGAAAGAAATCGAAGGTGACACAAACAGATGGAAAGATATACCATGTTCTTGGATTGGAAGAATCAATATTGTCAAAATGACTATACTACCCAAGGCAATCTACTAATTCAGTGCAATCCCTATCAAACTACCAATGGTATTTTTCACAGAACTAGAACAAAAAAAATTTTAAGTTGTACGGAAACACAAAAGACCCAAATAGTCAAAGCTATCATGAGAAAGAACAACAGAGCTGGAGGAATCAGGCTCTCTGACTTCAGACTATTCTACAACACTACAATAATCAAAACAGTATGGTACTGGCACAGAAACAGAAATATAGATCAATGGAACAGGCTAGAAGGCCCAGAAATAAACCCATACACCTATGGTCAATTACTCTACAATAAAGAAGGCAAGAATATACAATGGAGAAAAGACAGCCTCTTCAATAAATGGTGCTGGGAAAACTGGACAGCTACATGTAAAAGAATGAAATTAGAACATTCTCTAACACCATACAAAAAAATAAACTCAAAATGGATTAAAGATCTAAATATAACACCAGATACTATAAAACTCTTAGAGGAGAACACAGGCAGAACACTCTTTGACATAAAGCACAGCAATATGTTTTTGGATCCACCCCCTAGAGTAATGAAAATAAAAACAAATATAAACAAATGGGACCTAATTAAACTTAAAAGCTTTTGCACAGCAAAGGAAACCATAAACAAAGGGAGTAAAACCCACAGAATGGGAGAAAATATTTGCAAAGGAAGCAACCGACAAGGGATTAATCTCCAAAATATACAAACAGCTCATGCAGCTCATTATAAAAAAAAAATCAAATGACCCAATCAAAAAGGTGGAGAGAAGTTCTAAATAGAGATTTTTTCAAAGAAGACATACAGATGGCCAAAAAGCATCACTAATTATTAGAGAAATGCAAATCAAAACTACAATGAGGTATCACCTCATATCCATCAGAATGGCCATCATCAAAAAGTCTACAAACAATAAATGCTGGAGAAGGTGTGGAGAAAAGGGAACCATCCTACAGTGTTGGTGGGAATGTAAATTGGTACAACCACTGTGGAGAACAGTATGGAGTTTCCTTAAAAAACTAAAAATAGAACTACCATAGGATCCAGCAATCCCACTCCTGGGCATATATCCAGAGAAAACCATAATTCGAAAAGATACATGCACCCCAATGTTCACTGCAGCACTATTTACAATAGGCAAGACATGGTAGCTACCTAAATGTCCATTGACAGAGGCGTGGATAAAGAATATGTGGTACAGGACTTCCCTGGTGGCACAGTGGTTAAGAACCCACCTGTCAATGCAGGGGACACGGGTTCAATCCCTGCTCCGGGAAGACCCTACATGCCATGGAGCAACTAAGCCCGTGCACCACAACTACTGAGCCTGCGCTCTAGAGCCCACAGGCCACGACTACTTAAGCCCGTGCACCCTAGAGCCTGTGCTCCACAAGAGAAGCCACCACAATGAGAAGAGAATGTTCTAATTCTCTTCTAGCGAATTAGAACATTCTCTAATATTCTAATTCTAATGTGTCGCACTGCAACAAAGAGTAGCCCCCGCTTGCCACAACTAGAAAAAGCCCACGTGCCACAACAAAGACCCAATGCAGCCAAAAAAAAAATCATGTGGTACATGTATACAATGGAATATTACTCAAGCATAAAAAAGAATGAAATAATGCCATTTGCAGCAACATGGATGGACCTAGAGATTATCATACTAAGTGAAGTAAGTCAGACAAAGAAAGACAAATAACATATGATATCACTTATATGTGGAATCTAAAAAATGATACAAATGAACTTATTTACAAAACAGAAGCAGACTCACAGACTTCAAAAACCTACTTATGATTACGAAATGGAAACGTTGTGGTGGGGGGAATAAATTAGTAGTTTGAGGTTAACAGATACACACTACTATATGTAAAATAGATACATATAGTAACAAGGACCTACTGTACAGCATAGGGAACTCTACTCAGTATTCTGTAATAACCTATATGGAAAAAGAATCTGAAAAAGAATGGATACATGTATATGTATAACTGAATCACTGTCCCGTACACCTGAAACTAACACAACATTGTAAATTAACTATACTCCAATATAAAATAAAAATTAAATTACAAAATAATTTTTATATTTTAATTTTTTTAAACATCTTTATTGGAGTATAATTGCTTTACAATGGTGTGTTACATTCTGCTTTATAACAAAGTGAATCAGTTATACATATGTCCCCATATCTCTTCCCTCTTGCATCTCCCTCCCTCCCAACCTCCCTATCCCACCCCTCTAGATAGTCACAAAGCACCGAGCTGGGGCTTCCCTGGTGGCGCAGTGGTTGAGAATCTGCTTGCCAATGCAGGGGACATGGGTTCGAGCCCTGGTATGGGAAGATCCCACATGCCACGGAGCAACTAGGCCCGTGCACCACAACTACTGAGCCTGCACTCCACAACAAGAGAGGCCGCAACAGTGAGAGGCCCGCGCACCGCGATGAAGAGTGGCCCCTGCTTGCCACAACTAGAGAAAGCCCTCAAACAGAAACGAAGACCCAACACAGCCAAAAATAAATAAATAAATACATTTATTAAATAAAAAAAAGCACCGAGCTGATCTCCCAGTGCTATGCGGCTCCTTCCCACTAGCTAACTATTTTACGTCTGGTACTGTATATATGTCCATGCCACTCTCTCACTTTGTCCCAGCTTACCCTTCTCCCTCCCCGTATCCTCAAGTCCATTCTCTAGTAGGACTGTGTCTCTATTCCCGTCTTGCCCCCAGGTTCTTCATGACCATTTGTTTTGTTTTGTTTTTTTTAGATTCCATATATATGTGTTAGCATACGGTATTCGTTTTTCTCTTTCTGATTTACTTCACTCTCTATGACAGACTCTAGGTCCATTCACCTCACTACAATTAACTCAATTTCGTTCCTTTTTATGGCTGAGTAATATTCCATTGTATATATGTGCCACATCTTCTTTATCCATTCATCTGTTGATGGACACTTAGGTTACTTCCATGTCCTGGCTATTGTAAATAGAGCTGCAATGAACATTGTGGTACATGAGTCTTTTTGAATTATGGTTTTCTCAGGGTATATGCCCAGTAGTGGGATTGCTGGGTCATATGGTAGTTCTACTTTTAGTTTTTTAAGGAACCTCCCTACTGTTCTCCATAGTGGCTGTATCAGTTTACATTCCCATCAACAGTGCAGGAGGGTTCCCTTTTCTCCACAACGTCTCCAACATTTATTGTTTCTAGATTTTTTTTTAGCTCAATCTTTTTGTTTTGTTTTGTTTTGTTTGTTTGTTTTTTATACTGCAGGTTCTTATTAGGCATCAATTTTATACACATCAGTGTATACATGTCAATCCCAATCGCCCAATTCAGCACACCACCATCCCCACCCCACCACAGTTTTCCCCCCTTGGTGTCCATATGTCCATTCTCTACATCTGTGTCTCAACTTCTGCCCTGCAAACTGGCTCATCTGTACCATTTTTCTAGGTTCCACATACATGCATTAATATACGATATTTGTTTTTCTCTTTCTGACTTACTTCACTCTGTATGACAGTCTCTAGATCCATCCACTTCTCAACAAATGACTCAATTTCGTTCCTTTTTATGGCTGAGTAATATTCCATTGTATATATGTACCACCTCTTCATTATCCATTCGTCTGTTGATGGGCATTTAGGTTGCTTCCATGACCTGGCTATTGTAAATAGTGCTGCAATGAACATTGGGGTGCATGTGTCTTTTTGAATTATGGTTTTCTCTGGGTATATGCCCAGTAGTGGGATTGCTGGGTTATATGGTAATTCTATTTTTAGTTTTTTAAGGAACCTCCATATTGTTCTCCATAGTGGCTGTATCAATTTACATTCCCACCAACAGTGCAAGAGGGTTCCCTTTTCTCCACACCCTCTCCGGCATTTGTTGTTTGTAGATTTTCTGATGATGCCCATTCTAACAGGAGTGAGGTGATACCTCATTGTAGTTTTGATTTGTATTTCTCTAATAATTAGTGATGTTGAGCATCTTTTCATGTGCTTAGTGGCCGTCTGTATGTCTTCTTTGGAGAAATGTCTATTTAGGTCTTCTGCCCATTTTTGGATTGGGGTGTTTGTTTCTTTAATATTGAGCTGAATGGGCTGTTTATATATTTTGGAGATTAATCCTTTGTCCGTTGATTCGTTTGCAAATATTTTCTCCCATTCTGAGGGTTGTCTTTTCGTCTTGTTTATGGTTTCCTTTGCTGTGCAAAAGCTTTGAAGTTTCGTTAGGTCCCATTTGTTTATTTTTGTTTTTATTTCCATTACTCTAGGAGGTGGATCAAAAAAGATCTTGCTGTGATTTATGTCAAAGAGTGTTCTTCCTATGTTTTCCTCTAAGAGTTTTATAGTGTCCACTCTTATATTTAGGTCTCTAATCCATTTTGAGTTTATTTTTGTGTATGGTGTTAGGGAGTATTCTAATTTCATTCTTTTACATGTAGCTGTCCAGTTTTCCCAGCACCACTTATTGAAGAGACTGTCTTTTCTCCATTGTATATCTTTGCCTCCTTTGTCATAGATTAGTTGACCATAGGTGCGTGGGTTAATCTCTGGGCTTTCTATCTTGTTCCATTGATCTATGTTTCTGTTTTTGTGCCAGTACCATATTGTCTTGATTACTGTAGCTTTGTAGTATAGTCTGAAGTCAGGGAGTCTGATTCCTCCAGCTCCATTTTTTTGCCTCCATTGTATATGTGTGCCACATCTTCTTTATCCATTCATCTGTTGATGGACACTTAGATTGCTTCTATGTCCGGGCTATTGTGAATAGAGCTGCAATGAACATGTGGTATATGACTTTTTTGAATTATGGTTTTCTTAGGGTATATGTCCAGTGGTGGGATTGCTGGGTCGTATGGTAGTTCTATTTTTAGTTTTTTAAGGAACCTCCATACTGTTCTCCATAGTAGCTGTGTCAATTTACATTCCTACAAACAGTGCAAGAGGGTTCCCTTTTCTCCACACCATCTCGAGCATTTATTGTTTCTAGATTTTTTGATGATGGCCATTCTGACTGGTGTGAGATGATATTGCATTGTAGTTTTGATTTGCATTTCTCTAATGATTAATGATGTTGAGCATTCTTTCATGTGTCTGTTGGCAATCTTTATATCTTCTTTGGAAAAATGTCTATTTAGGTCTTCTGCCCATTTTTGGATTTGTTTGTTTGTTTTTTTTGATATTGAGTTGCATGAGCTGCTTGTAAATTTTGGAGATTAATCCTTTGTCAGTTGCTTCATTTGCAAATATTTTCGCCCATTCTTCTCTTTTCGTCTTGTTTATGGTTTCCTTTGCTGTGCAAAAGCTTTTAAGTTTCATTAGGTCACATTTGTTTATTTTTCTTTTTATTCCTATTTGTTTATTTTTCTTTTTATTTCCATTTCTCTAGGAGGTGGGTCAAAAAAGATCTTGCTCTGATTTATGTCATAGAGTGTTCTGCCTATGTTCTCCTCTAAGAGTTTGATAGTGTCTGGCCTTACATTTAGGTCTTTAATCCATTTTGAGTTTATTTTTGTGTATGGTGCTATGGAGTGTTCTAATTTCATTCTTTTACATGTAGCTGTCCAGTTTTCCTAGCTCCACTTATTGAAGAGGCTGTCTTTTCTTCACTGTATATTCTTGCCTCCTTTATCAAAGATAAAGTGACCATATGTGCGTGGGTTTATCTCTGGGCATTCTATCCGGATCCATTGATCTATATTTCTCTTTCTGTGCCAGTACCTTACTGTCTTGATTACTGGAGCTTTGTAGTATAGTCTGAAGTCAGGGAGCCTGATTCCTCCAGCTCCGGTTTTCTTTCTCAAGATAGCTTTGGCTATTCAGGGTCTTTTGTGTTTCCATACAAATTGTGAAATTTTTTTTTCTAGTTCCCTGAAAAATACCATTGGTAGTTTGATAGGAATTGCATTGAATCTGTAGATTGCTTTGTGTAGTATACTCATTTTCACAATGTTGATTCTTCCAGTCCAAGAACATGGTATATCTCTTGATCTATTTGTATCATCTTTAATTTCTTTCATCAGTGTCTTAGAGTTTTCTGCATACAGGTCTTTTGTCTCCTTAGGTAGGTTTATTCCTAGATATTTTATTCTTTTTGTTGCAATGGTAAATGGGAGTGTTTTCTTAATTTCACTTTCAGATTTTTCATCATTAGTATATAGGAATGCAAGAGATTTATGTGCATTAATTTTGTATCCTGCTACTTTACCAAATTCATTGATTAGCTGTAGAAGTTTTCTGGTAGCATCTTTAGGATTCTCTATGTATAGTATCACGTCATCTGCAAACAGTGACAACTTTACTTCTTCTTTTCCGATTTGGATTCCTTTTATTTCTTTTACTTCTCTGATGGCTGTGGCTAAAACTTCCAAAACTATGTTGAATAATAATGGTGAGAGTGGGCAACCTTGTCTTGTTCCTGATCTTAGTGGAAATGTTTTCAGTTTTTCACCATTGAGGATTATGTTGACTGTGAGTTTGTCATATATGGCCTTTAATATGTTGAGGAAAGTTCCCTCTATGCCTACTTTCTGGAGGGTTTTAATCATAAATGGGTGTTGGATTTTGTCAAAAGCTTTCTCTGCATCTATTGAGATGATCATATGGGTTTTCTCCTTCAATTTGTTAATATGGTGTATCACATTGATTGATTTGCGTATATTGAAGAATCCTTGCATTCCTGGGATAAACTCCATTTGATCATGGTGTATGATCCTTTTAATGTGCTGTTGGATTCTGTTTGCTAGTATTTTGTTGAGGATTTTTCCATCTATGTTCATCAGTGATATTGGCCTGTAGTTTTCTTTCTTTGTGTCATCTTTGTCTGGCTTCGGTATCAGGGTGATAGTGGCCTCGTAGAATGAGTTTGGGAGTGTTCCTCCCTCTGCAATATTTTGGAAGAGTTTGAGAAGGATAGGTGTTAGTTCTTCTCTAATGTTTGATAGGATTCGCCTGTGAAGCCATCTGGTCCTGGGCTTTTGTTTGTTGGGAGATTTTTAATCACAGTTTCAATTTCAGTGGTTGTGATTGGTCTGTTCATATTTTCTATTTCTTCCTGGTTCAGTCTCAGAAGGTTGTGCATTTCTAAGAATTTGTCCATTTCTTCCAGGTTGTCCATTTTGTTGGCATAGTGTTGCTTGTAGTAATCTCTCATGATCCTTTGTATTTCTGCAGTGTCAGTTGTTACTTCTCCTTTTTCATTTCTAATTCTATTGATTGGAATCTTCTCCTCTTTTTCCTTGATGAGTCTGGCTAATGGTTTATCAATTTTGTTTATCTTCTCAAAGAACCAGCTTTTAGTCTCATTGATCTTTGCTATCATTTCCTTCATTTCTTTTTCATTTATTTCTGATCTGATCTTTATGATTTCTTTCCTTCTGCTAGCTTTGGGGTTTTTTTGTTCTTCTTTCTCTAATGCTTTAGGTGTAAGTTTAGGTTGTTTACTTGAGATGTTTCTTGTTTCTTAAGGTAGGATTTTATTGCTATAAACTTCCCTCTTAGAACTGCTTTTGCTGCATCCCATAGGTTTTGGGTCATCGTGTTTTCATTGTTGTTTGTTTCTAAGTATTTTTTGATTTCCTCTTTGATTTCTTCAGTGATCTCTTGGTTATTAAGTAGTGTATTGTTTAGCCTCCATGTGTTTGTATTTTTTACAGGTTTTTTTCCTGTAATTGATATCTAGTCTCATAGCGTTGTGGTTGGAAAAGATACTTGATACGATTTCAATTTTCTTAAATTTACCAAGGCTTGATTTGTGACCCAAGATATGATCTATCCTGGAGAATGTTCCATGAGAACTTGAGAAAAATGTGTATTCTGTTGTTCTTGGATGGAATGTCCTATAAATAGCAATTAAGTCCATCTTATTTAATGTATCATTTAAAGCTTGTGTTTCCTTATTTATTTTCATTTTTGATGATCTGTCTATTGGTGAAAGTGAGGTGTTAAAGTCCCCTACTCTGATTCTGTTACTGTCGGTTTCCCCTTTCATGGCTGTTAGTATTTGCCTTATGTATTGAAGTGCTCCTATGTTGGGTGCATAAATATTTACAATTGTTATATATTCTTCTTGGATTGATACCTTGATCATTATGTAGTGTCCTTCTTTGTCTCTTGTAATAGTGTTTGTTTTAAAGTCTATTTTGTCTGATATGAGAATTGCTACTGCAACTTTCTTTTGATTTCCATTTGCATGGAATATCTTTTTCCATCCCCTCACTTTCAGTCTGTATGTGTCCCTAGGTCTGAAATGGGTCTCTTGTAGACAGCACATATATGGGTCTTGTTTTTGGTTCCACTCAGCCAGTCTATGTCTTTTGGTTGGAGCATTTAATCCATTTATATTTAAGGTAATTATAGATATGTATGTTCCTATTCCCATTTTCTTAATTGTTTGGGTTTGTTATTATAGGTCTTTTCCTTCTCTTGTGTTTCCTGCCTAGAGAAGTTCCTTTAGCATTTGTTGTAGAGCTCATTTGGTGGTGCTGAATTCTCTTAGCTTTGGTTTGTCTGTAAAGGTTTTAATTTCTCCATCAAATCTGAATGAGATCCTTGCTGGGTAGAGCAATCTTGGTTGTAGGTTTTTCTCCTTCATCACTTTAAATATGTCCTGCCACCCCCTTCTGGCTTGCAGAATTTCTGCTGAAAGGTCAGCTGTTAACCTTATGGGGATTCCCTTGTGTGTCATTTGTTGTTTTTCCCTTGCTGCTTTCAATTTTTTTTTTGTATTTAATTTTTCATTGTTTGATTAATATGTGTCTTGGTGTGTTTCTCCTTGGATTTATCCTGTATGGGACTCTCTGTGCTTCCTGGACTTGATTAACTATTTCCTTTCCCATATTAGGGAAGTTTTCAACTATAATCTCTTCAAATATTTTCTCAGTCCCTTTCTTTATCTCTTCTTCTTCTGGGACCCCTATAATTCGAATGTTGGTGCGTTTAATATTGTCCCAGAGGTCTCTGAGACTGTCCTCAATTCTTTTCATTCTTCTCATTTTCTTTATTCTGCTCTGCAGTAGTTATTTCCACTATTTCATCTTCCAGGTCACTTATTCGTTCTTCTGCCTCAGTTATTCTGCTATTGATCCCTTCTAGAGAATCTTTAATTTTATCTATTGTGTTCTTCATCACTGTTTCTTTGCTCTTTAGTTCTTCTAGGTCCTTGTGAAACGTTTCTTGTATTTTCTCCATTCTATTTCCAAGATTTTGGATCATTTTTACTATCATTATTCTGAATTCTTTTTCAGGTAGACTGCCTATTTCTTCTTCATTTGTTATGTGTGGTGGGTTTTTGCCTTGCTCCTTCATCTGTTGTTTGTTTCTCTGTCTTCTCATTTTGCTTAACTTACTGTGTTTCGGGTGTCCTTTTCGCAGGCTGCAGGTTCATAGTTCTCGTTGCTTTTGGTGTCTGTCCCCAGTGGCTAAGGTTGGTTCAGTGGGTTGTGTAGGTTTCCTGGTAGAGGGGACTAGTGCTTGTGTTCTGATGGATGAGGCTGGATCTTGTGTTTCTGGTGGGCAGGTCCACGTCTGGTGGTGTGTTTTGGGGTGTCTGTGGCCTTATTATGATTTTAGGCAGCCTCTCTGCTAATGGACGGGGTTGTGTTCCTGTCTTGCTAGTTGTTTGGCATAGGGTGTCCAGCACTGTAGCTTGCTGGTCGTTGAATGGAGCTGGGTCTTGGCATTGAGATTGAGATCTCTGGGAAATTTTCACCATTTGATATTACGTGGAGCTGGGAGGTCTCTTGTGGACCAGTGTCCTGAACTTGACTCTCCCACCTCAGGGGCACAGCCCTGACGCCTGGCTGGAGCACCAAGAGCCTGTCATCCACACGGCTCAGAATAAAAGGGAGAAAAGAAAGAAAGAAAGAAAGAAAGAAGAAGATAAAATAAAATATAATAAAATAAAGTAGAATAAAATAAAGTTATTAAAATAAAAAATAATTATTAAAAAAATTTTAAGCAATAAAAAAAGAAAAAAAGAAAGAAAGAAGAGAGCAACCAAACCAAAAAACAAATCCACCAATGATATCAAGTGCTAAAAACTATCCTTAAAAAAAAAAAAAAAACCAGACAGAACCCTATGACAAATGGTATAAGCAAAGCTATACATACAACATCATACACAGAAGCATACACATACACACTCACAAAAAGAGAAAAAGGGCAAAATATATATATATCGTTGCTCCCAAAATCCACCTCCTCAATTTGGGATGATTCGTTGTCTATTCAGGCATTCCACAGATGCAGGGTACATCAAGTTGATTGTGGAGATTTAATCCGCTCCTCCTGAGGCTGCTGGGAGAGATTTCCCTTTTTCTTCCTTGTTCGCACAGCTCCTGGGGTTCAGCTTTGGATTTGGCCCCACCTCTGCATGTAGGTTGCCTGAGGACGTCTATTCTTCACTCAGATAGGATGGGGCTAAAGGAGCAGCTGACTGGGGGGCTCTGGCTCACTCAGGCCATGGGGAGAGAGGGGTGCAGAATGCAAGGCGAGCTTGTTGCGGCAGAGGCCAGTGTGACGTTGCACCAGCCTGAGGCATGCCGTGTGTTCTCCCAGGGAAGTTGTCCCAGGGTCACGGGACCCTGGCAGTGGTGGGCTGCACAGGCTCCTGGGAGGGGTGCTGTGGATAGTGACCTGTGCTTGCACACAGGCTTCTTGGTGGCTCCAGCAGCAGCCTTATCGTCTCATGCCCATCTCTCCACACTCATAGCCACAGCTCGCGCCCATCTCTGGAGCTCCTTTAAGCAGCGCTCTTAATCCCCTGTCCTCGCGCACCAGGAAACAAAGAGGCAAGAAAAAGTCTTTTGTCTCTTCAGCAGCTCCAGACCTTTTCCTGGGCTCCCTCCCAGCTAGCCATGGTGCACTAGCCCCCTTCAGTCTGTGTTCACGCAGCCAACCCCAGTCCTCTCCCTGGGATCCGACTGAAGCCCAAGCCTCAGCTACCAGCCCCGCCCACCGTGGCGGGTGAGCAGACAAGCCTCTCAGGCTGGTGAGTGCTGGTTGGCACCACTCCTCTGTGCGGGTATCTCTCCGCTTTGCCCTCCGCACCCCTGTGGCTGCGCTCTCCTCCGTGGCTCCGAAGCTTCCCCCCTCCGCCACCCACAGTCTCCGCCCGTGAAGGGGCTTCCTAGTGTGTGGAAACCTTTCCTCCTTCACAGCTCCCTCCCACTGGTGCAGGTCTCGTCCCTATTCTTTTGTCTCTGTTTTTTCTTTTTTCTTTTGCCCTACCCAGGTACGTGGGGAGTTTCTTCCCTTTTGGGAGGTCTGAGGTCTTCTGCCAGCGTTCAGTAGGTGTTCTGTAGGAGCTGTTCTACATGTAGATGTATTTCTGATGTATTTGTGGGGAGGAAGGTGATCTCCATGTCTTACTCTTCCACCATCTTGAAGCTTCGCCCCAATAAATTTTGTTAGAAGTACATTATGAAAGATGTTGACATTTAATATTTATTTTTTCTAAACATGGTTTTCTCCTGTAATCTGATAACGTGGAATGTTATATTACCTTATTTTCTGAAATTAAATCAAGTTTGTATTCCTGGGATGAATCCAGTCATGGCATATTATGTATTTTCCTTTTTTATATCCTGTAGGATTCAGTTTGCTAATATTCTGTTTCTGATTCTTGCTTCTATGCCATGAGTGTGTGATTGACCCATGATTTTCCTTTCTCAAACTGTCCTTAACAGGATTTAATATCAATGTTATTCCATCCTCAGGAAATGAGTTGGGAAGTATCCCACCTTTTCTATTTTTTCTAAGATTTTGTGTCAAGTTGAAAATACTTATGCTTAGGATGTTTATCAGAATTCAGTGGGGAAGCCTGGAGGTTTTTTTGTGAAAGGTGTTTTGACTACTGGTATAATTTCTTTATGCTTACCTGGAACAATTCAGGTTGGCTATTCTTTCTTGAGTCAGTTTTGGCAAGTTTTTTTTTCTAAAAAGTGGTCACCTTTTCCTAAGTTTTCAAATTGATTGATTGGAATAAAATGGCCCATAATATCCTCTTTTTCCCCCAAATTTTATTTTTGAAAATACCTCTCCTACAGATAGTAGTTGCAAGAAAATTGCACAGACCACCCAAACATCCTTCACCTGGACTCACCCGTTACTAATATTTTGTCACATTTGTCATATTCTCTGTTTCTCTCTCTGTCTCTAACTGTTTTGTTGAATCATTGGAGTTACTTTAAGACATTGCAGTATATCTTCTCCAAATATTTCAGCATGTATCTCTTAAGAAAAAGATTAGTCTGCTACAAAATCTTAATGCAATTATCATACTCAGAAAATTTAACTTTGAGACAATACAATTACCTACTATATGATCCTCACTCAAACTGTCCGATTGTCCCAATATTGTTTTTGTACCTGATTTCTTAAATAAATCTTGTTTCCAAATAAAGTTCATGCAGTGCATTTGGTTGTCAAGTGTCTTTAGTGTCCTTTAGAGTATAACAATTTCCTAGACATTTTTTGGTCTTGCATGACATTGACATTTTTAAAGATCCAATCCAGGTGTTTTTCAGAAAGCTTCTCGAGTTGGGTTTGTCTGATTTCTGCTTCCTGATTCCATCAGGTTAAACATTTTGGCAGGAATATTACATAGGTGATGTCCTTCTCAGTGTGTGGCATCGGGATATTCTTTTTTTCCAGTTTTATTCAGATATATTTGACATACAACACTGTATAAATTTAAGGTGTACAGCATAATGATCTGACTTACATACAATATGAAAGTATTATCACAATAAGTTTAGTGAACATCCATTGTCTTATACAGGTACAAAATTAAAGAAAAAGAAAAAATTGTTCTTATGATGAGAACTCTTAGGATTTATTCTCTTAACCAGTTTCATATATAACATATGGCAGTGTTAATTATATTTATCATGTTGTACATTACATCCATAGTACTTATTTATCTTATAACTGAAAGTTTGTCCCTTTTGCCCACCTTCATCCAATTCCCCTCCGCCACCCATAGCCTTTGGGAAGTGCAAATCTGATCTGTTTTTCTCCGAGTTTGTTTGTTTGTTTTTGAAGTATAGTTGACCTACAACACTATGTTAGTTCCTGTTACACGACACAGTGATTTAGTATTTCTATACATTTCAAAATGGTCAGCACGATAATTGTAGTTACAATATGTCACCATACAAAGATAGTACATAGCTATTGACTACATTCCCTACACTCTGCATATCTCTTTGTATCTATCTGATTATTTTAAGTTGCTGACCTCTTAAGTTCAAACGCATTTTAACGACCCCGCATTTTTACTCCCCTCCTCATGTTTACTGTTTTTGACATCATATTTTCCATCTTTTTGTTTGGTGTATTCCTTAACCACTTATTGCAGATATAGATGATTTTACTACTTTTGTCTTTTAACCTTCTGCTTTGTAAGTGATTGATGTACTACCTTTACTGTATATTTGCCTTTATCAGTGAGATTTTTCCTTTCATCATTTTCATGTTTCTAGTTGTGTCTTTTCTGTTTTGCTTAGAGAAGTCAGATTTGGTGGTAATGAACTCTTTTAGCTTTTTCTTGTCTGTAAAGCTTTTGATCTCTCCTTCAAATCTGAGGGAAAGCCTTGCCCATAGAGTATTCTTGGATGCAGGTTTTCCCCTTTCACCACTTTTTTTTTTTTAAGATTTAATATTTTTAACTTTTGGCCACATTGGGTCTCGTTGCTGTGCGTGGGCTTTTTCTAGTTGTGGCAAGTGGGGCTACTCTTCATTGCGGCACATGGGCTTCTCATTGTGGCGGCTTCTCTTGTTGCAGAGCAGGGGCTCTAGGGGCACGGGCTTCAGTAGTTGTGGCACACAGGTTCAGTAGTTGTGACACATGGGGTTAGTTGCTCCGCTGCATGTGGGACCTTCCCAGACCAGGGCTTGAACCCATGTCCCCTGCATTGGCAGGCAGATTCTTAACCACTGCACCACCAGGGAAGTCCATCCTTTCATCACTTTAAATGTATTGTGTCACTCCCTTCTGGCCTGCAGAGTTTCTGCTGAGAAGTCCCTTGTTTGTAACTTGTTGCTTTTCCCTTGTTGCTTTTAATACTCTCTCTTTTCTTTAATTTTTGTCATTTTATTTACTGTGTGTCTTGGTGTGGTCCTCTTTCTGTTTGGGACTCTCTGTGTTCCTGTACCTGGATGTCCATTTCCTTTCCCAGGTTAGGGGAGTGTTCAGCTATTATGTCTTCAAATATGTCTGCCCCTTTCTCTCTTTCTTCTCCTGCTGGGACCCCTAGAATCCCAATGTTTCTATGCTTGATGTTGTCCCAGAGGTCTCTTAAACTGTCCTCATTTCTTTTTATTCTTTTTTCTTTTTTCTGTTCAGCTTCAGTGATTTCCGCTACTGTCTTCCAGCTTGTTGATCCACTCCTCTGTATCATCCAACCTACCATTGAAGTATATTTTTCATTTCACTTATTGTACTCTTCATCTCTGTTTGGTTGTTCTTTATATGTTCTATGTTTCTCTTAAAAACTCCTAACTTCTCAATTTGTTCATCCAATCTTCTCCTGAGTTCTTTGATCATCTTTATGATCATTACCTTGAGTTCTCTATTGGGTAGATTGCCTATCTCCTCTTCACTTAGTTCTTCTGGGGTTTTATCTTGTTCCTTCATTCGGAACATGTTCCTCTGTCACCTCATTCTGCATAATTTGCTTTTTTATTCCTATGTATTTGGTAGGTTGATTATGTTTCCCAACCTTGGAGAAGTGCCTTTTTTTGTAGGAGACATCCTATGCGTCTCAGCAGCACACTACCCTCTGGTCACCAGAGCTATGTGCTTTAGGGGTGCCCCCTATGTGGGCCACATGGGTGCTTCTGTTGTGACAGGCTAACTGGTATAAGTGGTCTGGTAGTGGTGGCTGACCCCCAGTCTCACTGGTTGCTAGACCCTGCCTTGTGCAGAGGCTGCCATCCACTGGTGGGCAAGGTTGGGTCACATGGGGCCCTGAGGCTATTGCTAGCCCACTGGTGTGTGGAGCCATGTTCTGGAGTGGGTGAGTGCCAGGTCCAGGGTGTCTCAAAGCTGGTGTTTTCCTGCTGGTGAGTGGGGCTGGACCTTGGGGCAGCTGGCTGAGGCATGCAAGTTTCTTGGAGCTGGTCTGGGCCTGCTGGTGCACAAACCCTGGTCACAGGGTCTCTGACTGCAGTGCCCTGGTCGTCCCAGGGTGGAAACCAAGCAGGACCCTTTGGGGCTCCTGGGCATGGAAACTTTTCCATGTCTGCCGCTCCTTGTTTGTAGGGAACAGACTCCAGCCTCCATGACCTTCCCTGAGTCCCAAAGGACAGATTCAAACAGTTGCTAATCAGAGAAGGGAGGGGATGCAGAGACAAGGGAGGAGCAGCCAAGAGACAATAGTGCAGCCTTGGGGCAGGGTCCTGGTTTCCCCTCAAGAAATATACATAACAATATCTTTGAGTTCTTGTGCATGAACTAAGGCCCCCCACCCAGGTAGAGGATGGTAACTTCAGGCTGAGCACAGGATTCAGTGAACATTATTTATTGAATATTTATTAAGTGCTGGGCACTGTTTTAAATACTACATGAATTATCTCATTTAATAATGAATCCTTGGATGCAATTTTACTGAAGTTAAGAGTAAAACAAGAATTTCCACTATAACTTTGCCTACTTGAAATTGTAGTTCTGGTCCAAGTGAATCTAATAAGACTTTTTTTTTTAAGTAAAAATATTAGAAAGAGAAGCAATGTCATTATTCACATATGATATGATCATCTACTTAGAAAATTTAAGAAATTCACCTGAAAAACTATCCCACCTAATAAAATTTAGTAAGAGGATGCAAATTTAAGATCAACATGCAGAAATTAATATCATGTCTATACAGTGGCACTACTCAATTGAAAAACTGAATGGAAAATAAAAATCTATGCAAAATTGTGATGAAATCCATGAAACTACCTAAGAATAAACCTAAGAAGGCATGTACGTGACCTTTATGAAGACACTTTTTTTTTTTTTTTTAAAGATTTATTTATTTTTTTTTATTGATTAATTGATTGATTGATTGATTGCTATGTTGGGTCTTCGTTTCTGTGCTAGGGCTTTCTCTAGTTGTGGCAAGTGGGGGCCACTCTTCATCACGGTGCGCGGGCCTCTCACCATCGCGGCCCCTCTTGTTGCGGAGCGCAGGCTCCAGACACGCAGGCTCAGTAATTGTGGCTCACGGGCCCAGCCGCTCTGCGGCATGTGGGATCTTCCCAGACCAGGGCTCGAACCCGTGTCCCCTGCATTAGCAGGCAGATTCTCAACCACTGCGCCACCAGGGAAGCCCCTATGAAGACACTTTTTAAACTTTATCAAGAGCATAAAATACACCTAAAATGCAAAGGAAATAAAAAGAACCTATGCTATCAGATGGGAAAACTCAATGTGATAAACATGTCAACTTTCATGAAAATTAATCTATAAAAAGTATTTTAATAGGATTTAACAAACTTTTTCTAGAATAATTCATTTGAATTGAGAAGAGAATACACAAGAACAAATAATAAAATTGTTATAAAAAAAAAGAATAAAAAGAACTTGTCCTTACAGACAGCCAACAGGCACATGAAAAGATGCTCAACACTGCTAATTATAAAGAAATGCAAATCAAAACCACAATGAGGTATCACCTCATACTGGTCAGAATGGTCATCATAAAAACATGTACAAACAATAAATGCTGGAGAAGGTGTGGAGAAAAGGGAACCCTCCTACACTGTTGGTGGGAATGTAAATTGGTACAGCCACTATAGAGAACAGTATGGAGGTTCCTTAAAAAACTAAAAATAGAGCTACCGTATGATCCAGCATTCCCAGTCCTGGGCTTATATCTGGAGAAAACTCTAATTCAAAATGATACACGCACCCCATGTTCATAGCAGCACTATTTACAATAGCCAAGACATGGAAGCAGCCTAAATGCCCATCGATGGATGAAAGGATGAAGCAGATGAGGTATATATATACAATGGAGTATTACTCAACCAGAAAAAAAGAATGAAATAATGCCATTTGCAGGAACATGGATGGATGTAGTGATTATCATATTAATTGAACTAAGTCCGACAAAGACAAATATCATATGATACCACTTATATGTGGAATCCAAAAAATGATATAAATGAACTTATTTACAAAACAGAAACAGACTCACAGACATAGAAAATAAACTTATGGTTACCAAAGGGGAAAGGGTGGGGGAGGGATAATTTGGGAGTCTGGGATTAACATATACACACTACTATATATAAAATAGGTAAACAGCAAGGACCTATTGTATAGCACAGGGAACTATATTCAATACCTTGTAATAACCTATAATGGAAAAGAATCTGTAAAAGAAAATATATATACACACACACACATAACTGAATTACTTTTCTGTATACCTGAAACTAACACAACTTTGTAAATCAACTATACTTCAATAAAAAAAAAAGTCAGTAGGTGAAGGAAGTTTATGTGCACATTTTATAATGGGCTATCAATAAATAGGTAACCTCTCAAAGATTTCAAAACATAACATAAGCTACCTACGTTATTAGAATAAAGGTTTACAGCAGCAGAAGAATTACAGCAGTGAAACAGAGAACAAATAAGAAAAAAGTTCATTAAAAACAGAAATCATAGCACAAGATAAGATAAAAAGACCACACATCTATAATATTTATATATATTAATAGAATAAACTCACCTATTAAAAGAACAAGATTCTTATAATCCGTAGACAAGAATACCTGTAAAACAAAGTGACTCAGAATAGTTGGAAGTTAAGAATAGGCAAATACAGACAGACAAATCAACCAATTAAAAGTAGGGGCTGAACACTGAGAAAAACTTGAATTCCTGACAAGAATTATTACATGAGACAAAGAAGATGTATTAGTTTGCTAGGGCTGCCATAACAAAATACCATAGCCTGGGTGGCTTAAACAACAGAAAGTTATTTTCTCACAGTTCTGTAAGCTAGAAGTCCAAAATCAAGGTTTTGGCAGTTTTGCTTTCTTCTGAGGCATCTCTCCATTGCCCGCAGATGTCTGCCTTCTTGCTGCCTTCACATGGCCTTTTCTTCCTTTTTCTTTTCTTTTTATTTTTTCAGATTGCTTCCTTCTTTATGTTTTTTTTTAATTAAAAATTACTTTATTGCTGATAAATGCTCACCAACATCCGAGCCTTCAGTGAGTTGCCATCTTTTTGCAATAGTAACATCAAAGATCACTGGTCACCATAACAAATATCATCATAATGAAAAAGCTTGAAATATTGTGAGAATTACCAAAATGTGACACAGAGACCCTAAGTTAGCAAGCAAATGCTGTTGGAAAATGGTGCCAATAGACTTGCTTGATGCAGGGTTGTCACAAACATTCAATTTGTAAAAAATACAGTATCTGTGAAGCACCATAAAGCAAAGCACAATAAAACAAGGTGTGCCTGTAATTAAAGCCCTTATGTGTTTTTTTGGGTTTTGTGTCTTACACTTGTGTTCATATTTAAAACAAAATTCTTTCTCAATGTTTTTGTGAAACAGATCCCATTAGACCATCAAGTTGTTTTTTCCCTCTGAGAAGATCTCTTCACAACCATGGGCACCAAATAGCACTTCTTTTTAGTGAGTCTTAAAAATACATCATGAAAATTTTCAAACACATATTGTGAGTTGACCACTCTTGGCACACATGATGTCTCTCATTATCAGCATCAAAACATTATTGTCCTACACATGACTGGATGATTCCTCAACATTGATAAAACTCTGCCATGGAATATCATTGCCTAACTTTGTTGATCACTGAGCATGTTTGTTTTATTAATTATTACTTTACATTATCTCTACTGGGTTTTCTTCTCCCTGTAAACAGGCTTTAGTCTTCACTAGCTCTTTAAAAGTGCTATTATCAAGCCCACTTATAATGACTGCCCTTTGCCACATCTGGCCTTGTCTTTCTGCCATGCTTTCAATAGACTCTACTACAGTGAGCATGCATCACAATCGCCTGGAGGGCTTGTAGGAACACAGGCTATAGAATGCAACCCCCAGTTTCTGATTGGTAGGTTTGGAACGAGACTGAGAATTTACATTTCCTGTCAGGTTCCCAGGTGATGCTGATACCGCTGATCTGGGACCTCACTTTGAGGCTCCGGGCTCTACCAGTATGCCTTCTGCCTCCTATTGTTTGCCAATTTTCACAGCTAGAGCCACTTAACTTACACTTGTTGATTCTGCCCCACATACGTAGTAAGGAATACAGGCCTTTCATTGGTTCATTATGACATGATTTTACGGCAGATTTGATGTGGGTAGCAGAGCTGAGCCTTTCCTGAGATTTCTAGCTCCTGTACTTCATTCCTTCCTAGATGCCTTGCTGGACATGCTATTTCCTCCAGGGCTAGGACACTTTGATTTCCCTTGCTTAGTTCCTTCTGGAAGCTGAAAATGAGCAGGTAAGTTCACTTCCCACATCTGAGAATCTACCTGGTTGCCCTCTGGACATTTGTGACCCCATGCACACCTTGGTGGTATTGGTTTGGCTGCGCTGACTTCTTTCCATTGCTTGTTGTTAAGACTTTGAAGTTTGCCTTTTCTGTGCCAGTGAGTCTAGTGACCTGGGTCTGGCATTCCCAGGCCTGACTTCAAATACCCCAGGCTACCTTTTTCTCTGCTTTTCAAACATGGATTATTTATTCAGTTGAATAACATTGTTGCTATTTCTATGACTGCTGCCCATTCTTTCCCTCTCTTGATTTCTATATGTGTTTCCAGACCCCTCAACCCCAGGCTTCATCTACCTTATGCTCTGAGACTCAGTGCTGGCTTGGTCTTTTTCCTCTAAGAATGATTACTTTTCTGGTTAGATCATGCACCTTGGCTGGAAGGTTCTAATGTCACCTGCATGCATGACTTAGATCAAGTAAGTCAGCTGTATTTTTACATTTTTAAACCTGTGTCAAGGAGGTCTATGGGCTTGCTATGCAAAGTGTAGTCTGAGGATCAGTGGCTTTCAGCATGTTAGGGGCGCTTGTTAGAAATGCAGAGCCTCAGGCCCCACCTCAGATATATTGAGTTAGAATCCATAAGAGCCCCAGGTGATTTTCATGCAGATTGTAAAGAAGTGATGTATGATATAGCATCTATAGGATGAACTGCTCCTACCTAAGGCTAATTGTGACTCAACCTTTCCAGTCACTTTTTCCAGCTTCCTTGTCACCACTGATGTAATTTACAAACCTGTGTTGGGTGAGTTTCCCACTGACAATGTGAACTATGACAAACAACTCACTCAAATGGCCTTTTCTCTGTGTTCATGCAACCCTGGTGACTCTTCCTCTTCCAGTCCTAATCATATTAGGGCCCTACCCTTATGACTTCATTTAACCTTAATCACCTCTTTAAAGGCCCTATCTCCAAATACAGGGCTTCAGTGTATGAATTTGGCAGGCACCATTCAGCCCATAACAGAAAAACACCTTATGCTAATAAAGGACAAAATCCACAGTGAAGATCTGCCAGGAATTTTAATGCAGCAATTAAAAAGCATAAAAAATCCATAACGATGGGAATTCCCTGGCAGTCCAGTGCAGTGGTTAGGACTCGGTGCTTTCACTGCTGTGGGCCCAGGTTCAATCTCAGGCCCAGGAAGTAAGATCCTGCAAGCCTCAGCACAGCATTGGGGGGGGGAGTGCGGGGAGGGGGGAATTACAAAAACAAAAAAATCCATTAAGGAAAAACTATGTAAAATAGGAGAAATATATACAAACACAATAATAATATTAGACTTTAATCCCCTCAGTTCATGACAAATTCAAATAGTCCAAAACAAGCAAATGCAGGATCTAAATAACAATAAACTAGATAAATGTAAATAGAATTACGTAAAGCTTTATACCTTGAAAGCTGAGGCTATGCCTTCTTTTTTAATGTCCATTAAACATGACTACAAATAGAGTGCTAGTAGGCCACAAAGAAAACATCAACAAATTGCAACAGGTACAGATAGCACACACAACATTCTCTAATTAATATGTAATGAAACTAGAACTAGATAAGAAACAGAAAACAGCAGTCATCTGCATATCAAATAAATATACCCTTCTCAATATAATTTTTATACAAAGAGAAAATAAAGAGAAAAATCAATATCTACAAAATGTCAGAAGAAAATGTATGGTGTTGGATGTTTGATATAATTTGCGTATGACAGCATTTGGGCTTGGCACCATTTGAGGGGGATGCTGTCAGCTTTGTTGTGGTGACAAACTACCCCTGAATACTCCTTGTTTACATCCCAAATAAGTTATAGTTTCCTGTTGTGCTCCTGTGGAGGCTACCCTGTGTCTTCTCATTCAAGGACACAGTTGAGGTAGGAACTCTATGCATGATATACCCACTCTCATTACAAAGAAAGTCAGAAAAGATTGTGAAATCATGAGTTCTCTTAAATCTTTTGCTCAGATGTGACATGTATCATCTCTGCTCATATTTCATTAGCTCAGCCCAAAGGCAATGAGGTGGGGACAAATACTGTCTCCCACCAGAGGTTGGTGAGCACTATGTGTGGGTGGGGATGCCTAATCTTTTTTACACAGAAAGGGGTTGGGGACTGAATAATTCCACATGATGACATAGTTGGCCACTGGGGCATAGAGTTTTGATATAATTTTTCTATTCTAATTCATCACAAGTCATATTCAGTAATTTATTCTGGAAAATTACTCATGTCATCTAAAATATAAAGGTGTACCCAGTCCCATAATTTTAAATGTTTTCTGAATATGTAGGTAATCCCCTTTTTCATATTAATGTTTATATTTACATTGTCTCTACCTTTTTTCTTAGTCAAGTTTGGTGGTGGTTGTTGTTTTTAATTTTACTGCTCTATTCTGAAAAACATTTTTTAGTTTTATTTGTCAATGATACAAAATATTTTCTAACTCACAAATTTATGCTTTCAATCTTATTAACTCCTTTTCAGATTTTATTTTTCCGCACATTGTTGCTTTTTGCAACTTGTTCATTAAATCATCATTTAATTTTCAGTCTAGACTACTTAATATTAAAATAATATATAACCAATAATTGTCCTCTGAGTATGGCTTTAGCCACATCTTACAGGCTTCTAATTGTTGTCAATTTCTAAATATTCTGTTGATTTCCTCTTTGACTCCAAAGTTGTTTAATTGGGGTCTACAAATATTTATTCATGACATATCAAATATTAATATATTAATATTAATATATTATTACAAATAAATACATATTTTATTTATTGAGGGTTTTTTTGTGTGGCCCATATTTAAATAAACAATGATCATTACAAGCAGAATATAAATATATGTAAACAGTTATACATACATATATGTATATATATGTATGTATAACTCAATGTACCTTAAAACAGAGACTACCCAGTATTTTCTAATCAGAGAACGTCATTTTTTTCAGACATCCAAGGAGCATATATATTTTAAAAATAGATTTCAAAATGTAGAAATTTGACAAGCCATGTTCTCCAAACACGATGTAATATAAGAAATAAAAGATACAAATTAAAATACATTTTTATATATAAAAGTCTTAATTGTATTATTAAAATAGTGTACATCTTCAATTTTTGTCCTTAGATTACTGATCACATTCTAAGAGAAGTTTCCTGATATAATTTTGGTATTGCCAAAATATTTTTTCTTAAAGTTTTTTCTTTACCTCTTTCAATAAAATGTTGTTTGATGTGTAGAGATCTGTAACTGTTACATCACCTTGAGTAAGTGCATCTTTGTCATTATAAAATGTCATTCTTAATGCCATATGATATTTTGGACCTTGAAATCTTTTTCTTAAATTTCCACAGATGCATCTAGCTGTCTTCTTATTAGCATTTGCCTGTTATACCTTTTCTATCATTTCTCTTTTAAATTGTTTTCTTTTACCTATTGTTGAGTTTTCTTTATTTACCCAATCACAGAGTTTTGGTTAACTTCATTTTTTAAAAGACATTCACATGTATTGCCCTAAGTTAAAGATTTCTTCTATTCCTATATTTTGAATGAATATTTCTTTTCTAAGTTATTTTTTTCTTAGAAAATCATCTATTTCGTAGGTATTTTCAAATTTATTAGATAATGTTTTATGTAGAATTATTTTATATATTTAAAATGCCACCTCCCTCCATGATTATATTCTCCTCATTTCTATTATACTGTGGCTATTTTCATTTGACTTTACTTGCCATATTTTGTCTATTTTATTAACACTTGAAAATCTAGCTCTTGGTTTAATCAAGTATATATAATTTTCTGTTTCACATTGATTTTTAATCTACATTAATTGATTATTCATGCTTTCCTTAGGTTTATTGTGCTGTTATTTTCTGATTTGTTGATGTGAATGTACAATATATTTGCTCTATGGTCATAAAAATCCTTATGTACAACTTTTGTCAAATTTTAATATGTTCTCTACAAAATATCCACTGTATGCCAATTTTCTTACTCTATCTAAGCCTCAGTTACTTCATCTGTAAAATGTATATCTTCCCCAAGTAATTATTGTATAAATCATCTGTATTTTCATTTCTTTTTGACATCATAATTCTTTAGTTGAGTTTCTTTCTTTGATTCCAATTTTGTTATTTTTTGTTGTTTTCATTTACAAACTTCTCTCTCTGCTCACACCTGCCTGGGATTCTTAGAGATGCATTGTTGTTTTAACAGGGCACTCTTACCCAAGTTTAAAAATCACATCTGAAATAAATCACTCTTTTTTATTTGTTTGTTTCTTTACTGTGTTAAAAAAACATAACATTCAATTTACCATCTTAACAGTTTTTAAGTTTACAGTTTAAAAGTGTTAAGTATATTCACACTGTTGTACAGTAGATCTCTAGAACTTTTTTATCTTGCAACAGTGAAACTCTATACCCACTAAACACTAATTCCTCCTGCTTCTTCTCCTTAGACCTTGGCAACTACCTTTCTACGTTTTGTTTCTAAGATTGTGACTACTTTAGATACTTCATATGAGTGGAATCATCAGTATTTGTCCTTTCATGACTAGCTTAGCATAAAGTTCTTAAGGTTTATCCATGCTGTAGCATGGGACAAGATTTCCTTCTTTATTAAGGCTGAATAATATTCCATTGTGTATGTGTGTGTCTGTATGTGTGTGTGTGTATATATGTATATACACACACACACATGCGTATATATATATATATATATATATATATATATATATATATATATACCACATTTTCTTTACCCAGTCATCTATCGATGGACATTTGAGTTTCCTCTGCCTCTTGGCTATTGTGAATAGTGATACAATGAGAATGGGTGTGGAAACATCTCTAAGATCCTGCTTTGAATTCTTATGGATATATACCCAGAAATGGGATTGTTAGGTTATAGGGTAATTCTGCTTTGAAGTTTTTGAGGAACATACTTAATATTTTCCATAAAGATGTTTAAGATGTAAGTGACTGCCTAGTATTGGTTCTCTCACCAGTAGGGAATCATTTTATCCTCCCCCATAGAAGAATATGAATTAGAAGTAGTTGTGCTCATAAAAAGATTTTATGAGACTTTGGGAAAAGTAGGACTTTGAGGCCTAATTGACATAACTGAAACATAGGATTGTCAGTAGAGCTATCCATCCAATCTCTTATTTGGATCTTTACACAGTACAGCTTTAGTACCTAAGTACTCAAGGTAGCCACTAGCAGAAAATGGATGTTCTACATGTGTTAACATTCTCAAAAAGGGTAAACGGGCAATAACAGCAGAGCAAGACAAATGGACAATAAGAACAGAGCTGAAACATGTGAATGGGCTTCCTGCTAGATATAGATAAGACGTGATCCTAAGTATACACAGAAATTAGTTGAGTAGATTTTAGAGGGGTCAGAAATCCAATAATTGTAGGTGGCACCTGAAAATCTTTATGTGTTGGCCATAAATATTACTGTGTCCTCATACACACATAAGCTGAGTCTGAGATTCAGATAGTTCCTCTTATCCAAGGGGTCATGGCACCAGGTGGAAGATAACTGATATAGATTTATCTACATTATTTTTTTCTGAACTCAGTGAAGAATCAAGACAATGGACCTGTGTTTTCTACTTACGAAAATGTTGTAATACAAATATTTGATATTAATCATTGCTTTTTTTACTTTTTTTCCCCCTGTGGGATAAAGAGGTTGTAGGATATGCTGACTGTATTAGTTTGCTAGGGCTGCCATAAAAAAATACCACAGACTGAGTGGCTTCAACAATAAAAAATATATTTCTCATAGTTCTGGAGGCTAAAACTCTTAGATCATAGTGTCAGCAGGGTTGGTTTCATTCCGAGGCCACTCTCCTTGCCTTGCAGTTGAGAGCCTTCTTGCTGTGACCTCACATGGTCATCTCTGTGTGTGTGTCCTAATCTCCTTTATAATTACACCAATCATATCGGATTACGGTTCACCCATAAGACCCTATTTTAACTTAATTACCTCTTTAAGGGCACTATCTCCAAATGCAATCACTTTCTGTGGTAGTGGGTTAGGGCTTCAACATATGAATTTGTGGGGACACAATATAGCCCATAACAGTGATGTATAAAGTTTTTCTAGAACTATGGAAAACAGAGATGCTAAAGCAAAGAAAATACCAGATAGTATTGCCATGTTCAAAATTTTAATCAAATATATGTTTATTTCCAGTATCCAAATGTCAATATACTTATTATTAGCATAGAGAATGTTGTCTGTCTCTCAATGTACAGTTCTTTGAGCACTATCAGTTAAACATACAGAGGAATTCTTGGAATGTAAAGTAAATAGTCAGGAGTTTTTCATCTAAGTCTTAAGGTCATCAATTATTTAAAGCAAAGACAAAATGATAAAAAGTTATAATACACATCTTTTCAGTAACATGCAATTAAATTATGTTTTAGTATCACTCTGTCCAAAGATAATGCTCCATGATTCTAAATAAGAAAAGCTGAGGAAGAAAGGCTTATTTGGACATGCTAGTTTTACATTTTAAGATTTAAGCATAATTGAATTTTTATGGTTGAAGATACAGTTATTAAAGCAGGTAAATCAAACTAAACTTAAGCCAATATAGGTGAGCTTATTCTTTTATATTGGAGGAATGAATAAAAATAGGGAAAAAATTATCAGGCTGAGCTAATCCAATATACAGGTTCATAATTTTGTCTTCCATGAAACCAATATTCTTTGAATAGCTATTTAATGTTATAAAATATAAATATTTACTTAGAGGTGTGAAATTGACATAGTATTAATAAAATGGTTTCCTTTAGTCTATATATTAAAAGGAACGTATGTTCTGAATATAACATAACACTTTAACTTATTTGGAATTGTCTATCATGTCACAATTTTTTCATTCCTTATAACTAGATTGCATTTGTCATATACACTCACTAAGAATACAGGTAACTTATGTAGTTTGAGTTACAAATCTTGCTGAAAATATATTAAAAGTGCTCTCTCACTCTGTCTTATAAAACCTTTTCCAATTTCAGCTCTTCTCTCTTTAGTTTTCCTCTGCAATCTTCGAAACATGACAACTCTTTGGGAAGTATTCTAAAGAACTTATACTTTAGATAAGGGAAAAAACCATTCCGTATAAAGAAAATTTTGTCCATCATTACTCAATTACAGTATTTCTGCTGGCGGAGTCTACCAAAATCAACTAACCTATCATAAGCTTAGTTGCGTGGCCTCTCATTATTCCAAACAAATTTTTAAAAACTTGTTTAATGAGCTATATCCTACATACAGAGGAATATGTAAAACACGTACAATGAAACTGCTACCAATGCCAAGGAATAGGACATTGCCAGCACCCTAGAGAACCCCCATGAATGCCTCCCAATTCACCGCCTTTCCTCTAGAGTATCCACTATCCTTACTACATGTATGTTTCCTTAAACACTATATAACTTAGTTTTGCCTATTTTATGAATTTTATATAAAAGGAATATTTGGTTGTATTCCATTACGTCTTATTTCTTTTACTCAATATCATGTTTGTGAGATACATACATGTTGCCTAGTGTAGTTTTAATCTGTCCATTTTTATTGTTGTATATTATTTCAGTATCCAAATACAATACAATTTGCCCATTCTCTTCCTGATAAACCTGTGGGGATTTTTTTCCCGTTCAGAATTACTATGGATACAGCTGGTTAAACTCTAGGTGCATATCTCCTGGTGTTCATAGGCAAGAGCTTTCCTGAAGTATATAATTAATGTGGAATTGCTGTCAAAGGGTATGTGACTATCCAAGTTTACAATATAATGCTTAAATGTTTTCATTAAATGACTGCATCAACACACATTTCCACCAGCAATGCAGGAGTTCCTGTTGATACATTTTTTTCTTTAATACTTAGTATTAACTACTTTTAAAATGTTTGCCAATATAATGGATATAAAAAGGAGGATTTCATTGAAGTCTTAACTTGCAAGTCCTTGATTACTTATGAGATTCAGCATTTTTTTCATATGTTGAATGGACTTTTAAATTACTTCTGTGAAGTCATTGAGAGTGATGGTGAGAGTGGATAATCCTATTTCCACTTCCTGGTTCCTGGAGACCTGGCATCAAATATTAGTCATTGGTTCAATACAAATACTGTATACTGGAAGACAGCACCCTGACTCAAGCTGCCATACCTGAGCAAGGCACTCTAGCAGAACTTTAATAGGCCATCCCAACTTTATATCAGGCTAGCTTCTTCTGAGCAATGAGGTATATGGTGAAGCCAGGGAATCCCATTGTCATGAGCTCATTGTCATACCTCCTTTGCCATAAGATTGATCCTGTGGTCTGAGGTAATAACATGCTGAATACTGTGCGGATAGATTAGATAGTCTGTAAACCTTCAATGGTGATGGAGGAAAGGCAAATCCATATCTGGAGTAGGTGTCAATTTAAATAAAGGAGAATCACTAATTCATCTAGGGTGGATGGGCTCCAATATAATCAACGTGGTCTCTAGTTGCGGGCTAGTCTCTTGAAGAAATGGTGCCATATTTAGGGCTTAGCATTGAATTCTGGTAGATGAGGCACTCAGCAATAACAATAGCTAGATGAACATTGAAGAGAGGGGAGCCCATGTTATTGAGCTATGCATAACCTTTATTCTTGCTACCACACCCACACTGTTATGGTCAGCATTTGGAATCATAAAGGAGAAAGTCTGCCTGATATCCATAGGATGAATCATTCTGTTCATCTTGCATTTAAGAGTTAAATGCTGTCACCTGGTCTCTAACATTCCATAATCCCATCATCCCTTTAGAACATCTCCTAGGGAGCTCAGTTCATTGGCAGTGTCTCCCACTGTCAACCTTAACCTATAGAGGACAACCACCATTGAGCTTCTTAAAGATGCAAGTGTCCATGTCACTAGTATGAATCCCACTTATCTGGGCCTCTAACTTCTTCCTCAACAGTTTTTCAAAGGACTTCTGTCATCTTTATATCATTTACTCTATGCCATTATCTTTGTCCAAGCTTTAGGGAGCTATCCCAAAGCAGTTCTATGAAGAGCTCCGGGCACCTTTGTCAGAACATAGGATCCTGGGTCACATGTGACTACCCTCACCTCAATAAATTTTCCCTTATATAGATTTATATTCCACCACCTACTCCAATCTGATACTTCCATGATTCTTCTTCCGATACTCCTACGCTTCTTCTATCTCCTATTTCTTCTGGTGTATCTGTCTGATTCTGTAATTCTTTTAGTGTGTAAGTTATTTCTTCCCATCACAGGGATTTTATTTTAGCTCACGCTGTGCTGGAACTCAACCCTGGTTGTTGGTCTGGAGGCAGTGGGGAGAAGAGGGGCCAGATCTTAAGGAATACGAACATCATCTTGCAATGCACCTGGCTAAGGTGAGGTCTTTGCAGTCTTCAGCTAGGGGAGGCCACTCGTCTCTAACAAGGGGAAGAAGGCTGCTAATGTTGGTGCAGAAAGTTAGAGCAGAACTGAAGATTGAAGATTCTCAGGATTGTCCACTTAAGTATGACCATCTCCTGTTTCCAGGTCCAGTTTGCTCCTTTCATAGCCCTGGCTTTGCCATAGGAGATCATTCAGATGGTCACCTTTGCTGTCTGCCACCCTTCAATTAGATATTGAAAGTCAGCTGTGGTAGATGAATTTCCACTACTTGCCACCAAAGAGGCCATCTGTCTTTCACATCATGGCTTGAGTTGATATTTGGCTGGCCTGAACATGTCATTTTCTTTTTTCAAAACTTTCAAAAGAATTAACAACAGCTAGCCCACTTCACAGTTTTTATAATTATAATTACCATTACAGTCATACAATTTCTGTGCCATAGCAAAGCATAACCTAATGCTTTATAGTCCACCTGCCACTTATCCCAATCACAAACAGGTGGAAGTTCTAAGTAATAGTGGTACTATTGCTAATGGCTATTTCTGCCACTTACTAACATCAATGGACCTCTTATTGACATACGATCAGTGAGTGATCCAGCTCTAAAACCCTATACCAGGGTTCTCCTTTTTAGGGCAATTCTTGGTACTAACTGTTATAACATGAATTCTCCCAAAAGCAGACCCTGAGATAAAGGGTTATATATGAGTAGTTTGGGAATATTCCCAGGGAGCAGTGGGAGATTCAAGGGTAATGAAAAATGAAAAAAAAAAGGATGAGTTATTGTTAGCCACTAATACAAGCAACTGATACATAGAAGCCATGAGATCTCTAAGATAATTGTGAAGTACATCCCAGAACTATGTGCTCTGCAAAGGAAAAAAGAAGTATTTAGACATAGGCTTCTGTCAAGGATCAACTACTGGGCATTAACTCCCCCTCATTTCTGGGTTGCTCATTTATGGATACTAAGTAATTTCCTAAAGGCTCCTGTGCTGTGGTACCAGATAAACCCAGGGATAAAGAACAAAGAGAAGTAAAGTGAGGCACAGTCAGGTTGAACCTGTATGAATCTGGTTAAACTGGATGCTGTATCAGTGGTTGGAATAAGCAATGAGGCCAAAAGGATTTTAAATGGTGCAAAATTGGTATCTAATACAATCATCCATTCAAGGATTTTGCCCATGTTACCACTCAGACTTACTCAATTTAAAAGTATAATCTCATAGCTGATTTAAATCTGATTAAGGGGGGTATGGTATATTTTATACACCCCAATATAGCTTATCTAAGCTTGAAAGCTGAGAGGTAGAATGAAGGAAAAGGACCAAGGTCTTTAATGTTTATTTAACTGAAGTTATAAAGTTCTATTTGCTGATCATTAATACTTATCTGGTTAACACCTGCTGGTCCTGGATGTCTTCAGTGTGTTCAGCATCCAAATGCTGATTCTCTGGTGGGACATATGGTTGAGCTATTTGAAAAGCCAGGCAAATCTTCTTCAATGCCTGCCATGAGAGATGTGGCTCTGGATAGAACCCTCCCAGTGTTTCCGCATAACCTTCTGCCACAGGCTGTACAGCCTATAGACTTCTGCTGATCAAAACCAGCCACCTACCACAGTATTACCTTTACCCACAAGGGATTCATGCATTTTTACTAAACTATGTTGCTTCACCAGTATTTCTTCTAGAATTGTTATTGCTTTCAAATATTTCAAAAATCTGAGAATGCTTTTAGAGTCAGAAATGACAGAGTGAACCCAGCTTTATTTTTTCAAAATGGATAAGGAATTGAACCAGCATCATATATTGAAAAATTCATATTTTCCTAATGATCTTAAAAATAAACTCTGTCATATACCAACTCCCCATATGTGATTTGATCTCTCTTTATACTCTCAATTCAGTTCCATTGAAATGTCTATTTCTGTACTAGTTTCACACTATTTTAAGTATTGTAGCACTATAATATGTTTTAACATCTGCTTGGTCAAGCCCTCCTTAATTATTGTCAATTTTCTTAGTTCTTTAAATTTTTGGTCACCTACTATGTGCTGGGAATTCTTAGAGATACTTGGTATACATATGTGTCCCTGTCATTATGGAACTTACATTTTAGTGGCTATTCTAATAGGCTCACATTACTATTCTTGTATATAAATTTGAAAATAATGTTGTCAAGTGTTCTCTCTCCCAAATCCTAGAACTAGCTTGACATAACTACAAATTTTATAGATTTAGAAAAATTGATATTATTGTAATATTTAATCTTCCTATCAAAGATCTGACTCTCCATTTATTGAGGTCTTTATTTTTATCCCTTAATAGGGTTTTAGATCTTTATACATACAGATTCCAGGGTAGTCTATATGTTTTTGTTATTATTAAAGTAAATACCTTTGATAAGCTTTCTACTTGGTTACTACTGGTAGAGAGTTGTTCAACTGATATTTTTATCTAGATGCTTTATATTATTTACAAAGTTTTTCAGCTAGCTTATTAAATCTTTGAGATTTACAGATACATGATCATATCATTTGTAGGTAAATGGTAATTTTGCCTCTTTCTAATTTTACACTCCGTAGTTTATAATTTTTACTAAAATGTATTGACTACCATTTACAGATCATTGTTAAATAGCAGTGTTGTCATTCTAGTTCTAGATTTTAATTGAAATACTTTCAGTGTAACATTAAGCATAATGCCAATAATTTGAAATGTATAATTTTGTTAATTTTAAGAAAGTGTCTTTTTATTCTCTATTTAGTCATATATAATCATAACAGATTTTGAAATAACAAATGCCTTTCCAGCAGCCACCAAAATAAGTACATGGCCTTTTTCCTTTGCCTTATAGTAAGCAATAGGAATAGATTTCCTAACATTATCATATTTACTCCCTAGTCATAGTATGCTACTCTTTAAGTATGTCTCTAGATGTAATTTTCTCATATTTTGTTTAGAAGTTTCTACGTTCATAAGTGAGACTGCATTGTAGTGTTCCTTTTGAGTGTTAGTTTTGTCAAGTAATTTTCTGGTTTCAAAAAATTGGGGGAAATTTCTTTTAATAATTTGTGGAACAATTTAAGTACACTAATAAGTAGCCATTGCTTAAAAGTTGAATAAATACACCTGTAAACAGGCATCCTCAGGCAACATTGATAGATATATAGGTTGGCACAAGTTTTCTGAAGAAGGGTTTGACAGTATATGCTAAAATTCCAATTCCAGTAATTTATCGTATAGAAATTTTCAAAAATGCACACACAAGAATGTTTATTACATTCCAGCAAACAATTAGAAATAATATAAATATTCATCAGCATCAGCAAAGGGAGATGAAACCATAACTAGTCATAAGTCCTGGATAATACTGGCATCTGTGCAGGAGGAAGCATAAGAAAACAAAACGGTGTCTGAAGGGTGTTAACATTTTTTTAGTTTGCCTGTTACTACTTTTCAATGCATTTCTTGTATTATACTATGGTTAGAAAATGTATTCTATAATATTTTTATTTTCTTGAATTTATTAATTTTTTTGCCTAAGGTATTTTCAAGTTGTTTAAATTATACGTAGAAATTTGATAAATTAAAAGGGCATTCTCTGTGTTCAAAGAAGAGTATTTGATATGCATATATTAGAACAACTTTATAAATTATATTATTCCCATCATATATATAGTTACATACTTTTTGTCTAAATATTCTGAAAAGCAGAGATGTGCTATAAATCATTATTTTTTCTAGCAAAATCTTATATTTACAGAAAATTTCAATATATATTATAATATCATTAATATAACACTTTAATATACAATATGCTACATTATTCAGTCCATAAATATACATGACAGGTAAATTTTCATTGCAGCATTCAACTTTCATGAATATAAAATGACTCATGTCATACTACTTAATGCTAATTGATTTTTACGTTATTTGACATTAATATAGCTATACTTGCTTTCTTTGTTTGCATTTATTTGATGTAGATGCCTAATTTTTTCCTTTCTACTTTTTAAGTTTTGGGTGTATGACTTTTAGGTAAAATACGGTTAGAACTGGTTTTTCATCCAATTTGTGAATTTTTTATTTGTTAGGTTTCTCAATTTTCATTTACGCTAAAAATCTATAAATTTGGTCTTACTGTTGTCACCTTATTTTAAGTTTTCTCTTTTCTATGTTTCGTTTCTCATTTATTTTCTAACTTTTGGTACATGATCTGTGCTTCCTTTTATTGTTCTCTCTAGGAGTTTGAAAAATGTACCTTCTTTTTTGGTTCTACTAGTGATTATTTTTATAATTTTAAATATAATGCATAGGAATATATTAATCTATTTGTCACTTTCAGAAAAAAAAACTGAAATCCATTGACTATAGAACATGAGAAAATTAGCATTTTACATTTCTTCCCACTTCCTATTTTTTTTGTAAACATCTTTATTGGAGTATAATTGCTTTACAATGGTGTGTTAGTTTCTGCTTTATAACAAAGTGAATCAGTTATACATATAAATATGTTCCCATATCTCTCCCCTCTTGCGTCTCCCTCCCTCCCACCCTCCCTACCCCACCCCTCTAGGCGGTCACAAAGCACAGAGCTGATCTCCCTGTGCTATGTGTGTGCTACCCACTAGCTATCTATTTTACATTTGGAAGTATATATTACTCCATGCCACTCTCTCACTTCGTCCCAGCTTACCCTTCCCCCTTCCCAAGTCCTCAAGTCCATTCTTTACATCTGCGTCTTTATTCCTGTCCTGCCCCTAGGTTCCTCAGAACAATTTTTTTTTTTTTAGATTCCATATATATGTGTTAGCATACAGTATTTGTTTTTCTCTTTCTGACTTATTTCACTCTGTATGACAGACTCTAGGTCCATCCACCTCACTACAACTAACTCAATTTCGTTTCCTTTTATGGCTGAGTAATATTGTATTGTATATATGTGCCACATCTTCTTTATCCATTCATCTGTCGATGGACACTTAGATTGCTTCCATGTCCTGGCTATTGTAAATAGAACTGCAATGAACATTGTGGTACATGACTCTTTTCGAATTATGGTTTTATCAGGGTATATGCCCAGTAGTGGGATTGCTGGGTCATATGGTAGTTCTATTTTTAGTTTTTTAAGGAACCTCGATATTGCTCTCCACAGTGGCTGTATCAATTTTCATTCCCACCAACAGTGCAATAGGGTTCCCTTTTCTCCACACCCTCTCCGGCATTTATTTTTTGTATATTTTTTGATGATGACCATTCTGACTGGTGAGAGGTGATACCTCATTGTAGTTTTCATTTGCATTTCTCTAATGATTAGTGATGTTGAGCATTCTTTCATGTGTTTGTTGGCTATATGTATATCTTCTTTGGAGAAATGTCTACTTAGGTCTTCTGCCTATTTTTGGATAGGGTTGTTTGTTTTTTAGATATTGAGTTGCATGAGCTGCTTGTAACTTTTGGAGATTAATCCTTTGTCAGTTGCTTCATTTGCAAATATTTTCTCCCATTCTGAGGGTTGTCTTCTCGTCTTGTTTATGGTTTCCTTTGCTGTGCAAAAGCTTTTAAGTCTCATTAGGTACCATTTTTTAAAAAATTTATTTATTTATTTATTTATGGCTGTGTTGGGTCTTCGTTTCTGTGTGAGGGCTTTCTCCAGTTGTGGCAAGTGGGGGCCACTCTTCATCGCGGTGCGCGGGTCTCTCACTATCGCGGCCTCTCTTGTTGCGGAGCACAGGCTTCAGACGCGCAGGCTCAGTAATTGTGGCTCATGGGCCCAGTGGCTCCGCGGCATGTGGGATCTTCCCAGACCAGGGCTCGAACCCGTGTCCCCTGCATTGGCAGGCAGATTCTTAACCACTGCGCCACCAGGGAAGCCCAGGTACAATTTTTTAATTTTTGTTTTTGTTTCCATTTCTCTAGTAGGTGGGTCAAAAGGATCCTGCTGTGATTTATGTCATAGAGTGTTCTGCCTATGTTTTCCTCTAAGAGTTTTATAGTGTCTGGCCTTACATTTAGGTCTTTAATCCATTTTGAGTTTATTTTTGTGTATGGTGTTAGGGAGTGTTGAAATTTTATTCTTTTACATGTAGCTGTCCAGTTTTCCTAGCACCACTTATTGAAGAGGCTGTCTTTTCTCCACTGTATATTCTTGCCTCCTTTATCAAAGATAAGGTGACTATATATGTGTGGGTTTATCTCTGGCCTTTCTATCCTGTTCCATTGATTTATATTTCTGTTTTTGTGTCAGTACCATACTGTCTTGATTATTGTAGCTTTGTAGTATAGTCTGAAGTCAGGGATCCTCATTCCTCCACCTCCATTTCTCTTTCTCAAAATTGCTTTGGCTATTCAGGGTATTTTGTGATTCAGTACTAATTGTGAAATTTTTTGGTCTAGTTCTGTGAAAAATACCATTGGTAGTTTGATAGGGATTGCATTGAATCTGTAGATTGCTTTGGGTACTATAGTCGTTTTCACAGTGTTGACTCTTCCAATCCAGGAACATGGTATATCTCTCCATCTGTTTGTATCATCTTTAATTTCTCTCATCTGTGTCTTATAGTTTTCTGCGTATAGGTCTTTTGTCTCCTTTGGTAGGTTTACTCCTAGGTATTTTAATTTCTCCATCAAATCTGAATGAGATACTTGCTGGGTAGAGTAATCTTGGTTGTAGGTTTTGCTCTTACATTACTTTAAATATGTCCTGCCACTCCCTTCTGGCTTGCAGAATTTCTGCTGAAAGATCAGCTGTTAACTTCATGGGGATTCCCTTGTATGTTATTTGTTGTTTTTCCCTTGCTACTGTTAATATTTTTTCTTTGTATTTAATTTTTGATATTTTGATTAATATGTGTCTTGGCATGTTTCTCCTTGGATTTATTCTGTATGGAACTCTCTGCACTTCCTGGACTTGATTAATTATTTTCCTTTCCCATATTAGGGAAGTTTTCAACTATAATCTCTTCAAATTTTTTCTCAGTCCCTTTCTTTTCCTCTTTTTCTGGGACCCCTATAATTCGAATGTTGTTGCGTTTAATGTTGTCCCAGAGGTCTCTCAGACTATCCTCAATTCTTTTCATTATTTTTTCCTTATCTTGCTCTGCAGTAGTCACTTCTACTATTTTATCTTCCAGGTCACTTTTCCGTTCTTCTGCCTCAGTTATTCTGTTATTGCTTCCTTCTAGAGAATTCTTAATTTCATATTTTGTGTTGTTCACCATTGTTTGTTTGCCCTTTAGTTCTTCTGGGTCCTTGTTAAACGTTTCTTGTATTTTCTCCATTGTATTTCTAAGATTTTGGTATATCTTTACTATCATTACTCTGAATTCTTTTTCAGGTAGACTGCCTATTTCCTCTTCATTTGTTTGGTCTGGTGGGTTTTTCCTTGCTCCTTCATCTGCTGTTTATTTCTCTGTCTTCTCATTTTGCCTAACTTACTGTGTTTGGGGTCTCCTTTTCAAAGGCTGCAGGTTTGTAGTTCCCGTTGTTTTTGGTGTCTGCCCCCAGAGGCTAAGGTTGGATCAGTGGGTTGTGTAGGCTTCTTGGTGGAGGGGATTGGTGACTGTGTTCTGGAGGATGAAGCTGGATCTTGTCTTTCTGCTGGGCAGGACCACATCCGGTGGTGTGTTTTGGGGTATCTGTGACCTTATTATGATTTTAGGTAGCCTCTCTGCTAATGTGTGGGGTTGTGTTCCTGTCCTGCTAGGTGTTTGACATTGGGTGTCCAACACTGTAGCTTGCTGGTCATTGAGTGGAGCTGGGTCTTAGCGTTGAGATGGAGACCTCTGGAAGAGCTTTCACCATTTAATATTACGTGGAGCTTGGAGGTCTCTGGTGGACCAAAGTCCTGAACTTGGCTCTCCCACCTCAGAGGCAAAGGCCTGACACCCGGCCGGAGCACCAAGACCCTGTCAGCCACACGGCTCAGAAAAAAAGGGAGAAAAAGAGAAGGAAAGAAAGAAAAAACTAAAATATAATAAAATAAAGTTGTTAAAATGAAAAATAAAGGAATAATTTTTAAAAATTAAAAAGTAATATAAAAAGAAAAATAAAAAAAGAAAGAAGAGAGTAACCAAACCAAAAAACAAATCCATCAATGATAACAAGTGCTAATAAATATACTAAAAATTGAATAAGTAAAATAAACAACAACAACAACAAAAAACCCGACAGAGAACCTTAGAACAAATGGTAAAAGCACAGCTATACAGACAAAATCACACAAAGAAGCATACACATACACACTCACAAAAAGAGGAAAAGGAAAAAATATATATATATCTTTGCTCCCAAAGTCCACTGTCTCAATTTTGTGATGATTCATTGTCTATTCAGGTATTCCACAGATTCAGGGTACATCAAGTTGATTGTGGAGATTTACTCTGCTGCTCCTGAGGCTGCTGGGAGAAATTTCCCTTTCTCTTCTTTGTTCGCACAGCTCACGGGGTTCAGCTTTGGATGTGACCCCCCCTCTGCATCTCAGTCGCCCGAGGGCATCTATTCTTCACTCAGACAGGATGGGGTTAAAGTAGCAGCTGATTAGGGGGCTTTGGCTCACTCAGGCTGGGGGGAGGGAAGGGTACGGAACGCAGGGCGAGACTGTGGTGGCAGAGGCCGCCGTGATGTTGCAACAGCCTGAGGTGCACCGTGTGTTCTCCCAGGGAATTTGTCCCTGGATCAGGGGACCCTGGCAGGGGCAGGCTGCACAGGCTCCTGGGAGGGGAGGTGTGGATAGTGACCTGTGCTTGCACACAGGCTTCTTGGTGGCAGCAGCAGCAGCCTTAGCGTTTCATGCCCGTCTCTGCTGTTTGCACTGATAGCCGTGGCTCGCGCCGGTCTCTGGAGCTCGTTTAGGCAGTGCTCTGAATCCTCTCTCCTTGCACACCCTGAAACAATGGTCTTTTGCCACTTAGGCAGCTCCAGACTTTTTCCTGGACTCCCTCCCGGGTAGCTGTGGCGCACTAGCCCCCTTCAGGCTGTGTTCATGCAGCCAACCCCAGTCCTCTCCCTGGGATCTGACCGAAGCCCGAGCCTCAGCTCCCAGCCCCTGCCCTCCCCGGCGGGTGATCAGACAAGCCTCTCGGGCTGGTGAGTGCTGGTTGGCACCCATCCTCTGTGCGGGAATGTCTCCGCTTTGCCCTCTGCACCCTTGTTGCTGAGCTCTCCTCCATAGCTCCGAAGCTTCCCCCCACCCCGCCACCCGCAGTCTCTGCCCACAAAGGGGCTTCCTAATGTGTGGAAACCTTTCCTCCTTCACAGCTCCCTCCCACTGGTGCAGGTCCCGTCCCTATTCTTTTGTCTCTGTTTTTTCTTTTTCTTTACCCTACCCAGATACGTGGGGAGTTTCTTGCCTTCTGGGAAGTCTGAGGTCTTCTGCCAGCGTTCGGTAGGTGTTCTGTAGGAGTTGTTCCACATGTAGAGGTACTTCTGATGTATTTGTGCAGAGGAAGGTAATCTCCATGTCTCACTCCTCTGCCATCTTGAAGGTCTCTGTCTGGGTAGGGTTTTGTAACACTTCTTAATGTTGATTAAATTTTCTGTTACATAGATTTCATGCTCATTACCATTTCTTTCATACCTTAGTTTTCCTATTCACTGATTTATTATTTTTAGATTTATTTCTCAGTTGGATAGATTATATCAACTTGATTTATCAAAATGGGGGCAGAATTGATGTACTTCCTGATTCCCTGTATATGCAAGAATATACTTAAGATCTATTATGATGTTTTCAAACATGTATGACAAACTGGATGGATGTAAAATTTCAGTATCCTGCCCTAAAATTCTCTGTAGATGTCTTTCTTTTTCCTTCTGGCATCTAACGTTGCTGAGGAAAAGTCTTATGTAGATGATTTTCTTCATTTACCAGAATTTTAGGAGTCCATCTTTATTCTTAAAATTTAATAATGTGTAGTAAATTTCAGTATTGGTGTTGGTGAAATTTTATTCCTGTTCCTTGTACATGGAAAGACCATTTGAATTGACAAATCAGTTCTTTCATTTTAGGAAAGTTTTCTTCCATTATATATTTATCTCCAAGAGGGTATGATTGATTTTGTCTTATCTTGACATATTTGTGCATCAATTTCTTGAGTATAACTGGAGATGACAAGAGAATACACAATTCTGGTTAAGAAAACTGGGGCTATAATTCAATGGGTTTAGTTTTTAAGAAATTAGAGAACAGTTAAGTGATATAAACAACAAAATGTGATCATACCCCCTTCTTATTGTAATTTTATTCTGGAAAAGGCTTTTACTTTGTAGAAATATTTAACTTTATTGCAATTTTGTTTGACTGTATTTTGTTGATGTATAGGATGTTTAAATTTGTATTCTTGTTTTGAATCACTCTTTACTATTAATAGTATATTATAAAAACCTTATGTTACATATATTATCACAGTCCATTTTCACTCTTCCATAATCATTCCATTCATTCATCTATTTATATGTCTGATCCTAATAACATATATTTTCTTTGGGGCAAAGTTTTTCTTTATTTCTATTCTCTGAAGTTTAGCCAATGTCTGGCAGACAGGTTTCTATTGTCATACTTTCAAGAATTCCACAAAACTGCACATATCATTATTATTACTTTATGGCTCTTTACACTTTTATCCAAACTTTTAACTTAAAAATTTCCAAACATACACAAAAGTTGAAAGAATAGTGCAGTTGATATCCATATGCCCTTTATGTAAATACACTGCTGTATGCTGCCACAGATACTTTAATTCTCTATTTCTTTTGAATTTTATTTTTTTATACAGTAGGTTCTTATTAGTTAACTATTTTATATATATTAGTGTGTATATGTCAATCCCAATCTCCCAATTCATCCCACCACCAAACTCCCCACCCCCTGCTTTCCCCCTTGGTGTCCATACTTTTGTTCTCTACATCTGTGTCTCTATTTCTGCCTTGCAAGCCAGTTCATCTGTACCATTTTTCTAGATTTCACATACATGAATTAATATAAGATGTTTGTTTTTCTCTTTCTGACTTACTTCACTCTGGATGACAGTCTCTAGGTACATTCACATCTCTACAAATGACCCAATTTTGTTCCTTTATATGGCTGAGTAATATTCCATTGTATATGTGCCACATCTTCTTTATCCATTCGTCTGTTGACGGGGATTAAGGTTGCTCCCATGACCTGGCTATTGTAAATAGTGCTGCAATGAACATTGGGGTGCATGTGACCTTTTGAATTATGGTTTTCTCTCTGTATATGCCCAGTAGTGGGATTGCTGGGTCATATGGTAATTCTATTTTTAGGTTTTGAAGGAACCTCCATAGTGTTCTCCATATTGGCTGTATCAATTTACATTCCCACCAGCAGTGCAAGAGGGTTCCCTTTTCTCCACACACCCTCCAGCATTTGTTGTTTGTAGATTTTCTGATGATACCCATTCTAACTGGTGTGAGGTGATACCTCATTGTAGCTTTGATTTGCACTTCTCTAATAATTAGTGACGTTGAGCAGCTTTTCATGTGCCTCTTGGCCATCTGTATGTCTTCTTTGGAGAAATGTCTATTTAGATTTTATATTTTGGAGATTAATCCTTTGTCTGTTGATTCATTTGCAAATATTTTCTCCCATTCTGAGTGTTGTCTTTTTGTCTTGTTTATAGTTTCCTTTGTTGTGCAAAAGTTTTTAAGTTTCATTAGGTCCCATTTGTTTATTTTTGTTTTTATTTCCATTATTCCAGGAGGCGGGTCAAAAAGGATCTTGCTGTGATTTATGTCAAAGAGTGTTCTTCTTATGTTTTCCTCTAAGAGTTTTATAGTGTTCTGCCTTGCATTTAGATCTTTAATCCATTTTGAGTTTATTTTTGTGTATGGTGTTAGGGAGTGTTCTAATTTCATGCTTTTCCATGTAGCTGTCCAGTTTTCCCAGCACCACTTATTGAAGAGACTGTCTTTCTCCATTGTATATCCTTTCCTCATTTGTCATAGATTAGTTGACCATAGGTGCATGGGTTTATCTCTGGGTTTTCAATCCTTTTCTATTGATCTATATTTCTGTTTTTGTGCTGGTACCATATTGTCCTGATTACTGTAGCTTTGTAGTATAGTCTGAAGTCAGGGATCCTGATTCCTCCAGCTCTGTCGTTTTCCCTCAATATTGCTTTGGCTATTCAGGGTCTTTTATGTCTCCATACAAATTTTAAGATTTTTTGTTCTAGTTCTCTGAAAAATGCCATTGGTAATTTGATAGGGATTGCACTGAATGTATAGATTGCTTTGGGTAGTGTAGTCATTTTCACAGTATTGATTCTTCCAATCCAAGAAAATAGTATATCTCTCCATCTGTTTGTGTCATCTTTAATTTCTTTCATCAGTGTATTATAGTTTTCTGTGTACAGGTCTTTTACCTCCTTAGGTAGGTTTATTCCTAGGTAGTTTATTCTTTTAGTTGCAATGGTACATGGGATTGTTTTCGTAATTTCTCTTTGTGATCTTTTGTTGTTAGCGTATAGGAATGCAAGAGATTTCTGTGCATTAATTTTGTATACTGCAACCTTACCAAATTCATTGATTAGCTCTAGTAGTTTTCTCTTACCATATTTACAATTATCTATGTATAGTATCATGTCATTTGCAAACAGTGACTGTTTTACTTCTTCTTCTCCAATTTGGATTATTTTATTTCTTTTTCTTCTCTGACTGCTGTGGCTAGGACTTCCAAAACTGTGTTGAATAATAGTGGCAAGAGTGGGCATCCTTGTCCTGTTCCTCATCTTAGAGGGAATGCCTTCAGCTTTTCACCATTGAGAATTATGTTAGTTATGGATTTGTCATGTATGTCCCTTATTATGTTGAGGTAGGTTCCCTCTATGCCCACTTTCTGAAGAGTTTTTATCAGAAATGGGTGTTGAATTTTGTCAAAAGCTTTTTCTGCATTTATTGAGATAATCATATGGTTTTTATTCTTCAATTTGTTAATATGGTGTATCACATTGATTGATTTGCATATATTGAAGAATCCTTGCATCCGTGGGATAAATCCTACTTGATCATGGTGTATGATACTTTTAATGTGTTGTTGAATTTGGTTTGCTAGCATTTTTTGAGAATGTTTGCATCTATATTCATCAGTAATATTGGTCTGTAATTTTCTTTTTTTGTAGTATGTTTGTCTGGTTTTGGTATCAGGGTGATGTTGACCTCATGGAATGAGTTTGGGACTGTTCCTTCCTCTGCAATTTTTTGGAAGAATTTGAGAAGGATGGGCGTTAGCTCTTTTCTAAATGTTTGATAGAGTTCACCTGTGAAGCCATCTTGTCCTGGACTTTTGTTTGTTGGAAGATTTTTAATCACAGTTTCAATTTCATTACTTGTGATTGGTTTGTTGATATTTTCTATTTCTTTCCAGTTCAGTCTAGGAACGTTATACCTTTCTAAAAATTTGTCCATTTCTTCCAGGTTGTCCCTTTTATTGTCATAGAGTTGCTTGTAGTAGTCTCTTATGATGCTTTGTATTTCTGCAGTATCCGTTGTAACTTCTCCTTTTTCATTTCTAATTTTATTGATTTGAGTCCTCTCCCTCTCTTTCTTGATGAGTCTGGCTAATGGCTTATCAATTTTGTTTATCTTCTCAAAGAACCAGCTTTTAGTGTTCCTGATTTTTGCTATTGTTTTCTTTGTTTCTATTTCATTTATTTCTGCTCTGATCTTTATGATTTCTTTTCTTCTACTAACTTTGGGTTTTGTTTGTTCTTCTTTCTCTACTTCTTTAAGGTGTAAAGTTAGATTGTTTATTTGAGATATTTCTTGTTTCTTGAGGTAGGATTGTATTGCTATAAACTTCCCTCTTAGAACTGCTTTTGCTGCATCCCATAGGTTTTGGATCATAGTGTTTTCAATGTCATTTGTCTCTATGTATCTTTTGATTTCCTCTTTGATTTCTTCAGTGATCCCTTGGTTATTTAGTAGTGTATTGTTTAGCCTTCACGTGTTTGTGTTTTTTACATTTTTCCCTGTAACTGATTTCTAATGTCATAACGTTGTCATGAAAGATGCTTGATATGATTTTAATTTTCTTAAATTTACCAAGGATTGATTTGTGACCCAAGATGTGATCTATCCTGGAAAATTTGTCATGTGCACTTTAGAAGATAGTGTAATCTGCTGTTTTCGGATGGAATGTCCTATAAATGTCAATTACATCTATCTGGTCTATTGTGTCATTTAAGGTTTGTGTTTCCTTAGTAATTTTCTGTCTGGATGATCTGTCCAGTGGTGTAAGTGAGGTGTTAAAGTCCCCCACTATTATTGTGCTACTGTCGATTTCCTCTTTTATAGCTGTTAGCAGTTGCCTTATGTATTGAGGTGCTCCTATTTTGGGTGAATAAATATTTACAATTGTTATATCTTCTTCTTGGATTGATCCCTTGATCATTATGTAGTGTCCTTCCTTGTCTCTTGTAACATTCTTTATTTTAAAGTCTATTTTATTTGATATGAGTATTGCTACTCCAGCTTTCTTTTGATTTCCATTTGCATGGAGTATATTTTTCTATCCCCTCACTTTCAGTCTGTATGTGTCCCTAGGTCTGAAGTGGGTCTCTTGTAGACAGCATATATATGAGTCTTGTTTTTTATCCTTTCAGTGAGCCTGTCTTTTGTTTGGAACATTTAAGCCATTCACATTTAAGGTAATTATCAATATGTATGTTCCTATGACCATTTTCTTAATTGTTTTGGGTTTGTTTTTGTAGGTCCTTTTCTTCTCTTGTGTTTCCCACTTAGAGAAGTTCCTTTAGCATTTGCTGTCGAGCTTGTGTGTTGGTGCTGAATTCTCTTAGCTTATGCTTGTCTGTGAAGCTTTTGATTTCTCCGTCAAATCTGAATGAGATCCTTGCTAGGTAGAGTAATCTTGGTTGTAGGTTCTTCCCTTTCATCACTTTAAATATAATCTGCCACTGCCTTCTGGCTTGTAGAATTTCTGCTGAGAAATTAGCTGCTAACCTATGAGTGTTCCCTTGTATGTTGTCATTTTTCCCTTGTTGCTTTTAATAATTTTTCTTTGTCTTTAATTTTTGTCAGTTTCATTACTATGTGTCTTGGCATGTTTCTCTTTCAGTTTATCCTGCCTGGGACTCTGTGCTTCTTGGACTTGAGTGTCTATTTCCTTTCCCTTGTTAGGGAAGTTTTCAACTATAATCTCTTCAAACATTTTTTCAGGTTCTTTCTCTCTTTTCCTTCTGGGACCCCTATAATTCGAATGTTAGTATGTTTAATGTTGTCCCAGAGGTCTCTTAACCTGTCCTCATTTCTTTTCATTCTTTTTCCTTTAGACAGTGATTTACACCAATCTGTCTTCCAGATCACTTATTCGTTCTTCTGCTTCATTTATTCTGCTGTTGTTTCCTTTCAGTATTGTATTGTTCATCTCTGTTTCTTTGTTCTCTAGATCTTCTAGCTCTTTGTTAAATATTTCTTGTATCTTCTCCATCTGTGCCTCCACTCTTTTTCTGTGATCCTGGATCATCTTTACTGTCATTTCTCTGAATTCTTTTTCAGGCAGATTGCCTATCTCCACTTCACTTAGTTGTGCTTCTGGGCTTTTATCATGTTCCTTCATCTGGAACATATTCCTCTGCTGTCTTATTTTGTGTAAATTTCTGTGTTTGTGGACTCTGTTCCACAGCATGCAGAATTGTATTTCTCTTGCTTCTGGTGTCTGCCCCCTGGTGGGTGAGGCTCGTCTAGTGGCTTGTGCAGGCTTCTGGGTGGCAGGTACTGATGCTTGCCCACTGGTAGTTGGAGCTGGGTCTTGTCCCTCTTGTGGGCAAGGCCATGTCAAGGGCTGTGTTTAGCAGTGGTTGTGGGCTCAGGAAGAGTTTAGGCAGCCTGTCTGCTGTGTTCCTTCCCTGTTGGTTGTTTGGCCTGAGGCGTCCCAGCACTGGAGACTACAGGCTGTTGGATGGGGCCAGGTCTTGGTGCTGATGACTCAAGAAAAATGTCTGTCTCCTTTAGAGCTGAACACTTATGGATATTTCCACCACCAGCCTTTATGACCCCAGAGAGAGACACAGCCTCCCACTGCCTCCCTAGTAGTCCCTCCAAGACTAGCAGGTAAGTCTGGCCCAGGCCCCTGTGAAGTCACTGCTTTTTCCCTGGGTCCTGGTGGGCAAGAGACCTTGTGTGTACCCTCCAAAATTGGAGTTTCCATTTCTCCCAGTCCTGTGGATTTCCTTCAATCAAGCCCCACTGGCCTTCAAACCAAATGCTCTGGGGGCTCCTCCTCCTGGTGCCAAATCCCCAGGCTTGGGGCTTCACATAAGGCTCCAAACTCTCACTTCTGTGGGAGAACTTCTGTGATATAATTATTCTCCAGTTTGTGTGTCGCCCACCCAGTAGGTATGTGATTTGGTTATATCACGAGTGTGCCCCTCCTACCATCTCACTGTGGCTTCTTCTTTTTCTTCAGATGTAGAATATCATTTTTTGTAGGTTCCAGTATTCTTTATCAATGGTTGTTCAGCAGTTAGTTGTGATTTTGGTGTTTTTGTGAGAGGAGATTAGCTCAAGTCCTTCTACTACACCATCTTGTCTCTATCCTCCTCCCATTAAGTCTTATTTTCTGTAGTTTTTTTTTGTATGTGAAAAAATTCAGGAAATTTTTGAGTAAAATTAGTACTACATGTCAAAAAAAATTCAGGCAGATAATCTCCATTGTATACAAGTTTTTGTATTAAAGAAAAAGGGACAATAGAGAAAATAAAATGATATGTCTGATTCACTCATAAACATTTTGTGAGAGCCCTACATGAAAATATTAGTTAACTCAAATCATCAGTGAGTTACATAAAAGATTGATCATGATCAGAGTTAGGATTTATACTAGGAAGGAAATAATGCTTCAACAAGAGAAAAGCTTATTGATATACTTTAACACATTAATGAAATTAATTGTAAAAATTATATAGCTAGCTCAAAAGAAGAAATTCACTTGATGGATTTCAACATCAGTTATAGGTTGAACATTTAGTGGAGATCCAGGTCAAGACAATGAGATAAGATAAAAAGAAAGATGTCTAAAGATTAGAAGTGAAGAAAAACTTATCTTTTGAAATAGCCATAACCATCTACATTAAAAAGCCAACATAATCTATGTGAAAAGATATAACATTTATTATATAATATATAATAGATGAAATATTAAATCATGAGAGTGAGAGGGAGAGAGTGAGAGATGGGGAGAGAGACACAGATCTGTCAGGTTGCTAGATAAAAAATAAAAATTCAAAGATCAATAGCATTCTTCTACATTCACAAAAATTATGTTGAAAATTTAATATATTACCATTCAAAATAGTAACAAAATCTACAAAATATCAAGGAATTAATCTAATGATTAATAAACAAGATCTTTATTAATGGACATAAAACAGACTTCAGTAAATGGAAAGATATGCCACATTCATGGAAGGAAAGTCAATATTTTACATATCTTAATTCTTAAAAACTTAACCTATACATTTTTAATTAAAAACTGCAAAATTTTATGGGAAGGAATTTATGAAGTATTCTAAAATGTATATGGAAAAATAAAGGAGCACAAATAGCTAAACAACAATACCAAAAGGAAGTAAAAGATTAAGTGGGCTCTACCAAGTTTGAATATACACCACCAAATCATAGTAATTAAAACAGGTTCAGAAAGAGAAAATAAGCCAAGGAATATATCTTAAAGATCACAGTGGAAGACTTATGTATACAACAGAAGTGGTAAAAATTAATTAGTAATTGCTTTGAGTTTCCAGTCCAGCATTTATAGAGCTTGGAAGTGGTCACTCTATCCTACCACAAATAAAAAGCTGAACAAACTAAAAATCAACAGTTTTTCTTAAATCTTTCAGAGAATTGAGGTTACAAGGCAAATTTCTGCTCCCCATGTTAAAGAGACATATAGGTATATAAAGAAAAATCACAACTTACAAGAAAGGAGGGCTATGAGCAAAAACCTCCATGGGAAAAAGTATTGGAGTAGAAAACCTGAACTATAACTGATGAATTGCTGGAGGCTCCATGTGGACAACTCTAAAAGAGATAAAAACTAAAGGGGATCCCAATCTATGGGTGGGGAGTACTTTCATTTTTGTGAGTTTTACTTCCAAGAGTTGTACCAGGTGCTCAAAGTGAAGATTGGAGAAAAATCCCCTCGTACTTCCTGTAGGGGAGAGGAAATGTAGCTATTTTGAAGTAGGCCAGAGCATTCTGTTCTTCATAAGGTTTGCCCTCAGGAGAAAGTAATTTATTAGAGCATAAACTATTGGGGTTCTATCATAGTCTAATGATCTGGGGGAATGGAAATATCCAACTCCAGCCCACTCTAGCCTGCCACTTGGGAGAACAGAAACACTCAACTACAGATCTCACTAATCTTCCACGTGGAGGAAGGAAAATACTCACTCCCAGTCCCCTCTAGCCATCCAGTCCCTCCTTAGGTGGAGGAGGAACCAAGACACACTTGTTAAGTTCACAGTCTGGGGGCACAGGCTCACTAAAAGACTGAGACCTAATCATAGGACTAAAGAACACTTTTCCTCTCCACACATCTTACCACCATATTATTAAAAGTTTATTTGCTGTAGGTCCTTTTTCCCAGTACAACATGTTTGGCTTTCAACAAAAAATTTCAAAGCATACTAAAAGGCAGAAACAGTTTAAAGAGAGAGAGCAAGCAAGCATCAGAAGCAGAGCCAGATAAGGCAAGAATATTAGAATTCTCAGACCAACAAATTAAACTATGATTAATATGCTAATGGCTCTACGGATAAGTAGACGTCATGCCAGAAGAGAAGGGCAATGTAAGAAGAGAAATGGAAATTCTAAGAAAGAATCAAAAGAAATGCTAGAGATCAAAAATACTAAAACAGAAATGAAGAATGCTCTCAATGGACTTATTAATAGACTGGTCCAGGTAGAGGAAAGAATATCTCAGCTTGAAGATATGTTAATAGAAACTTCCAACACTGAAAATCAAAAAAGAAAAAATACTCAGGAAAGAATAGAATATCGAAGAACTGTGTGACAAAATGTGTTACAAAATGTGTAATAGGTAATGGGAATACCACAAGGAGAAAGAGGGAAAGAAACAGAAGGAATATTTGAAGTAATAGTGACTGAAAGCTTCTCCTAAATTAATGTCAGACACAACAGCACATATTCAAGAAGCTCAGAGAACCAAGCAGGAGAAATGTCAAAAAAAAAAAAATCCACCTAGGTATATCATATTCAAACTGCAGAAAATCAAAGATAAAGTCTTGAAAGAAGTCAGAGGAAAGAAACACTTTACTTAAAAAACAGCAAAAATAAGAATTACATCTGATTCCTCATACAAACCCATGAATGCAAGATGAGAGTAAAATATTTAAAGTGTTGAGAGAAAATAAAACACCAACTTAGAATTCTGTATCCTATGAAATTATCCTTCAAAAGTGAAGGAGAGATAAGCACTTTCTCAGACAAACACTGAGAGAATGTTGCCAGCAGACCTGCCTTATAAGAAATGATAAAAGAAATTCTCCATAAAGGACAAAAATGATATATGTCAGAAACTCAGATCTGCATAAAGGAGAAGCACTAGAAAAGGAATAAGTGAAAGTAAAATAAAAACTTCTATTTTTCTTATTATTAACTGATCTAACAGATAACAGTTTCTTCAAAATAATAATAGCAATAATATATTCATTGATTTTAGCTCATGTATAAATAAAATGAATGATAACAATGATAATAGGGACAGGATGGAGGAATTAGGAATAGTTATACGGTACTTTACTATCTATGAAGTGTTATAGTGTCATCTGAAAGTGGACTTGGATTACTTCTAAATGTATATTGCAAACTCTAGGGAAATTAAAAAAAAAAGAAGTATAATTGATACACTAAGAAAGGGGAAAAAAATGGAATCATAAAATGCTAAATTGAAACCACTAAAGACAGAAAAAGAGTTGAATACAAAAATTGGAATAAAGAATAAGGACAGTGAATACAAAACAATCATAAATATGGTAGATATTAATGCAACAATATCACCAATCACTTCAAATGTCAATGGCCTAAATACACCAGTTAAAAGGCAGAGACTGTCACAGTGGATCAAAAAATCAAGAAAACTATTGATAAAAGTTGTCTGTAAGAAACCCACTTTAAATATAATGATATGTATATAGATTAAAATTAAAGGGATGGAGAAAGGTATACCATGCTAACACTAATCAAAGAAAGCTGGAGTTGGTTTATTAATTATAGACAGAGCTACCTTCAGAGCAAGGAAAATTATCAGGGATAAAGAGAGACATTGCATAAAGATAAAAAGGTCAATTGTCGAAGAAGACATAAAAATTCATAATGTGTATGTCCCTAACAAGAGAGAGTCAAAATGTGTGAGTCAGAAAGTGTTTGAACTACAAGGAGAAATAGATGAATCCACTACTATATTTGGAGACTTCAACACATTTCTCTCAGAAAAGGACAGATCTAGCTGGCAGAAAATCAGTAAGGATATAGTTGAACTCAACAGAACTTTCAATCAATTCTTAAATCTCAACAAAAGACAATGAACAACCTGATTAAAAAATGGGTCAAAGACCTTGACAGAACCTCACCAATAGAAGATGTAAATGTGACAAGTAAGCATATGAAAAGGTGATGAATATTATATGTCATTAGGGAATTGCAAATTAAAGCAACAAGAAATCACTACAAACCTATTAGAATGGCTAAAATCCAAAATGTGGACAACACCAAATACTGACAAAGATGTAGGGCAACAGAACTCTTACTCTCTGCAGGTGGGAATGCAAAATGTGTACCATTTTGCAAAACAATTTGGCAGTCTTTTACAAAACTAAACATACTCTTACCATATTATCCAGGAATCAACCTCCTTGGTATTTAACCAAATGAGTTGAAAACTTATGTCCATCAAAAAACCTACACACAGATGTTTATAGCAACTTTATTCATATTTGTCAAAACTTGGAAGCAACCAAGATGTCTTTCAGTAGGTGTATGGATAAACTGTGGTACATCCAGACAATGGAATATTATAAGCACTAAAAAGAAATTATCTATTAAGTCATGAAAAACCATGTGGGAACCATAAATGCATATTACTAAATGAAAGAAGCCAATCAAAAAAAGGTTTTAGGAAACCAACTATATGACATACAACTATATGACATTCTGGAAAAAGTAAAACTATGGAGATAGTAAAAAGATTAGCAGTATCCAGAAGTTGAGAAGAAAAAAGGATTAATAGGTGTAGCACAGAGGATTTTTAAGGCAGTGGAAATACTGTGTATGATACTATAATGGTGGATATATGTCATTATACATTTGTCCAAACCCATAGAATGTTTGAAACAACAACAGTGAACCCTGAAGTAAACTATGGACTATGGGTGATAATGATGTATCCATGTAGGTTCATAGATTATAAAAAATATACCACTCTAGCACAGGATGTTGATAGTGGATGAGGCTCTGTGTGTTGGGAACAAGAGTTATATGCTAACTCTGTATCTTGTGCTCAATTTTGTTGTGGACCTAAATCTGCTCTGAGAAACAGTCTATCTAAAAACATCTGTGAGGAAAACGTAAATTATTCTCAATTGGAAAAACTGCCTTACTATATGTAGAAAAAAAGTAAAATGGATCTTTATATCTTGCAGTATTAAAAAATATAAATTCCAAATCGTGATAACTCCAGGAAAATTATGTCGAAGGCTAAAATAAGGAAAATCCATACTAGAATCTGAAGAATGGGCCTAGGGATATGCAGGTTGGAAAAGCTCCTTAAGTTGATTCCAGGATGCACCTCTGATTAATAGATTCTTTCAACATCTCATCTTAGTTACTCTAATATTTAGCACAATAATATGGCTTGTGACATGCCTTTGGAATCATTTGGCCAAAGTTCTATGGCTATATAATGACTTTTAAAATGCATAACTCCTCATACAAGGATTAGATCATGTCAGAGGTCACAAAGCAACTCCAAATTTTTATACACACACACACAGGGACAGAGGATAGAAATTTTGTAAAAGAAAAATATTTTTCATTAAAATCCTAATAATATATGTTTGAATTTTTAAGAGATTTTAAAAATAGATTTTAGTAAAAGGAATCAGTGAAGACCAACAAACTAAGACATAACCATGAAAATAGTTGTTATTATTATTACTAGTATTTTTATTACTAATACTTAAATAGTGCTTACTCTGTGCCAGGTACCATTCTCAATTTTATACAATATTACCTTATATAACTCTCATAATAACTTTATTGGGCAGTTATTATTTCCATTTTATAAATGAAAAAGTTGAGGTAGACAGAGATTAAGTAACTTGCCCAAGGTCACACAACTAATGGTAGTGTTGCTGGGATTCAGATCCAAGTGTTCCATCCCTAGAGTCTGTACCTTTAACCAATTCAATAAATTAAAAACTATGCTCAATTAATTAAAGAGAAAATTGTGAAAATTTCACTTAGAAACTAGACAAGACAAAATAAAGGAAAGTAAAATATCTGTAAATATTTAACCGACAATATAGGGAGACGGAAAGGAAAAAAAAGGACAGGAATTATAATATTATCTGAGTATCGTGTATGAACCAAGTGGTGTTCTAGTTACAAAGGACAACTCAGTGAGAAGTTGATAAGGAAAGTGTGAATGTACTAGAGTTCTTGGGCTAGAGATCTAGCTTCCCCTGCATTGGGTAGACTGGATAGATTTTTATTTGGATTATGAGAGATTATCCTTTGCCAGCAGAAAACAAAATGCTTTCCTATTCACTTCATCCTTCAGCCCTAAGCCTCTTTTAATAAGAATTCTTTTCAGACTGCCTGTGAGAACAGGGATATTGCTCCTGAATTCAGCAAATATGCACAGCTGACCTAAAGGGATGTTTAGTAGCTGTAGCCCAGAATTCTTCCTCACTATTGCCAAGCACCTTTTCATGTTTGTTGCATTTCTACAACTAGATAGAGTTGCTCGCTGATACTAATGATTTTGCTTTCTACATGTGTTCTCTTATCCCTTTCCAATAATTGATTTTAGAGTTCAATTTTTTAATTTATCTAAAGGAGAGCACTAATGTCATAAAAGACCCAAGCAATCTTTGCATATTTTCTCTTTCCCAGTGACTAAGTGATATATGATAAAACAAAAACATACTAATGATAATTTTTAAACAAAAAACATACTAATGATAACTGCTTTCCAACTAACCCTAAATGGTCAAAAGAAAGGCATGATATATTTAGCAAGAAACTTACATATCCTGCCTGTTTCTGAGATGAGCAGCTGTACAAAATATTGACGCAAGTTTCAGTATCACAATGTATGTAAATACGAGAGTGCATTCTTTAAAGATCTAATTAATTCAAAAATGCCTCTTTTAGGGCTTCCCTGGTGGCGCAGTGGTTAAGAATCTGCCTGCCAATGCAGGGGACACAGGTTTGAGCCTGGGTCTGGGAAGATCCCACATGCCGCGGAGCAACTAGGCCCGTGCACCACAACTACAGAGCCCGCGTGCCACAACTACTGAAGCTGCACACCTAGAGCCCATGCTCTGCAACAAAGACAAACCACCACGATGAGAAACCCGTGCTCCACAACGAAGAGCAGCCCCTGCTCTCCACAGCTAGAGAAAGCCCGCGTGCAGCAACAAAGACCAAACACGGCCAAAAAAAAACAAATTCCTCTTTTAAATTGAGAAAATAAATTGAAGCTCTGGGTCAAAAAAATGTATGCAACCCAAAGATCATAAAATTCATGTAATATAGTAAGTTTAATTGCTTATGGGGGGTTCAGTTCAGATCCAATTTAATCTTTGAAACCTTAAGGACTGATACTTAATGTTTAATAAGGAAATTATATCTCTCCAATGAAAGATAAAATTTGTAATTTATTCATTATGTCACAGCATAACTCTGCATGAGCTATTGCTATTATTTAATGATCCAATTTGTGATTTTAAGAATATTTGGGATGTGTGTTTCTTCACTTACAGAGCTCCTCCTCCTCTTTGATGAATGAGAGGCCATCTTTCATTTCTTGTAATAAAAAAGGGATAGATATAACCAATCAAAAGGAAATGGAAATGTTGACAGCCTAATCGATTTCCTTTTTTTTATCTTGAGTAACAGTTTCCTCTCTAACTACACTTTAACAGACAATGATACACATGAAATATTGTGTTTCTTCCATAATAATTCCTCTTGTTTGAGTGTCTGTGTGTATATAATTTCCTTCATCTTTACTATATCTGAAATTCTATTGTTCTATTCATTTATCTGAACAAATGAGGCAATTATTACCTTTTAATTTGGATTAGTTATGAATCTTATATTTCAACAACCACTTTCCCTGTCATAAAATGTTTATGCTACTCCCAAGATTTCCAACTGCCTAAATGATATAACCTTTATCTTACTTGATTACTGAACTTCAAGTAAATTGTGGAAGTTGATTTTAGCCAACAATTACTATTTATGTAGACATCCTAAAATGTTTATTACTGTCTTTATAACATGTAAGTATCCCAAACTTACTATTCAAACTGATTGTAAAAAGCTACAGAAATTATTCAGACAAAAGTCAGAGAAACAAGTTTCCTTAACTTCATTTAACCAGGGAAAGGGGTCTGTGTTGAGAATGTCCAAAATCCCTGAGAATTCAGGCATGTAAATCTTGGACCTTGAATATCAGTTTTTCATAGTCATTGCTACTGAGGATACATATCCATTAGGGGTATTTTGTTGAATGTAAGGTAGCTCATAGGGTGGATAGGAAAACTGGAGAAATAGAATTGTAAGCAAGACAGGAACTATGGTGGAGAGGAGATAAACTCTTCAATTGTCAGGGCACAATTGCTGAGTTCAATGAACTCCACTTGCTTCCTCTCATGTTTTACTTGTTTCGGATCCAAAGTTCAGGGAGAGAGATTCCAAAAGACTGAGCTTATCTCACTTGTCCACTCCATTTCCATTACAATGTAGTAAGAAGAGATTGGAAAGGGGATTTTTAAAAATTCCTCAACACTAAAAGTTTCTATGATTCAGTAATGAATGGATGAATGAATGAATGAATAAAAACCTTAATAAAAAATCAAAATTACCAGAATGCTATCTCTTACATTCTCTTACATCTTCATGCTGGTACAATACACTGTCCCTCCCATGCAGCAATTGATACGATTTCTCTATTTAGCATCACAGCTATCTAGGAATCGGATTGCAGAAACATCTCTAGTATCCTCAGAGATGTCTCAGGGGCCTAGAGAGGAAAAGGGGAAGGACAAGTGCTGGGACTATAGACCTCTTCACTCTACTTCAGCCAAAGCATCGCCACTCTTATTTCTTTATTTTTGTGGGGTTCTATTTCTAATAGTGTGTTTGAGAACCACTAATCCAAGGTCATAGAGCTAGTTAGTGTTATAACTAAATTCTCTTAAACCTGCCTGTGCTACCTGATTTCTATAGGAAATCTGAACTGGAGATTTTGAAAATTTGGCAGTCATCATATATGTTATGTGGCAGACTTCTTTGAACTTCCCAGCCAGTTTTCTCTAGCTATCCCTAAGATCAGTAACTATATGACTATTCCCATCAATTCTTGTCAAGATGATTACTGTGTCTAGGTCTTATTGGACATCTTAAAAACTCATATTGCCATTGATTCTAAGCTTAGGAGTGTAACAATATATATTCTCTTCACATATGACCTTGTATTATGTTAACAATAATTAATCTAATTCCCTTGTTGCCCATATCTCTTCTTTTCCTTCTAACGGATTTAATAAAGAAAAATGGGGCTGCTTATATATTTAACAGCAAAGTCATAGGAAAAATCTTGTAAGAGTTAACATGGTAATTTTTAAAAGGTGAACTAGGACAAAAAGAAATCAATGCCTTGTGCAGTAAATAAAATACTTTGACCTTCCTTGGAATTAAAAAAAATAATATTTGATAAAAATTGCAATTATGATCAGGTCTTCATCACAAATAATAATTCTGGGGAAGCCACAGATATTTGAAAATTTTTACAGTATTTACTTTAATGGTTAATGCCATGATCATCCTGTTTGCCTATTTTGATTGTTCTTTTTTAAACCAAAAGATTTTTTTCCAAAAATAAATAAATGTATACATATGTATATATATAACCTTTCCTTGAAAGTTAGATAATAATTCTAAAAATATTCCATATTATTTTGATACATTATCTGGCTCCTCAATTTGACCATTCAATATTGTTTCAAATAGAGTGACCCTTTAAACAAGGGACTATGCTGAAACTGGGAAAATAAACATAGTGATCTATGCTAACTAGCATGCAATGTAAGAGTTGGTAATTAAGGTAATGAAATACTAAAATAGAATGTATCCTAAACATCCATACTTGAGGCAATGTTGAATATTTCCTTTTCTTGTTAGGATCACTAATAGTCTCAGCATTAAGGACCACCTGGTAATGAAATAACTATTAACAAATTAACTAAGTAGAACAATTATTCTCAAATTTGAGTTAGGCTATCAACCAGTAAAAAGAGCCATATTAAAAGGAAAATTATATTTAATAATCCTTGATCTGACTACTACCATTATTCAAATAACTCTAGTACAAAGTATTATTGACATTAATCAAAAAGTTTGATCCATATTTTGAGGGGAAAGTACTGTTTTCAAGATATGCATAGTAGTGCTGTGTTTTCATTTTTTCTTTCAGTACAAGACGTAGCAAAAGAAATATGTAAAATTTGAGATCTTACATGTTAAAAAAACAAGCAGTATAACACTCTTCAAAAATTTAAGCCAACTGCTTCCAGAAATGGAAGAATTTATCAAGATTTTTTGTACTGAGTGATTTTAATGAATCTGGTTATTTACAATTTGGGCTACAAAGCTAATATGTTACAAGATGCACTAAGGCAGAAACCAAGGCCCTTCTACTCATTATGCTTCATACTGGAGAGGGTGTAGAGAAAAGGGAATGTTGGTGGGAATGTAAATTGGTACAGCCACTGTGGAGAACAGTATGGAGGTTTGTTAAAAAACTAAAAATAGAACTACCATATGACCCAGCAACCCTACTCCTGGGCATATACCCAGAGAAAACCATAATTCAAAAAGATACATGCATCCCAATGTACACTGCAGCACTATTTACAATACCCAGGACATGGAAGCAACCTAAATGTCTATCAACAGATGAATGGATAAAGAAGATGTGGTACATATATACAATGGAATATTACTCAGCCACAGAAAGGAACAAAATAGTGTCATTTGCAAAGACATGGATGGATCTAGAGATTGTCATGCTGAGTGAGGTAAGTCAGAAAGAGAAAAACAAATATTGTATAATATCTCTTATATGTGGAATCTAGAAAAATGGTAGAGATGAACTTATTTGCAAAGCAGAAATAGAGACACAGACATAGAGAACAAATGTATGAATACCAAGGGGGAAAGGGGGGTGGGAGGAATTGGGAGATTGGGGTTGACACATATACACTATACATATACATATACACTATTGATACTATGTATAAAATAGACAACATACACACACTACTATATATAAGACAGATAACCAACAAGGACCTACTTTTTTGTACCAGGAACTCTACTCAATATTCTGTAATAACCTAAATGGGAAAAGAATTTGAAAAATAATAGATACATGTATATGTATAACTGAATCACTTTGCTGTACACCTGAAACTAACACAACATTGTTAATCAAGTTTATTCCAATATAAAATAAAAAGTTAAAAAAATTAAAAGGGGCAAGAAGAAAGTCATAATAAAAAAGATCTTATATATATGTATATATATATATATACACATATATATATATACATATACACACATACATACAATGGAATATTACTCAGCCATAAAAAAGAACGAAATAATCCCATTTGCAGCAACATGGATGGAACTAGAGATTATCATACTAAGTAAAGTAAGTCAGACAGAGAAAGACAAATATCATATGATATCACTTATATGTGAGATCTAAAAAATGATACAAATGAACTTATTTACAAAACAGAAACAGACTCACAGACATAGAAAACAAACTTATGGTTATCAAAGGGGAAAGGTGGAGGCAGAGGGATAAATTAGGAGTTTGGGATTAACATATATACACTACTATATAAAAATTCATAACCAACAAGGACCTACTGTATAGCAGAGGGAATTCTACTCAATATTCTGTAATAACTCAAATGGGAAAAGAATCTGCAAAAGAATAGATATATGTATGTTTATAACTGAATCACATTGCTGTACACCTGAAATTAACACAACATTGTAAATAAATTATACTTCAATATGAAATAAAAATTAAAAAATAAAATAACCCATCACAACAAAACCCCAAAAACAATTTTAAAAAGTAAAGGATGCATATGATTTGTACAAAAAAGTGTATGAAAGATGGACTTTTTTTTTTTTTTTTTGATTAAAACAGTTTGGTACTATTTTATATACTGGAGTTAATTTTTTTTTAATCAATCATCAATTTTATACACATCAGTGTATACATGTCAATCACAATCGCCCAATTCAGCACACCACCATCCCCACCCCACCGTGGTTTTCCCCCATAGGTGTCCATACGTTTGTTCTCTACATCTGTGTCTCAACTTCTGCCCTGCAAACCGGTTCATCTGTACCATTTTTCTAGGTTCCACATACATGCGTTAATATACGATATTTGTTTTTCTCTGACTTACTTCACTCTGTATGACAGTCTCTAGATCCATCCACGTCTCAACAAATGACTCAATTTCGTTCCTTTTTATGGCTGAGTAATATTCCATTGTATGTATGTACCACTTATTCTTTATCCATTCGTCTGTTGATGGGCATTTAGGTTGCTTCCATGACCTGGCTATTGTAAATAGTGCTGCAATGAACATTGGGGTGCATGTGTCTTTTTGAATTATGGTTTTCTCTGGGTATATGCCCAGTAGTGGGATTGCTGGATCATATGGTAATTCTATTTTTAGTTTTTTAAGGAACCTCCATATTGTTCTCCATAGTGGCTGTATCAATTTACATTCCCACCAACAGTGCAAGAGAGTTCCCTTTTCTCCACACCCTCTCCAGCATTTGTTGTTTGTAGATTTTCTGATGATGCCCATTCTAACTGGTGTGAGGTGAGACCTCATTGTAGTTTTGATTTGCATTTCTCTAATAATTAGTGATGTTGAGCATCTTTTCATGTGCTTCTTGGCCATCTGTATGTCTTCTTTGGAGAAATGTCTATTTAGGTCTTCTGCCCATTTTTGGATTGGGGTGTTTGTTTCTTTAATATTGAGCTGAATGAGCTGTTTATATATTTGGGAGATTAATCCTTTGTCCATTGATTCATTTGCAAATATTTTCTCCCATTCTGAGTGTTGTCTTTTGTCTTGTTTATGGTTTCCTTTGCTGTGCAAAAGCTTTGAAGTTTCATTAGGTCCCATTTGTTTATATTTGCTTTTATTTCCATTACTCTAGGAGGTGGATCAAAAAAGATCTTGCTGTGATTTATGTCAGAGAGTGTTCTTCCTATGTTTTCCTCTAAGAGTTTTATAGTGTCCAGTCTTACATTTAGGTCTCAAATCCATTTTGAGTTTATTTTTGTGTATGGTGTTAAGGAGTATTCTAATTTCATTCTTTTACATGTAGCTGTCCAGTTTTCCCAGCACCACTTATTGAAGAGACTGTCTTTTCTCCATTGTATATCTTTGCCTCCTTTGTCATAGATTAGTTGACCATAGGTGCGTGGGTTTATCTCTGGGTTTTCTATCTTCTTCCATTGATCTATGTTTCTGTTTTTGTGCCAGTACCATATTGTCTTGATTACTGTAGCTTTGTAGAATAGTCTGAAGTCAGGGAGTCTGATTCCTCCAACTCCGATTTTTTCCCTCAAGACTGCTTTGACTATTCGGGGTCGTTTGTGTCTCCATACAAATTTTAAGATGATTTGTTCTAGTTCCGTAAAAAATGCCATTGGTAATTTGATAGGGATTGCATTGAATCTGTAGATTGCTTTGGGTAGTATAGTCATTTTCACAATGTTGATTCTTCCAATCCAAGAACAGGGTATATCTCTCCATCTGTTGGTATCATCTTTAATTTCTTTCATCAGTGTCTTATAGTTTTCTGCATACAGGTCTTTTGTCTCCCTAGGTAGGTTTATTCCTAGGTATTTTATTCTTTTTGTTGCAATGGTAAATGGGAGTGTTTCCATACTTTCTCTTTCAGATTTTTCATCATTAGTGTATAGGAATGCAAGAGATTTCTGTGCATTAATTTTGTATCCTGCAACTTTACCAAATTCATTGATTAGCTCTAGTAGTTTTCTGGTGGCAGTTTTAGGATTCTCTATGTATAGTATCATGTCATCTGCAAACAGTGACAGTTTTACTCCTTTTCCAATTTTTATTCCTTTTATTTCTTTTTCTTCTCTGATTGCCATGGCTAGGACTTCCAAAACTATGTTGAATAATAGTGATGAGAGCGGACATCCTTGTCTTGTTCCTGATCTTAGAGGAAATGCTTTCAGTTTTTCACCATTGAGAATGATGTTTGCTGTGGGTTTGTCATATATGGCCTTTATTATGTTGAGATAGGTTCCCTCTATGCCCACTTTCTGGAGAGTTTTTATCAGAAATGGGTGTTGAATTTTGTCAAAAGCTTTTTCTGCATCTATTGAGATGATCATATGGTTTTTATTCTTCAGTTTGTTAATATGGTGTATCACATTGATTGATTTGTGTATATTGAAGAATCCTTGCATCCCTGGGATAAATCCCACTTGATCGTGGTGTATGATCCTTTTAATGTGTTGTTGGATTCTGTTTGCTAGTATTTTGTTGAGGATTTTTGCATCTATATTCATCAGTGATATTGGTCTGTAATTTTCTTTTTTTGTAGTGTCTTTGTCTGGTTTTGGTATCAGGGTGATGGTGGCCTCATAGAATGAATTTGGGAGTGTTCCTTCCTCTGCAATTTTTGGGAAGAGTTTGAGAAGGATGGGTGTTATCTCTTCTCTAAATGTTTGTTAGAATTCACCTGTGAAGCCATCTGGTCCTGGACTTTTGTTTGTTGGAAGATTTTTAATCACAGTTTCAATTTCATTACTTGTGATTGGTCTGTTCATATTTTCTGTTTCTTCCTGGTTCAGTCTTGGAAGGTTATACCTTTCTAAGAATTTGTCCATTTCTTCCAGCTTGTCCATTTTATTGGCATAGAGTTGCTTGTAGTAGTCTCTTAGGATGTTTTGTATTTCTGTGGTGTCTGTTGTAACTTCTCCTTTTTCATTTCTAATTTTATTGATTTGAGTCCTCTCCCTCTTTTTCTTGATGAGTCTGGCTAATGGCTTATCAATTTTGTTTATCTTCAAAGAACCAGCTTTTAGTTTTATTGATCTTTGCTATTGTTTTCTTTGTTTCTATTTCATTTATTTCTGCTCTGATCTTTATGATTTCTTTCCTTCTGCTAACTTTGGGTTTGGTTTGTTCTTCTTTCTCTAGTTCCTTTAGGTGTAAGGTTAGATTGTTTACTTGAGATTTTTCTTGTTTCTTTAGGTAGGCTTGTATAGCTATAAACTTCCCTCTTAGAATTGCTTTTGCTGCATCCCATAGGTTTTGGATCGTCGTGTTTTCATTGTCATTTGTCTCTAGGTATTTTTTGATTTCCTCTGATTTCTTTAGTGATCTCTTGGTTATTTAGTAACGTATTGTTTAGCCTCCATGTGTTTGTACTTTTCACGTTTTTTTCCCTGTAATTGATTTCTAATCTCATAGCATTGTGGTCAGAAAAGATGCTTGATATCATTTCAATTTTCTTAAATTTACTGAGGCTTGATTTGTGACCCAAGATATGATCTATCCTGGAGAATGTTCCATGTGCTCTTGAGAAGAAAGTGTAATCTGCTGTTTTTGGATGGAATGTCCTATAAATATCAATTAAACCTATCTGGTCTATTGTGTCATTTAAAGCTTCTGTTTCCTTATTTATTTTCATTTTGGATGATCTGTCCATTGGTGTAATTGAGGTGTTAAAGTCCCCCAGTATTATTGTGTTACTGTTGATTTCCTCTTTTATAGCTGTTAGCAGTTGCCTTATGTATTGAGGTTCTCCTATGTTGGGTGCATATATATTTATAATTGTTTTATCTTCTTCTTGGATTGATCCCTTGATCATTATGTAGTGTCCTTCCTTGTCTCTTGTAACATTCTTTATTTTAAAGTCTATTTTATCTGATATGAGTATAGCTACTCCAGCTTTCTTTTGATTTCCATTTGCATGGAATATCTTTTTCCATCCCCTCACTTTCAGTCTGTATGTGTCCCTAGGTCTGAAGTGGGTCTCTTGTAGACAGCATATAGATGGGTCTTGTGTTTGTATCCATTCAACGAGCCTGTGTCTTTTGGTTGGAGCATTTAATCCATTCATGTTTAAGGTAATTATTGATATGTATGTTCCTATGACCATTTTCTTAATTGTTTTGGGTTTGTTTTTGTAGGTCCTTTTCTTCTCTTGTGTTTCCCACTTAGAGAAGTTCCTTTAACATTTGTTGTAGAGCTGGTTTGGTGGTGCTGAATTCTCTTAGCTTTTGCTTGTCTGTAAAGCTTTTGATTTCTCCATCAAATCTAAATGAGATCCTTGCCAGGTAGAGTAATCTTGGTTGTAGGTTCTTCCCTTTCATCCCTTTAAGTATATCATGCCACTCCCTTCTGGATTGTAGAGTTTCTGCTGAAAACTCAGCTGTTAACCTTATGGGAGTTCCCTTGTATGTTATTTGTTGTTTTTCCCTTGCTGCTTTCAATAATTTTTCTTTGTCTTTAATTTTTGCCAATTTGATTACTATGAAAGATGGACTTTAAAATGTAATTTTACATTATCTCTTCTGTAACTGAAGTACATTTTTAGAGATGCTGAAGGAGAAAGGACACTAGGTTGTCAACTGGTCTCATGCATAGTCACCTGGGCAATGCATGAGAAGACTGATGAAGAGGCTATTGCTACAGAAGATTGGTACTACAGAGAAAAATATTGCAGAATCACTAAGGGCTTTTCATGTTTTATTCCTACTCCCTTCCCTAATGTACCCAGAGATCATCACAAAAGTGGATTGAAATGTGTTTCGGCATAAAAGTCTCTTTTGCATGAAAAAATTAAAAAATAAAAGTAAAAAAAAAAAGATGCACTGAAACAGAAACAATGGCCATTCTACTCACTATGCTTCATCCTGCCACAGGGCCTTTGCACTTGCTCTTCCTTTTGCCTGAAATATTCTTTCCTCACTTCTTACCCAAATTAAATTTTATTCCTACATCACTCAGCTCTTAGTTCAAGTAACAGAACGAAAACAGATAGCTCCAGTGGCATGAAATATATCACTCATTTCTTTTTCCTTTCCTTCTTTTATTCTGCTGCCTGGAGACCGGATATGATGGCCACCATCTTAGAACCTAAGAATGAGAGCATTACCCTAGTTAGGGAGAACAGAGTAATGAGCTGACAGAAGTCTGAGTCTCTAAGGACACTGTGGAGCAAAGCCACCTTATCAGTCCTGATGGCCTTCTTCTGGCTTTTATATGAGAGAGAGCATTTATCTTGTTCAATTCACTATGTTTGGATTTCTCTTACTCTCAGTTAAATGTAACCCTAACTGATAAACCACCATTACAGACGCTGATAACATCACTCTTTCAAGACACTTATCCAGTTTTTAATTATGTGTTTATTAGTATTATTAACCTTTGGATTAATATCTGTATCCCCCTCACTGAATAGTAAGTTTCATGAAGGCAAGAACTATATTCACCATTGTACTCCTATCACCCTAGCACAGTGAAAAATAAATACTATCTTGAAGGAAGGAGGAGTGGAGGGAAGGAAGTAATGAAGCAATGAAGGAACAAATGAACAAAAAAGAGAAGGTAGAAAAACATAAGAATGCTAAGTTTATCCTGCATATTCCTCAGTCTTCCTTCTCTCCTTGCCTCAGTGGTGTAGTCTCCCTTTTAAGAGTACTCTGTACCTTCAAGTTATCTTTACTTTTGAAAACTTTTGAGTAGGTGATCTAAAAAATCTATTATTACCATAAGGCTTCTTAGAGGTGTTTATATTTTACAAACCAAAATGTAATAAGTGAGAAATGTCATAAGTGGAAGGATTTGATCCTTGATCATGGAAATCCTTGCAGAACCTGACCCAGAGAAAATCATTAAATCATTACATATTTCTACTTCAGAAAGTTTTATTTCGGAAAGCTCATGTAGATATCTTCAAAATGGCGTCTTCCACTCAAAGGCTATTGTGGTCAGTCAGTTTCTAGATTTGTCTGCTTTATTTAGAAAAAAATTGCCACTTCCTATGACTTTAATAGCTTCAGGAAAACAAAAAAGAAGAAGAAGCTAGGATGAAGGAATCCTTTTTAGAAAGAATAAAAAAATGGGGAAATTGCAGCTATACTGTTCTTCAGACAGATATTTGGCTGGAATTGTTTCGCGTCATGAAAGAAAATGAGAAGAAAGATAGATTAGCCTTAATCTAGGTTTATTTTAAATGTGTAAATCTTTCTATGCTTCTTTGATTGTATATTGATGATCTTTTAATAAAAGAGCTTATTTCGGGGTTGAGAGGAGGAGGAGTTGGATGAAGCTGGTCAAAAGGCATAAATTTCTAGTTATAAATAAGTACTGGGGTGTAATGTTCAACATGATTAACATAATTAACACTGCTGTATGTTATACATGAAACTTGTTGAGATTAAATCCTAAGAGTTCACTTCACAAGGAAAATTTTATTTTTCTTTTTCTTTTATTTTGTACCTATATGAGATGGTGGATGTTCACTAAACTTGTAATCATTTCATGATGTATGTAAGTCAAATCATTATGCTGTACACCTAAAATTTATATAGTACTGCATGTCAGTTATACCTGATAAAACTGGAAGAAAAATAAATAAAAATAAATTTTAAAAAGGTCTATTTAAATAGAAAAATTTGAAATAATCAGATGCTAAACACTTTGAAGCATTTATTTTGTGCAATTTTTTACCTTCAGGGAAGAATTAGGACTCTTTTATCAGCTAATTAGAATTTTTAAAAATAATAATTTCTCATTAATTCAGAATGCATGCCAGCTTCAATATTTACTTGAATCCAAGAAATTATGATAAAATTTTCTAGCAAAAATTTGAGACGTAACTAACATAAACCAAAATAGTTTGACTAAGAGGGAGCTTACATTTTGATGTTGATAAATATATTTTTATTATTTATAATGATAAATAAGATAATAAATAAGACAAAGAGATAAAGTTGAGACAAAAATAGTGTAATAATATAACAGGGTACAATGTAACTTATAATGCTGTGCAGTGACAATTTCTATGAGGGAAAATAAGGCAGGATAAGGGGATAATGAATCTGGAGCTATTTTAAATAGATGTTGAAGAAAGACCTTCCCAAAAAAGTGACATTTAAGCAGAGACCTGATCTGAATGAAATGAGGGAGCTTTGTTGGTGATGAGTATTTCAGGCAAAGGCAATAGAAATACAAAATTCCTAAGGTTGAAAAAGAACTTGATGTTTTCAAGTGACAATAAGAAAGCCAGCATGAACAGTGAAGGGAGAATGGTAGTAGATGAGGTGAAATATATAGTACAGAGCTAGATTAGATCATGTACAGTTTTGTTGCTCATAGTATGGAGTTTGGATTTTACTCTGAGAGTGATTAGCAAATTTGAGTGGCATGATTTGAAACTTTTTTAAGGATGATTCTGATTGTTGTATGGAAAACAGTGTTAAATGTGGGCAAGGAAGGAAGCAGGGGAAACCAGTTAGGCAACTATTGCAATAGTCCAGATGAGAAATACTGGTGGCTTGGGCTAGGATAATAATAGCGCAGGTGGTGAGAAGTAGTCAAATAGGATGTATTTCTAAAATGGAGCTGAAAGTATTTGTTGATGGTTTAAGTACAGGGTGTGAGAGAAAGCAAGGGGTTAAGATTCCTGAGTTTTAAACTTAAATAATTAGATGGTTGCCATTTACTGAGAAGGAGTAAAGCATGAGAGGAATAGGTTGGGGGGTGGGAATCAAGAGTGTGGTTTCAGACATTTTATGTTTGAGATGCTCACTAGATAACAGTGGAAAGGTCATGTAGATGTATGAATAGATGGGTCTGTAATTCAAAGGAGAGGTTGGGCTGGAGATATAAATTCAGAAGTCGAGCATATAAAAGATATTAAAAGCCGTGGGAGTACGTACGACAGAGGTCTGAGAACTGAGCCTTAGGATACTCTAATATTTAGAGGTGTACAGAGAGGAAGGAACCATAAAAAGAGACTGAAAAGCAGCAGCTGGTAATGCAGGATAGAGACCATGTGTCTCTGAAACCAAATGAAAAATGTATTACAAGTAGGAGGGAATGATCAACTCTGTTAAATACTGTTAAGAAGCCAAGATGAGGACTGAGAATTGACCACTGGATTTGGCAAGGTAGAGGTTGTCTACAGCCTTGACAAGGATGGTTGTAGCTAAGTAGTGGGGACAAAATCTTTTTTAATCTTAAAGGATATTGAGTCTTAAGGATACTACTATTACTGTGCAAGTTTTTGAACTCATGCAATGTTTAAAGCATTGTGATGACTACATGCATTATTTCATTTAATCAGTGCAACAAACCTCTATTATCATATTAGGATCTTTATTTTATAGATGGGGAAACGGAGTCTCAAAGAAGTTAAGTAACTTTCCTCCTCACATAGCTGGTAAGAGGCAGAGCCACGATTTAGATAAGGGCTCCTTGATTTTAGACCCTCAGTATATAATCATTTTTAATACTGCCTTCTATCTCAAGTAGGCAAACTAGACATTCTATCAAAGTCTTAACCTTGACTCTGGATTTTTCTTGTGACTTCTCATAGTGAGTCTTCCTATACTCTGTTATCTCTAAGAGAACCCTCCCTCAACCATTATTTTCATTCATCCTTTCCCTCTTGTCTGAGCTCCATTCTTATGTTTCACATACTTATTGGACATTTCTGGATTGTCACCTCAAACTCAGCAGGTGTAAAAATAACTCTTTTTCTTTCTCCCACATTCAATTAATCTATTGTACTTTAATTTCTTATTTTGGTTAAGGACTTCATTCAGCCACTAGGAAACCAAATGCTGGTACCACCTTGGATTTGCTCTCTACTCCTATTCAGCTAAGAAGCTCTCCCTACTTTTCTTACCATAAGATTTGTCTCTCTTTTCTATCCATTTTCATGTTCACCTCCTTAGTTTAGGCCTTAATTTCTTTAAGATTAACTATTGCAGTAGCCAATTAACATGGATCTTAGAATCAATTCATCTGTTTATCTTTGTGAGACTACATTTCCTCAAACTTTGTTTTTATTACGCTATCCCTTTCTTTAAATAAAAAATAAATATATCCTCTGGCTAAAGCTAAACTCCTTTGTCTAGTATACGGGATCTTCTATGTTCTAGTCCAACATAAGCTCCCATTACTCTAAAATACAAACACTACACTATGTCAGTCAAGCTGGTTTGTTCATGACACTTCTCTGCCTGAAAAGCCTGCCCTCATTTTCATTATCTAGTAAAGTCAAATCTGTCCTTCAAGAATCAGATCACATTCCTGTCCCACAATGTAAAGTTTATGAATCTTACCCTCCAGGAAGGTGAATTCTACCTTTTAACCACTTATCTAGAACTTATTTTATAAATTATTTTTTCCATGTGATTGTCAAGACATCTCTTAGCATAAATACCCATAACAGTGCCTTATATGTATAGAGCATGTTTGGAAAACAAGTATAGAATTGGGACATTAATAGCACTATTTGATAGGTTGTTGTGGACTTTGAAAGACTTAAATCCATGTAAAGTATTTAATACAATAATTTAAAATAGTGAGTACTCAAAATCTTAGCTATTTTATTTTACTTAAAAGTATAATATCACTTGATATCTCATACTTAGAAAAATTTCCATTTCTCAGAGATCCTAAGCATATTTTAAAATGTTTAGTTACTATATATATGTGTATGTATATATATATTCAGGGATAGGTTTTGAGAAACACAGATAATTTTCAAACAAAATAAAATTATTTTAAAAATTAATGTTCTTTGGAAGGTAATAATTGTTAGTCCTATATGTGTACATAATTTTCTTTAAAATATTGCTATACCTCAATTTATCTAGAATCCAAAATATCAGAAAGTTAAAATATCCTGGAAATGTTTCATTCTATATTCTGAAACATAGAAACATATCAGCCAAAAGTTATTTAACAAATACACTTCTAGGATATGCCTTAAAATTGATACAGAATCATTCCAAGCTCCTATAACTTCCAAATTTCTGTAAACATCAAATAGAAGAATTGATAGTTGAAACAACAGTCCTAAGACATTTCAAATACTGTATTGACTTTAGAATAAAAAATAAGCTATGATCATTCTAAATATTATTGTTGTGCTTATTTCTTTTGCTCCTAATATATAAAAATTGATAATCTAAATATGGGAGTTAAGAATAATAGCAATAATACTGATGATGACTTTCTATAAAGGGAGGGGCCATGCCTAATTTGTTCATCACTATACATCTAATAGCTAACTCAGTACTCAGCATATAGGAGGTGTTAAATAAATACTTTTAAACAAATAATTATTCATTATAATACTCACAGCTAGTGCTTTTTCAGCATCTGGTATGGGCCAGAAATTATGCTAGGTACTTCATAGGCATTACGGTAATCCTTATCAAAATCTTTGTAGTATGTATTATTATTATCTTCACTTCACAGATGAGAAACTGAAGCCTAGAATAATCAACTAACTTGTCTAAGAATACACAACTAGTGAGTGGTAGAGCATAACTACAAATGCAAATCTGTTTGACTACAAAGCTGGGCATTTTTCTCTATGTCATTTTCTCTCTTAATAGCAGTTTAATAGAATTTTAAGTTACTCATTCACCAAAAACAAAGTATAAAACAGCACTTTATTGTTGAATAATACCATCTTCAATTGCTAAAATGGAAGACATATATCTGAACTATAATGGGTTACGATAGAGGAATATGTTAAGGAAAAGTGTTATTCTTATCACACTATTCCTATTCTTTCTGGAAGTTTCCTTTAAACAAAAACCAAAAAATCTCTGAGATGTGATTTTTCTACCAGTTTGAGTAAAACGTATTTGTCACATAATGTGAACACTTTAGAAAATCTTAGTAAATGCCAGCATAGAGACGGGTCTCCCTGGACACTTCTACTTTTATACTATGCCTAAACAAGCAGCAGCATCCCTTTTACTAAGTGAAACTCAGGTTAGACACTGTAGAAGACAGAGAAGAAATATAAGTTTCCTCAGGTGAAAAAAGTGGTAACAACTTCATTTTTCAGTTGTGAACCTACTTCATGTAAAGAGAATATTTTTTTCTTCTTAGTTTTCCCATTCTCTGTTACTTAAGAGATAATTCTTTATTTTCAGGTAAAAATTTATTTCTCTTAGACCAAATATTCTTTAGCCATATTTTTGGTAAGAACAAAACAATTTATAAACTATAAAATATTTATAAGTTTCCCTACTGGGAGGAGTGCGTAAGAACTTTATTAATATCTTTAAATTTTTTTTATGTCTAATATGTGTTTTGGCCCAGTTATTGTTACTTTAAGGATTTTTAAAAAACAAACAGGGAACAGAGTTGTTTTTCATAAAAACTTGTAGAGATTTGGAATTTTAGATGGGGAGAAGGCTTTGAAGGAAACACAGATAGGAATCAGAGGTAAGGAGTAAAGTAATAATGATAACAATAAAAATAATAACAGCTAACATATTGGGAATTTGCCAATAATCATTCTAAACACTTTACATATATTAGCTCATTTAATCATCAGTACAATCCTATGAGGAAAGTAATATCTCCATTTTACTAATGAGATAAGTGAGCCACAGAGAAGTTAGATAATTTTCCCAAAATCAGACAACAGGTAAATGATAAAGTCAGAATTCAAGTATCTTAATGAATAAATCTGGCTAGGGATTAAGCCAAAATATCTGGAAAGAGACCAGGAGTTTTGAGGAAGAATATTCCCTGTGGCTGATAGAGCCAAATAATTTTCAAGAACAAAGATCTCCACTATTCAGTTTTACTTCTCTGCTGTGTAGTTTTGCAACAGAAAACACTTATCAATTATCCTCCTGAAACTTGAGTAAATGTGTACCATACACAACCAATATATGTGAAAGACTTTGGAGAAACCAGGAGAAAAGGACAATACACTATGTTTAGGTACACAGAGCTTAGAGAAAAGGAAAGAGATATAAGAGGCAAGAAAGGAATATATTGAAAATTCAGAAGCAGAGAAGACAAGAAGTGATTAAAAGAAACAAATCTCTTGAGAATCCTTAGCTATTGGGGAATGCTGAGTATCCCATTATTTTTAGATGAAGACCTAAACCATTTTTAAAATTATTTATTCATTTATTTAATTTATTTATTTTGGCTGTGCTGGGTCTTAGTTGCGGCATGCAGGATCTTCGTTGAGTAATGTGGGCTTCTTAGTTGCGGCCTGCATGAGGGATCTAATTCCCTGACCAGGGATCAAACCCAGGCCCCCGGCATTGGGAGTGTGGAGTCTACCCACTGGACCACCAGGGAAGCCCCAAGACCTAAACCATTTTAAGTATTAGGTAAGTGTTATGCCATAAAGCTGAAGAACAAAGATGTACCCAGGTTGCTAACACTAGAATAAGTTAAACAATTTTTTTGAAGATGAAGAATGTTTAAATATGAGCAAAACCCACAGAACACTGATACACAGTCATTTAATTTTTAACTTCTTAATGAAATTTTGCTGCAGTGATAGATAATTAGGGACCCACTGAAATAATCAAGAATTTACACAGGATGAAGAATAATTCTACTGTGTACTTTGGGAAATTCTCCAGGATACTATCCTCATACCTTGTTTATTTGTTTTGTTGTTTTGTTTTGTTTTTATTTCACACACTCAGCCTGAGCAATCTCAAATACACACTTCAGCTTCAACTACCAGGTTTATGCTAAGGATTCCTACATCTGCATCTAAAACTCCCAGTTTTCTCTCCTAAGCTTAAATTCTACTTAATATCTCCCCCCTGCTTGTCCCAATGCCGTCTCATAACATCTCTAAATCTGAATTCTTCAACTCTCTCCATTCTGTCCTCTTTTTATATGTCCCCCATTCTGCTGAGTGGCGTCATTATCCATCCTGTCGCCTAAGCCAGAAACTAGGGAATGATCCTATATTCTTCTTTCTCAAATATCCCCTGGCACATAATCAATCATCAAGTTCTGAATTTCTCTTGTACCTACCCTATTCTCTCCATCTCCATTGCCACTGCCTTAGGGCAAGCCCTCATCATCTCTCACTTGAATTATTTCAATAATTCCTTTCTTGCTTACAGTTTTCACACTCTTCAATATATCCTCCAAACCATCTGCAGAATCATACTTTTAACACACAACCTTAGTCATTTCATTTTCTTCTCAAAATTTATTTGGTGTTCCACTGAAATATAAGGCTTTTCATGATATAGATTCTGTATGTTCATCTATCCACATTTCCAGCAACCTTCCCCTTCCTACTTTACACTAATCATCTTGAACTGTTAAGATTTCCTCACACATACCATCCTGCCTCATGCCTACATGCCCCTACATATAGCGTATCCTCTGACTCCCATGCCCTCCATTTATTTATACTTGTAAAGTCCTATTCATCCCTGTAGTCTGGGCACAAATGCTACCTCCTCTGAAAAGCCTTTCCTGACAGCCCAAGCAATAAGGTGCTCCATCCTCTATGTCACCAATGTCCTTTTTTTATTTTTTTTATTTTTCAAACATCTTTATTGAAGTATAATTGCCTTACAATAGTGTGTTAGCATCTGCTTTATAACAAAGTGAATCTGTTATACATATACAATATGTTCCCATTTCTCTTCCCTCTTGCATCTCCCTCCCTCCCACCCTCCCCATCCCACCCCTCTAGGTGGTCACAAAGCACCGAGCTGATCTCCCTGTGCTATGTGGCTGCTTCCCACTAGCTATCTATTTTACATTTGGTAGTGTATATATGTCCATGACACTCTCTTACCCTGTCACATCTCACCCCACCCCCTCCCCATAACCTCAAGTCCATTCTCTAGTAGGTCTGTGTCTTTATTCCCGTCTTGCCACTAGGTTCTTCATGGCCTTTTTTTTTTTTTTTTTTTTTTCCCTTAGATTCCATATATATGTGTTAGCATACTGTATTTGTTTTTCTCTTTCTGACTTACTTCACTCTGTATGACAGACTCTAACTCCATCCACCTCATTACAAATACCTCCATTTCATTTCTTTTTATGGCTGAGTAATATTCCATTGTATATATGTGCCACATCTTCTTTATCCATTCATCTGTCGATGGATATTTAGGTTGCTTCCATGTCCTGGCTATTGTAAATAGAGCTGCAATGAACATTTTGGTACATGACTCTTTTTGACCTATGGTTTTCTCAGGGTATATGCCCAGTAGTGGGATTGCTGGGTCGTATGGTAGTTCTATTTGTAGTTTTTTAAGGAACCTCCATACTGTTCTCCATAGTGGCTGTATCAATTTACATTCCCACCAACAGTGCAAGAGTGTTCCTTTTCCTCCACACCCTCTCCAGCATTTATTGTTTCTAGATTTTTTGATGATGGCCATTCTGACCGGTGTGAGATGATATCTCATTGTAGTTTTGATTTGCATTTCTCTAATGATTAATGATGTTGAGCATTCTTTCATGTGTCTGTAGGCCATCTGTATATCTTCTTTGGAGAAATGTCTATTTAGATCTTCTGCCCATTTTTGGATTGGGTTGTTCGTTTTTTTGTTATTGAGCTGCATGAGCTGCTTGTAAATCTTGGAGATTAATCCTTTGTCAGTTGCTTCATTTGCAAATATTTTCTCCCATTCTGAGGGTTGTCTTTTGGTCTTGTTTATGGTTTCCTTTGCTGTGCAAAAGCTTTTCAGTTTCATTAGGTCCCATTTGTTTATTTGTGCACTTATTTCCATTTCTCTGGGAGCTGGGTCAAAAAGAATCTTGCTGTGATGTATGTCATAGAGTGTTCTGCCTATGTTTTCCTCTAAGAGTTTGATAGTGTCTGCCCTTACACTTAGGTCTTTAATCCATTTTGAGTTTATTTTTGTGCATGGTGTCAGGGAGTGTTCTAATTTCATACTTTTACATGTTCCTGTCCAATTTTCCCAGCACCACTTATTGAAGAGGCTGTCTTTTCTCCACTGTATATGCTTGCCTCCTTTACCAAAGATAAGTTGACCATATGTGTGTGGGTTTATCTCTGGGCTTTCTATCCTGTTCCATTGATCTATATTTCTGTTTTTGTGCCAATACCAAACTGTCTTGATTACTGAAGCTCTGTAATACAGTCTGAAGTCAGGGAGCCTGATTCCCCCAGCTCCATTTTTCGTTCTCAAGATTGCTTTGGCTATTCGGGGTCTTTTGTGTTTCCATACAAATTGTGAAATTTTTTGTTCTAGTTCTGTGAAAAATGCCAGTGGTAGTTTGATAGGGATTGCATTGAATCTGTAGATTGCTTTGGGTAGTAGAGACATTTTCACAATGTTGATTCTTCCAATCCAGGAACATGGTATATCTCTCCATCTATTTGTATCATCTTTAATTTCTTTCATCAGTGTCTTATAATTTTCTGCATACAGGTCTTTTGTCTCCTTAGGTAGGTTTATTCCTAGATATTTTATTCTTTTTGTTGCAATGGTAAATGGGAGTGTTTTCTTAATTTCACTTTCAGATTTTTCGTCATTAGTGTATAGAAATGCAAGAGATTTCTGTGCATTAATTTTGTATCCTGCTACTTTACCAAATTCATTGATTAGCTCTAGGAGTTTTCTGGTAGCATCTTTAGGATTCTCTATGTATAGTATCATGTCATCTGCAAATAGTGACAGCTTTACTTCTTCTTTTCCGATTTGGATTCCTTTTATTTCTTTGTCTTCTCTGATTGCTGTGGCTAGGACTTCCAGAACTATGTTGAATAATAGTGGTGAGAGTGGGCAACCTTGTCTTGTTCCTGATCTTAGTGGAAATGGTTTCAGTTTTTCACCATTGAGGACAATGTTGGCTGTGGGTTTGTCATATATGGCCTTTATTATGTTGAGGAAAGTTCCCTCTATGCCTACTTTCTGCAGGGCTTTTATCATAAATGGGTGTTGAATTTTGTCAAAAGCTTTCTCTGCATCTATTGAGATGATCATATGGTTTTTCTCCTTCAATTTGTTAATATGGTGTATCACACTGATTGATTTGCGTATATTGAAGAATCCTTGCATTCCTGGGATAAACCCCACTTGATCATGGTGTATGATCCTTTTAATGTGCTGTTGGATTCTGTTTGCTAGTATTTTGTTGAGGATTTTTGCATCTATGTTCATCAGTGATATTGGCCTGTAGTTTTCTTTCTTTGTGACATCTTTGTCTGGTTTTGGTATCAGGGTGATGGTGGCCTCGTAGAATGAGTTTGGGAGTGTTCCTCCCTCTGCAATATTTTGGAAGAGTTTGAGAAGGATAGGTGTTAGCTCTTCTCTAAATGTTTGATAGAATTCGCCTGTGAAGCCATCTGGTCCTGGGCTTTTGTTTGTTGGAAGGTTTTTAATCACAGTTTCAATTTCAGTGCTTGTGATTGGTCTGTTCATATTTTCTATTTCTTCCTGGTTCAGTCTCGGCAGTTTGTGCATTTCTAAGAATCTGTCCATTTCTTCCAGGTTGTCCATTTTATTGGCATAGAGTTGCTTGTAGTAATCTCTCATGATCTTTTGTATTTCTGCAGTGTCAGTGGTTACATCTCCTTTTTCATTTCTAATTCTATTGATCTGAGTCTTCTCCCTTTTTCTCTTGATGAGTCTGGCTAATGGTTTATCAATTTTGTTTATCTTCTCAAAGAACCAGCTTTTAGTTTCATTGATTTTTGCTATTGTTTCCTTCCTTTCTTTTTCATTTATTTCTGACCTGATCTTTATAATTTCTTTCCTTCTGCTGGCTTTGGGGTTTTTTTGTTCTTCTTTCTCTAATTGCTTTAGGTGCAAGGTTAGGTTGTTTATTCGAGATGTTTCCTGTTTCTTGAGGTAGGCTTGTATTGCTATAAACTTCCCTCTTAGCACTGCTTTTGCTGTGTCCCATAGGTTTTGGGTCGTCGTGTCTCCATTGTCATTTGTTTCTAGGTATTTTTTGATTTCCCCTTTGATTTCTTCAGTAATCACTTCGTTATTAAGTAATGTATTGTGTAGCCTCCATGTGTTTGTATTTTTTACAGATCTTTTCCTGTAATTGATATCTAGTCTCATAGCATTGTGGTCGGAAAAGATACTTGATACGATTTCAATTTTCTTAAATTTACCAAGGCTTGATTTGTGACCCAAGATATGATCTATCCTGGAGAATGTTCCATGAGCACTTGAGAAAAATGTGTATTCTGTTGTTTTTGGGTGGAATGTCCTATAAATATCAATTAAGTCCATCTTGTTTAATGTATCATTTAAAGCTTGTGTTTCCTTATTTATTTTCATTTTGGATGATCTGTCCATTGGTGAAAGTGGGGTGTTAAAGTCCCCTACTATGATTGTGTTGCTGTCAATTTCCCCTTTCATGGCTGTTAGTATTTGCCTTATGTATTGAGGTGCTCCTATGTTGGGTGCATAAATATTTACAATTGTTATACCTTCCTCTTGGATCGATCCCTTGATCATTATATAGTGTCCTTCTTTGTCTCTTGTAATAGTCTTTATTTTAAAGTCTATTTTGTCTGATATGAGAATTGCTACTCCAGCTTTCTTTTGATTTCCATTTGCATGGAATATCTTTTTCCATCCCCTCACTTTCAGTCTGTATGTGTCCCTAGGTCTGAAGTGGGTCTCTTGTAGACAACATATATACAGGTCTTGTTTTTGTATCCATTCAGCCAGCCTGTGTCTTTTGGTGGGAGCATTTAATCCATTTACATTCAAGGTAATTATCGATATGTATGTTCCTATTCCCATTTTCTTAAATGTATTGGGTTTGTTATTGTAGGTGTTTTCCTTCTCTTGTGTTTCTTGCCTAGAGAATTTCCTTTAGCATTTGTTGTAAAGCTGGTTTGGTGGTGCTGAACTCTCTCAGCTTTTGCTTGTCTGTAAAGGTTTTAATTTCTCCATCGAATCTGAATGAGATCCTTGCTGGGTAGAGTAATCTTGGTTGTAGGTTTTTCTCCTTCATGACTTTAAGTATATCCTGCCACTCCCTTCTGGCTTGCAGAGTTTCTGCTGAGAGATCAGATGTTAACCTTATGGGGATTCCCTTGTGTGTTATTTGTTTTTTTTCCCTTGCTGCCTTTAATATGTTTTCCTTATATTTAATTTTTGACAGTTTGATTAATATGTGTCTTGGCGTGTTCCTCCTTGGGTTTATCCTGTATGGGACTCTCTGTGCTTCCAGGACTTGATTAACTATTTCCTTTCCCATATTAGGGAAGTTTTCAACTATAATCTCTTCAAAAATTTTCTCAGTCCCTTTCTTTTTCTCTTCTTCTTCTGGTACCCCTATAATTCGAATGTTGGCACGTTTAATGTTGTCCCAGAGGTCCCTGAGACTGTCCTCAGTTCTTTTCATTCTTTTTTCTTTATCCTGCTCTGTAGTAGTTATTTCCACCATTTTATCTTCCAGGTCACTTATCCTTTCTTCTGCCTCAGTTATTCTACTATTGATCCCATCTAGAGTATTTTTAATTTCATTTATTGTGTTTTTCATCATTGCTTGGTTCCTCTTTAGTTCTTCTACATCCTTGTTAAATGTTTCTTGCATTTTGTCTATTCTATTTCCAAGATTTTGGATCATCCTTACTATCATTATTCTGAATTCTTTTTCAGGTAGACTACCTATTTCCTCTTCATTTGTTAAGTCCAGTGTGTTTTGAGCCTGCTCCTTCATCTGCTGTGTGTTTTTCTGTCGTCTCATTTTGCCTATCTTACTGTGTTTGGGGTCTCCTTTTCACAGGCTGCAGGTTCGTAGTTCCCGTTGTTTTGGGTATCTGTCCCCAGCGGCTAAGGTTGGTTCAGTGGGTTGTGTAGGCTTCCTGGTGGAGGGAACTAGTGCCTGAGTTCTGGTGGATGAGGCTAGATCTTGTCTTTCTGGTGGGCACGTCCACGTCTGGTGGTGTATTTTGTGGTGTCTGTGGCCTTATTATGATTTTAGGCAGCCTCTCTGCCAATGGATGGGGTTGTGTTCCTGTCTAGCTAGTTGTTTGGCATAGGATGTCCAGCACTGTAGCTTGCTGGTCGTTGAGTGAAGCTGGGTCTTGATGTTGAGATGGAGATCTCTGGGAGATTTTTGCCATTTGGTATTACGTGGAGCTGGGAGGTCTCTTGTGGACCAGTGTTCTGAAGTTGGCTCTCCCACCTCAGAGGCACGGCCCTGATGCCTGGCTGGAGCACCAAGAGCCTTTCGTCCACACGGCTCAGAGCAAAAGGGAGAAAAAATAGAAAGAAAGAAAGAAAGAGGCTATAATATAGTGAAGTAAAATAAAGCTATTGTAAAGCAAAGCTATACAGACAAAATCTCACCCAGAAGCATATACATATACACTCACAAAAAAAAGGAAAAGGGGAAAAATTAATATCTCCTGCTCCCAGAGTCCCCCTCCTGAATTTGGGCTGATTCGTTGTCTATTCAGGTATTCAGCAGATGCAGGCACATCCAGTTGTCTGTGGAGCTTTAATCCGCTGCTTCTGAGGCTGCTGGGAGAGATTTCCCCTTCTCTTCCCTGTTCGCACAGCTCCTGGGGTTCAGCTTTGGATTTGGACCCGCCTCTGCGTGTAGGTCGCCTGAGGGCGTCTGTTCCCCGCCCAGACAGGGCGGGGTTAAAGGAGCAGCTGCTTCGGGGGCTCTGGCTCACCCAGGCCGCGGGGAGGGAGCGGTACGGAGGAGGCGGGGCGAGCCTGCGGCGGCCGAGGCCGGCGTGACGTTGCACCAGCTCGAGGCGCGCAGTGCGTTCTCCCGGGGATGTTGTCCCCGGATCCCGGGACCCTGGCAGTGGCGGGCTGCACAGGCTCCCGGGAGGGGAGGTGTGGAGAGTGACCTGTGCTCACACACAGGCTTTTTGGAGGCGGCAGCAGCAGCCCCAGCGTCTCACGCCCGTCTCTGGGGTCCGCGCTGATCGCCGTGGCTTGCGCCCTTCTCTGGAGTTCGTTTAGGCGGCGCTCTGAATCCCCTCTCCTTGCGCGCAGCGAAACAAAGAGGCAAGAAAAAGTCTCTTGCCTCTTCGGCAGCTGCAGACCTTTTCCCGGTCTCCCTCCCGGCTAGCTGTGGTGCGCCAACCCCTTCAGGCTGTGTTCACGCCGCCAGCCCCAGTCCTCTCCCTGCGATCCGACCGCAGCCCGAGCCTCAGCTCCCAGCCCTGCCCGCCCCGGCGGGGGAGCAGACAAGCCTCTCGGGCTGGTGAGCGCCGCTCGGCGCCGAGCCTCTGTGCGGGAGTCTCTCCGATTTTCCCTCTGCGCCCCTGTTGCTGTGGGATCCGCGCTGATAGCCGCGGCTCGCGCCCTTCTCTGGAGTTCGTTTAGGCGGCGCTCTGAATCCCCTCTCCTTGCCCGCCGCGAATCAAAGAGGCAAGAAAAAGTCTCTTGCCTCTTCGGCAGCTGCAGACTTTTTCCCGGACTTCTTCCGGGCTAGCTGTGGTGCACTAAACCCTTCAGGCTGTGTTCACGCCGCCAGCCCCGGTCCTCTCCCTGCGATCCGACCGCAGCCCCAGCCTCAGCTCCCAGCCCCGCCCGCCCCGGCGGGGGAGCAGACAAGCCTCTCGGGCTGGTGAGCGCCGCTCGGCGCCGAGCCTCTGTGCGGGAGTCTCTCCGATTTTCCCTCTGCGCCCCTGTTGCTGTGGGATCCGCGCTGATAGCCGCGGCTCGCGCCCTTCTCTGGAGTTCGTTTAGGCGGCGCTCTGAATCCCCTCTCCTTGCCCGCCGCGAAACAAAGAGGCAAGAAAAAGTCTCTTGCCTCTTCGGCAGCTGCAGACTTTTACCCCGGACTCCCTCCCGGCTAGCTGTGGTGCGCTAACCCCTTCAGGCTGTGTTCACGCTGCCAGCCCCAGTCCTCTCCCTGCGATCCGACCGAAGCCCGAGCCTCAGCTCCCAGCCCCGCCCGCCCCGGCGGCTAAGCAGACAAGCCTCTCGGGCTGGTGAGTGCTGCTCGGCGCCGAGCCTCTGTGCGGGATCCTCTCCGCTTTGCCCTCCGCACCTCTGTGGCTGCGCTCTCCTCCGTGGCTCTGAAGCTTCCCCCCTCCGCCCCCCGCAGTCTCCGCCCGCGAAGGGGCTCCTAGTGCGTGGAAACCTTTCCTCCTTCACGGCTCCCTCCCACTGGTGCAGGTGCCGTCCCTATTCTTTTGTCTCTGTTATTTCTTTTTTCTTTTGCCCTACCCAAGTACGGGGGGAGTTTCTTGCCTTTTTGGAGGTCGGACGTTTTCTGCCAGCGTTCAGTGGGTGTTCTGTAGGAGCAGTTCCACGTGTAGGTGTATTTCTACTGTATCTGTGGGAAGGAATGTGATCTCTGCGTCTTACTCTTCCGCCATCTTCTCTCCTCCTCCACCAATGTCCTTTTTTAGCAACAGTATATACCTCTATTTTAGCAATACACTTACTCTATTGTAATTTGTTGAAATAATAAGCAAATGAATCAAACTAATAAATACCCGTAGAGAAAAAGGTTAAAACAAAAACTAAACATTATTTAAAAATTAATGGCTAACAATGTAGAGATAAGAAATTGGAAAACACGTAGAAAGGTATAGTGTAACACAATGAAGAGTAATCAATATTCAGCAGAAGAGAAATGTATATACAAATCTGAACATGAACTCAGACAGAGGTTAAAAATTATCTAGGGAGGTTAAATCTAAGGAAATGAATGCAGACATTTAGAGAGAAATCAGTAGAAAAGAAAAAAGATTATCCATATTTTGAACTTAGAATTTTAAAAAGTGCCATTCTCTTCCACTTCCACAGCCAACAGTGTTTGAAATGAATAGAGAAAAATACCTGAAGAGAAAGTCAAAGACAGAAAAAAGAAGACACTTTGAAAAAGTGACTTGGAAAAGCAATCACTCTCTTGCTAGCCTTAACTAGATGGGCTATATTTTACCCAGGTTATCTGCTGGCCAACACACACCTGCAGAGAATATTTAGTACTGATAGAAGCATTGATACCGAACAACAAGCCCTGCTGCCAGAAGATGTAGAAAATCTAATATTTATCTAAATTAACTATGACATCTTTACAGAATACCCTGGGTCATTGCCAAAGAATTGTTCTGTTACCCAAAAATACATTATTAACAAGAATGATGACAAACAGAAGATAAACACTGAAAAGCACATGGACACTTTTTTACAATATGAGTTTTTATTAAAGCTTTTCCAATCGCATGCACTTTCTGTTTTTCTGTGATATCAGAGGAACCACAGCAATACTGAGGAAACAAAAGCTGGAGGAATCATGCTCCCTGATTTCAGACTATACTACAAAGCTACAGTAATAAAAACAATATGGTAATGGCACAAAAAAACCAGACACATAGATCAATGGAACAGAATAGGGAGCCCAGAAATAAACCCATGCACATGTGATCAATTAATGTACAATAAAAGAGGCAAAAATATAAAATGGGGAAAAGACAGTCTTTTCCATGAGTGGTCTTGTGAAAACTGGAAAGCTACATGTAAAAGAATGAAATTAAAATATTTTCTCACACCATATACAAAAATAAAGACAAAAGAAATTAAATACCTAAATGTAAGACCAGAAACCATAAAAATCCCAGAAGAAAACATAAGCAGTACACTCTTTGACAAAGTCTTAGCAATATTGTTTTGGATCTGTTTCTTCAGACAAGGGAAACAAAAGCAAAAATAAACAAATGGGACCTAATTAAACTTTAAAAACTTTTGCACAGTGAAGGAAACTCAATAAAATGAAAAGACAGCCTACTGAATGGAAGAAGATATTTGCAAATGATATTTCTGATAGGGGCTTAATATCCAAAATATATAGAGAGCTCATATAGCTCAATAAAAAGATCAAACAACACAATTAAAAATGGGCAGAAGATCTGAATAGATATTTTACCAAAGAAGACAAGCAGATGGCCAACAGGCACATGAAAAGATGCTCAACATCACTAATCATCAGAAAAATGCAAATAAAAACCATAATGAGATATCACCTCACACTTGTGAGAATAGCTATCATCAAAAAGACAACAAATAATAAATGCTTGTGAGGATGTGGAGTAAAGGGAACACTAGTACACTGTTGGTGGTAATGTAAATTGGTACAGCCACTATGAAAAACAGTATGGAAGTTCCTCAAAAAGTTAAAAATGGAACTACCATATGAGCCAGCAATTTCACTTCTCAGTATATATCTGAAAAAAATAAAAGCATTGATTCAAAAGATAGAAGCACCCCAGTGTTCACAGCAGCATAATTTACAATAACCAAGATATGGAAGAAACCTAAGTGTCCATCAACATATAAATGGATAAAGATGCTGTGATATATATATATGTATATACATAACTATAAAAAAGAATGAAATTTTGCCATTTGCAACAATGTGGATGGACCTGGAGGATATTATGCTTAGTGAAGTAACTCAGAGAAAGACAAATATTGTATGTTTTCACTTATATGTGGAATCTAAAAAATAAAACAAATGAACAAAACAAAAGAGAAACAAACTCAGAGATACAGAGAAAAAACTAGTTCTTACCAGTGAGGAGAGTGGGGGGGGGGGTAGATAGGGGAAGGGGATAAAGAGGTACAAACTACTAGGTATAAAACAAGATACAAGGATGTGATGTACAGCACAGGGAATATAGATAATATTTTTAATTATAGTTGATTTAAATGTTACACTAGTTTCAGGTGTACAACACAGTGATTCAATATTTTTATAGATTATATTCCATTTAAATTTACTGCAAACTAATGGCTATATTTTGTGTAGTATGGACATTTTGACAATATTAATTCTTTTAATCATGAACATGATATATGTTTCCATTTCTTTGTATCATCTTCAGTTGCCTTCATCAATATTTTATAGTTTTCAGAGTATAGGTCTTTCACCTCCTTGTTTCAGTTTACTGCTAGGTGTTTTATGCTTTTTGATGCAATTATAAAAGGGATGGTTTACTTGCTTTCTCTTTCTGATAGTTTATTGTTAGTGTGTAGAAAACTAACAGACTTCTGTATGCTAATCTTGTATCTTGCAACTTTATGGAATTCATTTATTCTAATAATACTGGACAGTTTAGAGTTTTCTGTATATTGTATTATGTCATCTGAAAATAGTAACAGTTTTACTCCTTCCCTTCCAAACTGGATGAATTTTGTTTATTTTCTTGTCTGATTGCTGTGGCTAGGACTTCCAGTGTTAAGTAGAAGTCATGAAAGTGGGCATCCTTGCCTTGTTCCTGATTTTAGAGAAAAGGCTTTCAGTTTTTTGCAGTTGAGTATGATGTTAGTTGTGGGCTTGTCATAAATGGGCTTTATTATGTTGAGATATGTTCCCTCTATACCAACTTTGATGAGAGTTTGTATCAAGAATGGATGTTGAATTTTGTCAAATTCGTTTTCTGCATCTATTGAACAGATCATGTGATTTTTATCCTTCCTTTTGTTAATGTGGAGTATCACACTGATCAATTTGCAGGTAATGAACCATCTTGGCATCATTAGAATAGATACCATTTAATCATGGTGCGTGATCCTTTTTCTTTATTGTTGAACTTGGTTTGCTGAACTTTGTTGAGAATTTTTGCATCTATATTCATCAGAGATATTGGCCTGTAATTTTCTTTTCTTCTAGTGTCTTTCTGTTTGGTTTTGGTATCAGGGTAATTGTGACCTCATAGAATGAAGTTGGGTGTGTGCCATCCACTTCAATATATTGGAATAGTTTGAGCATATAGTTATTACCTCTTCTTTATATTAATAGAATTCCCCTTTGAAGTCATCCAGTCCTGGATTTTTATTTGCTGGGAGTTTTTTTTTTTTATTACAAATTCAATTTCACTATTAGTGTTCAGTCTATTGAGACTATCTATTTCTTCTTGATTCAGTATTGGAAGGTTGTATGTTTCTAAAAATTTGTCCATTTTTTTTAGGTTGTCTAATTTGTTGGCATATAACTTCATTATATTCTCTTATCATATTTTGTATCTCTGTGATATCAGTTGTTATTTCACCTCTTTCATTCTTATTTTGTTTATTTGGGTCCTCTCTCATTTCTTCTTGTTGAGCTTGGCTAAAGGTTTATCAATATTTTTTTTCAAAATAAACAACAGCACTTGGTTTCATTGGTCTTTTTTTTTTTTTTGGTCTTTATTTTATTTACTTTCTCTCTGATCTTTATTATTTCCTTTCTTCTCATGACACTGAATTTTGTTTTTTTCTTTTTCTAATTCCTTTAGATGGTAGGTTAGGTTGTTTATTTGAGATTTCTCTTGTTTCTTGAGGTAGGCCTGCCTCACTATAAACTTCCCTCTTAGAACTGCTTTTGCTGGTCCCATAGATTTTGGAAAGTTTTGTTTCCATTTTCATTTGTCTCAAGGTATTTTCTGATTTCTTCTCTGATTTCTTCATTGACTCATTAGTTTTTTAATAACATGTTGTTTAGTCTCCATATGTCTGTACTTTTTCCATTTTTCTTCCTGTAATTGATTTCTAGTTTTATACCATTGTGGTTGAAAAAAAAAACTTGATATAATTTCTATCCTCTTAACACATTATTGACCAGAGATGTATTAGTACGTCTTTTGTTACCTGAACATTATTGACCAGAGACGTATCAATACACTTTTAGAAAGTGATACAATTAACATCACTGTGTGAAGTTGTTAGAGCTTAAACTTGATCAAGGTTCATTATACAACTTATGATTGTCGTTATCATTCACATTTTGCTCCATTAGGTTTTTGTTCCAACTTTGTGTATGTTACAAACACAAGGTTATTCCAGTAAAATTTTCAAAAATGACACATCGTGGAATTTATGTGAAGAAGAATTTTTCAGTGAATTTTATGCAGATACTTTCTCTGATTTTCTGAGTGACATATACCCTAGTGTCTCAGAAGTTGATAGTTCTTCAGAATAGAGTTCTGATTCAGATGATGTGAATATTAGACCAACAAAAAGACAAAAAACTTAGTGATTGATTCTGATGCAGAAAGTGAAAATGAAACTCACTGTGCTGGAGAATGCTCCTTTGCTTCTACAGAAGAGTGGATTGAAGACAACATTTCACCAAAATTAGAAGACTTTACAGGTGTGTCAGGTGTAACTATTGAATGTAATAACCCACAAAGTGTTACTGAATTAGAATTAATTTTTCATAACGACTTTTTCAAGTTGGTCACTTCTCAAACAAACTTGTATTACCAACAGAATGAAAAATCATATAAAAAGTATGATAAGCCTTTAAAATGGACTGATGTAACCAATAGCGACATGAAGAAGTTTCTTGGATTAATAATTTTGATGGGACAAATAAGAAAGTCACACTGGAAAGAATATTGGTTGACTGATCCCTTATTTGAAACACCTGTCTTTCCAAATATTGTGACCAGAAGAAAGTTTGAAGAAATAATGACATTTCTTCACTTTAATGATAACTCGGAAACTCCATTGCCTGCAGACAGAATTTCAAAAGTTAAACCTCTTTTGGATTATTTTCTACCAAAAGTTCAATCAATCTATATACCCAAATAAGAGCTATCCCTTGGTGAGGCAATGATAAAGAGGAGAGGACGACTTAGATTCAAATCCTATAATCCTGGAAAACTTACAAAATATGGAATTTTGGTCAGGATGGTTAGCGAAAATGAAACTGGATATATATGCAACATTGAGATTTACATGGGTAAAGGAAAGAAACTGCAAGAAACAGTATTATCAGTCCTACAACCTTATCTTGGTTCATGGCACCATATTTACCAAGACAATTAAGACAAAAACAGTGTCCACATCTGAAATATTGTTGAAAACTAAAACCAGAGTTTGTGGGACTCTGAGAGAATCATGGTCTACCAAACCAATTAAAGGAGAAATCTAAAAATCTACAGAGGGGAGAAATGGCATTCATATATGGAAAGACAAGAGGCTAATCCCCATGGTGACAATTATTCATGACACCTCCATAGTATCTACAGGAAAGGAAGACAGGAGGACTGGCCATCAGATAACTAAGCCCACTTGTGTATTAGAGTATAATAAATATACGAAAGGAGTTGGTTGATCCAATCAATATCTGGAAAACTTCAATATCCTCCAGAAAACTCGAAAATGGTATAAGAAAGTGGGTTTCTGTTGATATTTGAGTAATTGCAGTTTATTCAATACATTTAAAATTTATTGTAACCCTAATGCACAGAACAAAATGACTTACAAGCAATTTTTGTTAGCAGGAGGTAGAGAATGGATAACTGACCATTCTGGTGAATGCAGTGGTAGTCCCACACCTGGTCCTTCTTGTGGCATTTCTAAAAGAGCCCCCCCCAAAGATCCACCTTGTCGACTATAAGGTTAAAAAAAAGAACATATTCTAGAAGAAATAATACCCACAGGACTAAAAAAAAAAAATGCCACCAGAAAGCATAGAGTCTGCTCTTCCAGGAGAAAGTGCAGTGAAACCTGGTATATTTGTAATAGATGTTCTGTTCCCCTGCACAGAGGTGCCTGCCATATTGCCTACCACACTCTTAATGAAATATTAGAATGCTTTAGTAAGACATGTACAAAGTTTCAAATAAATACATTAAGTGCAAAAAAAGTTGTTGATATTTACTCAAACATGAGTGTTTCAATATTCACTTACATAACAAATTGCCAGCCACAGGCATTAGTTTCTGCAAAAGTCCCCCAGTCAATAATGTGTTAAGTTTGTTGAGACATGTTTTGGGCCTAGCATGTGATTTTTCCTGAGAATGTTCCATGTGCACTTGAAAAGAATGTGTATTCTATTGTTTTTGGATGAAATGTCCTGTAGATATCTATAAGTCCAACTGGTCTAATGTGTCATTTAAGAGAATTGTTTCCTTATTGATTTTCTGTCTGGATGATCTGTCCTTTGGTGTAAGTGGGGTGTTAAAGAAGCTGCTTTTATTGTATTATTGCCAATTTCTCCCTTTATATCCTTTAATGTGCTTTATATATTTAGGTACTCCTGTATTAGGTGCATATATGTTAATAAGCATTACATCCTCTTCTTGTATTGATCCTTTTATCATTATACATTGCCCTTCTTTGTCTCTTCTTAAGGTCTTTGTTTTAAAGTCTATTTTGTCTGATAAAAGCATTGCTATCCCTGCTTTCTTTTCATTTCCATTTGTGTGGAATATCTTTTTCCATCTCCTCCTTTTCAGTCTGCTTGTGTCTTTAGCTATGAACAGAGTCTCTTCTAAACAGGATATAGATGGGTCCTGTTTTTTAACCAATCAGCCACCCTATGTCTTTTGATCAGAATATTCAGTCCATTGATATTTAAAGTGATTATTGATAGGTATGTACTTACTGACATCTTGTTACTTATTTGTGTTTCTTCTCTGTTCTTCTTCTTTAAACACAGTCTAAATGATCTACACTTTTTTTACTCCCCTTGTACACATTTTGTGTCTTTGATGTCATATTTTACATCTTCATGTTTATCCCTTTACTGTTTATTGTAATCATAGTTGATTTTATTTATTTTCTTTTACTCTTTGTACTAGCTGATTGAAGTGGTTGATCTTCAGCCTTTACTATATGTATCTTTTGCCTCTTCTAGTAGGATTTTTCTTTTCCTATAGATATTTATTTCTTGCTATATCCTTTACTTTTTGACTTAGAAAAGACATTTTAATATTTATTTTAGGGTAGATTTCACATGAATGAATTATTTTAGTTTTTGCTGGAGAAGTTCTTTATCTCTCCTTCAATTCTAAGTGATAATCTTTCTGGTGGAGTATCCTAGGTTGCAGGTTTTTCCATTTTGGCACTTTGAATATACCATGCCACTCCCTTTGGCCTGCAACATTTCTGCAGAAAAATCAGCTAATGGCCTTATGGCGGTTCCCTTTTATATGACTTTTTTTTCTCTTACTGCCTTTAGAATACTCCTTTTACCTTTAACTTTTGCATTTTAATTATAATGTGTCTTGGTGTGGGTCTGTTTGTGTTCCTTTTGTCTGTGACTCTCTGTTCTTCCTGTACCTGAACATCAGTTTCCTTCTTCAGGTTTGGGAAATCTTCAGCCATAATTTCATCAAATACATTTTCAACATCCTTTCTCTTTCTCTTCTCCTTCTGGGACCCCCATAATGCAAATGTTGGTATGCTTGATGTTGTTCCAGAAGTCTCTTTAACCACTGTCATTTTAAAAATTTGATTGTCTTTTTGTTGTTCTGATTGGGTGATTTCCATTATTCTATCTTCCAGATCACTTATGTATTCTTCTGTATCACTTAGTGTGCTGTTAATTAATTCCTTTTTCATTTATAATATTCTTCAGTTCTGACTGATTATTTTTTATATTTTCTAGTTTCTTGTTAAATTTTCACTGTGCTTATCTATTCTTTTCCCTAATTCAGTTAGCATTCTTATTACTAATGCTTTGAACACTTTATCTGGTAAATTATATTTTTCTGTTTCATTAATTGTTTTTTCAGGGGTTTTCTCTTGTAATATCAATTGAAATAAATTCCTCTGTCTTCTCCTTTTGCTTAGCTTTCTCTGTCTTTATGAAATTAAGTGAAACAGTTACTTATTGTGCTCTTGAAGGGGTGTCCTTATGTGGGAGCATCACTATAGAGTCTGCATGTGCCCAGTGGATTTGGTGAGAGAGCTAGATTGGACGTGTGCATGAGTCACATCTTTCCCAGTGTATGCTGGCAGCTATCACCTTTGTAGGAAGTGGGGCTGGAGATGGAGGGGTTAGGGCCAGAGCCAGGTGTGATTTGGAGCTTCTCTTCTCCTCAGTAGCCAGCACCAGACTATTGATTGCAGGAGTGGGTCCCAAGTTACTGGAGAAGAAGCCCTGGGTGTCAAGTCTGAGCCAGCTCTGCTACTTTTAAGTGTGTACTCTCCACCTCCGAGCACCAGCACCCTCGCCCCAGAGGGGAGCAGTGCTTGAGCAAAAGGGTCTGCTGTGGGTTTTTGGCATGGGTCTAGGCATAGCTTGTGGTGGCTCTGGCCACATTCAGAGACCCAGACTTCCTCTGCTGCACTGCCTGCATAAGTGCCAGTAATGGCTGTCCCTATGCTGCTCAGATGCTGCTCGAGGTCTGAGCTGCTTTTGTCCCTCACAGTTGATCTCTCCTCTAAGCTATGGCAGTCCTTGCCCAAGTGTGGAGGTCATGAAGCAAGTGGGTCTGGAACAGGCACTCATCTCAGGCTGGGGCACATTCCAGAATGATCATGGGAAACCGACCAGCATCCTATGCAGTTTCAATCCTCCCTCTCGGCTCTGTTTCAGGAGCAAACAAGTGTGTGCACATTCCTCATAAATGAATTCCAGGTTTCCCACAGCCCTTTTGTTAGTCCCACTGGCCCTCCAACTAGCCAAGGGGACTCATCTTCCTAGTGTCAGACTCCAAGACTGGGGCATCCAATATGTGGCTCAAACCACTCACTCTACAGGGATGATCTTCACCCATGTAATTGCCCTCCTCTTCTTATGCCTCCTAGGGGCACAAGTCCTGACTTGATCGCTTCGCTTCCCTTCCTACTCAATTCCGTGTGGATCTTTCTTGCAGCCTTGGTTGTACAGGAGTCTTTTTGCAGTCTTCAGTTAGTTTTCAGTGAGAATTGTTCCGCATTCAGATGTATTTTTGATGTGTTTGTGGGGGTAGGTGAGTTCCATGTCCACCTACTCCACCATCTGGATCCCATCTTAGTGGAGATTCAAGAGGGAAACTGCCACAGGAACCAGTGCTGGAGTAGGAAAACTGGAACTGTAATTGATGAATTGCTGAAGGCTCAATGTAGACAACTCTGAGACTTAAAACCTCCAGGAAGAACCAGTCCTGATTCAGTATTAGAGCAGGTTCCTTACAATATTGTGAGATTTACCTCCAGGAATTTGGCAAGGATTCTACAGTAAATATTGGAGAAAATCCCTCCTGCTTCCCAGAAGAAGAAGGGAAAAAGAACCATTTTGAAAAATCATAGCCAATATTTTATAATAACTTTTAAAAAATGGTGAGAGGAGTCAAAGTTATTTAACTTGAGGAATTTTTGAGGAAACAAAATGTTAGTCTGAATATGAAAAAAGAAGGAAGAAAGAAGGGGACAAAGGAAGGAAAGGGAAAGAAGGAGAATATTCACAGCAGGTATCAATAGCTGCCCTGAAATATTTAGAAGGCCATTTTGTTGAAAAAAAAAAAGGATTTAGGATTTGTCTGTAGGACACAATGAGACAAAATTAAGACTAACAAATTATTGTTACCCTAGAAATATATTTCAGGTCAATTTGAGGAAGGCCTCTTGAATAATCATAGATCTATAAAGAGATGATGAGTTTACCTCAGTCATAGGTTAAGGGTCCACTCAGTAGGATATGGGAAAGGCAAAATGAATATTAGATGAAATGGTAGAGGGACATCTTTAAGGATTATTTCATCCCTGAGATACTCCAACTGTTTCATTTTCTTTTAATGTAGCTAGTATGCATCATTCATTAATTTTTGAATGCTGATATGCTTATTTCTCTAAATTAAGTTAAAACTGGCTTGAGAACACATTTGTAAATTAGCAGAAAGTCCAACATCTTTTGTTTGGAGCTCCCATTTTCCTTGTATTGGCCAAGAACTCCAAGGTTTACAGTTTGAATGAGGAGGTTTATTTAATTTCCACACTTAAACAGAGAGAGCTCGGGTGTCCAATGCTTCTGTTACTATCACTGCCTTTGTTTCTTCCTACTACATAGAATCACTATTCAACAATGATCTTCCATAACTGACCTCTGTTGCAGGTCTACATTGAAGGAATGCCTCACTGGTCTCAGCTGTCCAGTACAAGCCAGTATTGTCCTTCAAGTTTAGATGATTCTAAGGGTACAATTTTCACTGTCCTAAAAATGTCCCAAGATATCTCTCATTGGTTTTCCAGGGTTACAGTTTTTAGACCCCTAATCTTTCATCTTCTCCAATCCATTCCCCTCTAAAACTACGGCTACTGATAGAATCACCTGTCTAGATGTGTTAAGGTTGTTAACCTTTGAGAACTTTCATCTGGTATTCCTATTTCCAGGCTAGTAGATACACACCAGAAATCAGGCAGATTTTCCTTTATAACTCTTAAAATACAAAGAATCTTATTTCGTTATCTTTTTCAGATAGTAGGGCTACTACCTCCCCTTTTTAAATTGGCTTCCTTAAATTTTAATACTTTCTTCTCAGAGGATTATTAATAAACTTAGTGGCTAAAAGATAATTTATAATTCTAAGGAAAACAACCAGTGAACTAAGTTTCTGACTTGCTAGATTGGGAGGTGGGGGTCGGTATTCTAAGTTTGGTCTCTAGCATAAATACTCTGCTACATTTAGAAACCTATCTGGTTAAAACCATATCTCCTCTTTATAATAAAAGATACTTTTATTAGAAATTCTACCTTTGTCTTTAGAGTTAGGCAAAATTATTTTTCTCTAAATGAACTTTCCAAATATTTCCACCTATCACCAATTAAAGTGTTTATTTCTGCAATAACTGCTTTCAAGCAGGGAGACAAACAGTACTGAAAGATAAAAATATGCTGTGCTTTGGAATTAGAATGATAAAAGATTAAACAGATATTAGGACATTTAGAAAGAGAGCAAGGGCAGATATTAAAGATTTTGTAATTATCTCCCTATCAACCATCTGATACTGATCTTGGTAAATATCCTGACTTTTATTCAGCTATTCATACCTCTCCCATCAGCCCTTGTGCTTTGGAAGAAGACAGCTCCATCTCTGGCCTCTAGGATAGATCATGTGAATTAGGCCTAAGGTAATTAGCATAACATCGTTTATTGCCAACAGTTATTTTTAGGGGTAAGAATATGCCCAATTCAGTGCAATAAGTAGGTAAGCATACTATATATATTAGAATCTAAGTAATTCAATAGGGCACATTTAAGAGAGAAAAGGGGATGCTGCTAATAATTATACCAAAACATGAGGCATAAACTGGAACTGCCCCAAACTAGAACATATGAAAACCCAACTAGTAAGATATAAGACAAAGTTTCCTGGGAACTTCTGAGAAACGAGTTCCCTGGATCTGCAGAGAAAATTTTGAGGAGTTTATTTATCCATGTCTGTATGTTATTTCCTGCTTGAACATTCTGTTATTTCTATTCATTTGCCTTAGGTATTAGAAAGATAAATGAAAAAAAAATTAGATCCATTCAAAATTACCTTGTTTAAATTAGCCAATTAAATGATTTCAAATTTCTTAACAAGTAAATAACATTCTATTAACTTTACTTAGTCCAAATTTTGGTAGATAAGCACTCTGGTATTTTGAAAACTTTCTTTTATGATGGAAGATAAAAGGTGTAAAATTGGCACTTTTGCCTTCTGCATCTCAAAACAAACAAAACAAAAATGAAAACATTTTATACATATTATATTAGTCATAGGTGTGACCATGCCTGTAAATGATTTTCTGCTAAAGATAATCATATAGCCATGCCACTAATCTGAGCAATTGTAAGAATCCCTGAAGGAAACTGGGTCAAGTTTTAAGTTTCACCTGACTTATAGCCAACAAATAGGGAAAGGAGGTAAAAAGAACAAGAAGTTGTTAAGAAAAAGAGTAACATTTTCCTTTTTTTTTTCATTATTAACTATCTTTGACTTCAATCAGTGAATTGAGCTCAGTTCTGGAAAAAAAAAATTCCTACAAGGCATACAATGCCCAATAACTTCCTCCTTCATGCTTAATAATCTTGTATATGAAGAACCAATCTAATTTGTGAAAACAAATTGCTCCTTGGGGATGTTATTTCAACCCACACTGAATATATTATTCATCTTAAAAGTAGCAATAAAGATTATAAAAGATGCAATTCATTATTTTTCTAACTGTTTCATGATTCCATTGGGAGGTGAGGCTTAAATCTCATACAGGATGTCTACCTTAATTAGATTGCTTTTGAAATCAAATACAATATAATTTTAACATAAAAATTTCACTCAAGGGAAACAGTTCATTTTCAAAGACAATTAATGAAATTTAAGGCAAAATATTTTGGTAAGAGTAATACAGAACATATAAGTTCTGGTCAGCATTAAAATTACCACTAGAGGCTTCAATAGTGGATTCTTCTTTTAATACACTAGGACATCATATTAGCTTTCAAGATTGGGAAAAGACTATAGAAAGACATTATAATTATGCCAGAACATACAAATATAGATGATAATATCTAAACTTAAAAACAATGGAGCATACCAGGAAATACATTGGATTACTTGGAGCCTTTTGGCCTAAATCCTTGACTTGGTTCTACTAAGAGATTACTGTGCAACTTCTGACAGTTGCCTTGGAATTTTTCCCCATTCAACCATAAAAGACACTTCATTCACCTTGAATTTGCCCAACTAATCAAATCCAGTATTCATGACCTGACTCCAAACAAACTGTTCAGCCCTATCTCCTACTACTTCTCTTCACACACTTAGCTAAATAGAAAAACTTGCTATTCCTAGCATACAACCCATGTTTTCTAAAGTCTATGTTTTTATTCACATTAATCCTTCTGCTTCATATTCCTTTTCACTCTTTCTCTCTCTCAATCATGTATACTTAAGTCTGACCATCCTTCAAGAATCATCTCTTCCAGGATGAATTCTTCTCTTTATCCTCTTATAAAAGAGCAGTTATTCCATGATTTGAACCTTTCATATGACTTTTTATAACCCATCATTGTCTCTTTATATATCCTATTTCACTGGTATCTTGGTGAAATCAAAAGATCACTCTTCTCATTTGAAAATAAAGGAGATTCTTGTCCAGATTCACAGTAACCAACTGTGTAACCACAGGTAAGTAACTTAACTTCTCTGAGCCTATAAAATGGGTATAGTAAAATAGGTGGTCTCTAGGGCCCCTCCTGTATCTTTAGTAGTATGATTCTGTTATACCTTAAGCAGCTTAAGGGCCATATCTGTGGCTTCAGAAACAAATCCAGTGTTTTGCATATAGCAAGCATAGTAAGGATTTAATAACTGAAGAAGTTAACCCATAAAATGGAGATATTAATATCTAATTTTGTCAGTATTACGATGATACCAGGATGAATTAGATAATTTAGATGAAAGCCTTTTCAGATGAAAGAATTATGCAGTTGGTGAGCTAATTTAATGTCTTACTTTAACTCCTAAGTGAAATCAGCTGTTACAAATAGTGTCAAATTATGGGGTCTTTAAATTATTTAAACAAATGTACAAAAACATCTTTCTGTATGAACTAGAGACCAGAAATTATAAGGAATAATGGAATGTATACCTTTCTTTCTTTTTTTATTGGGGCAATATATATATATATATATATATATATATATATATATGATTTATGATTTTAAGCATTTTTAAGAGTATAGTTCAATGTTATTATGTCCATTCATACTGTTGTGCAAACATTACCATTATCTATCTCCAGAACTTTTGCATCATTTCAAACCAAAAGTCTTTATTCATTAAACAATAACTCTCCATTTTCCCGTCTCTCCAGTCCCCAGTAGCCAACATTCTACTGACACTTTCTGTCCCTACAAGTTGACTATTCTGGGAAAGTCATAAAAATAAAATCATATATTTATCCTTTTTTACCTAGCTTATTTTACTGACCATAACATCTACAAGGTTCATCCATTATGTACCATATTTGTGAATTTTATTCTTTTTTTTAAATTCCTTTTTAAATACTATTCCATTATGATAAAAAGCTGAAAGCTTTTGTTCTAAGATTAGGAACAAGACAAGGATGCCCACTCTCACCACTTGTTTTTTTCAACATAGTATTGGAAGTCCTAGCCAGAGCAATTAGGCAAGAAAAAAAAAAGAAGTCATTTAAATTGGAAAGGAAGAAATAAAACTGTCACTATTTCAGATGACATGATATTACATATAGAAAACCCTAAAGACGCCACCAAAATCTTTTAAAACTAATCAACAAACTTCAGTAATACAAGATAAAGAAATCAATATACATAAACTGTTGCATTTCTATACACTAATAATAAACTATCAGAAAGAGAAATTAAGAAAACAATCCAATTTATAATTTTATCTAAAAGAAAAAAAATACCTAGGAATACGTTTAACCAAAAAAGTGAAAGACCTATATACTGAAAACTATAAGACATTAATCCAAGAAATTGATGAAGATACAATATTGTTAGGTACAATATGTACAATATTGGAAGAATTAAGATTGTTAAAATGTCCTTACTACTCAAAGCAATCTACAGGTTTGATGCAATTCTTATCAAAATTCTAATGGCATTTTTCACAGAAATAGAACAAACAATCCTAAAATTTGTATGGAACCACGAAAGACAAAATTGTTGGCATCATGCTCCCTGACTTCAAACTATATTACAAAACTATAGTAATCCAAACAGTATGTTACTGGCATGAAAAGATGCATAAATCACTGGAACAGAATAGAGAGCCAAGAAATAAACCCACATATATATGGTCAATTAATTTACAAGTAAGCCAAAAATATATAATGTGGAAAGGACAGCCTCTTCAATAAATGATGTAGGGAAAACTGAACAACCACATGCAAAAAATGAAACTGGACAACTATCTTACTCCATACACAAAAATTACCCCCCAAATGGATTAAAGGCTTGAATATAAGACCTGAAACCATAAAACTCCTAAAAGAATGCATAGATATTAAGCTCCTAGACATCAGTCTCAGCAATGATTTTTTTGGATTTGACACTAAAAGCAAAGGCAACAAAAGTAAACAATTGGGATTACATCAAACCAAAAAGCTTTTGCACTTAGAAGGAAGCCATCAACAAAATGAAAAGGCAACCTACTAAATGGTAGAAAAGATTTGTAAATCATATAGCTGAAAAGGTGTTAATATACAAAGTATATAAAGAATTTATACAACTCAATAGCAACAAACAAACAAAAACCCAAATAAGCCAATTAAAAAATTGTCAGAGAGGGCTTCCCTGGTGGCGCAGTGGTTGAGAATCTGCCTGCCAATGCGGAGAACACGGGTTCGAGCCCTGGTCTGGGAGGATCCCACATGCCGCGGAGCAGCTCGGCCCGTGAGCCACAATTACTGAGCCTGCGCGTCTGGAGCCTGTGCGCGGCAACGAGAGGCCGCGATAGTGAGAGGCCCACGCACCGCGATGAAGAGTGGCCCCCGCTTGCCACAACTAGAGAAAGCCCTCGCACAGGAACGAAGACCCAACACAGTCATACATACATACATACATACATACATAAAAAGAATGTAAGCAGACAAGAATATCATTAAAAAAAAAAAAAAAAATTAAAAAAATTGTCAGAGAATCTGAATAGATATTTTTCCAGAGATGACATACAGATGGCAAACAGGTACATAAAAAGATGCTCAATATCACTAATCATCAGGGCAATGCAAATCAAAACCACAATGAGATATCACCTCACACCTGTCAGAATGACTATTATCAAAAATACAACAAATAATAAGTGTTGACAATGATGTGGAGAAAAAGGAACCCATGTGCACTTTTGGTGGGAATGTAAATTAGTGTGGCCACTACAAAAAAACACTAAAAAATTTCCTCAAAAAATTAAAAATAGAACTAATTTAGGATCCAGCCATTCTACTTCTGGGTATTTATCCAAAGAAAATGAAAACACTAATTCAAAAAATTATACATACCCCCATATTCATTGAAGCCTTATTTATAATAAGCAAGACATGAAAACAATCTAAGTGTCCACCAACAGATGAATGGATAAAGAAGATGTGGTATATATACACAATGGAATATTATTCAACCATAAAAAAGAATGAAATCGGAGGAGTGACCATGATGGCAGAGTAGGAAGAGCATGAGCTCACCTCCTCCCATAGGCACACCAAAATTACAACTATTTACAAAACAAGTATCCATGAAAACAACCTAAAGACTAGCAGAAAATATTTTCCACAACTAAAGATATAAAGAAGGAACCACAATGAAATGGGTACTAGGGGCAGAGACACAGTAGAGTAGAGATACACACCTGGGTAGGGGACCCACAAATGGGAGAATAACCACAATTGCAGAGGTTCTCCCAAAGGTTGAGGTGTCTGAGCCCCATATTCGGCTCCCTAGCCTGGGGGTCCTGCACCAGGAAGAAGAGCTCCCAGAATGTCTGGCTTTGAAGGCCAGCAGGACTTGCACATGGGAGAGTTGTAAGGCTGTAAGAAATGCTGACTCTGCGCTTAAAGGGCACATGCAAAATCTTGCATGCTCCAAGACACAGTGCAGAAGCAGTAATTTGAAAGAAGCCTGCATCAGACCCACTTGCTGAATTTCGGGGTCTTCCAGGGAGGCAGGAGGTTGCTGGGACTCCCCCTGGGGACACAGATGCTGGTGGTAGCCATTTTGGGGAGCTTGTTCAAACACAAGGATGCTGGTGCTGGCAAGTAACATTTTGGAGTCCTCCCTCTAGACTATTAGCACTGGGACACAGCCCCACCCAAGAGCCAGTCCCAGAACACCCCAGGCCTAGCAATCAGGTGTGTGAGACCCCAGCCCCACACTCCAGTGGACTGAAACTAGCCCCAGGCTTCCCCAAGCCTTTCAGGAGGCTGCCCAGGGACCCAGTACTGTCCACCAGCAAGCTAGGACCAGCCTGGATACTCCCCAGGCCATGTCACCAGCAGTACTGGGACCCAGCCTTGTCCACCAGCAGGCCAGCACATCCCCCAAATTTCAAGGCCCTGGTCCTGCCAACTACTGGGCCAGTACTAGCCCCAGGACACCCCAGCACCTGCAGCCAGCCACTCTGGGACCAAGCCCTGCCCACCAGAGAGATGGCGACATCCCCAGAACCCCCAGGCACCAAAGCCAACTACTTTGGATACCCCATACCCCACAGCCAGCCATGCTAGGATCTGGCCTCACCCACCAGCAGGCCAGCAGCAGCCCCAGGCCCCACAGCCAGCTGCCCTGGGACCTGGCCCTAACCACCAGCAGACTGACACCCAATCCAGGATTCATCAGGCCATGCAGACAGCCATGCCAGGACACAGCATCACCCACCAGTGGTCAGCAGTCTCTACATGAGGCAAATCTTGATAGCCAACCAGGCTGGGGACCAGCCATATCAAAGAGTGTACTCACAATATACAGCCCCATCACAACAGAAAGTCCCACTCAGTCCACAGAATGGGCACCCCTAGACCATATAGCTCTGGTGAGCAGAAGGGAGTGTGCTGCTGGGCCCCATAGGATATCTCCTAAATAAGGCCACTTCTCCAAGATTGGGAAATAGAACTGACCTACCTAATAATACAAATAAACAGAGAATTAGGCAAAACGAGGCAACAAAGGAATATGTTCCAAATGAAGGAATAAGATAAAACACTGGAAGGAAAAATGTGCAACGTGGAGATAAGCAATCTACCCAATAAACAGCTCAAGGTAATGATTTTAAAGATGCTCAATGAACTCAGGAGAAGAATGGATAAGCACAGTGAGAAGTTTAACCAAGAGTTAGAAAATATAAAGAGGAACCAAACAGAGCTAAAATAACTGAGATAAAAAATGCACTAGTAGGAATCAACAGTAGCTTAGATGATACAGAGAAACAGATCAGTGAACTGGAAGACAGTAGTAGAAATCATGCAAGTTCAACAGAAAAAAAGAAAAAATAATTTAAAAATATGAGGACATATTTAAGAGATCTCTGGACAATATCAAGCACACTAACATTCACATTGCAGGGATCCCAGAAAGAGAACAGAGAAAGGGGCAGACAACTTATTTGAAACTATAATAGCTGACAAATGTCCCCAACATGGAAGGAAACAGACATCCAGGTCCAGGAAGAAGAGAGAGTCTTAAACAACAACACAAAGATGTCCATGACAAGACACATAGTAATTAAAATGGCAAAAAATAGAGAATATTAAAAGCAACAAGGGAAAAGCAACTAGTTAAATAAAAATGAACTCCCATAAGACTGTCAACTGACTTTACAGCAGAAATGTTGTAGGCCAGAATGAAGTTGCACAATATATTTATAGTGATTAAAGGAATAAAAACATGCAACCAAGAATGCTCTACCCAGCAAGGCTATATCATCCAGATTTGAAGGAGAGATAGTTTCATAGACAAGCAAAAGCTAAAAGAGTTCAGTACCACTAAACAAACTTTACAAGAAATGTTAAGGTACTTCTCTAAGTGGAAAAAAAGACCACAACTAGAAATATGAAGATTATGAAAGAAAAAATCTCATTGGAAAGTTATAAAATATGATGTAAAAAAGTTAAACATGGGGGAGGGGGAGTAAATATGCATTTAGGATGCATTTGAACTTAAGACACCATCTACTTAAAATAATTATGTAAAAATATAAGTTACTATACATAACCTCATAGTAACCACAAATGAAAAATCTGTAATATATATCCCCATATCCCCTCCCTCTTGAGCCACAAAGCATCAAGCTGATCTCCCTGTGCTATGCAGCAGCTTCCCACTAACCATATAACTGATTCACTTTGTTGTACAACAGAGACTAACACAACATTGTAAAGCAATTATACTCCAATAAAGATATTAAAAAAAAAAAGAAAACATAAGCAGACCACACAGCCAGGAAAAAGAAAGAAAAATCTGTAATAGACGTACAAACAAAAAAGGAAAAGAAACCCTCAAACATATCACTAAACATAGCCACCAAATCATAAGGGAAGAGAGAAAAAGAAGAAGAAAGGAACAAAAAAGAACAACAGAAACGACCCCAAAGCAGTAACAAAATGGAATTAAGTACATGCCTATAAAGAATTACTTTAAATGTAAATGGTCTAAATGCTGCAATCCAAAGACAAAGCATGGCCAAATGGACAGAAAAACAAGACCCACATATATGCTATCTACAAGAGGCTCACTTCAGATCTAAAGACACAGACAAACTAAAAGTAAGAGAATGGAAACAAAATATTCCAAGAAAATAAAAATGAAAAGACACCTGGAGTAGTAATACATACATCAGAAAAAAAAATAGACTTTAAAACAAAGACTAACAAGAGACAAAGAAAGACATTACATAATGATAAAAGGGTTGATCCAACAAGAAGATATAACAATTATAAACATATATGCAAACAATATAAGAGCACCTAAATACATAAAGCAAATACTAACAAACATAAAAAAGGTATTGACAGTAACACAATAATAGTAGGGGACATTAACACCCTGCCTACATCAATGGATAGATCATCCAGACAGAAACTCAATACGGAAACGCTGCCCTTAATGACATATTAGATCAGATGGTATATATACATTATATTGTATTTATATATAGATATACATATTAGATCAGATAGTATATATATATATATGTATATATATATACACATATATATGTATATATATATAAAACATTCCATCCAAAAGCAGCAGAACACAAATTCTTTTTGAAGTTTGCATGGAATATTCTCCAGGATAGATCACATGCTAGGGCTAGGCCAAGTAAAAATGTCTCAGTAAATTTAAGAAGAATGAAATCATATCAGGCATCTTTTCTGATCATAACACTATGAGACTAGAAATCAACTATAAGAAAAAAATGCAAAAAAACCACAAGCATGTGGAGGCTAAACAATATGCTACTAAACAGCCAGTGGGTCACGGAAGAAATCAATGAGGAAATAAAAAAATACATGGAGACAAATGAAAACATAAACACAATGTTCAAAAATCTATGGGATAAGAAAACTAAAAATAGACCTACCATATGACCCAGCAATCCCACTACTGGGCATATACCCTGAGAAAACCATAATTCAAAAAGAGTCATGTACCACAATGTTCATTGCAGCACTATTTACAATAGCCAGGACACGGAAGCAACCTAAGTGTCCATTGACAGATGAATGGATAAAGAAGATGTGGCTCATATATACAATGGAATATTACTCAGCCATAAAAAGAAAGGAAATTGAGTTATTTGTAGTGAGGTGAATGGACCTAGAGTCTGTCATACAGAGTGAAGTAAGTCAGAAAGAGAAAAACAAATTCCATTTGCTAACACATATATATGGAATCTAAAAAAAAGAAAAAGGTTCTGACTAACCTAGGGGCAGGACAAGAATAAAGACCAGATGTAGAGAATGGACTTGAGGACAAGGGGAGGGGGAAGGGTAAGCTGGGACAAAGTGAGAGAGTAGCACTGACATATATACACTGCCAAATGTAAAATAGATAGCTAGTGGGAAGCAGCTGCACCACACAAGGAGATCATCTCAGTACTTTGTGACCACCTAGAGGGGTGGGATAGGGAGGGTGGGAGGGAGACACAAGAGGGAGGGGATATGGGGATATGTGTATACATATAGCTGATTCACTTTGTTATAAAGCAGAAACTAACACACCATTGTAAAGCAATTACACTCCAATAAAGATGTTTAAAAAAAATCTATGGGACACAGAAAAACCTGTCTTAATAGGGAAGTGTATAATGATACAAGCCTACCTCAGGAAACAAAAAATGTCTCAAATAAACAACCTAACCTCACACCTAAAGGAATTAGGAAAAGAAGAACAAACAAAACCCAAAGTTAGTAGAAAGAAAGAAATGATAAAGATCACAGCAGAAATAAATGAAAGAAAGACTAGAAAATAGAAAAGATCAATGAAACTTAGAGCTTGTTCTTTGAAAAGATAAACAAAATTGATAAACCTCTAGCCAGATGCATCAAGAAAAACAGAGAGAGGATCCAAATAAAATCAGAAGTAAAGGACCATAAGAGACTAATACAAACAATTACATGCCCCCCAAAGTAGACAACCTAGAAGAAATGGGTAAATTCCCAGAAACATTCAGTCTCCCCAGACTGAATCAGAAAGAAATACAAAATATGACAGATCAATTACCAGTAATGAAATTGAATAAGTAATAAAAAATAAATCTCCCAACAAACAAAAATCCAGGACCAGGCAGCTTCACAGCTTAATTCTATCAAACATTTTAAAAGGAGTTAACACCTACCCTTCTCAAACTACTTCAAAAAATTAAGAATGCTTCTGAACTGATCCTATGACACCAGCATCACACTGAAAACAAAACCAGACAAAGACACTACAAAAAAAGAAAACTACAGGCCAATATCACTGATGAACATAGATGCAAAGATCCTCTACAAAATATTAGCAAACTGAATTCAACAGTACATTAAAATAATCATAATAATCATACACCATGATCAAGTGTGATTTATCCCAGGGATGAAAGGATGTTTCAACACCAGCTAATCAGTCAATGTGATATACCAGATTAACAAATTGAAGAATAAAAATCATAGGATCATTTTGAAAGATACAGAAAAAGATTTTGATAAAATTCAGCATCCTTTTATGATAAAATCTCTCCAAAAAAATGGGTATAAAAGGAAAATACGTCAACATAATAAGGGCCATATATGACAAGTCTACAGCCAACTCATTTTCAACTTTGAAAACCTGAAAGCATTTTATCAAAGATCAGGAACAAGACAAGGATGCCCACTCTTGCCACTTTTATTGAATGTAGTATTGGAAGTGCTAGCCACAACAATCAGACAAGAAAAAGAAATAAAATGACCCCAATTTGGAAAGGAAGAAGTGAAACTGCCCCTGTTTGCAGATGACATGATACTATATGTGGAAAATCCTGAAGATGCCACCAAAAAACTATTAGAACTAATCAATGAACTCAGCAAATTTTCAGGATATGAGATTAATATACAGTAATCTGTTGTATTTTTATACACTAACAACAAACTAGCAAAAAGAGAAATTAAGAAAACTGTTCCATTTGCAATCTCATCAAAAAGAAAGAAAAAAATAACTAGGAATAAAGCTAACTAAAATATATTCTGTTCTCAGAAAAATATAAGACATTGATGAAAGAAATGTAAGATGACAGAAACAAATGGAAAGGTATACAATACTCATGGACTGGAAGAATTAATATTGTTAAAATGACCATAGGACCCAAGGAAATATCCAGATTCAATGTAATCCCTATCAAAATACCAATGGCATTTTTCACAGAACTAGAACAAAGAATTCTCAAATTTGTATGAAATTACAGAGACTTTGAATAGACAAAACAATCTTGAGAAAGAAGAACAAAGTCGGAGTTATCATGCTCCCTAATTTGAAACTATACTACAAATCTACAGTTACCAAAACAGTATGGTACTGACACAAAAACAGACACATAGATCACTGGAATATAATAGAAATCCCAGAAATGAACCCACCCTTTATGGTCAATTAATCTATGATGAAGGATGCAAGAATATACAGTGGGGATAACACAGCCTCTTCAATAAATGGTGCTGGCAAAATTGGACAGCTATGTGCAAAAGAATCAAACTAGACTACTTTCTCAGAATATACAAAAAAAAATTCAAAATGGATTAAACACTGAAGTGGAAGATATGAAACCATGAAAGCCCTAGAAGAAAACAGGCAGTAAGGTCCTTGACATCAGTCTTAGGAATATTTTTTTCGATATGTTTCCTCAGGCAAGGGAAACAAAAACAAAATCAAAGAAATGTGACTCCATCAAACTAAAATGCTTTTGCATAGCAAATGAAACTACCAACAAAATGAAAGGCCACCTACTGAAAGGGAGATTTTTTCAAATGATATATCTGATAAGGGGTTAATATCCAAAACATAAAGAACTCATACAACTCAACATCAAACAAACAAACAAACATAAAAAGACCCAATTAAAAAATGGGCAGAGGAGCTAAATAGAGATTTTTCCAAAGAACACATACAGATAGCCAACAGGTACCTGAAATATATTCAGCATCACTAATCATCAGAGACATACAAATCAAAGCCACAATGAAATATCACCTCAAACCTGTTAGAATGGCTATTATAAAAAATGAATAAATAACAAGTGGTGGTAAGGGTGTGAAAAAAATGGAACCCTGCTGCACTGTTAGTGGGAATATAAATTGGTAGAGCCACTATGGAAAACAGTATGGAGATTCCTCAAAAAACTAAAAATAGAAATACCATATGACCCAGCAATTCCACTCCTGAGTATCTGAAAAACAACAACAACAAAACCACTAATCCAAAAAGATATATGTACCCTATGTTCATTGCTGCATTATTTACAATAGCTAAGATATGGAAGCAACCTAAGTGTCCATTGATAGATGAATGGATATAGAAGATGTGGTATATATATACAACTGAATATTACACATCCATAAAAAAGAATGAAATCTTGCTACTTGCAACACCATGGATGGACCTACAGTATATTATGCTAAGTGAAACATGTCAGACAGCAAAAGACATACTGTATGATTTCACTTATATGTGGTATCTAAAAAAAAAAAAGAACAAACATAACAAAACAGAAACAGAGTCACAGATTCAGAGAACAAACAGGTGGCAATATGGTGAGGGAGATTAAGAGGTACAAACTTACAAACACAAAACAAATGAGTCATGGGCATGAAATGTACAGTGTGGGGAATATAGTCAAAAATAATGTAATATCTTTGTATGGTGACAGATGGTAACTAGACTTATCATGTTGATAATTTTGTAATGTATAGAAATATCAAATCACCATATTGTGCATCAGGAACTAACATAATGGTTTAGGTCAATTACACTTCAACAAGCAAACAAACAAAAACTCAGAAAAAGGGATCACATTTGTGATTTCCAGAGGTGGGGGGATCAAGGGAGGGACAACTGGATGAAGATGATCAAAAGATTCAAACTTCCAGTTATAAGATAATCAAGTACTAGGGATGTAATGTACAACATGATTAATATAATCATTAATATAACATTGCTGTATGGTAAATATGGAAGTTTTTAAGAGAGTAAATCTCAAGAGTTATCATCACAGGGAAAAATACTGTTTCGTTTGATTTTCTTTTTTATTTCATTGGAGTATAATTGCTTTACAATGGTGTGTTAGTTTCTGCTTTATAACAAAGTGAATCAGTTATACATATACATATGTTCCCATATCTCTTCCCTCTTGCATCTCCCTCCCTCCAACCGTCCCTATCCCACCGCTCTAGGTGGTCACACAGCACAGAGCTGACCTCCCTGTGCTATGCAGTTGCTTCCCAGTAGCTATCTATTTTACTTTTGGTACTGTATATATGTCCAAGCCCCTCTCTCACTTTGTCACATCTTACCCTTCCCCCTCCCCATATCCTCAAGTCCATTCTCTAGTAGGTCTCTGTCTTTATTCCCGTCTTGCCACTAGGTTCTTCATGGCCTTTTTTTCTTTTCTTTCTTTTTTTCCCTTAGATTCCGTATATATGTGTTAGCATACTGTATTTGTTTTTCTCTTTCTGACTTACTTCACTCAGTATGACAGACTTTAACTCCATCCACCACACTACAAATAACTCAATTTCATTTCTTGTTATGCCTGAGTAATATTCCATTGTATATGTGTGCTACATCTTCTTTATCCATTCACCTGTTGATGGACATTTAGGTTGCTTCCATGTCCTGGCTATTGTAAATAGAGCTGCAATGAACATTTTGGTACATGACTCTTTTTTGAATTATGGTTTTCTCAGGGTATATGCGCACTAGAGGGATGGCTGGGTCGTATGGTAGTTCTATTTTTAGTTTTTTAAGGAACCTCCGTACTGTTCTCCATAGTGGCTGTATCAATTTACATTCCCACCAACAGTGCAAGAAGGTTCCCTTTTTTCCACACCCTCTCCAGCATTTATTGTTTCTAGATTTTTTGATGATGGCCATTCTGACCAGTGTGAGATGATATCTTGCTGTAGTTTTGATTTGAATTTCTCTAATGATTAATGACGTTGAGCATTCTTTCATGTGTTTGTTGGCAATCTGTATATCTTCTTTGGAGAAATGTCTATTTAGGTCTTCTTCCCATTTTTGGATTGGGTTATTTGTTTATTTGTTATTGAGCTGCATGAGCTGCTTGTAAATTTTGGAGATTAATCCTTTGTCAGTTGCTCCATTTGCAAATATTTTCTCCCATTTTGAGGGTTGTCTTTTGGTCTTCATTATGTTTTCCTTTGCTGTGCAAAAGCTTTTAAGTTTCATTAGGTCCCATTTGTTTATTTTTGTTTTTATTTCCATTTCTCTAGGACGTGGGTCAAAAAGGATCTTGCTGTGATTTATGTCATAGAGTGTTCTGCCTATGTTTTCCTCTAAGAGTTTGATAGTGTCTGGCTTTACATTTAGGTCTTTAATCCATTTTGAGTTTATTTTTGTGTATGGTGTTAGGGAGTGTTCTAATTTCATACTTTTACATGTACCTGTCCAGTTTTATCAGCAACACTTATTGAAGAGGCTGTCTTCTCTCCACTGTATATGCTTGCCTCCTTTATCAAAGATAAGGTGACCATATGTGCGTGGGTTTATCTCTGGGCTTTCTATCCTGTTCCATTGAACTATGTTTCTGTTTTTGTGCCAGTACCAGACTGTCTTGATTACTGTAGCTTTGTAGTATAGTTTGAAGTCAGGGAGTGTGATTCCTCCAGTTCCATTTATCGTTCTCAAGACTGCTTTGGCTATTCGGGGTCTTTTGTGTTTGCATACAAATTGTGAAATTTTTTGTTCTAGTTCTGTGAAAAATGCCAGTGGAAGTTTGATAGGGATTGCATTGAATCTGTAGATTGCTTTGGGTAATAGAGTCATTCTCATAATGTTGATTCTTCCAATCCAAGAACATGGTATATGTCTCCATCTATTTGCATCATCTTTAATTTCTTTCATCAGTGTCTTATAATTTTCTGCATACAGGTCGTTTGTCTCCTTAGGTAGGTTTATTCCTAGATATTTTATTCTTTTTGTTGCATTGGTAAATGGGAGTGTTTTCCTAATTTCACTTTCAGATTTTTCATCATTAGTTTATAGGAATGCAAGAAATTTCTGTGCATTATTTTTGTATCCTGCTACTTTGCCAAATTCATTGATTAGCTCTAGGAGTTTTCTGGTAGCATCTTTAGGATTCTCTATGTATAGTATCATGTCATCTGAAAACAGTGACAGCTTTACTTCTTCTTTTCCGATTTGGATTCCTTTTATTTCTTATTCTTCTCTGATTGCTGTGGCTAACACTTCCAAAACTATGTTGAATAATAGTGGTGAGAGTGGGCAACCTTGTCTTCTTCCTGATCTTAGTGGAAATGGTTTCAGTTTTTCACCATTGAGGACGATGTTGGCTGTGGGTTTGTCATATATGGCCTTTATTATGTTGAGGAAAGTTCCCTCTATGCCTACTTTCTGCAGGGCTTTTATCATAAATGGGTGTTGAATTTTGTCGAAAGCTTTCTCTGCATCTATTGACATGATCATATGGTTTTTCTCCTTCAATTTAATATGGTGTATCACGTTGATTGATTTGCGTATATTGAAGAAGCCTTGCATTCCTGGAATAAACCCCACTTGATCATGGTGTATGATCTTTTTAATGTGCTGTTGGATTCTGTTTGCTAGTATTTTGTTGAGGTTTTTTGCATCTATGTTCATCAGTGATATTGGCCTGTAGTTTTCTTTCCTTGTGACATCTCTGTTTGGACTTGTTATCAGGGTGATGGTGGCCTCATAGAATGAGTTGGAGAGTGTTCCTCCCTCTGCTATATTTGGGAAGAGTTGGAGCAAGATAGGTGTTAGCTCTTCTCTAAATGTTTGATTGAATTCGCCTGTGAAGCCATCTGGTCCTGGGCTTTTGTTTGTTGGAAGATTTTTAATCACAGTTTCAAGTTCAGTGCTTGTGATTGCTCTGTTCATATTTTCTATTTCTTCCTGGTTCAGTCTCGGCCGGTTGTGCATTTCTAAGAATTTGTCCATTTTTTCCAGGTTTTCCATTTTATTGGCATAGAGTTGCTTGTACTAATCTCTCATGATCGTTTGTATTTCTGCAGTGTCAGTTGTTACTTCTCCTTTTTCATTTCTAATTCTATTGATTTGAGTCTTCTCCCTTTTTTTCTTGATGAGTCGGGCTAATGGTTTATCAATTTCGTTTATCTTCTCAAAGAACCAGCTTTTAGTTTTATTGATCTTTGCTATTGTTTCCTTCATTTCCTTTTCATTTATTTCTGATCTGATCTTTATAATTTCTTTCCTTCTGCTAACTTTGGGGTTTTTTTGTTCTTCTTTCTCTAATTGCTTTAGGTGCAAGGTTAGGTTGTTTATTCGAGATGTTTCCTGTTTCTTGAGGTAGGCTTGTATTGCTATAAACTTCCCTCTTAGAACTGCTTTTGCTGCATCCCATAGGTTTTGGGTCGTCATGTCTCCGTTGTCATTTGTTTCTAGGTATTTTTTGATTTCCCCTTTGATTTCTTCAGTGATCACTTCATTATTAAGTAGTGTATTGTGTAGCCTCCATGTGTTTGTATTTTTTACAGATCTTTTCCTGTAATTGATATCTAGTCTCATAGCATTGTGGGCAGAAAGATACTTGATATGATTTCAATTTTCTTAAATTTACCAAGGCTTGATTTGTGACCCAAGATATGATCTACCCTGGAGAATGTTCCCTGAGCAGTTGAGAAAAATGTGTATTCTGTTGTTTTGGGGTGGAATGTCCTATAAATATCAATTAAGTCCATCTTGTTTAATGTATCATTTAAAGCTTGTGTTTTCTTATTTATTTTCATTTTGGATGATCTGTTCATTGGTAAAAGTGGGGTGTTAAAGTCCCCTACTATGATTGTGTTACTGTCGATTTCCCCTTTTATGGCTGTTAGTATTTGCCTTATGTATTGAGGTGATCCTATGTTGGGTACATAAATATTTACAATTGTTATATCTTCTTCTTGGATCGATCCCTTGATCATTATATAGTGTCCTTCTTTGTCTCTTGTAATCGTCTTTATTTTGAAGTCTATTTTGCCTGATATGAGAATTGCTACTCCAGCTTTCTTTTCATTTCCATTTGCATGGAGTATTTTTCTCCATCCCCTCACTTTCAGTCTGTATGTGTCCCTAGGTCTGAAGTGGGTCTCTATTAGACAGCATATATATAGGTCTTGTTTTGGTATCCGTTCAGCCAGTCTGTGTCTTTTGGTGGGAGCATTTAATTCATTTACATTTAAGGTAATTATCGATATGGATGTTCCTGTTCCCATTTTCCTAAATGTTTTGGGTTTGTTATTGTAGGTGTTTTCCTTCTCTTGTGTTTCTTGCCTAGAGAAGTTCCTTTAGCATTTGTTGTAAAGCTGGTTTGGTGGTGCTGAACACTCTCAGCTTTTGCCTGTCTGTAAAGGTTTTAATTTCTCCATCAAATCTGAATGAGATCCTTGCTGGGTAGAATAATCTTTGTTGTAGGTTTTTCTCCTTCATCACTTTAAATATGTTCTGCCACTCCCTTCTGGCTTGCAGAGTTTCTGCTGATAGATCAGCTGTTAACCTTATGGGGATTCCCCTGTGTGTTATTTGTTGTTTTTCCCTTGCTGCTTTTCATATGTTTTCTATATATTTAATTTTTGATAGTTTGAATAATATGTGTCTTGGCGTGTTTCTCCTTGGATTTATCCTGTATGGTACTCTCTGTGCTTCCAGGACTTGATTAACTATTTCCTTTCCCATATTAGGGAAGTTTTCAACTATAATCTCTTCAAATATTGTCTCAGTCCCTTTCTTTTTCTCTTCTTCTTCTGGGACCCCTATAATTCGAATGTTGGTGCGTTTAATGTTGTCCCAGAGGTCTATGAGTCTGTCCTCAGTTCCTTTCATTCTTTTTTCTTTATTCTGCTCTGCAGTAGTTATTTCTACTATTTTATCTTCCAGGTCACTTATCCGTTCTTCTGCCTCACTTATTCTGCTATTGATCCCTTCTAGAACATTTTTAATTTCATTTATTGTGTTTTTCATCGTTGCTTCGTTCCTCTTTAGTTCTTCTATGTCCTTGTTAAATGTTTCTTGCATTTTGTGTATTCTATTTCCACGATTTTGGATCATCTTTACTATCATTATTCTGAATTCTTTTTCAGGTAGACTGCCTAATTCCTCTTCATTTGTTAGGTCTGGTGTGTTTTTACCTTGCACCTTCATCTGCTGTGTGTTTTTCTGTCTTCTCATTTTGCTTATCTTACTGTGTTTGGGGTCTGCTTTTCGCAAGCTGCACCTTTGTAGTTCCCGTTGTTTTTGGTGTCTGTCCCCAGTGGCTCAGGTTGGTTCAGTGGGTTGTGTAGGCTTCCTGGTGGAAGGGACTAGTGCCTGTGTTCTGGTGGATGAGGCTGGATCTTGTCTTTCTGGTGGGCACGTCCACGTCTGGTGGTGTGTTTTGGGGTGTCTGTGGCCTTATTATGATTTTAGGCATCCTCTCTGCTAATGTATGGGGCTGTGTTCCTGTCTTGCTAGTTGTTTGGCATAGGGTGTCCAGCACTGTAGCTTGCTGGTCATTGAGTGAATCTGGGTCTTCATGTTGAGATGGAGATGTCTGGGAGATTTTCGCCTTTTGGTATTACATGGAGCTGGGAGGTCTCTTGTGGACCAGTGTCCTGAAGTTGGCTCTCCCACCTCAGAGGCACAGCCCTGATGCCTGGCTGGAGCACCAAGAGCCTTTCATCCACACGGCTCAGAATAAAAGGGAGAAAATATAGAAAGAAAGAAAGAAAGAGGATAAAATAAAATAAAGTAAGATAAAATAAAGTTATTAAAATAAAAAATAAAAAATAATTATTAAGAAAAAAATTTTTTAAAGGAAAAAGACAAAAAGAAAAAACGGATGGACAGAATGCTAGGACAAAAGGTGAAAGCAAAGCTATACAGACAAAATCTCACACAGAAGCATACACATACACACTCACAAACAGAGGAAAAGGGGAAAAAATAATATATCTTGCTCCCAAAGTCCACCTCCTCAATTTGGGATGATTCATTGTCTATTCATGTATTCCACAGATGCAGGGTACATCAAGTTGATTGTGGAGCCTTAGTCTGCTGTTTCTGAGGCTGTTGTGAGAAATTTCCCTTTCTCTTCTTTGTTTGCACAGCTCCCAGAGTTCAGCTTTGGATTTGGCCCTGCTTCTGTGTGTAGGTCACCTGAGGGCATATGTTCCCCACCCTGATTGGATCAGGTTAAAGGAGCAGCTGATTAGGGAGCTCTGGCTCACTCAGGCCAGGGGGAAGGAGGGGTACGATATGTGGGGTGAGCCTGCAGCGGCAGAGGCCGGTGTGACATTGCAACAGCCTGAGGCATGCCGTGTGTTCTCCCAGGGAAATTGTCCCTGTTTCACGGGACCCTGGAAATGGCATGCTGCACAGGCTCCCAGGAGGGGAGGTGTGGAGAGTGACCTGTGCTCGCACACAGGCTTCTTGTTGGCGGCAGCAGCAACCTTAGCGTCTCATGCCCATCTCTGGGGTCCGCGCTGATAGCCGTGGCTCGCACCCGTCTCTGGAGCTCCTTTAAGCGGCGCTCTTAATACCCTGTCCTCATGCACCAGGAAACAAAGAGGGAAGAAAAAGTCTCTTGCCTCTTAGGCAGTTCCAGACTTTTCCCGGACTCCCTCCCGGCTAGCTGTGGTGCACTAACCCCTTCAGGCTGTGTTCACACCGCCAACCCCAGTCCTCTCCCTGGGATCTGACCGAAGCCCGAGCCTCAGCTCCCAGCCCCTGCCCTCCCCGGCGGGTGATCAGACAAGCCTCTCGGGCTGGTGAGTGCTGGTTGGCACCCATCCTCTGTGCGGGAATGTCTCCGCTTTGCCCTCCGCACCCTTGTTGCTGAGCTCTCCTCCATGGCTCCGAAGCTTCCCCCCACCCCGCCACCCGCAGTCTCTGCCCACGAAGGGGCTTCCTAATGTGTGGAAACCTTTCCTCCTTCACAGCTCCCTCCCACTGGTGCAGGTCCCGTCCCTATTCTTTTGTCTCTGTTTTTTCTTTTTCTTTACCCTACCCAGGTACGTGGGGAGTTTCTTGCCTTTTGGGAGGTCTGAGGTCTTCTGCCAGCGTTCAGTGGGTGTTCTATAGGAGCAGTTCCACATGTAGCTGTATCTCTGTTGTATCTGTGGGGAGGAAGATGATCCCCGCGTCTTACTCTTCCGCCATCTTCTCCTTATTTCTCTCTTAATTTTAATATAATCAACTTTATCATCTCTTTAAAAATAATGTTTTGTGTCTTAAGAGGTCCTTCTCCACCCCAAATTCAGGAATATATTCACCTATATTTCCTATTAAACATTATACCATTTTATTTTTTATATTTAAGGTATTTGATCCATTATCTAAAGTTACCTTTTGAATGGTGTAGAGATTCAATTTCAGTTTTTCCCTATGAATGACCATTTTTCCACCTGCTTGTATTGAATAGTCCTTTCTTTCCCTATTTATCTACAATGCTATATTGGATTTATATCAATGTTTTATACATGTGTGAGTGTGGGGAAATAAAACTTTCCAGATTTCTCAGTTCTTCCGTTAAAAAGCCCTAGCCTTCCAAGATATAAAAATATAAAGATAGAAAATATTTGTCTTGATTTCTCCTAGAAAGATTTTACTCCTCACATACTACAAGAATGATATTGTAGCCATTTGTCTGTTAATTGCGTTGATCCAAAAGAATAATAAAATGTCTCGTCTCTTCCAGAGAGGGTCAAATAGTCACAGTCCTGACGAGGTCCCTAGGTTAAGTCCCAAGGTTCCAGGAAGACTAGAACTCTATTTTCCTTGGTATTTACATGCCAAAGGGATGAAACCCAGAACTTGGCAACATCTCTGTGTTAAAAGCCAGAGACAGCTGTTGTTTATTTAGCCCTTAGAAAGATATATTTATATTCCAACAGGTGATGGTAAGAACCCAGGATCCTTTCTATCAAATCTCAAACAAGCAAAAGGGTATTTTTCCCCCTTTTTTTTTTCTTTTTTTCCTGAGGGGGTGGGTAGGAAAGAGGATGGTTATCTATCTCTTGTATATAAATGAAAAAAATTCATTGTTAGCCATCCCTTGTCTGTGGCAGGTAACTTGCCACCCCAGTAGGAAGAGTCCATAAGCTTTTGCATCACCTGTGGGTCTAAATGTGGGGACTGATGGCTACAGTGTTATTCTGGTTGTTCATCTGGTTGTATCAATAAGGAACTCTTTTTATCTGACCTAAGTGCCTTATGTTTTATATATATATAGCATATATAGTATAAATGTATCTATAGCATATATATGGTATACAATTATGCACCATATAATATATACTATAATTATATTATGTAATATTGTATAATTATAAAATATTTTATTAATTGTATTATATATTAATAACTATGTATACATATATAATTATTTTGCAAGTAGGATTGCTCCTAGTGAATTTAAGATTCTTTCTTTGTCGTGAAAGAATTTGGAGACAAAGCAGAGAGGTTAAGAAAGTAAAGTGAGAGTTTATTTGTGCAAGGATATGCTCTCAGAGGAAGAGTGGGCAGACAGGTGAGGAGCTGCTGCCCTGGGTTTTTTGGCAAGCTGGTTATGAGGGGTATACAAATGAAGGGGTGGAATATTCACTGGGGAAGGAGGAGTTTGGGGGTCATATTCCCTGATTTTCATCCCACCTCCATCTTCCCAAGGGGAGGAGGGATTATTGTACTTATTTAGCTTAGATCAGAAGTGTCATGGCGTCAGCGCATGATGGGTACTTCTTATTTGTAAGGCTAACTTTATTGTAATGAGAGCATAATGAGCAACAGGTTATATTCAGATGTAGGAGATTCCCGTCTTTCCCCACTTTTCTTTGTGTACTTCCAGGACACTTATCACCCAAAATGTGTGGTTTCCTGTCAGTGTGGAGGTTCCTGCTTTTCTTTGTCTGCCTATACATCCCCTCTGTTTACAAGATGTGTGATTTCCTGCCAGCTGGCCTCTGCCCCCATTTCTCTGCTCATACCTAGCTACCTGCCTGCCATAACAGGATAAATTATCAAACCCTTCACAGCTTTTTAAAAACATTGGGTCCCTTTCTCAACTCTATTCTATTCATAATAATTCCAGGTAGCTGGTAAAGCAAGTCTGCTGTGTTTTTCAGAAGTACCGTGGCTAATCTTGGAATTTAATTTTTCCATAAAATTTTATGACTAGCTTATCAACCTGCATGAAAAACTGTTGAAATTTTGATGGAATTGCACTAAATGTATATATTAAGGAAAATTGCTACCATTATGATACTGTCTTCTATCCTGAACAGGTGTCTCTCTCCTATTTAAGTTTTCCTTAATACATCAATATAATTTTATTATTTTCCCTGTAGAGATCTTCAATATCTTTGATTAGATATATATTTAAGGAATCATCATTTTTGACGCTGTTGTGATTTTTTAAATGATTCTAGTTGTAGTTTATGAAAATGCATTTGACTTTTGAATATTGATTTCTAGCTACCTAATAAAACCCTTCTATTCATTTTAATATTTTGTCTGTAGATTCCATTGGAATCTCTATGTCGCTAAGTATTTCATCTGCAAATAATGGCAATTTACCTCCTTTTTAATCTTTATGACTTTATTTTTCTTTTCCAGGTGTGCTGGCTAGATCTCCATTATAATGTAGAATAAAATTGGTGATAGTGGCAACCTTTGTATTGTGTCTGATTTAAAGTTTCTCAGTTCCCTCATTTTGATATATAATGCTTTATTATCATTTAGTTTTAAGTATTTTTAAATTTTTATTATGATTTTTCCTTTGACCTATAAATTAGAATTAAAATATTTTTCTAATTATATTAGATATTTAAATTTGTCTTATCATTATTAACTTCTACCTTATTTTTGTTAGGGGTCAAAATATAGTTTTTATATTATCTGTTCTTTCAAAATTTTTGTCTCAAATGTGTCTTTACAGACTCATCCTAGGTAACCGCAGTAAGTCACGCTCTTGTATAATCAATTCCACTTAAATGTGGATGGTACCTGTGACCTCTAAGCAACACTATATGGCCAGGGTGTTCGGCTATTGCTGCCTGATTCATTTATCTTATAAGGCAAAGATGAAGAGATTTTGAAGATGTAATTAAAGTCCCCAATTACTTGACTTTAAGTTAATCAAAGGGAGATTATCCTGGGTGGGCCTGACCTAATAAGTTGAGCCTTTAAAGAAGATCTAGAGGTTAGAGACTTGAAGCTGCAGAGAACCTCTCTCCTTGTTGGTTTTGAAGATGAAAGCTGTCATAATTTGTACAGCTATAAGGAAATGAATCTGCCAATTTTCAGAAGAGGTTTAGAAGTGACTTCTTCCCTACTTAATCCACCAGATGAGAATGTGGCCAAACCAACACCTTGACTTATTATGAAGCATTGAAAATTAATATATTTTGTGACCTAGTACATGTTCTATTTTTGAAAATGTCCCATATGTGCTTGAGAAGAATATATATTCTTTAATTGTTGGTTGAAAATTTCTGTATGTATCCAAGAGATAAAATTTATTGTTCTTCACAACCTTCCTCATCCCCTCTCCAGTTCAAAATAGCTTTTTGTATCTCCAGAATTTTTTTTCCAGTTTCCCTATATTTCCTATATTCTAGGATATTCATCTATGAAATTCCTCCATGGTCGAACTTAGTGGATAATGGAGTTTGAGTGATAGATATCTAGTATCTTGTGGTAAACTACCATCTTGGCAAGACAAAAATAACCTCTTTTCCACTCAACTGCCGGAATAATCATTTAAAACTCTAGATTTTAGCAGGTAAACTCTGTTTTAACATGTCAATGGATTCCCATGGCTCTAAAAATTAAAATCAAAAGTTTCAATAAATACTACAAGGCCTGGTTTGGTCTGGCCCCTGCTGATCTTTACAACTGTCTCATACTATTTCCCCCCTCACTCTCACATTTCTGCAAATTGCTGGAATTGGTCTTTCAAGTCCTCAATTGTGCCGTATTCTGTCCTATAACAGGGCTTTTACACATGCTATTTCCTCTGTCTGAAATGTTTTTCCCTCCCCTCTTCACCTAGTTAAATTCCGTTCATCTTTGAAATTTCAGCTTGAGACTCCTGATGGAATCCTTCTGTTAAGTTTTGGACTAGGTCAAATGCGCCTTTTCTCAGAGCATGCTGTACTACTCTTTCATAGCACTTGTCAAAGTTGCAGTTTTACATTTGAGTATTTGGTAAATGTCTGCCTACTCCTCTATATTATAAAGTCCATGAGGTCAAGGATGTTGTTTATCTTTGAACAGGATTGTAGTTCTATTGCCAGGCACTGTGTCTGTCATATAGTACTTTCTTGATCAATATTGAAATGAGGCAGAATCATTTAGTGGCAAATACCATGATTTTCAATTTCTGGTTCAAATCTAGTTCAACCAGTTACTGTGAGACCAAATTACTCAACATCCCTGTGCCTAAGTTTCTGAATCTGTAAAATGGGGATAATAATGGATCTACCTTATAGGATTATGTAGAGAATTAGATGAGTTATTACATGTAAAGAGCATTAAATGGTACCTGGCTCATAATAAATATTATAGTTCACTATTATTAAGTGAAATGAAATATACTTTCAGGTTTACAGGCTTATAACCTTATAATCTAAAATATAAACAAGTAAATATATATATATATATATGTATATATATATTTTTGATTTATAATATGGAGCTGATTGACCAAAATATAGAAAACTCTGTTGTTCCAGGAGGATTCTAGGTCACTATCAATTTGATCATCCTTTTACCATGGCAGGCTTACCTGATTGATGATTATGATGATGGTGCCAAAATATCTCACTTTGGAAGCCTCCTTGTAGGTTTATAAGTATGTTCATCATCTGATTCTCAAAACAACCTGGTCAAGGGGGTCTTTTTGTCATCTTCATTTTTTCAGATGGAGGAAATAAGGATCATAGAGTTTATTTTTTTCTTGGAGTAATAAAAAATGAAATTAGTATTTTCAATATTCATGTTAACATGTTACAAAGGAAAGGTTCTACCCTGTGCTATGTGGAGCACTGTGTAAAGGGAGCTTATAAGTAAAAGTGTAGAAAATATGCACGTCAACAAAAGACATTTCATTGGGCAGGTACTAAGGCAATTATTAATCTCTTACAAGTCCTTAGATTTATCTATTCTCTTTATTTTGTCTGGTCATTTACAGAGGCTAAAAGCTGGATGAACCTCTAAAATTGAATGCAATCTTTAAATCCGATGTACCTCTGCCTGAAAAATATTTTGTCCATGATTTGCTATAGTTATCATCACCTAATATCTTATTTTACTAAGTTCAAAACTCTTTTTAAGATGTTTAGTTAAAATAAGATGAGCTTGTGCTTGTATTTTGTTTTTTAAAAATACATTTCTTACTTGATAATATTATTTAAATCTACTTTCCCATTTATTTTCGTTATCTATTTCCACCTATTTTTTTCTCATATTCTGTTCTCACTTAAGGTTAGTCCATGGTGAAATATCCAACTATTTTTAACTTCTACATTTCCTTATTATTGCATAATTTATATACTCAAAATATGTTTTTCTTGCAAAATATGAAGCAGTAGGCTTCAGTTGGTAATTAGTTGCATTTCTTCTTTTCTAATCTGGTAGTGATTTTTCACTATCATCTGCGATTTCTCCCTAGAGTATGCCAAGAATGAAGAAGGTTAAAACACTGTTATCCTCATTGACTTGCTTAGGTCAGGCTCATGGGTGGGGAGCTGTTTTTTTTTTTTCAAAATACCACCCGAGTGGTTCATAATTATAATTTCCCAGAAATTCAAGTGAAATACAAATGGGATAATGGCAGAAACCTGTTCATCACTCTAAATTATAGTAATTTTCTAATCCAATGACCTCTACCACACACTGGCCACCACCCAAAGCATTTGTCACTGGTTTGCTTTTGGCTTGTTATTTTATTGTTGTTATGAATAGTTTATTGGTAGAGGACAAATGGTCATTTATTTTCACAATAATATAAATAGAGTCATACTGAATATTATAAGAAGCCAGAGAATGACTCTCCTTTTTATTACCTTCTACCATTCACCCTTTTGGAAAGATTATTATATTGTTCAATTTCCATCTACACTGATTGTGTAGAAGTCATTTTTCTTCCCCCCCCATGGAATTGCATGATGGTTTATTATAGGAATAAATAAGTTATAGGAAGGACTTTCAAAAAATATTTTTCCTCAATGCTTTCCCCTGTATTGCTTCCCCTCCTACCCTTGCTGACTTTGTCTGTCACCTCTTTTCCCACTATCAAGGAATGAATTACAAGGAAATCATGGTGGATGTTGTTACACAATCAGTAGAACATTGGAGTAGACCTAAACATTACAAAATACTTTTAGAGTCTGAAAGTGAGACGCTGTGGAAATGAGCAAAGATGGGCAATTTATTTTAACAGTGATAGCAAAGTAAAAAGTAGGAGTCAATGATAAACAGAAGGTATACAAAGACTGGCAATAAAACAACAGAGTAATGGTTTCATAGGCATTAAGAACAGAGGAAAAAAGAAATAGAAATTCACATAAATCCTTCTCTACAAAAAGGACCCAGGAGTTAGGAATACATTGAAATAAAAATTGAGACTACACATGAACTTGAACTAAAATAATTGCTTCACTAATTGCATGGGATGTAGGTGGGGGTAGTGAGTAACTAATTTTAATTTAATAAACATTTACTAACTACCTCTTACATGCAAAGCACTGACCTAAATTGCTGCAGGGAAGCAAATGAAATTAGAGACTTCCTATGCAATTCTAGGTGAAAAAGGTTTCAAGTATCAATCCCCAAAGTGTAATAAATGCTTATGCCTTCCCTATGGGTAATATCAGAGAGTTCAGAAAGTCAGTCTATTCTTTTACAAAGTTCCAAGTATCTCTCTCTTCCCAGTCTGTTATCCAGGGATATCTAAGTTCTTGTGAATATCTTTTTGTGAGATTGAGGGTAGGAAGAGTTGTTTTTATTGACCCTCCTTTTTATATTGTGCTGATTACAATCTAAGGGCTTTGGCTGCTGATAAATCAAGTGAAACAGGAAAGCTGAGTGACATCACCTGCTTTCTTGGAGATTCTTCAAAGGGAGATGCTCACTTCCAGGTGTTATTACAATCAGTGAAAGGGCTCCCTAACAAACTGGTGAGGGCTCTTTGAAATAAAGTTATTTTCTTTCATCCAGTCATGTATGAAAGTCTGTCCTAGGATGACAGGATAGGATAAGCTCTGGTGTCAGCTGCCTCATAGACATCAGGTAGTAGCAATATAGGATGCTTTACTCATTCTCAGAATGATCATACACAATCTATTATCAAGGGAGGTGTGGAACATTGCTAAAGGCATCAACAGCTCAGGACACCGTGAATAGCTGTGCAGTTATGCACCCACAACTCTAAAGGACATAGTTCATATCATAATCTTTGTAAATGTTGCCCCTTATGTAATCTTATATGGTGACCCTGGCAAAGCTACTTGTGAAAGTCTGGACTGAATTATGAAGTAGATTAGAGGCTGAGTCTTTTCCACAGGATGTTGCCATGGGTTCAGTGACAGACTTTTTTTTCTCTCTCTCTCTCTCTCTTTTTTTTAACATCTTTACTGGAGTATAATTGCTTTACAATGTTGTGTTAGTTTCTGCTGTATAACAAAGTGAATCAGCTATATGTATACATATATCCCCATATCCCCTCCCTCTTGCTTCTCCCTTCCATCCTCCCTATCTCAGCTTTCTAGGTGGTCACAAAGCACCGAGCTGATCTCCCCTTGCAACACAGTTGCTTCCCACTAGCTATTTATTTTACATTTGGCAGTGTATATATGTCAATGCTACTCTCTCACTTCGTCCCAACTTACCCTTCCCTCACCCTGTGTCCTCAAGTCCATTCTCTACAACTGCATCTTTATTCCTGCCCTGCCCCTAGGTTCTTCAGAACCATTTTTCTTTTTTTTGGTTCCATATATATGTGTTAGCATACGGTATTTATTTTTTCTCTTTCTGACTTACTTTACTCTGTATGACAGACTCTAGGTCCATCCACCTCACTACATATAACTCAATTTCATTTCTTTTTATGGCTGAGTAATATTCCATTGTATATATGTGCCACATCTTCTTTATCCATTCATCTGTTGATGGACACTTAGGTTGCTTCCATGTCCTGGCTATTGTAAATAGTGCTGCAATGAACATTGTGGCACATGACTCTTTTTGAATTATGGTTTTCTCAAGGTATACGCCCAGTAGTAGGAGTGCTGGGTCATATTGCAGTTCTTTTTTTTTTTCTTTTTTTTAACATCTTTATTGGAGTATAATTGCTTTACAATGGTGTGTTAGTTTCTGCTTTATAACAAAGTGAATCAGTTATACATATTTTTAGCTTTTTAAGGAACCTTCATACTGTTCTCCATAGTGGCTGTATCAATTTATATTCCCACCGACAGTGCAAGAGGGTTCCCTTTTCTCCACACCCTCTCCAGCATTTATTGTTTGTGGATTTTTTGATGATGGTCATTCTGACTGGTGTGAGGCGATACCTCATTGTAGTTTTGATTTGCATTTCTCTAATGATTAGTGATGTTGAGCATCCTTTCATGTGTTTGTTGGCAATCTGTATATCTTTGGAGAAATGTCTATTTAGGTCTTCTGCCCATTTTTGTATTGGGTTGTTTGGTTTTTTTTGATATTGAGCTGCATGAGCTGCTTGTATATTTTGGAGATTAATCCTTTGTCAGTTGCTTCGTTTGCAAATATTTTCTCCCATTCTGAGGGTTGTCTTTTTGTCTTGTTTATGTTTTCCTTTGCTGTGCAAAAGCTTTTAAGTTTCATTAGGTCCCAATTGTTTATTTATTTATTTTTTTCCATTTCTCTAGGAGGTGGGTCAAAAAGGATCTTGCTATGATTTATGTCATGGACTGTTTTGCCTATGTTTTCCTCTAAGAGTTTTATAGTGACTGGCCTTACATTTAGGTCTTTAATACATTTAGAGTTTATTTTTGTGTATGGTGCTAGGAAGTGTTCTAATTTCATTCTTTTACATGTAGCTGTCCAGTTTTCCCAGCACCACTTATTGAAGAGGCTGTCTTTTCTCTATTGTATATTCTTGACTCCTTTATCATAGATTAGGTGACCATAGGTGCATGGGTTTATCTCTGGGATTTCTAACCTCTTCCATTGATCTGTATTTCTGTTTTTGTGCCAATACCATACTGTCTTGATTACTGTAGCTTTGTAGTATAGTCTGAAGTCAGGAAACGTGACAGTCTTGCATAGAGCTGGGACAAGAATCCTTGAGGCAGAGGCAACAGTTAGTTCAAAGGCCTTGGAGCAGAAATGAACTTGCTGTGCTCCAAGAACAATAAAGGAGCTAGTATAGCTAGTGGGAATTGAGGAGGTAGGGGAGTGGTGCACCCTGAGGTAGGCAGAGCCCATATCATGCTGGGCACAGCAGGCCATGTTAAGGGGATTTTGCGTCATTAAATGAGTGGGGAATACTAATTAAAGCCCATGGAACAGGGCCTGGCACAGGGGAATTGCTGAATAAGTGTTAGTGATGAAGATGGTGTATGTGATGGGAAGCTGCTTGAGAGTCTAGATCAGGGCACTGATTGATTTGTATTTTAAAGATATCACTCTGTCTGCTGGGTGTGTAGAGAATGGATTTCAGAACAGGGGTTAAGTGTGCATGGCAAAAGTGGAAGCAGCCAAACCCATTAGTGGCTATTGCAGTGTTTTATTTGAGAAGTGTGTTGTTTAAGAGTTTGGACACTCTTCTGGTTTCAGTAGGGAGCCACCAAAACTTTCTGATCAGGGAAGTAACATGATCAAACAGTATCTTCCCAATTATTAAATGAAATGCCCTTTTAATCACATTTTAAATAATTCTTTTCTAAAGAAAATTCCAAAGTGGCTCCAGACTTTGCTACTTTGGTTGTCTTTATGAATTCCGTATGTAGTTTTCTTTCTGGACTTAAAGTGCAGTTCATTTATGAAACAAATTTATTCACTCCCCTACTCCTACCCCATATGCTTACAAGGTTATAGAGATACCATTTAAATTGTACACTAGTGTTTTGTTTGATCAGTTATAAACACAAGCTTTTTAGGACAATGCTCTACATGGAAGCAGATAATCATGATAGTCATGATTAAACTCTATCCTTGTGGAGAAATCTGGTATGAATAACACAAGATAGCAATAGTCTGCTTATTCCTTGATACAAAGTTACCACACTTCCTTGAGAAATTTCAACCCATTTTATTATCTTACCATTATTTAATTTTATAAGCTCTCATTCAAAATATCCACGTTAAAAAGTTGATGCTTAAATTGAAAGTCAACTCAGATAACCATCATTCCTTAAGCACATTCACCTCAAAAATATGTTAGTGAAACATTTTTAAAGTAATTATCTTCATGGAAATCATTTAAGGAAGGTTTTTATTTAGCCAATTCCTAACTAAATATATATCATTTTATAACATCTTTCCAAGAGTAAATGAATCAATGAATTAAATTAGTACATTTATGGGGTATTGCTTAAGAGATTTATATATGAGATAGTTCTCTAGATTGTGAAACCTCAGCAACAGTATTGTCACCATAGTAATCATCACTTCCTTAGTAATTGTCTGATCATTTGTTATACTTGATAACAACAAGTAGTAAGATAATATGATGGTTTGAAAACTAAGTACATTAAAGGAAACTTTGAAACTCTAAGAGACACAAACATTAATTTTCTCATTTTTAGCTGATTTCACCTCTGGTCTAGAAAATTCTCCAGATTTTATATAATTGCAGGGTTTAAGCACCCATTATTATCAAGTTTCTACAATGGCCAATAATAAAAACCTCTATTTTCTGACAAGAAAAGGAGCTGCCATTTTATTTTACAACCCAGAAGACAGTTGCTAGGGTATGATCAAAAGTATGACATATTAACAAGTCACCATCTGGTGTGATAGCATAGCTTTGCTCTTGTGTGACTCAACTAGCTGCAAATTGGACCTAAGTTAATCATTGCCTAGGCTCACTTCAACAAAGGGCCAAAAACATCATTTGCCTTAAAGTGCTAGCTGGTTAAAGAACACTTGTCACAATGACCTTTAAGCAAACCTCTTTAAAAGGCTCTGAAAGTTATTGAATATCTTGGTGTTCTAGTTGTTGGTTGCATCAGCCTTTGCTATTCCCCTGTTAAATAATTGAATTACTCACAGGTAAATTGTCGCTAGAGATGCAATATCAAACAGAAGGCCAGAGACTGCCAGTGTCATATAAGACCATCACCTTCATATTTTTTTGAGGCAGAACAGTGGGCTTGCTGTCAGTTTTTTCTTTAACTTTAGTTGATCTACTCCTTCAACAAATTTTGCAAATGCTTTCTTCTGGTATTACTGAGTTAATATGTGCTTGCTTTTATAATGACACTTGAGCTGCTTATTACAAAGGGAAAAAAACAACTGCCAGGAAGGAAAACTTGGTGCACATCAGAGTTCACCTTAAAATGATAAACTTCAATGGAGGAAGTATAGTCTGTTTTTTTTTTTAGTGTTAGATTGGGTTCCCATTGTTTATCTATCCGCTTAGACTGACAGTTCTGAAAATTAATGGTTTTGCTTCAGTTATGATGGATATCCTTCACAGACATATTGGAGTGTGATAGAAAAATATATTTTTTGGAGACTTGCCATATAGTTTCCCTCCCCACCTCAAAAAATTGCATGTGCATCAGAGACAGATATTTCTATCAATATGTGGTTGGGATATTGAGGCTCATGAGACAGATTTTAAGACAAAATACTTTGCTCTATTCTTATCTCTTCTCTACAGATAACGCAAGAGAAGACTGTTTCATGTGCAGAGAATCAGACAACCTGTTATAAAATCAGACAGCAGAAACACATTCAGCTTAAAATTCCACTTATCCTTGTCAAGTGTTTTCTTCTACCATTTATCAATTTATTTCTTCTAAACTACCATAGATACTCTGTGCATTGAAACCATTTTTATATAGTACAGTGATGTATCACAGATGGATTCCACTTATAACATTGACTCATTCAATAACCATTTGTAAGATAATGACTTTTAAAAATCTTATCTTATTGTTATATTTCTTCTTAATATTTCAAGAAACAAAATTTTATTTACTTGTTTTGAAAGGAAAGCTTAATGCTATGGGATGCCTATATATGTTGATTATTGCATTTTGATTATCTTGAGAGTTTATTATTGTTAGTTTCCTTCTGCATGTGTGTTTCCTACATTTCTGCTCAATCTTCTCTACACATTTTGAGAAAAAAAATGAAGAATATGTTTTCTTATGTAATCCCCATCACCTCAACCCTACTTTTCACATTATATTAGTATAAAACAATAATCACTAATGCCAGGGGTAACAAAGAGCTAAATTAACATAGGAACTGTCTTGGTGGCTCCCTTCTCTGAGCTACTATTGCAATTATAGAGAGTAGCGTGGAGTTTGGCATTTGTTTGTGCATATTAGTTCTATCTCTCCACCTACTTAAATTTGCTTAATTCAGATAATAAAATTTATTTGGGGATGGATTATGGGGAACTAGAAACTAAGAACTAGAAAATGGCACTCACTGCTACTGGCTGACTTATTTCTCTCCCATAGCCTGCCTGCCACCCCAGCCCTAGTTCTTCCTCTTTTCTACATCTGCACTTTGCCTTACCTGCTAAAAAGAAACATTACTGTCAACTCTCCAACGTGATTTCATTTTTTTCTAGATGAGACATTAGCAGGAATTGAATGCTAGAGCTAAAGCATCTAGATTCGTCTCTTTCCCCTATATCCCAAAGCTAAAGCTAATAAGGAAAGTGTGAAATAAAAACATGCATGTTATATTTTTTCACTATGTTTTCTCTTATAAATGCAACAGTATTACTGTTTAATAAAGTCATCTTTTATGTGAAGTATTAAGGACAGATAGAATGGATTATAATATGTAGAATCACCAGAGATAAATATGCCTTATTAAGAAAAAAAAATCTTATAAAAAGGGTTACTTGTATTTGCGCATTGTGGATACCTGAGTGTTGAGTTTAACAGTCAGGTATAATACACTGGTCCAGTTATCAAAATATGAGTACCTCGAGTGGTTGTTTAACTCTAGAATTTAAGAAGATAAGAGAACTTGTTGCCTAAGTTACATAGTAGATATGATTTCACTATATGTATATATGAACTATAAAATTTATTTCATGGACCCTGATATTAATCTCTAGCTCACCTTACTAAGGAACTTGTAATAATCTTTGACCAGTGTGGCCAAGGGAATAGCTTCTGGATAGTTCAATCTGTTCCCATGTGCCATGTCTCATATAATTTTAGTTTCACATGGCCTGATCTTATTGAGATACTGGCTTTGCGATTATTTACTGATTCTTGGTCATTTATGCACGAGCTCAAAGAACAGCCATTAATTAAGTGCCAAATCTGCAATCACTGATGTTTATAGAGGGTTTTCCTTCCCTTTAATGTGCTCAACTGAATGCCATGGGTGTGCTTTTCTACCTTTCCATTCTGTGAACCTATGTTCTCTATGGTATCTCTGTGCTACTTCTGTGGTAAAGGATCACTGTTATTGTTGCCAAGTTTAAAACTTATTCACTGTGAATACTCATTTTTCTGCTTAGAGTTTTGACTTTAACTAGATATTTTACTGTGTGGAAAAACGGACTCCAAGTCATTTCTTCAGCTCAACAATTAAAGACCTCTCCTTCTATCGACCACTGTTTCCCCTTAGCCATGAGCAGTAGTCACTCAGAATTTGCTCAGGGGAGTCACAGTTTACTCACTTCATGCTCACTAATACTTACAGAAGTGTTAGATTTTGATTCCAATTTTGTCCTTGACACTACACATTTATTATGGAAGTAACAACTGGTGGTACATGCATTTCATGATAAAATGACTTCACATTTAGCTGGACTAAGATGTACACAGAATACCTGAGAAAGTTTAATACATCCTTCATGGCAGGTTTGAGCAATATATTCCAAACATATTCCAAACTACAGTCTACCAAGAGGCATATATTTGGAAGTGGCTTCCCTGTTCTATTACTTTTATCCCTGATCTTTGTGTCTTGAATTGGATTCTTTATTAAAGACATTCAGATCATACCTTCTGATTGCATTCATTCTGTGTCTGTCTTTACTCTCTCAGTTGTAATTCCTCCTCACCTTTCAGTTTTGTTGAACTCTTCTTTTCACACCAAGGTCCAACCTCTTCTCGTTTCAGCATCTGACAGGGTTTGTTACTAGTTTCCTCTGTTTCATCTACTTTTATTGGTGGATACCTGGATAGAGTCCCTTACCATGGTCTGATGCCAGTTTGAAATATCTCAAAATCATTTATTTTTCTTAAGATTAACTTCTTGGCAGAATACCTCCCGTGTTTTATTGTATTAAAATGTCTCTTTTCCTAGACTTCATTTATTAAGTACTTATTATTATCATTATTATATTCCAGACATTGTGCTAAGTGGTTTACCAGTACAATATCATGAAATTCTCACAGCAGCTTTGTGAAATAGGTAGCTGGAGGTATTTATATCTCCATTCCATAGATGAGAAAACTGAGACAATCGTGTTAAATAAATTGCCCACACAACTAGTTAGTTGTGGGCTTTTATCATAGCATATCATTGCTATGATAAAAGCCCAGACACAGCTGGGCTTTTATCATAGCAATTTCTTATGACAGTCTTCAGTTTTATTTTCCATGCACTACAAGACTTGACATTTGCTTCTATTTTTAATGTAGGCTCCAGTATTGCCAGTATTATTTAGGCTTCTGCTAGGTTCCAATGAGAGCAGGAGCATTAGGGACATAGCGAGGGAAGGAATGTCTTCTGCCTCACACAAACATTTTGCTCTCACTGGCTGCAAATTTTTTTAGGAGTCAATATTCTTTAGTAAATGGGAGTGTACTTCATATTTATATTAAAAATAACTAATGAAATGCAGAATGATTTAACAAGTGATTATGCTAAATATTTTTCAACTGGCAAATATTTGAAATAGACTGGAAAGAATCGCTTTTAGATGAAATATAACAATATAAGGGCAACTCATTTGGACTTGTTCACCATAAACACTAAATTATACCAATTAACATTATAAACTTTATTCAAGGAACAATTTAAATTATGGTGGGATCACTAAATGTTCTTTACCACTCCTTGCAATACCCAACACAATGTAGTGTTTAAATAATACAGTGCTCTCAGATTGTTTCACGAGTGTTATATTTGATTGCCCAACTAGGTTTTTCTCTCTGGGTAACAATTCTTGTTTTACATCATTCTTTTATTGCAACACAGAATGTAATAGATAATAACAAATTGTAACTTTTCTCTCTAATAGTGGAGTTTAGTTTCCTAGGGCTGCCATAACAAGGTACCACAAACTGCGTAGGTAAAACAACAGAAATTTATTCTCTCACAGTTTTGGAGGTTAGATATCCAAAATCAAGGTGTTGGCAGTGCCAGGCTTCCCCCAAAGTCTCTGGAGGAAGATCCTTCCTTGCCTCTTACAGTTTCTGGCAGCCCTAGGTATTCAGTGGCTTGTGGCAGCATAACTCCAATCTTTGCCTCTGTCTTCAAATAGCATTCTCCCCTGTGTGTACGCCTGTGTCTCTTCCCCTATCCTTATTAGGACACCAGTCATATTGGATTATGGCCCACCCTAATGACCTCATCTTAACTTGATTATACCTGCAAAGACTCTATTTCCCAAAGATTCTATTTCCAAAGAAGGTCACACTCACAGGTACCAGGGGTTAGGACTTCAACATATCTTTTTGAGGGATACAAAGCAACATATAACATGGTGTTTTGGGAAAAGACAAGGTTTTTGTAATTCATTTGTCACTTAAATTCTACTCTAGACTGGGTGCAAAACCTACTCTTTAATTCCAATCCAATTTCCCTCTTATCTTAGACCGAGGGTTGGCTAACTACAGCCCATGGGCCAAATCTCACCCACCACCTGTTTTTGTACAGCCCATAAGCTAAGAATGAATTTACAATTAAAAAAATTTTGGTAGAGATAACATAAAACAAAATCTACCATCTGTACCATTTTAAAATGTACAGTACAGTAGAAATAACTACATGCACACTGTTGTACAACAGATCTCTAGAACTTTTTTATCTTGAAAAACTGAAACTCTATACCCATTCAACAAAAACTCCCCATTTCCCCCTCTCCTCCAGCCCCTGGTAACCACATTCTACTTTCTGATTCTATGAATATGATTAATTTAGATACCTCATATAACTGGAATCATGCATTATTTGTCTTTTGGGGACAGACTTCAAACTTGTTTCACTTAGCATAGTGTCCTCAAGGTTCATCCATGTTGTAGTGTATGACAGTATTTCCTTCTTTTTTAATGCTGAATAATATTTCAGTGTGTATATATACCATATTTTCTTTCTCCATTTATCCATCAGTGGATTTTAGATTGCTTCTACCTCTTGGCTATTGTTAATAATACTGCAGTAAACATGGGTGTGCAAATATCTCTTTGAGATCTTGTTTTTTTTTTCTTTCGGATACATATCAAGAAGTGAAATCGCTGGACTGATGGTAATTTTAATTTTTTGAGAAACCTCCATACTGTATCCCATAGTGGCTGTACCATTAAAATTCCTACTAACAGTGCACAAGGTTCCAATTTCTCCACATCCCCTTCAGTATTTGTAATCTGTTTTAGTGATTGTGGCCATTCTAATGGTGTAAGTTGATATCTCATTGAGGTTTTGATTTGCATTTCTGTCATTATTAGTGATGTTGAGCATATTTTCATATGTTTGTTGGCCATTTTTGTATCTTCTTTGGAGAAATGTATTTTGCCCATTTTTTAATTGGGTCATTTGTTTTTTTGTTGTTAAGTTGTAGGAGTTTAATATATTCTGGATATTAACCATTTATCTAACATGTGGCTTACAAATATCTTCTTCCATTCTGTAGGTTGGCTCTTCACTCTGTTTATAGTATCCTTTGCTTTGCAGAAGTATTCGAGTTTGATGTAGAACCCTTTATCTATTTTTGCTTTTGTTGCCTCTGCTTTTTAAGTCATATCCAAGAAATCATTGCCAAATTCAATGTCCTGAAATTTTTTCTTGTTTTATTCTAGAAGTTCTATAGTTTTAGGTCTTTAATCTGTTTTAAGTTAATTTTTGTATACTGTGTAAGGTAATGGTACAACTTTATTCTTTTGCATGTGAATATTCAGTTTTCCCAGCAACGTTTGTTGAAGAGACTGTCCTTTCCCAGTGTGTAGTCTTGGCACCTTTGTTGAAGATCACTTGGCCACGTATACAAGGGTTTATCTGGGCTCTCTTTTCTGTTCCATTGGTCTACATATCTGTCTTTATGCTAGTACCACACCATCTTGATTTCTGTTGCTTCGTAGTATATTTTGAAATTGTGAAGTATGAAGCTTCCAACTTCTTTTTAAAGATTGGTTTTGGCTATTCAGAATCCCTTGAGATTCCATATGAATTTTTGAGTATTTTTTTCTATGTCTGTGTAAGATGCTATTGGGTTTTTGATAAGGAATGCATTGAATCTGTAGATTGCTTTGGATAGTATGGACCATTTAACAATATAAAACTTCTAATCCATGCACATGGGATGTCTTTTCATTTATTTGTTTCTTTCATTTCTTTTAGCAATAGTTTTTAGTTTTCAGTGTAAAAATCTTTTGCCTCCTTGGTTAAGTTTCTTCCTAAGTGTTTCTTTTTGATTCTACTATAAATAAGATTGCTTATTAAATTTCCTTTCAGATGGTTTATTGTTAGTGTATAGAAATGCAACTGAACTTAGAGTGTTGATTTTGTATCTAGCAAATTTGATGAAATTAATTTTTAACAGTTTTTTTTGTGTGTGTGTGTGAAATCTTTAGGGTTTTGTACATATAAGGTCATGTCATCTGTGTACAGTGATAATTTTACTTCTTTCTTTCCAATTTGGATGGCTTTTATTTCTTTTTCTTGTCTAAGTGCTCTAGTTAAAACTTCAAGTACTATGTTGAATAGTAGTGGTGAGTGGTCATCCTTCCTTTGTTCCTGATCTAAAGGAAAAACTTTTAGTCTTTCACTGTTAAAGATGTTAGCTGTGGACTATTCATATATGGCTTTATCATGTTGAGGTAGTATCCTTCTGTTCCTAGTTTGTTGAATTTTTGTTGAATTGTTTAGTTTTGAAAGGATGTTGAATTGTGTCAAATGTGTTTTTTATATCAGTTGAGATGAGTATGTGGTTTTCGTTCTTTATTCTGTTAATGTGGTATTTATATTGATTGTTTTTAATATGTTGAACCAAACTCCTTGCACCCCTGTATAAATCCCAGTTGGTCGTAGTACAATATTTTTTTCTATACTGTTGAATTCAGCTTGCTAATATTTTATTGAGGATATTTGAACCAATATTCATCAAGGATTTTGGTCTCTAGTGTTATTTTCTGGTTGTGTCTTTGTCTGGTTTTGGTATCAGGGTGTTGCTCTCCCCTTGAATTCTTTGGAAGGTTTTGAGGAGGATTGGTGTTTGTTCATCTTTAAATGTTTGGTATAATAATCCAGTGAAACCATCTAGTTCTGCACTGCTCTTTGTTGGGAGGTTTTTGACTACTACTTCAGTTTCCTCACTAGTTATAGTTCTGTTCAGATTTTTTATTTTTCATGATTCAGTCTTGGTGGGCTGTATGTTTCTAGGAATTTATCCATTTCTTTTAGGTTAGCAAATTCGTTGGTCTATACTTATTCATAGTAGTCTCTCATAATTCTTTTTAATTATTTGGCAGCCATCGTAATGTCCCCTCCTTCATTTCTAATTTTAGTTCTTTGAGTTTTCTTTTTTCTTAGTCTAGCTGAGAATTTACAACTTTGTTGATCTTAAAAAAAAAAAAACTTGATTTCAGTGATTATTTTCTATTGTTTTTCTGTTCTCCATTTTGCATCTCTGCTCTAATATTTTAAAATTCCTTCCTTCTGCTAACTTTTGGGTTAGTTTGTCTTTTTCTAGTTCCTTGAAGTGTAAAGTTAAGTTGTTGACTTGAGATTTTGTTTAATGTGTTTATCACTATGTATTGTATTATCAATATTTCCCTCTTAGAACTGCTTTTGCTGCATCCATAAGTTTTGGTGTGTTGTCTTTTCGTTTTAATTTGTCTCCAATATTTTCTAAAATCCCATGTGACTTCTTCTTTGACTCACTGGTTGTTTGAGTGAGTTGTTTAATTTCCACAAATTATGGATTTTCCTGTTCCTCTCTGGTATTGATTTCTAGTCTCATTCTACTGTAGCTGAAGAAGATAATTGGTATTATTTTAATCTCCTTAAATTTGTATATATATATATATATTTGTGGCCCAGTATGTGGTTTGTCTTGGAGAATGTTTCATATTTCCTTAAGAATAATGTGTATTCTGTTGATGTTGGGTAGAGTTTTGCATATGTCTGTTAGGTCCAGTTGGTCTGTAGTGTTGCTCAATTCTTCTATTCCCTTATCAATCTTCTGTCTGGTTGGTCCATTCATCACTGAAAGTTGGGTATTGAAATCTACTGACATTATTTTCTTTCTCTCTTCAGTTCTATCAATGGTTGCTTTATATATTTGTGAGTTCTAATGTGAGGTGTATATACATTTATAATTGTTCTATCTTCCTGCTGAATTTGTTTTTTATCATTATACAATGTCTTTCTTTATCTCTTGTGATTGCTTTTGTCTTCAAGTCTGTTTTGTCTGATATAAGTATGGCCACTCCTGCTCTCTTTAGGTTTCCATTTTCGTAGACTACCCTTTTCTATCCTTTCAGTTTTGGTCTATGTGTGTCCTAAATTTAAAGTAAATCTGTTATACACAGCATATTGTTGGATGCTGTTTTTTTTTTTTAATCAATTCAACCAGTAACAACATTGGGTGAATTTTCCACTCTTCTCTTTGCTTCTCCAGAGAGAAGTCAGAAGTTTGGAGTTTTCTCCAAATCTTGCAGTTCTGTACTAGGAGGAAGGGCTCTGGTCAGTGACTGCCACAAATGTTCCTACCATGTTTTGATGCAGTTAGCTTAACTGTCACCTAGGATGCAGAAACCTCTTAACTAGTCTGGATTTCTTACAAAGGTAATTGGTCCATGTATTGTTGTTAAGTCAGTGTATCCATGGAAGAAGAAGGGTTGGGGGCTTCCTATTATGCCATTTTGCTAACATCATTCCTTTGGATTTTACATTTCTAAATGGTTGAAAGAATTTAAAAGAAGAATAATATTTTGTGGCATGTGAAACATATGAAATTCAAATTTCAGTGTTTATAATTAAAGTTTTATTGGAACACATCCACACTCATTCATTTACATATTATCTGTGACTGCTTTTGTGCTACATTGGCAGAGCTGAGCAGTTCCACAGAGAACTGCAAGAGAGTTGAGCAACTTCCACAAAGCCTGAAATATTTACTCTCTGGCCCTTTGCAGAAAATATTTGCTGACACCTGGTCTAGATTCCTGAAGACCTTTTCCTGATGACCCACATAGGACTAAGAAATGTAAACCCAGGCCAAATTTAGTAAACAGTACCTCATAGTGTGCTCTAGCATGGAAATAATAATACTTGCTAATATTTTTGAGCACTTACAGTGGTCCAGGTACTTTGTAAGGGCTTTATGTATTTTATCACAATCCTCATTATAACCTTAAGAAATTTGTACATTATTAGCTCCAATTCAGAAATGAGTAATGGGAGTTAGAGGTAAATTAACTTGTTCAATAATATAAATCTAGGCGGTCAGAGGGATTTCTCAGATTTTTTGACTCCAAAGTCATTGCACTTTCTACTACTATATGGCATTTAAGGACCCTGATAAGTGATAATTATAGTTGCTCTTTTTCCCTCTCCTAGATCCCAAAGAAAGTGAGTTAGCTACTGTTATGGGTTAACTTTTATACCCCCAAAAAATATGTTGAAGTCTTACTCCCTGGCACCTGTGAATGTAATCTTACTTGTTAATGGAGTCTTTACAGATGTAATCAGGTTAAGATGAAGTCATACTCAATTAGGGTAGGTCCTAATGTAATGTGACTGGTACACAGGGAAGTGAATGCCATATGAAGACATGGAAGCATTCTGAGAACTAAAAAGAACGCCATGTGACAACAAAGGCAGAGACTGGAGTGATGCAACTACAAGCCAAGGAATGCCAAGATTGATGGCCACCACCAGAACCTAGAGAGAGGCAAGGAAGAAGTCTGCCCAGAGTCTCAGGGGGATCATGGTCCCGTTGACATCCTGACTTTAGACTTCTAGCCTCCAGAATGTGAAAGAATAAATTTCTGCTTTCAGTCACCCAGTTTGTGGTAGTTTGTTTTAAAGAACCTAGAAAGATAAAGTGGGTACCTAGAATCTCTTTGTTCTTCAGAATTTCATGATGCCATTTTTTGATATAATTTTTTTGGCTTTTTAATTTTATGTAGTTCAGTTGTATGTTGTATGGTTTTCTTGGGTTGTTTTTCCTCACATTCAGCTGTCATACATGTTTAATTAAACTCTTAACCATGCTAAAGTTGTTCATACAGAATATGAGACACCAGATGAATATAGCTCATTAATTTTAATATTTAAGTTTATAAAACCATTTTTATTCCCTAACAACTTCTGGAAAGTTATGAAAACAATTAGGCATAATTTTTTTTCTTTAAGTCAATTCCATGAATTGCATCTATAGTTTTTTCTTTATGGAAAATCAAATGGTTCTGTCTAGACTATCATTAAATTACAGGTTAAATGCCAGCAAATCGAGTGTATTAATATATGATGACTGAGGTACCACTAAATAACTGGAACCAATTATTTGATGGCAATTCAGCCTATGCCATTTCTTGGTAGAACCAATTAAAACCTTAATTTGTTTGAGAGGAACTTTAACCTTTTAGGATACTGCTGCTTCCAGAAGGATTATTTTTCCTCCTCAGGCCCATAACACTCCCCAATATAATGAAGAAGAAGAGTGAAGGGGAAGGTGGAATCCTCTACAGATTCCAGAGAAAGGAGGCCTTTTGCCTAGGAAGAGCATCTAATGCACCTATCCCTGTCTACTGTTCAGTGTGTTCCTTTTCTAAACTACATAAATATTTTCTCTTGAGGCCTTTTTCTTGATTTCATATTAAGCAAGTAAATGTAATGAAATAAAGGGTACTTTATGTGATTGGATGACTCAATTTAAAATTAACTATCAATGCTGCAGTTTGTATCAAAGTTTATTGTAGGCACTCAAAAAGAGCAAATTCTTTGCTTCAAAAGGAATACCTCTTTTCAGCAAATGGTCCTGGGAAAACTGGATATCCACATGCAAAAGAATGACATTGGACCCTAACACTACATCATATATAAAAATTAACTCAAAATGGATCAAAGACTTAAATATAAGGGCTAAAACTATGAAACTCTTAGAAGAAAACATAGGGGAAAACCTTCATGACATTGGATCTGGTGCTGATTTCTTGAGTATGTAACCCAAAACACAGGCAACAAAAGCAGACTTCATTCAGATTTAAAACTTTTGTGCATCAAAAAAACACTATGGAGATCGCAGTGCTGGGCGTAGCGTCTCTGCGCGCAGCCCGCTGCCGCCATCTTGCACTGAGTGTCGTTCTCAGAGCTTCTGCCCGCGACCCGCCCGGCTGAGGTGCCTGCGCAGCCATTCCACAGGAGGAGGTCTGGTCTGGAGCACCAGATGAGAAGCGTCTGCCCCTGGCACCCAATGAGCGAGTGAAACCAGACGAAACACAGAGGGGGAAAAAAAAAAGGCAATACCAAAAAAGGAGTAAGAGGAGATTAACCAAGATGGCGGAGTAGAAGGACGTGCTCTCACTCCCTCTTGCGAGAGCACCAGAATCACAACTGGCTGCTGGACAATCATTGACAGGAAGACCCTGGACTTCACCAAGGAGGACACCCCACGTCCAAGGACAGAGGAGAAGCCACAGTGAGATGGTAGGAGGGGCGCAATCAGAGTAAAATCAAATCCCATAACTGCTGGGTGGGTGACTCACAGACTGGCGAACACTTATACCACAGAAGTCCACCCACTGGAGTGAAGGTTCTGAGCCCCACCTCAGGCTTCCCAACCTGGGGGTCCGGCAAAGGGAGGAGGAATTCCTAGAGAATCAGACTTTGAAGTCTAGTGGGAATTGATTGCAGGACTGTGACAGGACTGGGGGAAACAGAGACCCCACTCTTGGAGGGCACACACAAAGTAATGTGTGCATCGGGACCCAGGGGAAGGAGCAGTGACCCTGGGGGAGACTGAACCAGACGTACCTGCTGGTGTTGGGGGGTCTCCTGCAGAGGCGAGTGGTGGCTCTGTTTCACCGTGGGGATAAGGACACTGGCAGCAGAGGTCCTGGGAAGTTCTCCTTGGCGTGAGCCCTCCCAGAGTCTGCCATTAACCCCACCAAAGAGCTCGGGTAGGCTCCAGTGTTGGGTTGCCTCAGGCAAAACAACCAATAGGGAGGGAACCCAGCCCCACCCATCAACAGTCAAGTGGATTAAGGTTTTACTGGGCTCTGATCGCCACAGCAACAGGGAGGGAACCCAGCCCCACCCATCAACAGTCAAGTGGATTAAGGTTTTACTGAGCTCTGACCGCCACAGCAACAGTCAGCTCTACCCACCACCAGAGCCTCCCATCAAGCCTCTTAGATAGCCTCAACCACCAGAGGGCAGACAACAGAAGCAAGAAAAACTACAATCCTGCAGCCTGTGGACCAAAAACCACAGTTACAGAAAGACAGAGAAGATGAAAAGGCAGAGGGCTATGTACCAGATGAAGGAACAAGAAAAAACCCCAGAAAAACAACTAAATGAAGTGGAGATAGGCAACCTTCCAGAAAAAGAATTCAGAATAATGATAGTGAAGATGATCCAGGACCTCGGAATAAGAATGGAGGCAAAGATTGAGAAGATGCAAGAAATGATTAACAAAGACCTAGAAGAATTAAAGAACAAACAAACAGAGATGACCAATACAATAACTGAAATGAAAACTACACTAGAAGGAATCAATAGCAGAATAACTGAGGCAGAAGAACGGATAAGTGACCTGGAAGACAGAATGGTGGAATTCACTGCTGCGGAACAGACTAAAGAAAAAAGAATAAAAAGAAATGAAGACAGCCTAAGAGACCTCTGGGACAATGTTAAACGCAACAACATTCGCATTATAGGGGTCCCAGAAGGAGAAGAGAGAGAGAAAGGACCAGAGAAAATATTTGAAGAGATTATAATCGAAAACTTCCCTAACATGGGAAAGGAAATAGCCACCCAAGTCCAGGAAGCGCAGAGAGTCCCATACAGAATAAACCCAAGGAGAAACACGCCGAGACACATAGTAATCAAAGTGGCAAAAATTAAAGACAAAGAAAAATTACTGAAAGCAGCAAGGGAAAAACGACAAATAACATACAAGGGAACCCCCATAAGGTTAACAGCTGATTTCTCAGCAGAAACTCTGCAAGCCAGAAGGGAGTGGCATGAAATACTTAAAGTGATGAAAGGGAAGAACCTACAACCAAGATTACTCTACCCAGCAAGGATCTCATTTAGATTTGATGGAGAAATCAAAAGCTTTACAGACAAGCAAAAGCTAAGAGAATTCAGCACCACCAAACCAGCTCTACAACAAATGCTAAAGGAACTTCTCTAAGTGGGAAACACAAGAGAAGAAAAGGACCTACAAAAACAAACCCAAAACAATTAAGAAAATGGTCATAGGAACATACATATCGATAATTACCTTAAACGTGAATGGATTAAATGCCCCAACCAAAAGACATAGACTGGCTGAATGGATACAAAAACAAGACCCATATATATGCTGTCTACAAGAGACCCACTTCAGACCTAGGGACACATACAGACTGAAAGTGAGGGGATGGAAAAAGATATTCCATGCAAATGGAAATCAAAAGAAAGCTGGAGTAGCTATACTCATATCAGATAAAATAGACTTTAAAATAAAGAATGTTACAAGAGACAAGGAAGGACACTACATAATGATCCAGGGATCAATCCAAGAAGAAGATATAACAATTATAAATATATATGCACCCAACATAGGAGCACCTCAATACATAAGGCAACTGCTAACAGCTATAAAAGAGGAAATCGACAGTAACACAATAATAGTGGGGGACTTTAACACCTCACTTACACCAATGGACAGATCATCCAAAATGAAAATAAATAAGGAAACAGAAGCTTTAAATGACACAATAGACCAGATAGATTTAATTGATATATATAGGACATTCCATCCAAAAACGGCAGATTACACGTTCTTCTCAAGTGCACACGGAACATTCTCCAGGATAGATCACATCTTGGGTCACAAATCAAGCCTCAGTAAATTTAAGAAAATTGAAATCATATCAAGCATCTTTTCTGACCACAACGCTATGAGATTAGAAATGAATTACAGGGAAAAAAACGTAAAAAAGACAAACACATGGAGGCTAAACAATACGTTACTAAATAACCAAGAGATCACTGAAGAAATCAAACAGGAAATAAAAAAATACCTAGAGACAAATGACAATGAAAACACGACGACCCAAAACCTATGGGATGCAGCAAAAGCGGTTCTAAGAGGGAAGTTTATAGCTATACAAGCCTACCTAAAGAAACAAGAAAAATCTCAAGTAAACAATCTAACTTTACACCTAAAGAAACTAGAGAAAGAAGAACAAACAAAACCCAAAGTTAGCAGAAGGAAAGAAATCATAAAGATCAGAGCAGAAATAAATGAAATAGAAACAAAGAAAACAATAGCAAAGATCAATAAAACTAAAAGTTGGTTCTTTGAGAAGATAAACAAAATTGATAAGCCATTAGCCAGACTCATCAAGAAAAAGAGGGAGAGGACTCAAATCAATAAAATCAGAAATGAAAAAGGAGAAGTTACAACAGACACCGCAGAAATACAAAACATCCTAAGAGACTACTACAAGCAACTCTATGCCAATAAAATGGACAACCTGGAAGAAATGGACAAATTCTTAGAAAGGTATAACCTTCCAAGACTGAATCAGGAAGAAACAGAAAATATCAACAGACCAATCACAAGTAATGAAATTGAAACTGTGATTAAAAATCTTCCAACAAACAAAAGTCCAGGACCAGATGGCTTCACAGGTGAATTCTATCAAACATTTAGAGAAGAGCTAACACCCAGCCTTCTCAAACTCTTCCAAAAAATTGCAGAGGAAGGAACTCTCCCAAACTCATTCTATGAGGCCACCATCACCCTGATACCAAAACCAGACAAAGACACTACAAAAAAAGAAAATTACAGACCAATATCACTGATGAATATAGATGCAAAAATCCTCAACAAAATACTAGCAAACAGAATCCAACAACACATTAAAAGGATCATACACCACGATCAAGTGGGATTTATCCCAGGGATGCAAGGATTCTTCAATATATGCAAATCAATCAATGTGATACACCATATTAACAAATTGAAGAATAAAAACCATATGATCATCTCAATAGATGCAGAAAAAGCTTTTGACAAAATTCAACACCCATTTCTGATAAAAACTCTCCAGAAAGTGGGCATAGAGGGAACCTACCTCAACATAATAAAGGCCATATATGACAAACCCACAGCAAACATCATTCTCAATGGTGAAAAACTGAAAGCATTTCCTCTAAGATCAGGAACGAGACAAGGATGTCCACTCTCACCACTATTATTCAACATAGTTCTGGAAGTCCTAGCCACGGCAATCAGAGAAGAAAAAGAAATAAAAGGAATACAAATTGGAAAAGAAGAAGTAAAACTGTCACTGTTTGCGGATGACATGATACTATACATAGAGAATCCTAAAACTGCCACCAGAAAACTGCTAGAGCTAATTAATGAATATGGTAAAGTTGCAGGTTACAAAATTAATGCACAGAAATCTCTTGCATTCCTATACACTAATGTGAAAAATCTGAAAGAGAAATTATGGAAACACTCCCATTTACCATTGCAACAAAAAGAATAAAATACCTAGGAATAAACCTACCTAAGGAGACAAAAGACCTGTATGCAGAAAACTATAAGACACTGATGAAAGAAATTAAAGATGATACCAACAGATGGAGAGATATACCATGTTCTTGGATTGGAAGAATCAACATTGTGAAAATGAGTATACTACCCAAAGCAATCTACAGATTCAATGCAATCCCTATCAAATTACCAATGGCATTTTTTACGGAGCTAGAACAAATCATCTTAAAATTTGTATGGAGACACAAAAGACCCCGAATAGCCAAAGCAGTCTTGAGGCAAAAAAATGGAGCTGGAGGAATCAGACTCCCTGACTTCAGACTATACTACAAAGCTACAGTAATCAAGACAATATGGTACTGGCACAAAAACAGAAACATAGATCAATGGAACAAGATAGAAAGCCCAGAGATTAACCCACGCACCTATGGTCAACTAATCTATGACAAAGGAGGCAAAGATATACAATGGAGAAAAGACAGTCTCTTCAATAAGTGGTGCTGGGAAAACTGGACAGCTACATGTAAAAGAATGAAATTAGAATACTCCCTAACACCATACACAAAAATAAACTCAAAATGGATTAGAGACCTAAATATAAGACTGGACACTATAAAACTCTTAGAGGAAAACATAGGAAGAACACTCTTTGACATAAATCACAGCAAGATCTTTTTCGATCCACCTCCTAGAGTAATGGAAATAAAAACAAAAATAAACAAGTGGGACCTAATGAAACTTCAAAGCTTTTGCACAGCAAAGGAAACCATAAACAAGACGAAAAGACAACCCTCAGAATGGGAGAAAATATTTGCAAATGAATCAACGGACAAAGGATTAATCTCCAAAATATATAAACAGCTCATTCAGCTCAATATCAAAGAAACAAACACCCCAATCCAAAAATGGGCAGAAGACCTAAATAGACATTTCTCCAAAGAAGACATACAGACGGCCACGAAGCACATGAAAAGATGCTCAACATCACTAATTATTAGAGAAATGCAAATCAAAACTACAATGAGGTATCACCTCACTCCTGTCAGAATGGGCATCATCAGAAAATCTACAAACAACAAATGCTGGAGAGGGTGTGGAGAAAAGGGAACCCTCTTGCACTGTTGGTGGGAATGTAAATTGATACAGCCACTATGGAGAACAATATGGAGGTGCCTTAAAAAACTAAAAATAGAATTACCATATGACCCAGCAATCCCACTACTGGGCATATACCCAGGGAAAACCGTAATTCAAAAAGACACATGCACCCGAATGTTCATTGCAGCACTATTTACAATAGCCAGGTCATGGAAGCAACCTAAATGCCCATCAACAGACGAATGGATAAAGAAGTTGTGGTACATATATACGATGGAATATTATTCAGCCATAAAAAGGAACGAAATTGAGTCATTTGTTGAGAAGTGGATGGATCTAGAGACTGTCATACAGAGTGAAGTAAGTCAGAAAGAGAAAAACAAATATCGTATGTTAATGCATGTATGTGGAACGTAGAAAAATGGTACAGATGAGCCAGTTTGCAGGGCAGAAGTTGAGACACAGATGTAGAGAATGGACATATGGACACCAAGGGGGGAAAACTGCGATGAGGTGGGGATGGTGATGTGCTGAATTGGGCGATTGGGATTGACATGTATACACTGATGTGTATAAAACTGATGCCTAATAAGAACCTGCAGTATAAAAAAACAAACAAAACAACTAATACTAAACTTTCATTGGGTTATTTGTATGGAAATATGTTAATATAAATGTTTCAGACATTACATGAAATTTCTAAAAATCTTATATTTGTATTTGTATGGAAATATGTATGGAAATATGTTAATATAAATGTTTCAGACATTACATGAAATTTCTAAAAATCTTATATTTGTATTTGTATGGAAATATGTACGGAAATATGTTAATATAAATGTTTCAGACATTACATGAAATTTCTAAAAATCTTATATTTGTATTTGTATGGAAATATGTATGGAAATATGTTAATATAAATGTTTCAGACATTACATGAAATTTCTAAAAATCTTATATTTGTATTTGTATGGAAATATGTATGGAAATATGTTAATATAAATGTTTCAGACATTACATGAAATTTCTAAAAATCTTATATTTGTATTTGTATGGAAATATGTTAATATAAATGTTTCAGACATTACAGGAAACGTCTAAAAATCTTATATGTTCTGGTATAATGTTATAAGTAATAATCCTAGTTATTACTTTAAAATGTATATCTCAGAAATAACTAATTTTCTTGTCAACTGCATTATTATGAACTTTCATCAAATCTTTAACCATGGTCATTTTTAAGTCTTTTGTCATTTACAGACAGTTCTGGGTGTACTCTGATGATTTTGCAAATATGTTCCTATAAAAGAGTTTCATCTTCAAGAAATTCATGGAAAAGACTCTGACAAGTACAGGTTTCTGGTAACTGACTGTACTGCTGAACTGAATGAATAAGCATTTTCAGAACTCTAATGAAAAACCGATGAACTCATAAAAGTGCTAACAAAAGATCAAGATGAAAAAAAAGAAATTAATTACATGGGACTGAGTGAACTGATGAGGATGAGTATAATTTTTGTGACTTTCTGTCTGAATTAAAAAAAAAAAATCCCACAAGGACTCAGAGGAAAAGAATATACAAATCAATTTTCACTGCAAAGTAAAGGAGCTGTTACAGTGGAGGATTACTGGACTGAATGTCAATATTATGACATAGTATAAGTGTGTTTCATGTTTGGTAATTGCAATCATTGTTGCTTTTGTTGTGGTCATCCATGTACAATGCTTGGTGTCAGTCTATCTATCTCTTGTAAAAATAAAATACAGTGTGTGTGTGTGGAAAAAAAAAAAAAAGACACTAGAATTCAGCACAAAAAAAAAAAAAAAAAAAACACTATGAACAGAGTGAAAAGGCAACCCACCAAATGGGAGAAAATATTTAAAAATTATATATCCAGTAATGGATTAATATCCAGAACATATAAAGAACTGCTATAACTCAAAAACAAACAAAAAAAACAACCCAATTAAAAAATGGTCAAAGGACTTGAATAGACATTTCTCTGAAGAAAATACACAAATGACCAATAAGAACATGAGAAGATAATCAAAATCAATAATCACTAGGGAAATGCAAGTCAAAATCACAATGAGATACCACTACACACTCATTAGGATGGCTATTATAACAAATAAACAAACAGAGAAAAATAACAAGTGTTATAAGAATGGGGAGAAATTGGAAACCTTGTACATTGCTGGTGCAAATGTAAAATGGTGCAGTCACTATGGAAAACAGTACAGTGGTTTCTCAAAAAATTAAGCATAGAATTACCATGTGATCCAACAATTCCACCTCAAGGTATATACCCAAAAGAACTGAAACCTAGGCCTTAAATAGATATTTGTGCATCATTGTTCATAGCAGCATTATTCATAATATCCAACCAGTAGAAACAACACAAATGTCCTTTTACAGATGAATGGATAAACAAAATGTGTTATATACATACAATAAAATATCGTATAATTGACATATAACTTCATATAAGTTTCAGGTATACAATAGAGTGATTCAATATTTGTATATATTGTGAAGTGATCACCACAATAAATCTAGTTAATAGCCACCACCATACATAGTTACAATTTTTTTTTCCTATAATGAGAAGTTTTAAGATCTACTCTCTTAGCAACTTTCAAATATGCGATACCGTAGTATTAACTATAGATGCCATGCTGTACATTACATCCCCATAACGAATTTATTTTAAAACTGAAAATTTGTACCTTTGACCCCCTTCACCCATTTCACCCATCCCCACCTCTGGCAACCACACAACCACCAATCTGCTCTGTTTCTATGAGCTTGGGTTTTATTTTTTTAATATAACATATAAGTGAGATATGGTATTTTTCTTTCTCTGTCTGACTTATGTGACCAAGAATGCCATAAAAGAAATTCATGTCATCACAAATGGCAAGACTTCATTTTTTCCCAGTTTTTGTGCAATATAATTGACATACAGCACTGCATGAGTTTAAGGTGTACAGCATACTGATTTGACTTACATACATCATAAAGTGATCACCACAATAAATTTAGTGGATATCTATCATCTCATATAGATACAAAATGAAAGAAAAAGAAACAGAGACCCAGGGAAGATGGCGGAAGAAAAGACGTGGAGATCACCTTCCTCCCCACAAATACATCAGAAATACATCTACACGTGGAACTGCTCCTATAGAACACCCACTGAATGCTGGCAGAAGATGTCAGACCTCCCAAAAGGCAAGAAACTCCCCACGTACCAGGGTAGAGCAAAAGAAAAAAGAAACAACAGAGACGAAAGAATAGGGACGGGACCTGCACCAGTGGGAGGGAGCTGTGAAAGAGGAAAGGTTTCCACACCTAGGAAGCCCCTTCACGGGTGAAGACTGTGAGTGGCAGAGGGGGGAAGCTTTGGAACCACGGAGGAGAGCGCAGCCACAAGGGTGCAGAGGGCAAAGCAGAGAGATTCCTGCACAGAGGAGCGGTGCCGACCAGCACTCACCAGCCCGAGAGGCTTGTCTGCTCACCCGCCGGGGAGGGCGGAGGCTGGGAGCTGAGGCTCCAGCTTCCGTCGGATCTCAGGGAGAGGACTGGGGTTGGCGGTGTGAACACAGCCTGAAGGGGTTAGTGCACCACAGCTAGCCAGAATGGAGTCCGGGAAAAGGTCTGGAGCTGCCGAACAGACAAGAGACTTTTTCTTGCCTCTTTGTTTCCTGGGGCGCGAGGAGAGGGGATTCAGAGTGCAGCCTAAACGAGCTCCAGAGACAGGCGCGAGCCGCGGCTATCAGTGAGGACCCCAGAGACGGGAATGAAACGCTAAGGCTGATGTTGCTGCCACCAAGAAGCTTGTGTGTGAGCACAGGTCACTATCCACACCTCCCCTCCCGGGAGCCTGTGCAGCCCGCCACTGCCAGGGTCCCGTGATCCAGGGACAACTTCCCCGGGAGAATGCACGGCACTCCTCAGGCTGCTGCAACGTCATGCAGGCCTCTGCCGCCCCAGGCTTGCCCCGCATCCGTACCCTTCCTTCCCACCGCCCTGAGTGAGCCAGAGCCCCTGAAGCAGCTGCTCCTTTAACCCCGTCCTGTCTGAGGGAAGAACAGACGCCCTCAAGCGACCTACACACAGAGGCGGGTCCAAATCCAAAGCTGAACCCTGGGAGCTGTGCAAACAAAGAAGAGAAAGGGAAATTTCTCACAGCAGCCTCAGAAGAAGCAGATTAAAGCTCCACAAACAACTTGATGCACCTGCATCTGTGGAATACCTGAATAGACAACGAATCATCCCAAATTGAGGAGGTGGACTTTGGGAGCAAGATATATTATTTTTTCCCCTTTTCCTCTGTTTGTGAGTGTGTATGTGGATGCTTCTGTGTGAGATTATGTCTGTATAGCTTTGCTTTCACCATTTGTCCTAGGGTTCTGTCTGTCCTTTTTTGTTTTGTTTTGTTTTGTTTTTACTTAAAAAATTTTTTCTTTTCTTTTTTTCTAAATAATTATTTTTTATTTTTTATTTTAATAACTTTATTTTATTTTATCTTACTTTATTTTATTTTATACTCTTTCTTTTTTTCTTTCTATTTGTTCTCCCTTGTATTCTGAGCCATGTGGATGAAAGGTTCTTGATGCTCCAGCCAGGCATCAGGGCTGTGTCTCTGAGGTGGGAGAGCCAACTTCAGGACACTGGTCCACAAGACACCTCCCAGCTCCACGTAATACCAAACGGCGAAAATCTCCCAGAGATCTCCATCTCAACACCAAGACCCAGCTCCACTCAACGATCAGCAAGCTAGAGTGCAGGACACCCTATGCCAAAAAACTAGCAAGAAAGGAACACAGCCCCATCCATTAGCAGAGAGGCTGCCTAAAATCATAATAAGGCCACAGACACCCCAAAACACACCACCAGACGTGGACCTGCCCACCTGAAAGAAAAGATCCAGCCTCATCCACCAGAACACAGGCACTAGTCCCCTCCACCAGGAAGCCTACACAAACCACTGAACCAACCTTAGCCGCTGGGGACAGATACCAAAAAAAAAACAGGAACTATGAACCTGCGGCCTGCAAAAAGGAGACCCCAAACACAGTAAGATAAGCAAAATGAGAAGACAGGAAAACACACAGCAGATGAAGGAGCAAGGTAAAAACACACCAGACCTAACAAATGAAGAGGAAATAGGCACTCTACTTGAAAAAGAATTCAGAATAATTATAGTAAAGATGATCCAATATCTAGGAAATAGAATACACAAAATGCAAGAAACATTTAACAAGGACCTAGAAGAACTAAAGGGGAACCAAGCAACAATGAAAAACACAATAAATGAAATTTAAAATACTCTAGAAGGGATCAATAGCAGAATAACTGAGGCAGAAAAACGGATAAGTGACCTGAAAGATAAAATAGTGGAAATAACTACTGCAGAGCAGAATAAAGAAAAAAGAATGAAAAGAACTGAGGACAGTCTCAGAGACCTCTGGGACAACATTAAACGCACCAACATTCGAATTATAGGGGTCCCAGAAGAAGAAGAGAAAAAGAAAGGGACTGAGACAATATTTGAAGAGATTATAGTTGAAAACTTCCCTAATATGGGAAAGGAAATAGTTAATCAAGTCCTGGAAGCACAGAGAGTACCATACAGGATAAATCCAAGGAGAAACACGCCAAGACACATATTATTCAAACTATCAAAAATTAAATATATAGAAAACATATGAAAAGCAGCAAGGGAAAAACAACAAATAACACACAGGGGAATCCCCATAAGGTTAACAGCTGATCTTTCAGCAGAAACTCTGCAAGCCAGAAGGGAGTGGCAGAACATATTTAAAGTGATGAAGGAGAAAAACCTACAACAAAGATTATTCTACCCAGCAAGGATCTCATTCAGATTTGATGGAGAAATTAAAACCTTTACAGACAGGCAAAAGCTGAGAGTGTTCAGCACCACCAAACCAGCTTTACAACAAATGCTAAAGGAACTTCTCTAGGCAAGAAACACAAGAGAAGGAAAACACCTACAATAACAAACCCAAAACATTTAAGAATATGGGAATAGGAACATACATATCAATAATTACCTTAAATGTAAATGGATTAAATGCTCCTACCAAAAGACACAGACTGGCTGAATGGATACCAAAACAAGACCCATATATATGCTGTCTAATAGAGACCCACTTCAGACCTAGGGACACATACAGACTGAAAGTGAGGGAATGGAAAAAGATACTCCATGCAAATGGAAATGAAAAGAAAGCTGGAGTAGCAATTCTCATTTGAGACAAAATAGACTTCAAAATAAAGACTATTACAAGAGACAAAGAAGGACACTATATAATGATCAAGGGATCGATCCAAGAAGAAGATATAACAATTGTAAATATTTATGCACCCAACATAGGATCACCTCAATACATAAGGCAAATACTAACAGCCATAAAAGGGGAAATCGACAGTAACACAATCATAGTAGGGGACTTTAACACCCCACTTTCACCAATGGACAGATCATCCAAAATGAAAATAAATAAGAAAACACAAGCTTTAAATGATACATTAAACAAGATGGACTTAATTGATATTTATAGGACATTCCACCCAAAAACAACAGAATACACATTTTTCTCAAGTGTTCATGGAACATTCTCCAGGATAGATCATATCTTGGGTCACAAATCAAGCCTTGGTAAATTTAAGAAAATTGAAATCGTATCATGTATCTTTTCCGACCACAACGCTATGAGACTAGATATCAATTACAGGAAAAGATCTGTAAAAAATATAAACACATGGAGGCTACACAATACACTACTTAATAATGAAGTGATCACTGAAGAAATCAAAGGGGAAATCAAAAAATACCTAGAAACAAATGACAATGGAGACAAGACGACCCAAAACCTATGGGATGCAGCAAAAGCAGTTCTAAGAGGGAAGTTTATAGCAGTACAAGCCTACCTCAAGAAACAGGAAACATCTCGAATAAACAACCTAACCTTGCACCTAAAGCAATTAGAGAAAGAAGAACAAAAAAAACCCAAAGTTAGCAGAAGGAAAGAAATTATAAAGATCAGATCAGAAATAAATGAAAAAGAAATGAAGGAAACAATAGCAAAGATCAATAAAACTAAAAGCTGGTTCTTTGAAAAGATAAACAAAATTGATAAACCATTAGCCAGACTCATCAAGAAAAAAAGGGAGAAGACTCAAATCAATAGAATTAGAAATGAAAAAGGAGAAGTAACAACTGACACTGCAGAAATACAAATGATCATGAGAGATTACTACAAGCAACTCTATGCCAACAAAATGGACAACCTGGAAGAAATGGACAAATTCTTAGAAATGCACAACCCACCAAGACTGAAGCAGGAAGAAATAGAAAATATGAACAGAGCAATCACAAGCACTGAACTTGAAACTGTGATTAAAAATCTTCCAACAAACAAAAGCCCAGGACCAGATGGCTTCACAGGTGAATTCTATCAAACATTTAGAGAAGAGCTAACACCTATCCTTCTCAAACTCTTCCAAAATATTTCAGAGGGAGAAACACTCCCCAACTCATTGTACGAGGCCACCATCACCCTGAACCAAAACCAGACAAAGATGTCACAAAGAAAGAAAACTACAGGCCAATATCACTGATGAACATAGATGCAAAAATCCTCAACAAAATACCAGCAAACAGAATCCAACAGCACATTAAAAGGATCATGCATCATGATCAAGTGGGGTTTATTCCAGGAATGCAAGGATTCTTCAATATACGCAAATCAATCAACGTGATACACCATATTAACAACTGAAGGAGAAAATCCATATGATCATCTCAATAGAATCAGAGAAACCTTTCGACAAAATTCAACACCCATTTATGATAAAAGCCCTGCAGAAAGTAGGCATAGAGGGAACTTTCCTCAACATAATAAAGGCCATACATGACAAACCCATAGCCAACATCATCATCAATGGTGAAAAACTGAAACCATTTCCACTAAGATCAGGAAGAAGACAAGGTTGCCCACTCTCACCACTATTATTCAACATAGTTTTGGAAGTGTTAGCCACAGCAATCAGAGAAGAAAAAGAAATAAAAGGAATCCAAATCGGAAAAGAAGAAGTAAAGCTGTCACTGTTTTCAGATGACATGATACTATACATAGAGAATCCTAAAGATGCTACCAGAAAACTCCTAGAGCTAATCAATGAATTTGGTAAAGTAGCAGGATACAAAATGAATGCACAGAAATCTCTTGCATTCCTATACACTAATGATGAAAAATCTGGAAGTGAAATTAAGAAAACACTCCCGTTTACCATTGCAACAAAAAGAATAAAATATCTAGGAATAATCCTACCTAAGGAGACAAAAGACCTGTATGCAGAAAATTATAAGACACTGATGAAAGAAATTAAAGATGATACAAAAAGATGGAGAGATATACCATGTTCTTGGATAGGATGAATCAACATTGTGAAAATGACTCTACTATCCAAAGCAATCTACAGATTCAATGCAATCCCTATCAAACTACGACTGGCATTTTTCACAGAACTAGAACACAAAATTTCACAATTTGTATGGAAACACAAAAGACCCCGAATAGCCAAAGCAGTCTTGAGAATGAAAAATGGAGCTGGAGGAATCACACTCCCTAACTTCAGACTATACTACAAAGCTACAATAATCAAGACAGTTTGGTACTGGCACTAAAACAGAAACATAGTTCAATGGAACAGGATAGAAAGCCCACAGATAAACCCACGCACATATGGTCACCTTATCTTTGATAAATGAGGCAAGCATATACAGTGGAGAAAAGACAGCCTCTTCAATAAGTGGTGCTGGGAAAACTGGACAGGTACATGTAAAAGTATGAAATTAGAACACTCCCTAACACCGTACACAAAAATAAACTCAAAATGTATTAAAGACCTAAATGTAAGGCCAGACATTATCAAACTCTTAGAGTAAAACATAGGCAGAACACTCTGTGACATAAATCACAGCAAGATCCTTTCGCACTGAGCTCCTAGAGCAATGGAATTAAAAAGAAAAATAAACAAAGGGACCTAATGAAACTTAAAAGCTTTTTCGCAGCAAAGAAATCCATTAGCAAGACCAAAAGACAACCCTCAGAATGGGAGAAAATATTTGCAAATGAAGCACCTGACAAAGGATTAATCTCCAAGATTTACAAGCAGCTCATGCAGCTCAGTACCAAAATAACAAACAACCCAATTCAAAAATGGGCAGAAGACCTAAATAGACATTTCTCCAAAGAAGATATACAGATTGTCAACAAACACATGAAAGAATTCTCAACATCATTAATCATTAGAGAAATGCAAATCAAAACTACAATGAGATATCATCTCACACCAGTCAGAATGGCCATCATCAAAAATCTAGAAACAATAAATGCTTGAGAGGGTGTGGAGAAAAGGGAACCCTCTTGCACTGTTGGTGGGAATGTAAATTGATACAGCCACTATGGAGAACAGTATGGAGGTTCCTTAAGAAACTAAAAATAGAACTACCATACGACCCAGCAATCCCACTACTGGGCATATACCCTGAGAAAACCATAATTCAAAAAGAGTCATGTACCAAAATGTTCATTGCAGCTCTATTTACAATAGCCAGGACATGGAAGCAACCTAAGTGTCCATCATCAGATGAATGGATAAAGAAGATGTGGCACATATATACAATGGAATATTACTCAGCCATAAAAGGAAATGAAATTGAGTTATTTGTAGTGAGGTGGATGGAGTTAGAGTCTGTCATACAGAGTGAAGTAAGTCAGAAAGAGAAAAACAAATACCGTATGCTAACACATATATATGGAATCTAAAAGAAGAAAAAAAAGTCATGGAAAACCTAGGGGCAAAACGGGAATAAGGACGCAGACCTACTAGAGCATGGACTTGAGGATATGGGGAGGGGGAAGTGTAAGATGTGACAAAGAGAGAGTGGCATGGACTACCAAACGTAAAATAGATAGCTGGTGGGAATCAACCACATCGCACAGGTAGATCAGCTGTGTGCTTTGTGACCACCTAGAGGTGTGGGATAGGGAGGGCGGGAGGAAGGGAGATGTAAGAGGGAAGAGGTATGGGAACATATGTGTATGTGTAGCTGATTTACTTTGTTATAAAGCAGAAACTGGCACATCATTGTAAAGCAATTATACTCCAATAAAGATGTTAAAAAGAAAAAGAAAGAGAAGAAATTACAAGTGATATCATAGAAATAAAAACAGTCATAAGAGACTACTACAAAGTTATATACCAACAAGTTGAACAACCCAGAAGAAATGGATAAATTCCTAGAAACATACAATCTTCCAAGATTAAATCAAGAAGAAATAATCTAAACCAACTGATAGTAGCATTGAAATTGAATCAGTGAAAACAAACAAAATAATTCCTAGCAAACAAAACCCAGAACTGGTTGGCTTCACAGGGTAAATCTACAAACATTTAAAACAGAGTTAATAATTATCCTTCTCAAGCTATTATAGAGGAGGCAATATTCCCAATGTAATTCTATGTGGCCGCCCATACCCTGATACTAAAATCTAAGACACTACAAAAGAAAAAGAAATTTATAGGCTAATATCTCTGATGAATATAGATGCAAAAATCCTCAACAAAATATTAGCAAACTGAATTCAACAGTACATAAAAATGTCATACACCATGATCAACTGGGATCTATTCCAGAGAAATGCTAATCAAATCCACAATGAAATATCACCTCACATTTGTCAGAATGGCTATTGTCAAAAAGACAACAAATAATCAATGGTGGTGATGATGTGGAGAAAAGGGAACCGTTGTCCACTGTTGGTGGGAATGAAAAATGTTATAGCCATTATAGAAAACAGTTGGAGCTTCCTCAAAAAATTAAAAATAGAATTATCATGTGATCCAGCAATTCCACTCCTTAGTATGCATCTGAGTAAAAGGAAAACACTAATTTGAAAAGATATGTATACCCCGATGTCTATAGCAGCATTATTTACAATGGCCAAGAGAGGGAAACAACCTAAAATGTCCATCAACAGATGTATGGATAAATAAGCTATGATACACACACACACACACACACACACACACACACACACACTCACACACGCATGCACACAATGGAATATTACTCAGCCATAAAAAGAATGAATTTTTGCCATTTGCAACAAAATGAATGGACCTGGATGGTATTATGCTTAATGAAGTCAGATAAAGACAAATAATGTATGTCTTCACTTATATGTGAAATCTGAAGAATTAAGACAAATAAATAAATATAACAAAACAGAAATACACTCACAGATACAGTAGACAAACTTGTGGTCATCAGTGAGGTGGTGGAGGTAGGGACAAGATAGGGGAAGAGGATTAAAAGGTACAAACAACTAGGTATAAAATAAATAAGATAGAAGGATGCAATGTATAGCACACAGGTAATATAGCCAATATTTTATAACAAATTTAAATGGAGCATAATCTATAAAAATATCAAATCACTATGTTGTACACCTGGAACTAATATAATATTGAAAATCAACTATACATCAATATAGAAGAAAGAATTTCTTTGGAAAGTCAATATATTAAGCTAATAATTCCTTTATGCTTATACTTTATTACAGTTATTAATGCAGCAAACTATTAAAATGTCACAATCTGGATGAATCTCAAATTCATTTTGCCAAGTGAAAGAAATCTGACTCAAAAGGCTATATACTGTTTGATTCCACTTATACAGTATTCTTTAAAAGGCAACAATATGGGAAAGAAGAACAGAACAGTGGCAAGGAGTTGGGGATTAGAGGGAAAGGTGTGACAAAGGGATACTATGAGGGAATTTCTGGGGAGTGATGGAACTGGTTTTATTTGTGGAGGTGATTACACAACTATGCATTTATCTGTATACATAAAACTGTACATCAATATATGTGGAATCTTCTGTATATAAGGTTTAAAATAAATATTTCAAAGTGAAAAATTCTGATATTTCTTTGTTAGTGTATAGGAATGCAAGAGATTTCTGAGTATTAATTTTGTATTCTGCAAATTTATCAAATTCATTGATAAGCTCTAGTAGTTTCCTGGTAGCATCTTTAGGATTTTCTATATATAGTATCATGTCATCTGCAAGCAGTGACAGTTTTAATTCTTCTTTTCCAATTTGGATTCCTTTTATGACTTTTTCTACTCTGGCATGGCTAGGACTTCCAAAACTATGTTTGAATAAAAGTGGTGGCAGTGGACATCCTTGTCTTGTTCCTGATCTTAGAGGGAATGCATTCAGCATTTCACCATTGAGAATGATGTTAGTTATGGATTTGTCATGTATGTTCTTTATTATGTTGAGGTAAGTTCCCTTTATGCCCACTTTCTGGAGAGTTTTTTTTTTTTAAATCACAAATGGGTGTTGAATTTTATCAAAAGCTTTTTCTGCATCTATTGAGATGATCATGTGGTTTTTATTCTTCAGTTTGTTACTGTGGTGTATCACACTGATTGATTTGCATATACTGAAGAATCCTTGCATCCCTGGGATAAATCCCACTTGATCATGGTGTATGATGCTTTCAATGTGTTGTTGGATTGAGTTTGCTAGTATTTTGTTGAGCCCATTTACCATTGCATCAAAAAGAATAAAATACCTAGGAATAAACCTACCTAAGGAGAAAAAAGAGCTGTAGTCTGAAAACTATAAGATGCTGATGAAAGAAATCGAAGATGACAGAAACAGATGGAAAGACATACCATGTTCTTGGATTGGAAGAATCGGTATTGTCAAAATGACTATACTACCCAAGGCAATCTACAGATTCAATGCAATCCCTATCAAATTACCAATGGCATTTTTCATAGAACTAGAACAAAAAATTTTAAGTTTGTATGGAAACACAAAAGACCCTGAATAGTCAAAGCAATCTTGAGACAGAAAAACGGAGCTGGAGGAATCAGGCTCCCTGACTTCAGACTAAACTGCAAAGCTACAGTAATCAAAACATTATGGTACTAGCACAAGGACAGAAATACAGATCAATGGAACAGGATAGAAAGCCCAGAAATAAACCCACACACCTATGGTCAATTAATCTATGACAAAGGAGGCAAGAATATACAATGGAGAAAAGACAGTCTCTGCAATAAGCAGTGCTGGGAAAACTGGACAGCTACATATAAAAGAATGAAATTAGAACATTCCCCAACACCTTACACAAAACAAACTCAAAATAGATCAAAGACCTAAATGTAAGACAGGGTACTATAGAACTCTTAGAGGAAAACATAGGCAGAACACCCTTTGACATAAGCTGTAGCAATATCTTCTTTGATCCACCTCATAGAGTCATGAAAATAAAAACAAAAATAAATAAATCAGACGTAATTCAGCTTAAAAGCTTCTGTACAGCAAAGGAAACCATAAACAAAATGAAAAGACGACCCACAGAATGGGAGAAAATGCTTGCAAATGAAGTGACTGACAAGGGATTAATCTCCAAAATATACAAACAGCTCATGCAGCTCTATATTAAAAAACCAAACAACCCAATCAAAAAATGGGCAGAAAATCTAAATAGACATTTCTCCAAAGAAGACATACAGGTGACAAAAAAACACATGAAGAGATACTCAACGTCACTAATTATTAGAGAAATGCAAATAAAAACTACAATGAGGTATCACTTCACACCAGTCAGAATGGCCATCATCAAAAAATCTACAAATAAATGCTGGAGAAGGTGTGGAGAAAAGGGAACCCTCCTGAACTGTTGGTGGGAATGTAAATTGGTATAGCCACTGTGGAGAACAATATGGAAGTTCCTTAAAAAAGTAAAAATAGAACTACCATATGATCCAGCAATCCCATTCCTGGGCATATATCTGGAGGAAACCATAATCTGAAAGTATACATGCACCCCAATGTTCATGGCAGCACTATTTACAATAGCCAGGCCATGGAAGTAGCCTAAATGTCCATCAACAGAAAATGGGTAAAGAAGATGTGGTACTATATACAATGCGATATTAACCATGAAAAAGAATGAAATAATGGCATTTGCAGCAACATGGATGGACCTAGAGAGTACCACACGAAGTGAAGTCAGACAAAGACAAATATTATATGATATCACTCATATCTGGAATCTAATTTTTTTTTAAATGATACAAGTGAACTTTTCTACAAAACAGAAACAGGCTTACAGATATCGAGACCAAACTTATGGCTACCAAAGGGGAAATGTGGGGGGGGGGGATAAATCAGGAGCTTGGGATTAACATACACACTACTATGGATAATATATATATATTACATACATATAAGATAGATAAGCAACAACGACCTACTGTATAACAGGGAACTCTACTCAGTGTTCTCTGATAACCTATATGAGAAAAGAATCTGAAAAAGAATGAATATATATATATATGTATAACTGAATCCTTTTGCTGTACACCTAAACTAACACAGTGTAAATCAACTATACTCCAATAAATTTTTTTTAATTCAAAAATATTATTAATTCAATCTCAAAAAAGGGAAAAAAATATTAGTGCTATTCAATATCATCAAAATGAAAAAAATTACAATGACACCTTTATCCCAGTGTCAGCATATCTGAAATATAACTAGTCAAATTTAGTTGAATCTAAGTCACTTTTTCTTCTAGTACTATTTTTCTCTAATGAGAAAGTTATACAATTTATAATATACAAAACTAAACACAAATGGTGCATAACAGGTCTTGACATCAGTCCCCAATTCATTCTGCTTAGAGAACAGATATAACTCTTAACCATTGGGCTTAAGGGAATAGTTCTAAATATTCTAAATCCCCCTCTGCATGTCTCACACTATATTCGTTCCATATAGTTGATGGCTTGTGTCCTTATCCTTTTTCTGTTGAGTACTGCACTTTATACTTATCCATGTACTCAAAGTTCCACCTGTAATTATTGCTCTTATTTTTTCCTTTCTCTTCTTCCTTCTCCCCTTACTTTCCTCCAACTCACTTTATCACTCCACCCCAACCCTAGATAATCAATGCTTATAGCCTGATATACACTCTTCAATACTTTTCTCCATCTTCAAAAAATTATACATAAACCTATAATACATATTTGCATATATGGGATTTGTCTTCGTTTTATGTAAATAAATCATTTAAACTTCACTAGATCTCCTTTTTCTCACTTAAAATTACATTGTGGAAGGTCTTATAAGTTGGTTGGTATAAATATAACTTGGTATCTTAACATTTGCATGATATTCCATTATATGAATGAACCACATTTTCTTCAACCATTCCCCTTTCTTTCTAGTTGTTGATGTTGGTCTTGGTTGTTTGTTTTAGTATTACAGTGTTACATATATCCTTACATAGTGGTGCCTTTATATCTATTGTAGATTTCCGCAAGGACCAAATTACTTTCCCTAAAGGCCTGAACAATTCATATTACACTAGCAAAACTGGAAGTTACATTTCACCCACGTTTCCATTAGCACACCTTTTCTTATTTTTGCCACTATTTTGGGTGAAAAATGCTATATCAATTTTAATTAGCATTTCCCTGGTGGCATTCATAGGCATTTTCCCATAGGCATATTATCACATCTTAGCCAGTTTCAATTTGTACTTAAATGAATCATCCATTTGTATGCTTTGCCATTTTTCTATTTAGCTATTTGTCTTCTTATGTATGACTGATATCGTTTTCTGTAATATATATTGTAAGTACAAACAGGCCCAATACACAAAGAAATTTGAGAAAGCGGATAAATACTATGTACTCTTTGATTTTGTTTATGTATACTTTGCCATAAAAACTTTTTGTTTTATATTGTCAAATATGTCCATCTTTTCTTTCAAAGCTTCTGGATTCACTTTCTTTTTTTTCTTTTAATTATACTTCTGGATTTTATTCCCTGTTTTTAAAAAATACATGAATAAGTATTTCAAGCACATAAATATTATTTTAGGCAAACTAGGGAAGAATTTACTTTGTCTTTAATATTTACCACAACCATCAAGACTATTATATTAGTTATTTTTCACTATAACACTGCCACAAAACTTACTGGCTTTAAAAAAAAATCTATTTTATTTGTTCTGCATTCTATTGGTTAGCACGTTGAACTAGGATCAGCTGGTCAGTTCTTCTATTGGTTTTGCCCATATCATCTGGTACTCAGTTGGGCCTGGAAGGTTCAAGATGGCCTCAATCACACATCAGGAGGTTGATGCTGGTCTCAGTTTGTCCTCTTTTTTCATGTGGTCTTTAACCATTAAGGATCTTCATATGGCAGCATTGCCCTCCAAGACAACTAGTATGGAAGCTGGATTCACTTTCTTCATTAGAAATATTTACCCAACCCATACTTTACACTACAATTTCCTAAATTTTCTGCATAATTTCTAGTGTATTTTTAAAACTTAAGTACTTATGCATCAGTGTTAATTTTTGCATATCTTATAAGGTAGGAGTACAAATTTATTTACTTCCAGATACACCAAGGCAATTTATTTAAATAAATCATTCTTTTCTACTGAAATGAAACCATTTCTTTTCATAGATTAAATTTCTATGTATGCACGGATTTATTTGTGGGCTCCTTATTTTGTTCCACTAACTTGCCTATCCTCAATCCTAAAGCTAAACCACCCTATTATTCTTTTTTTCGTGATTTCTTCCCTGTACTCAAGCATTTATAAGTCCACGTAGAATTTATTATTTTATAAATTTTTTAAAATTTGGAATTTCTTTGATTTCCATATGTAGCTTTGGTTATTGCTAGTAAAGAGAAACAGCACTGAACTCTGGATATTTATCTAATGCCCAGCTAATTTACAAAGTTCCCTTATAAACACTAGGAGTTTATTTACTATAATATCGTGATGAAGGAAAAGAATATTTTCTTTTTCTTTTCCATTACTTGTATCAAGTATTTAATTTTCCTCTTTTTTCTATTGCATTATAATTTATTTTCAAATAATAATGATAACAGTATTCTACTATTTTAATATAAATGGCTTCAGCATTTTACCACATAAAATTACTTCTGCTGTTGGTATTTGATGAATACTTTTTCTCAGATTTAATTATTTCCTTTCTTTTTCTATTATATGTCAATTTTTATAAGGAATAGGGATGCTGAATTTTATCAAATATATCTATTGACATGATCACATTTTCCCTTGAACTTGTTAAAATAATTAAATATGCTATTAGATATCTTGATGTTGAGATTCTTATATTTCTAGAATGAATTTTGTTTGGACAGATTTTACTTTTTTCTATACTGAAATGTCAAATATTCTAATATTTAATTTAGAACTTTGGCATCTATATTATTAAATAAGGTTAGTGCATAGTTTTCTTTTGGCACTATCTTTATCAGGTTAGAACACTAGGGTCTACTTGCTTCATGAATTGAGGTTCTTTCCATTCATAGCCTTGAATGGCTTAGATAACATTGTATTGCCTGTCTTTTATGGTTACATGAAACTCAACTATGAAATGGTCTGGTGTTCACATCTTTTAAAGTGGCATATTTTTATTCCTCTTCCAATCAACTTATGGATATATAATAAACATGGATATATGAGAATCATTCAAATTTTACAAAATTTTATAGATATTGATTAAATTGACTTTATTAATTATATCATTCAGTTCTTTTTTTATTTTCTTTTTTCCTAATGGACATGTCTTATTTTGAGTGTCTTAAAAGTCTTCCACTACGATAGTACTTTTATTGTTTTCCAATCATTTAAAATATTTCCATTTCACATATGCTATGTTGATGTTTCATACATGTTTATGACTGTTATGTCTCCTTTGTAAGTCATTCATTTTATCATGTCAGCATTTTAATCCCAAATTTTAATTTGAGAAGATGGCAGAGTAGAAAGAACCTGACCTCACCTCCTCTCACAAGCACATAAAAATCACAACTATTTCCAGAACAATCAGTGATAAAAAAGATCTTTTCTACCAGAAAAGATCTTCTTTTCTGGAACCTACCATAAAAGATCTTCTACAACTAAAGACATAAAGAAGACAAGTAGGAGAGGCAGAGTTGTGATATAGTCAAGTCTCATACCCCTGGGTGGGCAACCCACAAAGTTAGCAGGAGTTAAACAACTAACTTTCCTTCCTCCTACTAACAAATTATTTCCTTCCTCCTAGTAACAAATGTCAGCATGTTGCTGACATTACTCCCAAGAGGATATCTGTTAAGTCACGAATGCCCATTGAATATTAGCACATGATTTGCTGGATCTATTACAATGAACATTTGAATTGGTCCTCTATAACATGTTAATATTTATTATTTTAGTGATAGTATTAACTCACCTTACATTAATAAGGTAAATCTCACTTGGTAGGAATGGATTGTTTTTATATTTACTTCTGGATTCAATATGCTAATATTTTATTCTGGATTTTCACATCCCTATTCATACGTGAGCTTAATCTCTGTGTTTTTCTTTCTTTCTTTCTTTCTTTTTTTAATTCTTTCTTATTCTATCCTTGACTGGTTTTCTTTTTCTTTTTTTCCTTTTTTAACATCTTTATTGGAGTATAATTGCTTTACAATGGTGTGTTAGTTTCTGATTTATAACAAAGTGAATCAGCTATACATATACGTATATCCCCATATCTCCTCCCACTTGCGTCTCCCTCCCACCCTCCCTATTCCACCATTCTAGGTGGCCACAAAGCACTGAGCTAATCTCTCTGTGCTATGCAGCTGCTTCCCCCTAGCTATCTATTTTACATTTGGTAGTGTATATATGTACATGCCACTCTCACTTGGTCCCAGCTTACCTTTCCCCCTCCCCATGTCCTCAAGTGCATTCTCTACATCTGCATCTTTATTCCTGGCCTGCCCCTAGGTTCTTCAGAACCATTTATTTATTTATTTATTTTTAGACTCCGTATATATGTGTTACCATACAGTATATGTTTTTCTTTTTCTAAATTACTTCACTCTGCATGACAGAGTCTACGTCCATCCACCTCACTACAAATAACTCAATTTCATTTCCTTTTATGGCTGAGTAATATTCCATTTTATATATGTGCCAAATCTTCTTTATCTATTCATCTGTCGGTGGACACTTAGGTTGCTTCCATGTCCTGGCTATTGAAAATAGAGCTGCAATGAACATTGTGGTACATGACTCTTTTTGAATTATGGTTTTCTTAGGTTATATGCCCAGTAGTGGGATTGCTGAGTCGCATGGTAGTTCTATTTTAATTTTTTAAGTAACCTCCATACTGTTCTCCATAGTGGCTGTATCAATTTACATTCCCACTGACAGTACAAAAGGGTCCCCTTTCCTCTACACCCTCTCCAGCATTTATTGCTTGTAGATTTTTTCATGATGGCCATTCTGATTGGTGTGAGGTGATACCTCATTGTAGTTTTGATTTGCATTTATCTAATGATTAATGATGTTGAGCATCCTTTCATGTGTTTGTTGGCAATATGTATATCTTCTTTGGAGAAATGTCTATTTAGGTCTTCTGCCCATTTTAGATTGGGTTGTTTGTTTTTGGGATATTGAGCTGCATGAGCTGCTTGTATATTTTGCAGATTAGTCCTTTGTCTGTTGCTTCATTTGCAAATATCTTCTCCCATTCTGAGGGTTCTCTTTTTGTCTTGTTTATGTTTTCCATTGGTGTGCAAAAGCTTTTAAGTTTCATTAGGTCCCATTTGTTTATTTTTGCTTTTATTTCCATTTCTCTAGGAGGTGGGTCATAAGGGATCTTGCTGTGATTTATGTCATGGAGTGTTCTGTCTATGTTTTCCTCTAAGAGTTTTATAGTGTCTGGCCTTATGTTTAAGTCTTTAATCCATTTTTAGTTTATTTTTGTGTATAGTGTTAGGAAGTGTTCTAATTTCATTCTTTTACATGTAGCTGTCCAGTTTTCCCAGCACCATTTATTGAAAAGGCTGTCTTTTCTCCATTGTATATTCTTGCCTCCTTTATCAAAAATAAGGTGACCATAGGTGTGTGGTTTTAGCTCTGGGCTTTCTATCCTGTTCCATTGATCTATATTCCTGTTTCTGTGCCAGTACCATACTGTCGTGATTACTGTAGCTTTGTAGTATAGTCTGAAATCCGGGAGCCTGATTCCTCCAGCTCCATTTTTCTTTCTCAAGATTGCTTTGGCTATTCGGGTCTTTTGTGTTTACATACAAATTGTGAAACTTTTTGTTCTAGTTCTGTGAAAAATGCCAGTGGTAGTTTGATAGGGATTGCCTTGAATCTGTAGATTGCTTTGGGTAGTATAGTCATTTTCACAATGTTTATTCTTCCAATCCAAGAACATGGTATATCTCTCCATCTGTTTGTATCGTCTTTAATTTCTTTCATAAGTGTCTTATAATTTTCTGCATACAGATCTTTTGTCTCCTTCATTAGGTTTATTCCTAGGTATTTTATTCTTTTTGTTGCAATGGTAAATGGGAGTGTTCCCTTAATTTCTCTTTCAGATTTTTCATCATTAGTTTATAGGAATGCAAGAGATTTCTGTGCATTAATTTTGTATCCTGCTACTTTACCAAATTCATTGATTAGCTCTAGTAGTTTTCTGGTAGCCTCTTTAGGATTCTCTATGTATAGTATCATGTCATCTGAAAACAGTGACAGCTTTTCTTCTTCTTTACCAATCTGGATTCCTTTTATTTCTTTTTCTTCCTTGATTGCTGCGACTAAAACTTCCAAAGCTATGTTCAATAAGAGTGGTGAGAGTGGACAACCTTGTCTTGTTCCTGATCTTAGAGGAAATGGTTTCAGTTTTTCACCATTGAGAATGATGTTGGCTGTGTGTTTGTCATTTAGGGCCTTTATTATGTTGAGGTAAGTTGGCTCTATGCTTACTTTCCAGAGAGTTTTTATCATAAATTGGTGTTGAAGTTTGTCAAAAGTTTTTTCTGCATCTATTGAGATGATCATATGGTTATTATCCTTCAGTTTGTTAATATGGTGTATCACATGGATTGATTTATGTATATTGAAGAATCCTCACATTCCTGGGATAAATGCCACTTCATCATGCTGTGTGATCTTTTTAATGTACAGTTTGATTCTGTTTGCTAGAATTTTCTTGAGGATTTTTACATGTATGTTCATCAGTGATATTGGCCTGTAGTTTTCTTTCTTTCCACATCTTTGTCTGGTTTTGGTATCAGGGTGATGGTGGCCTCATAGAATGAGTTTGGGGGTATTCCTCCCTCTGCTGTATTTTGGAAGAGTTTGAGAAGGATAGGTGTTAGCTCTTCTCTAAGTGTTTGATAGAATTGGCAGGTGAAGCCATCTGGTCCTGGGATTTTGTTTGGTGGAAGATTTTAAATCACAGTTTCGATTTTAGTGCTTGTGATTGGTCTGTTTATATTTTCTATTTCTTCCTGGTTCAGTCTCGGAAGGTTGTGCTTTTCTAAGAATTTGTCCATTTCTTCTAGGTTGTCCATTTTATTGACATATAGTTGCTTGTAGTAATCTCTCATGATCCTTTGTATTTTTGCACTGTCAGTTGTTACTTCTCCTTTTTCATTTCTACTTCTATTGATTTGAGTCTTCTCCCTTTTTTTCTTGATGAGTCTGGCTAATGGTTTATCAATTTTGTTTATCTTCTCAAAGAACCAGCTACAGTTTTATTGATCTTTGCTATTGTTTTCTTCATTTCTTTTACATTTATTTCTGATTTGATCTTTATGATTTCTTTCCTTCTGCTAACTTTGGAGTTTTTTTGTTCTTCTTTCTCCAGTTGCTTTTGGTGTAAGGTTAGGTTGTTTATTTCAGATGTTTTTTTTTTCTTGAGGTAGGCTTGTATTGCTATAAACTTCCCTCTTAGAACTGCTTTTGCTGCATCACATAGGTTTTAGGTATTCGTGTTTTCATTGTCATTTGTTTCTAGGTATTTTTGGATTTCCTCTTTGATTTCTTCAGTGATATCTTGGTTATTAAGTAGTGTATTGTTTAGCCTCCATGTGTTTGAATTTTTTACAGATATTTTCCTCTAATTCATATCTAGTTGCATAGCATTGTGTTCACAAAAGATACTTGATACAATTTCAAATTTCTTAAATTGACCAAGCCTTCATTTGTGACCCAAAATATGATCTATCCTGGAGAATGTTCCATGAGCACTTGAGAAGAAAGTCTATTCTGTTGTTTTGGGATGGAATGTCTTATAAATAGCAATTAAGTCCATCTTGTTTAATGTATCATTTAAAGCTTGTGTTTCCTTATTTATTTTCATGCTGGATGATCTGTCCATTGGGGAAAGTGGGGTGTTAAAGTCCCCTACTATGATTGTGTTACTGTCTATTTCCCCTTTTATGGCTGTTAGAATTTGCCTTATGTATTGAGGTGCTCCTATGCTGGGTGCATAAATATTTACAGTTGTTATTTCTTCTTCTTGGATTGATTCCTTGATCATTATGTACTGTCCTTCTTTGTCCCTTATAGTAGTCTTTATTTTAATTTCTTTTTTTTTAAGTTATTTTCATTATCTATTTATTTATTTATTTATTTTTGGCTGTGTTGGGTCTTCGTTTCTGTGCGAGGGCTTTCTCTAGTTGCAGCAAGTGGGGGCCACTCTTCATCGTGTTGCGTGGGCCTCTCACTATCGCGGCATCTCTTGTTGCGGAGCACAGGCTCCAGATGTGCAGGCTCAGTAACTGTGACTCACGGGCCTAGTTGCTCTGTGGCATGTGGGATCCTCCCAGACCGGGGCTCGAACCCATGTCCCCTGCATTGGCAGGCAGACTCTCAACCACTGTGCCACCAGGGAAGCCCTAGTCTTAATTTTAAAGTCTATTTGTCTAATATGAGAATTGCTTCTCCAGCTTTCTTTTGGTTTCCATTTGCATGGAATCTTTTTCCATCCCCTCACTTTCAGTCTGTATGTGTCCCTAGGTCTGAAGTGGGTCTCCTGTAGACAGTATATATTCAGGTTTTGTTTTTGTATCCATTCAGCCAATGTATGTCTTTTGGTTGAAGGATTTAATCCAGTTACATTTAAGGTAGTTATCGATATGTATGTTCCTATTACTATTTTCTTAATTGTTTTTTTTTGTTATCATAGGTTTTTTGCTTCTCTTGTTTTTCCTGCCTAGAGAAGTTCCTTTAGCGTTTGTTGTGAAGCTGGTTTTGTGGTGCTGAATTCTCTTAGCTGTTGCTTCTCTGTAAAGGTTTTAATTTCTTCATCAAATCTGAATGAGGTCCTTGCTGGGTAGAGTAATCTTGGTTGTAGGTTTTTCCCTTTCATCACTTTAAATATGTCCTGCCACTGCCCTCTGGCTTGCAGAGTTTCTGCTGAAAGATTAGCTGTTAACCTTACGTGGATTCCCTTGTATGCTATTTGTTGTTTTTCCCTTGCTGCTTTTAATATTTTTTCTTTGTATTTAATTTTTGATAGTTTGATTAATATGTGTCTTGGCGTGTTTCTCCTTGGATTTATCCTGTATGGGACTCTCTGTGCTTACTGGACTCTATTGACTATTTCCTTTCCCATATTAGAGAAATTTTCAACTATAATCTCTTCAAATATTTTCTCAGACCCTTTCTTTTTCTCTTCCTCTTCTGGGACCCCTATAATTCGAATGTTGGTGCTTTTAATGTGTTCCCAGATGTTTCTAAGACTGTCCTCAATTCTTTTCATTCTTTTTACTTTATCTGCTCTGCAGTAGTTGTTTCCACTATTTTATCTTCCAGGTCACTTACCCATTCTTCTGCCTCAGTTATTCTGCTATTGATTCCTTCTAAAGAATTTTTAATTTAATTTATTGTGTTGTTCATCATTGTTTATTTGCTCTTTAGTTCTTCTAGGTCCTTGTTAAACGTTTCTTTTACTTTCTCCATTCTGTTTCCAAGATTTTCGATCATCTTTACTATCATTACTCTGAATTCTTTTTCAAGTAGACTGCCTATTTCCTCTTCATTTGTTTGGTTTGGTGGGTTTTTACCTTGCTCCTTCATCTGCTGTGTGTTCCTCTGTCTTCTCGTTTTGCTTAACTTACTTTGTTTGGGGTCCCCTTTTTGCAGGCTGCAAGTTTGTAGTTCCTGTTGTTTTTGGTGTCTGCCCCCAGTGGCTAAGGTTGGTTAAGTGGGTTGCATAGGCTTTCTGGTTCAGGGGACTGGTGCCTCTTTTCTGGTGGATGAGGCTGGATTTTATCTTTCTGGTGGGCAGGACCATATCCAGTGGTGTGTTTTGGGATGTCTGTGACCTTATTATGATTTTAGGCAGCCTCTCTGCTAATGGGTGGGGTTGTGTTCCTGTCTTGCTAATTGTTTGGCATAGGGTGTCCAGCACTGTAGCTTGCTGGTCATTGAGTGGAGCTGGGTCTTAGAATTTCAATGGAGGTCTCTGGGAGAGCTTTTGCCATTTGATATTACATGGACCTGGGAGGTCTCTGGTTGACCAATGCCTGAACTCAGCTCTCCCACCTCAGAGGCACAGGCCTGACACTCGGCAGGAGCACCAAGACCCTGTCAGCCACATGGCTTAATCAGTGGTTAATGGCAGGCACAGGTGGAATGATAATGAATATGTACTATATTTCTTCTTCCCTTATTCTTTAGTACTTCTATCTTTTCTTTAATGCTTATAGTTTTCTGTATTATGTTTCCTGTATTTTTATGTCTTTATTCATACTTCTCCTATGGTCATGTGTGGCCTAATGGATACCCTCCTCCGAGTTCCCATGGCTGCATGGAGACTTTTTTTTAAACACAAAAACTGCACACAGGTCATTGAAGCCGTCTTGAAGTCCTTGATGTCAGAATGATCCATTTCTTACATGTCAGGGAAATACTGCTTTGCTCCAGGTTTGGTGTCTTAGGTGTGCTGTTTTGCCATTACTTCCATTGTAAAGAAGCTTTTTGATACTTTTATTTTTAGAATTCCAGCAATGCAATTCCCACGGCTATTCATTAGGGTCTATGAGTATTTGCTTTCATTGAGTGATGGTTGTGGATTAGGGAGTCAACTGTTTCCCTCTGCTACTGAGTAGTCACCTATGCTGCTTTCCTCTTGTGTATCTAAAAAAACATCTGGGAGAAACTGCAGCAAGGCCAGCTTCTCAGCAGTTGCAGCTGTAACAGGAAGCTTATTCCTCCCTATGGCTGGGACAACAAGTTGCCCTGCAGGTGCGAGGGCGCCTCCTTGGTCCTAAGGAGAGTAACTTCTTGTTGACTTGACTGGTTTTCAATTCAGGTTTATGGTAGCTAGTTCAGTTTCCAATTAATTCCTGGACAATGCTGGTTTGAGTGGTCAGAATGTAATTTCTTTACTCAAATCCATATTAGCTCACCATATCCAGTATCATTGTCCAGGGCCACAGCAACTTCTCTCCCTGTCATGTACCACATTTCTCCCTGAGTAATATCAGAACCTAAGCTTATATTGTAACTTCCCTTTCCAGATGTAAAGATGCCACATGGATTAGCTGAGTTGTAAGTTCTCCACTTGCTGCCTCACCATATTTGCAATCTGTCCTTTGCCTGTTCTGTGTCCTTAGATCCTGATGCTTATGTACTGCTTATCTAGATTCCCTTGCTAGTTGGCCTGTGGTTGGTTTTTAGTAATGGTAGGAACTGGTAAGATATGGGAGGACAGAGGCAGAAAGAGGTCCTGAGTTTTCTTAGCTGCTCCCTCGCTTCTATGGATTGAACTGTGACCCAGTCCCCAGATCCATATGTTGAAGCCTTAATCCTCAAAGTGTGACTATATTTGGATGTAGGGCTTTTAGGAGGCAATTAAGGTTAAATGAGGTCATAAAAATGGAATCCTAATCCAAAAGGACTTGTGGTCTTATAAGAAGAGGTAGGGCTTCCCTGGTGGCGCAGTGGTTGAGAATCTGCCTGCCAATGCAGGGGACACGTGTTCAAGCCCTGGTCTGGGAAGATCCCACATGCCACGGAGCAACTGGGCCCGTGAGCCACAATTACTGAGCCTGCGCGTCTGGAGCCTGTGCTCCGCAACAAGAGAGGCCGCGACAGTGAGAGGCCCGTGCACTGCAATGAAGAGTGTTCCCCGCTCGCCACAACTAGAGAAAGCCCTCGCACAGAAACGAAGATCCAACACAGCCAAAAATAAATAAATAAATAAATAAATTTTTAAAAAAGCAGTAAAAGTAAATGTTCAATACTCCATTGAACATTTATAAAAAAAAAAAAAGAAGAGGTAGAAATCTCTTTTTTCCTCACCTCTCCTCTCTCACTTCCCTTTTCTCTCTCTTCTCTCTTTCCCTAAGCACACACACTGAGGAAAGGCTATGTGAGCACACATTAAGAAGGTGGACATCTACAAGCCAGGAAGAGAGCCTTGCCAGGAACTCAATCAACTGGCACCTTAATATTGGACTTCCCAGCCTCCAGAAATGTGAGAAATATATTTATGTTGCTTAAGCCACTCAGTGTATGTTATTTTGATATGGCGGTCTGAGGTAGCTAATACATCTCCTATTTTGGCACAATGCCTCTGATAATAGTTGCATCTCCGGCCTTGAACGCAGTTTCCCACTGGGAAATTCTCCTGTACTGCAACACTTTTTACTGGGTTTTGATAACATTATTTCCTCCACTTGATCCTAGGAGTGCTAGTGGTTTTCCACAATTGCTTATTTATAAGTGTTGTAATATTCCTTGTTTATCCCTGTAGCCTGCGCACATTTCATTAATGGTCCCTTCAGTAAAAGTCCCTTCATTTGTACCATCTAGAGTAAATTCTGTTTCCTGTTAGGATGCTGACTATTTTCCCAAGAGAGAAGTGTCCTCTGATTTTTAAAGTGGTAGTACCAAAGCTACGAGTTAGAAATACATTGCTTATTATGTCAAAGATACCCCACCATAGTATTTAAGAAAAAACAATTAAATTCCAGGATTGGTCTTCTCAACTTTAAGACCCTTAGTAAAGTATACAGATACTTTTTCCAACTATATGCAACTAGTCCATAACCAAAGGTTAATCACTGTGATTATCCCCTCTTATTATAGGAGTTCAAATATAGAGACTACCTAGCCCTCTAAACCAAACTTAATTTTGATGACAGGGAATAAATAAAAATAAATGGATGGATGTACTTGGTGCCTTTAGATGGCTAAGGAAGTCCAGTTAGGTAGTACTCTTAACAGTAAAAGGATAGACAGCTAAGATGTCTGCAAAGCCTCAATAAACACAAATGAGGCTTTGTGCACAAAACACAAATGCACAAACATCTTGTATAAAAAGCATAGTCACAGTCAGAAGACCAAATACAAGGGGCTTCTAAGAAAAAAGTATATCATGAACAAGGTCAGTTGTAAAAGGTGCATTGATTGAGATATACCACAAGAGAATCTGTTGGCCTTTCAGCCAACAAGTTTGGCTGGGCAATTAGATGAACACCCAACAACACATCAGTTACATTTAATACTTATATTTCCAGCAACAAATTACTATGGTATTTTCATGGTGATAATGCAATAATTGCTTTAGTGGGATCCAAAGGCAGGATGGTACCAAAACTCAAAGCAAAAATAGTTTTCTACTCTATAGTTTGAGATTTGATATCTCTTCTTACATACAGTGATCTATGAGGCAAATATTGTGCATACGTTCTAAGGTGAAAATGAAGATAAGTAACAGTGGGGAATGGGGGATGTACAAGTATATTATATTCACCATTGAATATACTGGTCACTGGAACAGTAAACAACCTTCCTAGTGGTTGAATGCATTTTGTTCACAATATTTTGTTCTTTTTATGTCACTCCTTACCTGTCACCTTCCACTAACATGTGCTGTACTTCAGGTACTGAGTCTGGTTTTCTTAACATAGTTATTGATTTCTGTCTCATTCAATTTAGTTCATGTAAAAATACTCGTGGCATCTTGACATATGTCTGTGGTTAATAACCGCATTGATCCATCATGTCCTGGGCTAAACAAAGGACAGTATTCTGATGATGGAAGAACCTTAAGCTTATTAAAATTTTTAGGAGGAGTAGTTTGACGGATGATCAAATTAGGTAAAGCGTGTAAAGTGCTTAAGATGGTGACTAGCTATTTTTAGTATTCTAATTTTCATTCAGTATCAAATAAGAAAACTAACATCTAAATTGGGTATTCATGTAACATGTTCACCATTTCATTCATTCATACATATATATATATTTTTTTATATATGTATATATATATATACATATACATACATATGTAATTTATTTTAAGAAATTAGCTCATGTGATTGTGGAGGCGGGCAACTCCTAAACCTGTGGGATAGGCTGGCAAGCTAGAGATTAAGGTAAGAGATGACGTTACAATCTTGAGTCCAAAATCTGCAGGGCAGGCTAGCAAGCTGGAAATATAGGCAGGATTCCTTCTATCTTGCAATCTTGAGATAGAATTGCTTACTCTTCAAGGAAGATCAGTCTTTGCTCTCAAGGTCTTCAGCTGACTGGATGAGACCGACCCAATTAATGAGGGTAAAATGATTTACTCAAATATTACTGATTTAAATGTTAATCACATCTAAAAAATACCTTTACAGCAGTATCTAAATTGGTGTTTCACCAAACAACCAGCACCATAGCCTACCCAAGTTGACACATGAAACTAACCATCACAATCTGTGATGTTATCTCCCAAAATCATTTAGGATGCCAAAATTTTTTCTTTTAGTAATTGTGCATATTTTAAAGCCTGAGATTTAGAATTCTGTATAGAAATTTTTAAGAGAATGAAACCCATGGTATTAAAATTTTTACCAAATATGTTCATGTTTTGGAATTTTAAGTGTCAATAACTTGTTTAAAAGGGTTTAGCTTATTAAAACGTCAATCTGTAATTCTAAACTAAAATATGCATTGAAAAATTGATTTATATTTGTGAATTTAAACTGAAATCTTCCTAAGCTTATACACAAACTGGGAACATTTAGAATGAAAATTCCATGAAGCCAGGGATTTCCTTCCACTTCATCCAGTGCTACAATCTAAGTGCCAAGAAGAGAACCTGCCCAATAATAAGTTCTTTTATTTTTAAACATTTTTATTGGAGTATAATTGCTTTACAATGTTGTGTTAGTTTCTGCTGTATGAAAAAGTGAATCAGCTATATGTATACATATATCCCCATATCCCCTCCCTCTTGCGTCTCCCTCCCACCCTCCCTATCCAAACCCAATAGATGGTCACAAAGCACTGAGCTGATCTCCCTGTGCTATGCAGCTGCTTTCCACTAGCTATCTATTTTACATTTGGTAGTGTATATATGTCAAGGCTACTCTCACTCTTCATCTGAGCTTACCCTTTCCCCTCCCCGTGTCCTCAAGGCCATTCTCTACGTCTGTGTCTTTATTCCTGTCTGGCACCTAGGTTAATCAAAACCATTTTTTTTTTTTAGATTCCATATATATGTGTTAGCCTACGGTATTTGTTTTCCTGACTTACTTCACTCTGTATGACAGACTCTAGGTCCATCCACCTCACTGTAAATAACTAAATTTCGTTTCTTTTTACAACTGAGTAATATTCTATTGTATATATGTGCCACATCTTCTTTATCCATTCATCTGTCGATGGACACTTAGGTTGTGTCAATGTCCTGGCTATTGTAAATAGTGCTGCAATGAACATTGTGGTACATGTCTCTTTTTGAATTATGGTTTTCTTAGGGTATATACAGAGTAGTGAGATTGCTGGGTCATATTGTAGTTCTATTTTTAGTCTTTTAAGGAACATCCATAATGTTCTCCATAGGGGCTGTATCAATCTACATTCCCACAAACGTGCAAGAGGATCCCTTTTTCTCCACACGCTCTCCAGCATTTATTGTTTGTAGAATTTTAATGATGGCCATTCTGACTGGTGTGAGGTAATACCTCATTGTAGTTTTGATTTGCATTTCTCTAGTGACTAGCGATGTTGAGCATCCTTTCATGTGTTTGTGGGCAATCTGTCTATCTTCTTTGGAGAAATGTATTTTTAGGCCTTCTGCCCATTTTTGGATTGGATTGTTTGTTTGTTTTTTTGAAATTGAGCTGCATGAGCTGTTTGTATATTTTGGAGATTAATCCTTTATCAGTTGCTTCCTTTGCAAATATTTTCTCCCATTCTGAGGGTTGTCTTTTTGTCTCGTTTCTGGTTTCCTTTACTGTGCAAATGCTTTTAAGTTTCATTAGGTCCCATTTGTTTAATTTTCTTTTTATTTCCATTCCTCTAGGAGGTGGGTCAAAAAGGATCTTGCTGTGATTTATCTCATAGAGTGTTCTGCCTATGTTTTCCTCTAAGTTTTATAGTGTATGGCCTTACATTTAGGTCTTTAATCCATTTTGAGTTTGTTTTTGTATGGTGTTAGGGAGTGTTCTAGTTTCATTCTTTTACATGTAGCTGTCCAGTTTTCCCAGCACCACTTATTGAAGAGGTTGTCTTTTCTCCGTTGTATATACTTGCCACCTTTATAAAGGAGAGCGTGACCATATGTGCGTGGGTTTATCTCTGGGCTTTCTATCCTGTTCCATTGATCTATATTTCTGTTTTTGTGCCAGTACCATACTGTCGTGATTACTGTAGCCTTGTAGTATAGTCTGAAGTCAGGGAGCCTGATTCTTCCAGCTCCATTTTTCATTCTCAAGACTGCTTTGGCTATTCGGGGTCTTTTGTGTTTCCATACAAATTGTGAAATTTTATGTTCTAGTTCTGTGAAAAATACCATAGGTAGTTCGATAGGTATTGAACTGAATCTGTAGATTGCTTTGGGTAGTATAGTCATTTTCACAATGTTGATTCTTCCAATCCAAGAACATGGTATATCTCTCCATCTGTTTGTATCATGTTTAATTTCTTTCAACAGTGTCTTATAGTTTTCTGCATACATGTCTTTTGTCTCCTTAAGTAGGTTTATTCCTAGGTAATTTATTCTTTTTGTTGCAATGATAAATGGGAGTGTTTCCTTAATTTCTCTTTCAGATTTTTCATTGTAAGCCTAGAGGAATGCAAGAGATTTCTGTGCATTCATTTTGTATCCTGCTACTTTACCAGATTCATTGATTAGCTCTAGTAGTTTTCTGGTAGCATCTTTAGGATTCTCTATGTATAGAATCATGTCATCTGCAAACCGTGACAGTTTTACTTCTTCTTTTCTGATTTGGATTCCTTTTACTTCTTTTTCTCTCTGATTGCTGTGGCTGAAACTTTCAAAACTATGTAAAATAATAGTGGTGAGAGTGGGCAACTTGTCTTGTTCCTGATCTTAGAGGAAATGGTTTCAGTTTTTCACCACTGAAAACGATTTTGGCTGTGGGTTTGTCATATATGGCCTTTATTACGCTGTGGTAGTTTCCCTCTATGCCTACTTTCTGGAGAGTTTTTATCATTAATTTGTGTTGAATTTTGTTGAAAGATTTTTTTCTGCATCTTTTGAGATGATCATATGGTTTTTATCCTTCAGTTTTTTAATATGATGTATCAAATTGATTTATTTGCATATACTGAAGAATCCTGGCATTCCTGGGGTAAACCCCACTTGATCATGGTGTATGGTACTTTTCATGTGCTGTTCGATTCTGTTTCCTAGTATTTTGTTGATGATATTTGCATCTATGTTCATCAGTGATATTGGCCTGTAGTTTTCTTTTTTTGTGACATCTTTGTCTGGTTTTGGTGTCAGGGTGATGGTGGCCTCATAGAATGAGTTTGGGAGTGCTCCTCCCTCTGCTATATTTTGGAAGAGTTTGAGAAGAATAGGTGTTAGCTCTTCTCTAAATGTCTGATATAATTCTCCTGTGAAGCCATCTGGTCCTGGACTTTTGTTTGTTGGAAGAGTATTAAGCACAGTTTCAATTTCAGTGCTTGTGATTGGGCTGTTTATAGTTTCTATTACTTCCTGGTTCAGTCTTGGAAAGTTGTGCTTTTCTAAGAATTTGTCCATTTCTTCCAGGTTGTCCAATTTAATGACATATAGTTGCTTGTCGTAATATCTCATGATCCTTTGTATTTCTGCAGTGTCAGTTTTTACTTCTCCTTTTTCATTTCTAATTCTGTTGATTTGAGTCTTCTCCCTTTTTTCTTGATGAGTCTGGCTAATGGTTTATCAATTTTGTTTATCTTTTCAAAGAACCAGCTTTTATTTCTGATCTGATGTTTATGATCTCTTTGGTCTGCTAACTTTGGGGTCTTTTTGTTCCTCTTTCTTTAACTCCTTTAGGTGTGAGGTTAGGTTGTTTATTTGAGATTTTTCTTTTCTTGAGGTAGGATTGTATTGCTCTAAACTTCCCTCTTAAAACTGCTTTTGCTGCATCCCATAGGTTTGGGGTCATTGTGTTTTCACTGTCATTTGTTTTTAGGTATTTTTTTTACTTCCTTTAAGATTTCTTCAGTGATCTCTTGGTTATTTAGCAGCATATTGTTTAGCCTACATGGGTTTTTAGTTTTTACAGTTTTTTTTTCCTATAATTGATTTCTGATCTCATAGTCTTGTGGTTGGAAAAGATACTTGATATGATTTCAATTTTCTTAAATTTACCAAGGCTTGATTTTTGACCCAAGATATGATCTATCTTGGTGAATGTTCATTGTGTACTTGAGAAGAACACGTATTCTGTCATTTTTTGATGGAATGTCCTATAAATATCAATTAAATCTCTCTGGTCTAATGTGTCATTAAAAGCTTGTGTTTCCTTATTTATTTTCATTTTGGGTGATCTGTCCATTGGTGAAGGTGGGGCGTTAAAGTCCCCTACTATGATTGTGTTACTGTCGATATCCCCTTTTATGGCTGTTAGCATTTGCCTTATGTATTGAGGTTCTCTTTTGTTGGGTGCATAAATATTTACAATTTTTATATCTTCTTCTTGGATTGATCCCTTGATCATTATGTAGTGTCCTTCTTTTGTCTTGTAATAGTCTTTATTTTAAAGTCTTATTTATCTGATATGAGTATTGCTACTCCAGCTTTCTTGTGATTTCCATTTGATTGGAATATCTTTTTCCATCCTCTCACTTTCAGTCTGTATGTGTCCCTAGGTCTGAAGTGGGTCTCTTGTAGACAGCATATATACAGGTCTTGTTTTTGTATCCATTCAGCCAGTGTATGTCTTTGTTTGGAGCATTTAATCCATTTACATTTAAGGTAATTATCGATATGTATGTTCCTATTACTATTTTCTTAATTGTTTTGGGTTTGTTATTGTAGGTCTTTTCCTTCTCTTCTGTTTCCTGCCTAGAGAAGTTTCTTTAGCATGTATTGTAAAGCTGGTTTGGTGGTGCTGAATTCTTTTAATTTTTGCTTGTCTATAACGGTTTTAATTTCTCTGTCAAATTTGAATGAGATACTTGCTGGGTAGAGTAATCTGGGTTGTAGGTTTTTCCCTTTCATCACTTTAAATTTGTCCTGCCACTCCTCTCTGGCTTGCAGAGTTTCTGCTGAACGATCAGCTGTTAACCTTATAGGATTCCCTTGAATGTTATTTGTTGCTTTTCCGTTGCTGCTTTTAATATTTTTTCTTTGTATTTAATTTTTGGTAGTTTGATTAATATTTGTCTGGGCCTGTTTCTCCTTGGATTTATCCTGTATGGGACTCTCTGTGCTTCCTGGACTTGATTATTTCCTTTCCCATGTTAGGGAAGTTTTCAACTATAATCTCTTCAAATATTTTCTCAGACCCTTTCTTTTTCTCTTCTTTTAGGACTCCTATAATTCGAATATTGGTGTGTTTAATGTTGTCCTAGAGGTCTCTGAGACTGTCCTCAATTCTTTTCATTCTTTTTTCTTTATTGTGCTCTGCCATAGTTATTTCCACTATTGTGTCTTCCAGGTCCCTTATCCGTTCTTCTGCCTCAGTTATTCTGCTATTGATTCCTTCTAGGGAATTTTTAATTTCATTTATTGTGTTGTTCATCACTGTTTGTTTGCTCTTTAGTTCTTCGAGTTCCTTGTTAAATGTTTCTTGTATTTTCTCCATTCTATTTCCAAGATTTTGGATCATCTTTACTGTCATTACTCTGAATTCTTTTTCAGGTAGACTGCCTATTTCCTCTTCATTTATTTGGTCTGGTGGGTTTTTACCTTGCTCCTTCATCTGCTTATATTTCTCTGTCTTCTCATTTTGTTTAGCTTACTGTGTTTGGGGTCTCCTTTTCACAGGCTGCAGGTTCATAGTTGCCATTGTTTTTGGTGTCTGCCCTCAGTGGGTGAGGTTGGTTCTGTGGCTTGTGTAGGCTTCCTGGTGGAGGGGACTGGTGCCTGTGTTTTGGTGGGGGGGTTTGGATCTTTTCTTACTGGTGAGCAGGGCCATGTCTGGTGGTGTATTGTGGGGTGTCTGTTAACTTTTTATGACTTTAGGCAGCCTCTCTGCTATGGGTGGGTTTGTGTTCCTGTCTTGCTAGTACTTTGGCATGGGGCATCCAGCACTGGAGGTTGCTGGCCGTTGGGTGGAGCTGGGTGTTCACATTGAGATGGAGATCTCTGGGACAGCTTTCAGCAAGTGATATTACATGGGGCTGGGAGGTCTCTGGTGGTCCAATGTCCTGAACTCAGCTCTCCCACCTCAGAGGCTCAGGCCTGACACCAGGCCGGAGTGCCAGGACCCTGTCAGCCACACATCTCAGAAGAAAAAAAGAAAGAAAAATAAAATAAATAAAATAAAATTAACAAATAAAAAATTTAAAATTATTAAAAAAAAGAATGAAAAATAAATAAAATAATACTTTAAAAAAGTGAGCAACCAAATCAACAAGCAAATCCACCAATGATAACAAGCGATGAAAACTGAACTAAGATAAACATAAAAATAGGAAACAAATCAGTTGCAGACAGCAAACCCCAAGTCTATATTTGCTTCCTTTGTCCACCACCTCATTTTTGGACGATTAATTGTCTTTTCAGGTATTCCACAGTTGTAGGGTACATCAAGTTGTTTGTAGGGATTTAATCCACTGCTTCTGAGGCTGCATGGAGAAATTTCCCTTTCTCTTCTTTTTCTGCACAGCTCCTGGGGTTCAGCTTTGGTTTTGTCCCCATGTCTACATGTAGGTCACCCTGCAGCATCTGTTCCCCACCCAGACAAGAGGGGGTTAAAGCAGCAACTGATTAGGGCAGTCTTGCTCACTCAGGCTGAGGGGAGGGAGGGGTACAATAGTCATAATTGGAATGTGGTGTAACCCTGCGGTGGTAGAGGCTGACGTGATGCTGCAACTCCCTGAGGCATGCCATGTGTTCTCCCAGGGAAGTTGTCCCTGGATCACGGGACCCTGGCAGTGGCAGGTTGCACAGGCTGCCATAGTAGGGGGTGTGGATAGTGACCTGTGCTTGCACACAGGCTTCTTGGTGGTGGCAACAGCAGCCTTAGCATTTCATGCCCATCTCTAGTGTCCAAGCTGGTCTGGAGCTCGTTTAGGCGGTGCTCTGAATCTCCTCTCCTCGCGCACCCTGAAACAATGGTCTCTTGCCTCCTAGGCAGGTCCAGACATTTTCCCGGACTCCCTTCTGGCTAGCTATGGCGTACTAGCCCCCTCAGGCTGTTTTCACACAGCCAACCCCAGTCCTCTCCATGGGATCTGACCCCCGAATCCCGAGCCTCAGCTCCCAGCCCCCACAGCCCCACGGGTGAGCAGATAAGCCTCTAAGGCTGTTGAGTGCTGGTTGGCACTGATCCTCTGTGCAGTAATCTCTCTGCTTTGCCCTCTGTACCCCTTTTGCTTTACTCCCCTCCATGGCTCCAAAGCTTCCTCCCTACCCACCCCCCATCTCCACCAGTGAAAGGGCTCCTAGTGTGTGGAAACTTTTTCTCCTTCACAGCTCCCTCCCAGAGGTGCAGGTCCCATCCTTATTCTTTTGTCTCTGTTTTTTCTTTTTTTTTTTTTTTTTGCCCTACCCAGGTACATGGGGATTTTCTTTCCCTTTGGGAAATCTGAGGTCTTCTGCCAGTGTTCAGGTGGTGTTTTGTAGGAATTGTTCCACATGTAGATGTATTTTTGATGCATTTTTGGGGAGGAAGGTGATCTCCATGTCTTACTCCTCTGCCATCTTGAAGGTCCCTCCCAATAATAAGTTCTTAGCAAATATTTGTAGGATAATTCTAAGAAAATTCAAGACTCATCAGACATTCAAGTATACCAGGACTATTTTGTTCAAGTTAGTTGAGTACTTAAAGGAAACAAAATAAATATATTTATAAATCCAGCTTAAAATATTTATGCAAGTTTAAGTTGTAAAAATCTCCCTTAAAGTTAATTTTTTGCAATTAGCTAAATATATGAATACAATGATATTTCAAACTGAAAGTGAAAACCTCAAGAATAACTGGCTTTTTGAGTTTGTAACTTTAATAAACTGAATATTAATGTTATAGTTAATGGAGCATGTGAATAATTTTTTCTGTGCACCATAATCACCTTCAAGGACAAAAAAACCCTCAAACTTGAAAGATAGGTCAATATTTCCTAAACTTATGGACAGCTTAATTTTAATTTCATTGATTTTTAGCAGGAAAAAGAGTAAGGAAAAAATTTAAAGAATTACTGCCTTTCAGATAAATGTTTCATTGAAACAAGAGACATTGTTAAAAGAGTTCTCTAAAGTTTTTAAAATATTACAAGGAATTATTGAGCCAGTTTTGCTGTCATTTATATATATATATATATAATATATATGGTAAAATAAAATATATATACATATATATTTTATGACACTTTTCTACATTAGGCAATGTAGCAAATTGATTAAGAGCACAAACACTCAAATCAAATTTTCTAGGTCTGAAACTTAGCTCCACCACTTACCAAAGTGGCAAGTTACTCAACCTATATGTGTCTCAGTTTCCTTACTGTTAAAATAAGAAAAATAGTAATACCTGTCTCCTAACATTATTGTGTGGATTACACAAGATTATTCCTGTCAAGTATTTTAAACAGTGTCTGGTACATATACATTTTATTAGGTATAGCATCTATTAACTTCCTGCTACTAAATAGAAAACTAGCCCACATTCCTCCCAAAGTACCTACCCCAATCCCTGAGTTTTATTAGTAAAAAAGTTTGATAATATAAAAATGATTGTATAATTTGTATAACCACTTCAAGAACCATTATCCCCACAGTTGTTTTGTTTTAGTCCTATCAAAAATGGAAAGGATTCAATGCATGCTGTTAGTACTTTTATCACGGCTTTTCCATTCCTCAGTTCTTAATCTGGATTAATTTCTTCACTGACTAGATTTCATCATCAAGTAGAGTATTTTTTTGCCTGTTTTTTTTTTTTAAAGCTCATGGGCACTAAATTTTCTTGCATGTTTAAGAATGTCGCCTTCCTTCAATACAGTAGCCATTAACCATATGTGGTTATGGAGCATTTGAAATGTAACTAAATCAATTGAGATGTGCTATAAGTGCAAAATACACAGGATATTTCAAAGACTTAGTATGTAAAATATTTAATTAATAATCCTTATATTGATTTCATGTTGAAATGGTATTTTAGATATAGTGGCTTGCATAAAAGATATTATTAAAATAAATTTCACCTGTTACTTTTTACTTATTTTTTAATGTGGCTACTAGAAAAGTAAAATTACAAATGAAAGGTCAGAAAGAGAAATTAAGCAAACAATCCCATTTAGCATCACAACAAAAAGAATAAAATATCAATATATATGAACAAACCTAACTAAGGAAGCAAAAGACCTGTACTCATAAAACTATAAGATATGATGAAAGAAATCAAAGATGACACAAACAGATAGAGATATATACCACATTTTTGGATCAGAAGAATCAATACTGTGAAAATGACTATACTACCCAAACCAATCATCTACAGATTCACTGCAATCCTTATCAAATTACCAATGGCATTTTTCACAGAATTAGAACAAAAAAAATTTACATTTTCTATGGAAACACAAACGACCCCAAATAGCCAAAGCAATCTTGAGAAAGAAAATGGAGCTGGAGGAATCAGGCTCCCTGACTTCAGACAATATTACAAGGCTACAGTAATCAAGACTGTATGGGGACTTCCCAGGTGGTGCAGTGGTTAAGAATCTGCCTGCCAATGCAAGGGACAAGGGTTCAATCCCTGGTCCAGGAAGATCCCACATGTCATGGAGGAACAAAGCCTATGTGCCACAACTACTGAGCCTGCACTCTACAGCCCACAAGCCACAACTACTGAGCCCATGTGCTACAACTACTAAAGCCCACGTGCCTAGAGCCTGTGCTCTGCAAAAAGAGAAGCCACCATCGTAAGAAACCTGTGCACTGCAATTAAGTAGCCCCTGCTCACCTCAACTAGAGAAAGCCCATGTGCAGCAACAAAGACCCAACACAGCCAAAAAAATAAATTAATTAATTAAAAAAAAAAGACTGTATGGCAAAGGCACAAAAACAGAAATATACATCAATGAAACAGGATAGAAAGCCCAGAGATAAACCCATGCACCTATGATCACCTATGACAAAGGAGGCAAAAATATACAATGGAGGAAAGACAGCCTCTTCAATAAGTGGTGCTGGGAAAACTGGACAGCTACATTTAAAAGAATGAAATTAGAACACTCCCTAACACCATACACAAAAATAAACTCAAGATGGATTAAAGACTAAATGTAAGGCCAGACACTATAAAACTCTTAGAGGAAAATATAGGCAGAACACTCTTTGACATAAATCACAGCAAGATCTTTTTTGACCCACCTCCTAGAGTAATGAAAATAAAAACAAAAATAAACAAATGGGATTTAATTAAACTTAAAAGTTTTTGCACAGCAAAGAAAGCCCATAAACGAAACAAAAAGACAACCCTCAGAATGGGAGAAAATATTTGCAAATGAAGCAACAGACAAGGGATTAATCTCCAAAATACACAAACAGGGCTTCCCTGGTGGCGCAGTGGTTGAGAATCTGCCTGCTAATGCAGGAGACACGGGTTCGAGCCCTGGTGTGGGAAGATCCCACATGCCGCGGAGCGGCTGGGCCCGTGAGCCACGGCTGCTGAGCCTGCGCGTCTGGAGCCTGTGCCCCGCGGCGGGAGGGGCCGCGATAGTGAAAGGCCCGCGCACCGCGATGAAGAGCGGTCCCCGCACCGCGATGAAGAGTGGCCCCCACTTGCCGCAACTGGAGAAGGCACTCGCACGAACCGAAGACCCAGCACAGCCAAAAATAAATAAATAAATAAATAAATAAATAAAAATTATTAAAAAAAAAAACACAAACAGCTCATGCAGCTCAATATCAAAAAAACAGATAACCCAATCAAAAAATGGGGGGAAGATCTAAATAGACATTTCTCCAAAGAAGACATACAGATGGCCAACAAACACATGAAAAGATGCTCAACATCACTAGTTATTAGAGAACTGCAAATCAAAACTACAATGAGGTATCACCTCACACCGGTCAGAATGGTCATCATTAAAAAATCTACAAACAATAAATGCTGGAGAGGGTATGGAGAAAAGGGGACTCTCCTACACTGTTAGTGGAAATGTAAATTGGTACAGCCACTATAGAGAACAGTATGGAGTTTCCTTTAGAAAACTAAAAATAGAGCTACCATATCACCCAGCAATCCCACTCCTAGGCATGTATCTGGAGAAAACCATAATTTGAAAGGATGCATGCACCCCAGTGTTCATTGCAACACTATTTACAATAGCCAGGACATGGAAGTAACCTAAATGTCCATCAACAGAGGAATGGATAAAGAAGATGTGGTACATATATACAATGGAATATTACTCAGCCATAAAAAATAATGAAATAATGCCATTTGCAGCAATATGGATGGACCTAGAGATTGTCATGCAGAGTGAACTTAGTCAGAAAGAGAAAAACAAATATTGTATAATATCTCTTATATGTGGAATCCAGAAAAATGGTACAGATGAACTTATTGGCAAAGCAGAAATAGAGTCACAGATGTAGAGAACAAACACATGGATACCAAGGGGGAAGGCGAGGTGGGATGGATTGGGAGATTGGGATTGATATATATACAGTACTACATATAAAACAGATAACTAATGAGAACCTACTGTATAGCACAGGGAACTCTACTCAGTGCTCTGTGGTGACCTAAATAGGAAAGAAATCTAAAAAAGTGTGGATATATGTATACATATAACTGATTCACTTTGCTGTACAGCAGAAACTAACAGAACATTGTAAAGCAACTGTACTCCAATAAAAATTAACTTAAAAAAGTAAAATACTTATGTGACTTTCATTATATTTGTATTGAAAAGTACTGCCTCAGAACTTAATATTCTCTGATATACTGAACCCCTTGTATGTGGCTTGATTATCATATCTGTATACATTTTGTATTATCTCTTCTTTATTGTTGACATTTCATAACTTCACTTGGATATGTCTTGATGTTGAAATATATAAATTTTGGGGAGTTTCCTGGTAGTCCAGTGGGTAGGACTCCACGCTTCCACTGCAGGGGGTGTGGGTTCGACCCCTGGTCAGGGAACTAAGATCCCGCATGCTGCACTGCATGGCCAAAATATATATATATATATATATATATATATATATATATATATATATATATCAATTTTCCTTAGAAATGGTATGTGGTAGAATGCAGTGATGACACTGGTTTTTCACCTTTCCTTGTAACCAAACCCTTTACCATGTAACTTTGAAGTTACATGTGGGAAGGTTGATCTGTCCCACTCTTGATCTTGGTCTGAAATGTGACTTGCCTTGGCCAATGGGATGTTAGCTGACATGATGCACTCAGAGGCCTGAAATGCGCACTTTGGAAATTGCTCTTTTGCACCTCTGCCATAGCCAAAAGCACATGCCTATCTAACCTTATGTAGGATGAGAGACATATAGCAAAACCAAGTCACTCACTTACACAGTCAAGAACAGCCTATATCAACCAATAGCAGAAAAACCTCAGTCATGGGAGTGAAAGTAACCAATATAAGCAGAGCTGCCTAGCTGACCACTCCAGATACATGAGTAATGAACACTTGTATGCGTTGAGGTTTTGTATTTGCTTTTAAAAAAAAACATATACACCAACAAATAACTGATGCAGCCTTAGATCTATAGATTCAAATCTCTAAATCAGGATAATTTCATTCTAGCATATTTTAGAATAATTTGTCTATTCCATTTACTCAGCAATCTCTTTAGGAAAACCAATTGAGAATATGCTGGATCTCCACTGCTTGTCTTTCATAGCAATGTTTTTTAGCTTCTAATCACAAATATCTTTTTTTTTTCCTAAACTAAATTTGGTTTTCACATATCCAAATTTCACTACCATAATTGTGTTCTCAATTGTATTTATAATTGTGGTATGGCTTCTAATGTGATTTTCTTTGTTCTAATGATTTTATTGTTCTTTTCCATTTTTTCTTCTTAAGCTATGTTCATTCACTTTCCATCTCCTTCTATTGTCCCATTATCTTTCTTCAGCTTTTGCATCTTCTTTGAATTCCTTTAAATTGTTTTTCTTTCAAAAGGATTACATCTCCAGAAAATTCCTTGAGTCTATGGATATTTATTTGTCCTAAAGTTTCCCGTTTTCTGGGGTAATTCCTTTTCTAATTTATAGTCAGTATCTACATTTTGCATATCTGCTTTTCCTTGCTTTTAACTGAAATATGCAGATAATCACATTGAGATTACTCCTTAGTTACTGTCTTTGAAAGGAGAAAGTTTTCTATATCATCTATTTTCTGAAAAATAGTCTGGAGAGCATGAAGGGAATAAGAGAAGCAGTCAGCAGTTTCAATGCAGGTCTGTGGTCATGTTCTCTACCTCTCAGCACTTCCTTAAATATTCTGCTTAGAGCACATTACTCCTCTCAATTTGCAAGGTTAAGGAGAGTTGGTGTAGTCTTAGATACGGGCACTCTAATCAAGGATCATTGGCTAAACTCTTAAGGATACTGACACTTATTTTTAGGGACATCTATTTACTACCTAAGCTCTGAAGGAGCATATTTTAGTTTTCTCTTCCTTTTCTTTCTTGAGTTCCTCAAGAGTACTTCATGATCATCCTTCTTTCCACTCAAATTTCACAGTATTTTATATTTTCTTAAACTTATGATTTAGGCAATTTGAGGCTTGTCCATGTTTATGTCACTGAAGAATGAGTTTTCTTTTATTTAATTTTCTTTTTGATGTTCTCAGTGGGATTCAAATAGGAAGAGTTAAATCAAAATGATTTTACTCCAATTTCATTCTTATATAAAGGTTCCGTTTTCAACTTATATATAACAAATATATAAATTCAACATGTTGAAGCATGCTCATCTGAACAAAGTTTAATTAATTTTATAGTCAATTCATCAAAAATGGTTCAAAATGTTGACAGTACTGGAATCTACTAGAATTCTACTAGGCTGCATAATTTTATGATCTTCACGTTAGCAAAAAGTATCCTCCACGAAACCATATTCATCTCTTCCTATCACTGGGAAGAGCTAGAAATTTGACAGGAATTTACAGAATTTCTCCTTTATTTCCAGGACTTAAAAGTCAGAATTATTCTTAGCAAAGTGAATAAGAAAGTACTCCAGACATCTTCTTTTATTTATTTTTCCATTCAGTAGACTTTGAAAAAAGAAAAATAGAATGAGTGTATTGCAAGATCCATTATTCATGATGCTACTAGTGAGATTTTCTTATTACATGATGAAAAAACCACTGCTTCTAAAGGGAAGAACAAAACAAGTGAAATTACAGACACTGATTTTCCTTTGAGGTAGAAAGAGATGTAATTCAACTTAAAAAGACCCCTTTTCATTCAGTATCCTAAGGTTATACTATTATCTATGTTAGAATATCAATATATTTTTTATACTTAGGTAGAATGATGAGTGTGGACTGTTCATACACTTAGGTTAAAATATGTGACAGAGGAAAGCCTCTTACTGTGGTGTGAAATAACTATATTTAGCATTGAAACCGTTTTTTTCTAACAACATTTTTTACGTTTCTAAAGTAATTGTGATTAGGCCATTGGCCAGGCCTGCTATAGACACGAGGATGCAATAAGAAAGAGAAAATAGATACATGAAACTGTGGGTTCAGTAATTATTTGCCTTATTCGGAAATGGTTAAACTATTAAATATTTAGACATGTCCTTTCTGCTTACTTTTATGAAAGACAGTGAGCCCTTGCATTTTTTTCCTTCCATCTCAGATTTTTGTACATGATTCCATGAGTTGCTAGGGAGGCATCAGGCATCTGAGTCACTCTTCCATTTCTGTCCTTTAATTACTGTATACTTTGCACATATTATTAACAGTTTCAGTAATTCAATTAAAGGGAAAGCCACTTAAGCTGATCTGAGTCATCAGTCTCTCCCATTTTCAAACCTGAACCAGTCCATAGACCTCTTTTGCATGGCCCTAAAAATAAAGGAAAGAGTGAGAAACAGATATAACAGATAGAACAAGATACAGATATATAAATATGTGTGAATTGCAAGTATACTATATACTGTAGACAGTTTTACATGCACATTTTCCACTTAACAACATTATATAACAAACAACTTTCAAGATCCTAGAAGCACACTTACTGAGTCAGGGAGTATAAGCATTTAAAATAATTAATGTATATTTCCACTTCCCTTCCAGAAAGTATATTAATTTCCATTTCCACCAACAGTTTCTGAGAATGCCTGATTGTCACCAAACCTTAGCTACTACTGGGTATTAACTTGCAAGAAACTTTGTATGGAGGTACAGATTAGCAAAATGGCAGAGTAGGAAGCTGCAAGCTCTTGTTCACCCACAGATATATAAAAATATCAACCATTAGCTACCTGAAAAAACTTTGTGAAAGCTCTGAAAAACAATCAAAGGTTTATGGCAACCAAGCAAACATTTAATCAAGAAAAAGCCATCTTCAAAATGTAGGAAAACTTTGTGGAAATGTCACTCTCCATGGTGTGGCTGAGATGGTCTTGGTCTTGAGCGGCAGGAGCATAGCATATCTTATTTGCAAATTACCATGTATCTACTCTAAACTGTCTGGGGATACCTGAAGGCCTGGACACTCATCTCATAAAAACTACAATGAGGCTACATACCCACATATGCCTGGGGCAGGAGATTCTGAGTGAAGACACAACAGACCATCTAACGCCCAGATAATCTGGGATGTGATGCCTTGGGAAATTAGGACATTAAAAAGCAGCAACATATATGGGAAAAATTTGAAAACCACATGTATGTCCAGACAGAATTCATATTCAGAAAACTCTTGAGATGATCTTCACCTTTCATCTGGTTGCTAGGCTCAGAGCAAGTATAGCTAATTGATAAAGAAGTGCTGCAGCACAAAGGCAATTAGAAAGACTGAGAAAAGCGGCTGCTCACTCTCTTTTTTGGGGGGGGGAGGTGGGTTGGAATTTTTGTCTGTTTCAGCTCCTTGCATTCCAGGAAATATCTGTCAAAACATTACCTGAATATGAGCTAAAGAAACAGAGTCTTCATACATATGACAAGGAATAGCCTTTGCAAAAATAGTTGTGGAATGGTTTCAAAACAGACTACTACAGCCATCAACAATCAACAAAACAAACATGGCAAGCCCTGGGGTGGGACAATTATCTAATTTCCACAATTATTGCATTATAATAATTAAATACCCAATTTTCAACAATGAATCATAAGGGATACAAAGAAAAAGGAAATGTGGTACAGTCAAAAGAACAAATTAAATGACAGAAATTATTAATGAAGAAGCCTAGACATAGAATTTATTAGGATAAGAATTTAAAACAACTGTATTAACATGCTCAGAGAGCTAAAGGAAAACACAAACAACTAAAGGAAATCTGGAAATTGATATGTGAACAGTGAGAATATCAACAAAGAGAAAGAAATTATAAAAATGAATAAAATAGAAATTCTTGAACTGAAAAGTACAATAACTGACATAAAAACTCACTAGAGAGTTTCAGTAGCAGATTTGATCAAGGAAAAGAAACATCAGTGAACTTAATGATAGGCCAATTGAAATCGTCAAGTCTAAGCAGCAAAAACCAAACCAATACAAAACAAAACTAAAAAATGAAGAAAGTCTAAGGAACTTGTGGGATATCATCAAGCTGATCAACATTAGCAACATGAGAGCTCCAGAGAGAGAAGAGTAAAAGAAAGGAGAAAAGAGATTATTTGAAGAAATGATGGTTGAAAGCTTCCTAAATTTGAGGAAAGACATGAATCTACAAATGCAAAATACTGAAAGAACTCCAAATTAGATAAATCCAAAGAGATCTACACCAAAACACATTATAATCAAACTTTCAAAAGACAAAGATAGAGAATGTTGAAAGTAGCAAGAGAAACAACTCATTACATACCACAAATCCTCAATAAGATTATCAGTGGATTTCTCAGCAGAAACCTTGCAGGCCAGAAAGCAGTAGGATGATATATTTAAATGTTGGGAAAAAATCTGTTAAATGAGAATTCTACATCCAGCAAAACTGTCTTTCAAACATGAGAAAGAAATTTCCAGAAAAATGAAAGTTGAGAGTGTTTACTGTCACTAGATCTTCCCTACAAGAAGTGCTAAATTAGGGAGTCCTTTATGATGAAATGAAGTGACAATCAATAGTAATTTGAAGCCATATGAAGATATAAAGATATCCAGTAAATATTTGGGCAAATATGAAATCTAATGTTATAATCTTAGTTTATAACACTTTTTATTTTCTACATGGTTAAAAATAAAATGCATAAAAATAATTATAAATCTATGTTATTGGTCACAATGTGATAAAGATGTAATTTGTGATATCAATTATGTAGAGAGGGTGGAGCTTTATAGAAGTAGAGTTACTTCATGTTATTCAAGTTAAGTTGGTATGAATTCAAATTGCAGAGTATAAAATTAATATGTTACAGATAATCCTCATTGTAAGAACAAAGAGAATATCTATAAAATACACATACAAGGAAATGAGAAGAGAGCTAAAAAGTTTCAGTACAAAGAATCAACTAAACACAAAAGGCTATAATTGGGTTAATTTGGGACCAAAAAGTTATAAAATGTAAAGAAAACAAATAGAAAAATAATGGCTATAATATAGGGGGTAAGTTGGCAGAATGGATTAAAAAAACATCATACAACTTTATGCTATCTAAAAGAAACTCACTGTAGATCTAAATATACAAATATGTTGAAAGTGAAAGAAGAGAAAAAGATTTTTCATATGAATAATAACCAAAAGAGAGCATGGGTGGTTTGCTCTATTAATATCATGAAAAATAGAGTTGAAGTCAAAAACTGCTATAAGAGACAAAGAAGGATATTATATATTGATATAGATTTTAATTCACCAAGGTGATATAACAATTATAAACATATGCACCAAACACTAGAGCACTAAAACCTGAAACAAACTGAAAGAACTGAAAGGAGAAGTAGATAGCAACACAGTAATAATTGGAAACTATAATACCTCACTTTCAATTATGGATAGAACAACCAGACAGAATTTCAGTAAGGAGGTAGAGGACTTGAACAACACTACAGATCAAATGGATCTAACAGACATATACAAAATACTTCAATCAACAACTGCAAAATACACATTTTTCTCAAGTCTACGTGAAATATTCTCCAGAATAAATCACATATTAGGCCACAAAACTAGTCTTAATAAATCTAAAAGAATTGAAAGCATAAATTATATTTCTCTGAACACAATATAATGAAACTAGAAAGCAATAACAAGGAAAATGGGAAAATTTTAAACTATGTAGAAATTAAACAACACACTCTTAAAACAGCCAATGGGTCAAAGGGGACATCACAGGGGAATTAGCAAATACCCTGAGATAAATGAAAATACAACATATGAGACTTATGAAATGCTGCAAAAGCAGTGTTAAGAGGAAAATTTATAGCTATACATGCACACATTAAATAGAAGGAAGATCTCAAGTCAATAACCTAAGTTTACATCTTAACTAACTACAGTAAAAAGAGCAAACTAAATCGAAAACTAGTAGGTGGACGAAAATACTAATGCTTAGAAAAGAGAAAAAATAGAGAAGAGAAAAACAACAGAGAAAAATAAAACCAAAATTGATTTCTGGAAAAGATCAACAAAATTGACAAACTTTTGGTGCTCAGCATCATTACTCATAAGTGAAAATGCAGATCAAAACCACAATGAGGTATCAACTCACATCTGCTAGGATGACTATTATGGAAAAAAAAAAGATAACAAGTGTTAGTTAGGAGGCAAAGAAATTGGAACACTTATACACTGTTGGTGGGGATATAGAATGATGCAGCCATTATGGAAGACAGTATGGAGGTTCTTAAAAAAATTCAAGACAGAACTACCTATGATCCAGCAAGCCCACTTCTGGGTTTATATACAAAAGAATTGAAATCAGAATGTCAAAGAGATATATATATCTCCGTGTTCATTGCAACATTATTCACAATAGTCAAGATATGTAAATAACCCAAATGTCCATTGACAAAGCAATGGATAAAGATAAGAAAATGTTATATATACATATATATATATATAGATAGATAGATAGATAGATAGATGTATATACACACACACATACATATACACAATAGAATATTTTCAGCCTTAAGAAAAAAGGAAATCCTGCCATTTGCAGCAACATGGATGAACCTAGAAGACATTATGCTATGTGAAAAAAAGCCAGTCACAGAAAGACAAATACTGCATGATTCCACTTATATGAAGTATCTAAACAAACTTACAGAAGCAGAGAATAGAATGGTGGTTGCTGGGGGCTGAAGGAAGGGAGAAATGGGTAATTGTTTTACAATGAGGGTAAAGTTTCTGTTGTGCAAGAAGAATAAGTTCCAGAGATCTGATATACAGCCTAGAACGTATGGTTAACTATACAGCATTGTGCACTTTAAAATACATTAAGAGGATAGATCTCATGTTAAGTGTTCTTATAAAAACAGAAACACAAAGAATACAAGGAAGTTTTTGGCAGTGATGGATATGCTTAGTATCTTGGTTGCAGTGATGGTATCATGGGTATATGTATATGCCCAAACTTACAAAAAGTATATATTAAATGTGTGCAATTTTCTTCTATATCAATTATACCTGAATAAAGCTAAAACAAAAGAGAAGTCTCAAATTTCTGAAATCTAGAATGAAAGTGGGGACATTACTCCTGGTTTTATAGAAATAAAAAGGATTATAAGAGAATACTATGAACATTTATATGCCAACATATTGGATAGTCTAGATGAAATAGAAATTTTCCTGAAACACATAATTTACCAAAACTAAATCATGAAAAGGGAAAATCTGTATAGACAAGTATGGAGATGAAATCAGTAATCAAAAACCTCCCAATGAAAAAAAATCTAGAACAAGATGGCTTCACGGGTGAGTTCTACCAAACATTTAAAGAGCAATAAACACCATTCTTCCTCAAACTCTTCAAAAACAATTGAAGAGAACACTTCCTAATCCATTCCATGAGGTCAGAATTGCCCTGATACCAAAACCAGACAAAGACACTCCAAGAAAAGAAAGCTACAGAACAATATCTCTTATCAATATTGATGCAAATATCCTCAACAATATATTACCACTGAATACAGCAGCATACTAAAAGGGTTATACACCATGACCATGTGGGGTATATTTCCCTAATGCAAGGATGGTTCCACATATAAAAATCAATCAATATAATTTACCACATTAATAGAATGAAGGGGGGAGAAAACTACATGATCATCTCAATTGACATCAAAAAACATTTAACAAAATTCATCAGCCTTTCTTGATAAAAACACTCAATAAGCTAGGAATGAAAGGAAACTTCCTTATCATGATAAAGTCCCTGTATGAAAAATCCACAGCTAACATCATACTCAATGGTGAAAGGTTAAAATCTTTTCTCCTAAGATCAGGAACAAGACCAGGATGCCTGCTTTGCCATTTCTATCCAACATAACACTGGAACTTCTAGCCAGAACAATTGGACAGGAAAAAGAAACAAGGTCATTCAAATTAGAAAGGAAGAAGTAAAATTCTCTCTTTTTTCAGATCATATGATCCTATATGTAGAAAACCATAATGATTCCACAATAAAATGATATAATGCTAATAAAGAAATTCAGCAAAGTTGCAGTATACAAAATCAACGTGTAAAAATCAGTTACATTTCTATACACTATCAATGAACAATTCAAAAAGGAAATTAAGAAAACGAGATGAAAATACTGCCTAGAGTGATCTACAGATTCAATGCAATCCCTATAAAAATTCCAATGGCAATTTTTGGAAATGAAAAATGCATCCTAAAATTCATGTGGAACTCAGGGAACGCTGAATAATCAAAACAATCTTAAAAATGAAAAACAAAGTTGGAAGACTCACGTTTCCTGATTTCAAAACTTACTACAAAGCTACAGTTATCAAAATAGTGTGGTACTGGCATAGGGACAGACATATTGATCAATTAAATAGAATAGAGATCCCAGAAATAAACCCTCACATATATAGCCAACTGATTTTTGACAGGGTGCCAAAACTGTTCAATAGGGAAAGGACTGTCTTTTCAACATATGGTGCTGTGAAGACAATATCCATGTGCAAACAAATGAAGTTGGACCCTTATATTATACCATATATAATATTTAAATTAAAATGGATCAAAGACCTAAACTAAGAGCTAAAACTGATGCTCTACATCACCAATCATTAGGGAAATGCAAATCAAATCCAAATGAGATAACACTTCACATACATTATGATGGCTATTATTTTAAAAAATGGAAAGTAAAAAGTGTTGGATAGTTGGAAACTTTGGCATTGCTGGTTGGAATGTAAAATGATACAGCTGTTGTAGAAAACAACATGGTGGTTCCTCAAATATTTAAACATAGAATTACCATATGATCAGCAATTCCACTTCTAGGTATATACTGAAAATATTTTAAAGCAGGGATTCAGATACTTACACACTAATGTAACAGCATTATTCACAAAATCTAAAAGGTGGAAATAACCCAAATGTCCATTGACGAATGGATAAACAAAATGTGGCCTATATATATACAATGGAATATTATTCAGCCTTAAAAAGGAATAAAATTCTGATATGTCACAACATGTATGAACCTTGAAGACAATATGCTAAGTAAAATAAGCCAAGCACAAAAGGACAAATATTGTATGATTCTACTTATATGAGGATTTATATGAGGTATCTAGAATAGGCAAATTCATAGAGACAGAAAGTAGAATAGAGGTGACCAGGAGCTGTAAAGATGGGTATTGTTTAAGGGGTACAGATTTTCAGTTTGGGATGATAAAAACGTTCTGGAAATGGATAGTGGTAAGGGTTGCACAATATCGGGAATATACAAAGGCCACTGAATTATACTCTTAAAAATGTTTAAAATGGTAAACTTTATGATATGTATGTTTACCAAAATTAAAAAATATAAGTACTTAAAAATCTTGATAAATTGATAGATAAGATATATAATTTTAATTTTCATTGTTCTTATTAAAACTAAGAATTTTTTATATATTCATGTTTGTGTCAATTACTAATATTCTATTGATGTATTCATCTTTCATTTATTGATTTGTACAGAGTTTTCATATATTACGATTATTAGTATATAAAGATAAAATCATGCACACTCAATTATTTTCTATTAATTTGCTGAGTCCCAGTGCTACTTCCAAAATGTCTTAATTATTATAGAATTTTAATACATTTTAAGAGTTTTTAATACACACTGTCTTTATTACTTTTATTTTTCAAAATATTTAGACTATACTTGCTCTAATACATCCTTTTAGATTATTTAGATTAGATTTTAGAATGACATTGTAAAATTGAAAAAAAATCCCCTTGGTATTTGGTTAGAATAGTAGTTTAAATGTTGTAAATTAATTTGGAAATAATTCATATCTTTTGTATTAGTTTTCTATGGTTGCTGTTAATTATCACAAATTTAGCATCATAAAACAACACAAATATATTATCTTACAGTTCCATAGGTCAGAAGTCTGAAGTGTATGTCACTGGGCTAAAATCAAGGTATTGACAGGGTTGCATTCCTCTCTGGATGCTCTAGGGGAGGATTCATTACCTTGCTCATTTGGGTTGACAGCAGAATTAAGGTCCTTGTGATTTTTGGACTGAGGTCTCATTTTCTTGCTGTCTGTATGCTGAGGGTCATTTCCAGCTTCTATATTGTCATTATGGCTCCTTACCTCCACCTTCAAAGATTCAACAGCTGGTTGTGTCTTCCTCGGGTAGCATCTATTTGATCCACACTTCTGATTTTCTCTCAATTTTAAGAGCTCATGTGATTACATTAGGGCCACTCAAATAATCCAGGATAATCTCCAACTTTTAAAGTCTGATTAATGATCCTAATTCCATCCTCAGCCTTTACTCTCCTTTGCTATGTAAGGTAATATAGTCACAGGTTCCAGCAATCAGGATATGGACATAATTGGGGATGCAGGAGGCATGATTCTGCCTACCACATCTTTACAATATTATTCTTCCTATAAAAGGAAACAAAATACCTTGCCCTATACTTAAGTCTATATATTTCATTCAGCAGTTTTTTTGTTTGTTTTGTTTTGTTTTTCTAGTTTTCTTCATATGGGTTTTTACATTTCTTATTCAGTTCATTTTAGGCTGCTTATATATTTTCTGCTTTACACGGAATATTTTTCTTTAGAATCTTCACAGTGCCCTGTAGATAACATTCAATAACTATTTGTTGAATGAATAAATTATGTTTTTCTAAATGGTGAGTGATGCTATATAGCAAAAATATTATGTATACATTTATTTTCTATTCAAACATTTTACTGAATTTCCATATGTTTTAAATACATTCTATCAGGTAATCTAGGAAGTCCTAAGCCAATTCACAGTGTTTCCCAGCAATCTAGTACATTTCTGCTGAATTAAACATTAACATTCCTCTCCATGCACTGTCCATTTCTCTGACACTGACTCAACATAATGTGTGAAAAACTTTCATCTCAAACATGCACTGTTACCAGATTTATATCAGTCTCTCATCTAGTTTTGGCACTTAACTTGCTGGGAATAAACCACTCAGAAAGCAACCTGCTATCTCAGTTCCTCCCATTATTTACCCTGATGGAGAAGTGTTTTTTAGAGTGGGAAGGAGATAGGACCATTTTATGGCCAACTCAAAAACTGTTACTTTTGACTTAAAGGATGGAAAATGCAATTTTCTAGATGGGACAAATTCTGCATTTTTGACCCAAGGCTCAAGTTACAAGGAAGGAAAAATTATTTCTGCTAGGTTTTCAAGCTCTACACAATTTCAAGTAACAAAATGTGTCATCCACTGAAAGTTATTCTTGGTTCACCTAAAAAAAAGAATGATGGTACTGGAAAATCTTCCCCAAATATGGCATTATAAGGACTGTCAGTATTACCTTTAGGTGTTGTTGATTTTTCACATTTATCTGAGTCTGTATAGATTTCATTTTAGTAGTTTTGGAGAGGCAGTATTGGGCCTTACTAATCAGATTCCATTTGAAAACAAACAACATGGAGAAATCTTAGTGATATAAATGTATATTTATTTTTATAGGATCTACAAATGACAACTATTATCATCAAAGGTTAGCCTAGAAAATACATAATAACCTAAGATTCAAACTAGATGAAGAGTTTTTGAACTTCAACACATTGGTGACTGTGCCCTTGCTCCAATTTATGAAGAGTGGAAGATACTCCATAGACCCTCCATTTCAAAAAGGATGATTTCCATAAATGTATAGCCTCTTATTAAGTCAACAGTAGTTTGGGCAATTCAGCAGCTTTCTTCCCTTAGGCAAATGACACAATATTAAGTTGGTCTCAAATGTATATTGAGAGTGATGGGGGAAGTTGGGCAATGTTTTGTTAAATGACACTTTCTTTTAGGATTATTGGGTCTCAGAGGTCCCAAAGAAGTACTTACATAAGATAATGCAAAATTACTAAATTCAATAGTCATGAATATTAAAGACTATATCTGTATTCTTAAATGGTGCCCAGCTAATATTTACAACACTACATGATAAGTGCTATAATAAAGGCATGCAAAATAAGAAACATCCAAGAGATATAACAGCTAACATTTATTTTTACTATGTACACATTGTGACAATTATTGTACTGCTAATCTAACACAAAAGTAATGACCAGTATTTGAAAGATACAGTTTCCAAAATACTTTAAAACATGTGTCTTCATTTATATATTAGTGTGTATTTTTGGAACATTTTTTCCCCCAGAGGAGACAATAACTTTAATAAATAAAAAGCAAGATCTTTCCTTTGCCTCCTCATGATGTTATAACATTTATGAAATGGCAGTTCAGATAGATAGGTATATTGTGGCCATATAATACTTGACAACTCATGGTGTTTTATTTTTGGGTTGTGTTTTTGCATGTGTTTTATCTTGCCATGTATATTGTTCAGTTATGCATTTAACCAGTATTTATTGAGTGATTTATATGTGTCAATACACTTTTAGAGATACTGGTAAATCCAGTAGAAATCAAGACATAGTCCTTCTCCTCACTGGGGCTTATTTTCTAGTAGGGAAAATATATATACACCTCGTCAACAAATAAATATATATATATATATATGTTAGAAGATATCAGAGAAAATAAAGACTACAAGAGGACAGATAGCAGCTGGAAATAAAGATGCTACTTTGGCTAGAATGGTCAGAGAAAGCTCTCTGAAGAGGCAGCATTTGAGCTGTGTTCTGAACTGGGAGAAAAAGACCTACATTTGAAGATCTGGGAGCTCAGCACTGAAAGCAAAGGAAACAAGGAGTGTCATGGCTCCTATGCAAGAATAAGTTTGACATGTTTCAGGGACAGGAGTAAAGCAAAACTCTATTTCATAACACTGCCTCCTTACACTGGTATCCCTGAGGGAACCATGATGTAAACAGCTTCAAGAACTTACCCTGCCAATGAATTGGTAGCATCATCTTTGTATAGAAGGAATAGCATATTAGTTTTCTCATTTAACTAACTTCAAGTGTCAAGAGAAGAAGGAAAGAAAATTCAAACAAAAGGAAATCACAAAAGTTGCTAACATCATTTAACATTATTTACACTATTTCTTCAGTCTCTGTGGGTGAAAATGGATACAGAGCAGTAATATTCATATCTAAGGCATTTATTACCCCTATCTGTGAGAATGGAACTCTGCTAGGGGCATTTGAAGCAAATTAGCAAATGAAGATTTTCCTATTAATTCACAGACAACTGACAACAGAAAACAGTGGTTTTTAAGAAAACCATAATTCAAAAAGAGTCATGTACCACAATGTTCATTGCAGCTCTATTTACAATAGCCAAGACATGGAAGCAACCTAAGTGTCCATCGACAGATGAATGGATAAAGAAGATGTGGCACATATATACAATGGAATATTACTCAGCCATAAGAAGAAATGAAATTGAGTTATTTGTAGTGAGGTGGATGGACATAGAGACTGTCATACAGAGTGAAGTAAGTCAGAAAGAGAAAAATAAATACCGTATGTTAACACATATATATGGAGTCTTAAAAAAAAAAAGGTTCTGAAGAACATAGGGGCAGGACAGGAATAAAGAAGCAGATGTAGAGAATGGACTTGAGGACATGGGGAGGGGGAAGGGTAAGCTGGGATGAAATGAGAGCGTGGCATGGACTTACATATACTACCAAATGTAAAATAGATAGCTAGTGGGAAGCAGCTGCATAGCACAGGGAGATCAGCTCGGTTCTTTGTGAGCATCTAGAGGGGTGGGATAGGGAGGGTGGGAGGGAGACGCAAGAGGGAGGAGATATGGGGATATATGTGTATGTATAGCTGATTCACTTTGTTATAAAGCAGAAACTAACACACCATTGTAAAGCAATTATACTCCAATAAAGATGTTAAAAAAATATGCAATGAAGAAAGTAAAATGACAAACCACAGACAAGGAGGAAATATTTGCAAATAATATGTCCAATAAAGGACTTGTGTTCAAAATACACAATAACTCTATTTAATAAGAAGACATATAACCCAATTAAAAAGAGAGAAAACAATTTGAAGTCTATGCAAAAGACTATATATGATATAAAATGACTCCATTTATATCAAATTCCAGAAAAGTCAAATCTGTAGCAGGAGAAAATAACTTAGTGGTTGTCTAGGGCTATGCATAGAATGGGAAGTGACTACAAAATTGGAAGTGAGGTTTCTTTTTGAGGTAATGGAAATGTTCTAAAATTAAATTGTGTTGATGGTTACATAACTAAAAACTTACTAAAAATCATTAAATCATATACCTAAAATGAGTATATTTTAAGATACATAAATTATAACTCAATAAAGCTGTTAAAAATAAAATCTCAATATTAAGAAAACAAACAATCCAATTTAAAAATGGGCAAATGGCTTGAATAGGCACTTCTTCAAGGAAGATGTATTAGTGACAAATAAGCACATGAAAGTTGTCTAATATAAATATCCATTAATGAAATGTGAATTAAAAGCACATCAAGATACACATTAAAATGGCTAAAATTAAAACAAAAATACTGACAGTACCAATGGCTGATGAGGATCTGGAACAAGTAGAACACCCATACACTGTTGGTATGAATACAACATGGTATAGCCACTGTGGAAAACAGTTCCACAATTTCTTATAAAGTTAAATATACATTTACCAAATGATCCAGCAATCCCACTCCTACTTATTTACCCTAGAGAAATGAAAAATTGTTTTCACACAAAAATCTTTAATGGATGTTTATGATCTGTGAATAGATCATAATTGTTCAAAACTATAAACAACCCAAATATCTTGCAAAGGGTGGCTGAACAAACAAACGTTGGTGCCTCCATACAAAGAATACCCTCAGCAATAAAAAACGAGCAAACTTTTGATACACTCAACAACTTAGATCTCAGAGATGTTATGGTGAGTGAAAATAGACAGTCTCAAAGTTCACATATTGTATGATTATATTAACATGATATATTCCCAAAAAGACCAGACTACAGTGGTGAAAGATAAATCAGTGCTTCCCAGATTTTAGGGCAGGGAGAGAGAGTATGAATACAAAGGTATAGCATGAGGGAGTTTGTTTGTAGTAATGAAATTGTTTTGTGTCCTGATGGTGGTGACTGTTGCATGAATAGATTCATGCATTAAAAATCCTAGATCTGTACATCAATTAATATCAATTTTAGTACATGTTAATTTAAAAATTAAATAAAGTTATGTAATTAAAATTTAAATAAATAAAATGTGTAGCTGGGCAAGAGCCAGAAACTTGAATCCCAGTGGTGTATGAAAATAAAGGAGTGGATTTTTATGTTAATGTCCAATGGATGAAAAATCCTGGGCTAGACTGTAGTCTCAGAGTGATTTAAAGCAGAAACTTGAATGATGTCATTGGTGGCTGGTTTGTGTCTTTCTCTGAACCGGGCATTCTCTGCGTTGCTTCATTCTCAGACAAGTTCTCTCCTGGTGATGGCACGATGTCTGCCACATCCAAAAACAATGGATGGACCATGCTGCAAAACTCCAGGTGGCACCATTCATATTCTAGTCAATACAAACAGAGCCCCTGAAGATGGGCAATGCACAGGCTGTGCAGCTCTTTGATGTGTCCCTGAGGACAAACACACCTTTCTCTCTCTCTGGACACCACAAAGTCTGAATATCTGTTCTGATTGACTTAAATTGGGATCTATGGCAATTTCTAAACTAATCAATGAAGTTACTGGCTTAAACCTACATTACAAATTTGGCCAAAGCACAAACTCAGAATTGAGGTGGGGGAAGAATTGAAAACCAGAGGGAAATTATGGGAAGCAAAAACAATAGATGTACATATGCTACAGTTAGCAAATTACTTATTTCTTGAAAATGCCTTTGCAAAATTTCAACTCTCTCCTCAAGCCTCAAATGTATCCTCAACCCTCACTTTCATCAGATGACCTAGGTTTCAAGAATATGTAAAAATTTGCAACCATCTATCACAATCCATTTCAACCTCCCACCACAGTCTCAAAGATATCCTTTCTTCTGTTCAAGGTCACTCCATTTTGTGCCTTTGATCCCCTAACTCATCTTCTCTAGGACCTTAATCCATGCAGTCAATTACTCTATATTCCCTGTATCATTAATCTCTCTGACTTCTGGATTTCCTGTCCATCCTTATATAAAAGTGCTAAGGTATCTTATAAGAAAAAATAAATAATACTTTTAATACTTGCTCTCTCTAGCTACTTTCCAATCACTCTTCTATTCTCATGAAAACTTCTCAGAATTGTTATTTATATTCACTCTTCTTTGCTTCTTCACCTCCCATTTTCTCATTTCTCTTTAATCTGGCTTTTGTCCAAAACATTCCATTCGAAATTACTTTCATTAAGATTTTCAATGACCTCTAAATTATAAAACCCAAGAGATATTTTTCAGTTTTTACTTTACTAGATTTCTCTACTATATTCTTCACTGTTTATTGGTCCTATATTGCTTAAACCCTCTACTCCTTGGTTTCCATGACACTGTGTTCTCTTGATTACTTTTTGTCTGTCTCCCTCATGGGCTCATCTTCAAACATCCACCAATTAAATGATGGTATTAATGAGAGTCTCATCCTTGATCCAATACTTGTCTTATACTACACACTTAGATTTGATTTTATCTATTCCTTATCTTTCAGTTGATAACTCCCACATATAAGTTTCTAACTATAACTTCCTCTCAAACCTTTGGAATTATTTATCTAGGAATTTGGAGACATTTCAAGCCTATATTTCCCATAGACACATCAACTTCTAACATTTCCAAAATTAAAGCGCATTATCACCACCCCAAGGATTTCCTCCTCTTTAATTTTTCTTAGTTGATGACACTATAATAAATGTATTTACTCAACTTAGAGAACAGAGTATCACCCTAGATTTCTCATTCCCTATCATCACCACAGTTGTTCAAAGATCAAATCATGTTTATTTTACTTCATAAGCATTTTCTAAATCATTTCCTCTTTTTGTCTTGTTACTACTATTATTTATTAATCCAAATACTTATTATTTTTTTCCTATACTACTGTCAACAGCTTCCTAAATGGTCTCTCTGTCTCTACTCTTCTCCATATCCAATCCATTATATATACCACCAAGAGGTGCCACGAACAAATCTGATCAGGTCACTCCCATGCTTAAAACTTTCAGTATTTTATCATCCTTGTCAAAATAAAGTTCAAACTTCTTGACATAGCATACAAGGCCCTGCCTAGATCTCTAGACTTATTTCACACCATTCCCTACCTCACACTGTTAATTTCCAGCAGCATCAAACTTGCAATTATACATAAACCTTAATGGTTCTCTCTTAGGATGTTATGCATGCTGTACCCCAGGCCTCCACACACATAACACACTTTAATTGTATATATATCAGTGTACTTATCACCTGTTTTATAATTTTGGGGGTATGTCTATCCAATTCGATTACAAAGGCAAGAACCATTTCTTATTTGTTGGAATTCTGGAGAGAGCCCCCCATAAAGAGCAGTCATATTCTCTACTGAGGTTCTGAAAATACTGAGAATCAAACAAATGGTAAAATTGGTGGCCAAACTATTGCTTTTATTACTGGTGGCTAAGTTGGAAGATGCCACATACTGCAAGAGACAAATGGACATGTTAAGTGAACCCTAAAATTAGGCAGATTTACTCATCCCATCACAGTCGCTCCAGGGCCAGACATGCCTACACTCCATGAAAGCATTGCTTAGGTAAGAATTGAGGCAGGGTTGAGGAGAACTGGCAACTCTGGGGGACAAGTCACCTGCACACAGCAAAAGAAGGGTACAGCTTATGCATTCCTAGTTATTATTTCCAAATTTAGCCATCAAGCAAGCCATCTCTGCTTCCCAGCTACAGTGATTAAAGGTGAGGAAAGAGGCCCAGAATGTGTTTAGTTAAAAATCCCTCCTTATGGAAACTCCAGGGTGGGGGGATGTATTTCTCCTGTAATACTATTAATCTTTCTGTTCACAGAGTCTAGTTTATGGGCCTGACACATAGTAATCAATAATTTTTGAAGGAATTAATGTTAAATGTATAATCAACTAGAGGAGTCATGAAAAATATAAATAATTGTGATATAGGCAATAAAATTTAGAACTGTTAACCAAGGAGAGACCTAAAGAATATGTTTTCAATGTATAATTTTTAAAAAGTAGATTAATACTTGGCATAATTTTGCAATAAATTGCTATTTTCTTATAACGTCTTATGATTAAAAAAAGAGGCTTAGAAACAGACATACCTTGTTTTGACAAGGAAGAAAGAAATGTTTTGGAACTGTCTTATGGTACTTGAATACGCATCTTAAAAAGCTACAAAAACAAATAAATATATAACATAAAAATTCTTTTTTGAGACTAGTAATCATTACTTCATGAACTCAAAAAGGATTTTTTTTTTTATATTGAGATGTTACATTTGCAGGGTGGGCAAATTGGCTGCTGGGGCTTTGATTATCCAATAAATAAACTTTGGCCTAGGCTACATTATCATAAAATGTATTTTTATGATTACTTAGCGCCATATTGAAATTGCTTTTGAATTTGCTACTTTGAATATCATCAGTTTCAACAGAATATTATCAGTGTTCTCTGAAGCAAACAATTTTGCCTGTCATTTTAACACTTTGATTCACTGCTTGTTAACACATCACACACCAACCTGAAGAGCCAGCCTTTGGATAGTGTTCATCTAGGCTGAGATCTGGACTCCTTGACTTTAAGATTTTTTTTTCTCACATGCCTTGTAACTCAGGTCAGAGCTTCCCATTTTAGTTTTGCCTATTCAGTGATATTTACTAAAAATAGTGCTTCAACTTAAAGTTGAATCCCTCTGCAAAGAATTAAATCTTTCCTTTTCTCTACAGTATAGCCTGGAAAGACTGGTAGTATTATTAACCTCTGTTTTATCTGAAGCTTTTAGTTAACATTGTTATTTGGTTGAAAACATAGGCCCCATAATATTTTTCTATAACTACTGAAACTATAGAATCTATTGAGAACTAAGAATTAGGAAATTTATCTCAACAGATATACCTTGAATACTCCCCGTTGTGTAAGGGATATTAAGCTAGCTGTTTGGACAAATACAACTGTTTACCATTAAAGAGTTTACAACCAAATTAGAGAACTTAAGACAAATTTACAAATATAGTACAGGCAGAATATGATAAATTCCAAGAATTAAACATATAGTACTTACTATTAATTCTCAAAAACAAGGTAGATCACATCTGATTAGTGGGATGTTCCAATTAAGAAGTGCCACATAATTGATATTTATAGGACATTGCATCTGAAAGCAGCAGAATACACTTTCTTCTCAAGTGCATGTGGAATATTCTCCAGGATAGATTATATCTTGGGTCACAAATCAAGCCTTGGTAAATTTAAGAAAATTGAAATTGTATCGAGCACATTTTCTGAGCACAATGCTATGAGATTAGAAATCAATCACAAAAAAGAACTGTAAAAAACACAAACACAAGGAAGCTAAACAATATGCTACCAAATAACCAATGGATCACTGAAGAAATCACAGAGAAAATTTAAACATACCTAGAAACAAATGAAAATGAAAACACATTGTCCCAAAACCCATGGGATGCAGCAAAAGCAGTTCTAAGAGGAAAGTTTATAGCAATACAATCCTACCTCAAGAAGCAAGAAAAATCTCAAATAAATAACCTAACCTTACAGCTAAAGGAACTAGAGAAAGAACAAACAAAACCAAAGTTAGTAGAAGGAAAGAAATCATAAAGATCAGAGCAGAAATAAATGAAATAGAAACGAAGAAAACAATAGCAAGATCAATGAAACGAAAAGCTGGTTCTTTGAGAATATAAATAAAATCAATAAACCTTTACCCAGACTCATCAAGAAAAAAAGGGAGAGGATTTAAATCAATAAAATTAGAATTGATTTTAAGTTACAAGTGACACTGAAGAAATACAAAGGATCATAAGAGACAACTACAAGCAACTATATGCCAATAAAGTGGACAACCGGGAAGAAATGGACAAATTCTTATAAAAGTACAAACTTTCAAGACTGAATCAGGAGGAAATAGAAAATATGAACAGACCAATCACAAGTAATGAAATTGAAACTGTGATTAAAAATCTTCCAACAAACAAAAGTCCAGGACCAGATGGCTTCACAAGCGAATTCTATCAAACATTTAGAGAAGAGCTAACACCTATCCTTCTCAAACTCTTTCCAAAAATCACAGAGGGAGGAACATTCCCAAGCTCATTCTACGAGGCCACCATCACCCTGATACCAAAACCAGACAAAGATATCGCAAAAAAAAACCCCGAAAATTACAGGCCAATACCACTGATGAACAAAGACACAAAAATCCTCAACAAAATACTAGCAAACGAATCCAACAGCACATTAAAAGGATCATATAGCATGATCAAGTAGGATTTATTCCAGGAATGCAAGGATTCTTCAATATACACAAATCAATCAATGTGATACACCATATTAACAAATTAAGCAATAAAAACCATATGATCATCTCAAAAGATGCAGAAAAAGCTCTTGACAAAATTCAACGTGCATTTATGATAAAAACTCTCCAGAAAGTGGGCATAGAGGAAACCTACCTCAACATAATAAAGGCCATGTATGACAACCCCTCAGCAAACATGATTCTTAATGGTGAAAAACTGAAAGCATTTCCTCTAAGATCAGGAACAAGACAAGGGTATCCACTCTTGCCACTCTTATTCAACATAGTTTTGGAAGTTCTAGCCATGGCTATCAGAGAAGAAAAAGAAATAAATGGAATCCAAATGGGAAAAGAGGAAGTAAAACTCTCACTGTTTAAAGATAACATGATACTATACATAGAAAATCCTAAAGATGCTACCAGAAACTACTAGAGCTCATCAATGAATTTGGTAAAGTTGCAGGGCACAAAATTAATACACAGAAATCTGTTGCATTTCTATATACTAACAACAAAAGATCAGAAAGAGACATTCAAAAAACAATCTCATTTACCATTGCATCAAAAAGAATAAAATACCTAGGAATAAACCTACCCAAGGAGACAAAAGACCTGTACTCTGAAAACTATAAGATGCTGATGAAAGAGATCAAAGACTACACAAACAGATGGAAAGATATACCATGTTCTTGGATTGGAAGAATCAACATTGTGAAAATGACTATACTACCCAAAGCAATCTACAGATTCAATGCAAACCCTATCAAATTACCAATGGCATTTTTTACGGAACTAGAACAAAAAATCTTAAAATTTGTATGGAGACAAAATAGACCCTGAATAGCCAAAGCAATCTTGAGGAAAAAAAAAAAAAATGGAGCTGGAGGAATCAGACTCCCTGACTTCAGACTATACTACAAAGCTACAGTAATCAAGACAGTATGGTATTGGCACAAAAACAGAAATATAGATCAATGGAACAGGATAGAAAGCCCAGAGATAAACTCACGCACCTATGGTCACCTAATCTATGACAAAGAAGGCAAAAATATACACTGGAGAAAAGACAGTCTCTTCAATAAATGGGGCTGGGAAAACTGGACAGCTACATGTAAAAGAATGAAATTAGAACACTCTCTAACACCATACACAGTGTCTTCTGTGTTGCATAATGACTGAGGCCTCAGCTAGTGTGGCTTAAATAGTTGGAGGTTCCTCAGATGGCTAGATGTGTCTGGGTAACTCAACAGGTAACATATGTCTGGACCTCAACTCTGGCTTTTGGCTGGGTTTTTCTGTTCTCTCTGTCTTGCCATCTGAGACTATAATGTCCTATATGGTTTCTTCATTCACATGTCTGGTACCTGAAATGGTATGGCTGGAATAGCAAAGACTAGCCAAGTATCTCTCACTCTCCACTCAATCCACCCACGTGGGTAATTTTGGCTTCCGTATAGCATGGTTGCCTTAGGGCAATCAGACATCTTCCATGGCAGTAGGCTTACCTCAGAGGTACCAATCCAAATCTCAGAGTGGAAACTGCTGATCTCTTAAGGCTTGTATGTAGAAACTGACAGTGTTACTTCTATCATATTATATTATTAGTTGAAGTAGTCACAGAGCTCAGACAAATTAAAGAGGAGGGCACACAGAACACATCTCTCAATGGAAGGAGTGCCAACATATTAGTGGCCATTTTTACCAGCTACAGGGGATTAGAAAAACCCTAAGAGAAGGGGTAGCATTTGAAATTGTTTTTTAGAGAATGGGTATAATTTTGACAGGTAAGATAATGTGATAGGTATTTAAGGTAGGGAGATACACATGAGCACACGTGAAGATGGTAAAGAAAGTGAGGGACCTATCCAGAAACAGTAAAATGCAATTTATGACATCTATGTAATGCCATACAAATAATATACAAATGGTGGAAGATTGCAAAATAAGAGTTAATATAATTGGCCCCAAGGTTTTGCACTGCCCAGCAGAGCACATCATTTGACTTCTTCCTCTTGGTCAAGTGGTAATATCTGATTTTTCTACTTTTGTGAGATGTTTTCCAGATATCTTCTTTTAATTAGATATCGGTAAGTTATATTAGGTGCAGGAAGTCATATAACTAGTACCTGTTGAATTTTGAACTACTGTAGTATTTGTTTAGCTTTCAAATTATATTTCTCTTCTCTGGGCACTCTCAAATACTTAAATTTTTATTATTAATCTTTCTCAAATTTCCTAATTCCTAGTAAATTTTTCCATAATGTTCTCAAATGAAAATGACAGTGTGCATGGCTTATGATTTCTGTCTCCTTTCATAAATTATAAGATCCAGGATTAAAGGTAACTACTGGAGCTATGTGAACCCCTAAATGCTCTATCTTACAAGAAATAGGTTATATTTCTCTAATACATCAGGCTATAATTGTGTCTATATGTAACTCTAGTCACTCTGACCATTTGGATCACTAGTTTTCTGAATTGTTAGGTGATGTCAATAATATACTTGCACATGCCTCTAACTCCTTCAGCAGGGAAAACGTACCTCTTTTATCCACTAGATGGAGCCCAATAGCCCTTCCATGGTAGGTAAATGGTCCATGATCTCTCTAGATTTTGCATATCCAGATCATGCCTAGCCTCTATTCTTTCAGATATGAAATGTTTAACTACAAATCGATATCTACAATTAACACGGAAACATTTGATGATCAACAGCTTTTAAATGAATATTTTATGATACAGATGAAAGACATTCAAAATGATATATTATTATTATTATAAATTGAAATTAAAAAAGCATGAGGAAGCCCTGAAAACACAGTAGCATCCTTATATTTGGATATATATGGTTCTTAGGATTATTTTGGAAGCTTTAAATACATATGGGGGGAGGTTAAGGTTGTGAGTGACTAAAGTATTTACTTTTTCACTATCTTGGGAATCAACTTTATTGCATGAAAAAAATGTTAAATATTCCCAAAGTCATAATGTTTTCAAAATAAAAATTAAATGTCCACAAATGAAAAATTTTACTCTTCCCTGAGGAACTATATTCCAGACTACTTTGCACTGATATGACATGAAGATCCAATGTTGAATAACTGGTTATTGTATAATGATGAGATTTTATAGAGTCAGAAAATAGATGTTTATTTACAAGATTTTAGCAACAATGATCCATGAAAGGTCTTGTTGCAACACACGTGGGTGGGGTTTACAGTTTACTGTTTGCCATAGTATAGTTTGCTATAGTATAGTTTACTGTTTGCTATACAGAGGGAACACTCTTGCAGTCCTGAACTAGATATTACACCAAGAAGACTGCATTCAGTAACTCATGGGTCAACCTACCCTAAGAGTTGATAGAAAGCACTGGGCTTCTAGTCATCATCTGTGTAGTCTCTAGTGCCTATACAAATCATTTCCTGGGGGAATTAATTCAACACTCGGCACTTTACATGTTCTTAGTGAAACTAGTGATTCAGACTCTATGAACTACCTGGCTGCTCCTCAGTTATTTTCATCTCCATTCCAGGTGGACAGAAGACTGTCATCAAGTAACCCTGAGAAGAATTGGAAAGAGGGTGGAATGCAAGGAGGGCCCTGGGAAAGAAAGAAACTCCACGTTACCCTCCATATGAAAAAGGCAGAAAAGGAAATAAAGTTCCTTGATTATTTGTCCATTCTATTGCAATACATCAGAGGGGGAAAAATGCAAGTATTCAGACCTTCCTGTATTTCATTAGCAGTCCTTTATATTTATGTTTTTGTTCTACCAACACAGATTATTCTGGAGGTTTATAATCAATTTTGTAATAATGTCTTTTCCTATTTCTTTTTTTGATCCTCTTCTAAGCTAGTTCAATCTCTTTGCCAGTGGCTATTTTTTTCCCCTCAAAAAGAATATTCGTTTTCACCTGTAAAATAGTACTATACTTGAGAAAGATGAAGAAGGCTGTAGCAATTTAAATTGTTATTACCTAGAATAAATAACACGGTTTTCAAATGTATTCGCCAGATATTTAAAAAGTACACCAGGAAATTGTAGGTTCATATTCTACCTTAGGATGATGGGACCTCCTGACAAGTATACTGTTAACCCAAATTGTCTGTATCCAGTGGAATTTAATTTTCCCTAACAGTTTATTTGCCAGGGTTATCTCTAGCTATAACAATTTTCCTCTTAAAACTGATTTTCTAACAATTTTATGCTGAGTTCATAAAATGGTCATGTTACTTCCGATGGCATATAGTCATTATAAAGCCGCTTATGAAACATTTTAGGAGGAAATAAGTTATGAAATCATCAATAGTGATAAATTCTCCTAAATTCAGGACGGGATTACCTCTTGGTTAACAGGTAAGACTATTTTGAGGCCTAAAACAATAAAGATATTGGAGGACTGAGGAAAACGAGGCAACTAACCAGTTTTAGAGAAAATTGCTTTACTGTTCTCCTGTATAGAAATGTCACTCCTATAAGCTTAAGATTAATTAAGAGGGGGGAAATAACCTATAACTGGATCTACATTTGAAAGAATGAAAATTTCAGCTAGTGTGCTTATAAGACATTAGCTCACCAGTTTATTTTTTTTAAATAGTTAATTATTGTTATATCCTCATGTACTTAGCCTGAATAGTTTACTACATCACAAGAATTTAATAAAGGATTACTATATCTGATATTCCATATTCAAATACCAATCTTATCCAGAATATATAAAAATGCCTACAAATAAATTATAAAAAGACATACAATGCAATGTACAATAGGCAAAAGACTTGAACAGTTGACAGAACATACAAATAGCCAATAAACACATGAAAAGATTCTTAATACCATTATTCACTATGAAAAGTGGAAATTAATATCATAATAAGATACTATCAACATGCACCAGAATAACTAAAATTAAAGAAAAGAGACAATACTAAACTGGTGAGGATATGGAAAAATAGGAATTCTAATATACTGCTTGCTGGCTGACATATAAAATGCTACAACTTTGGAAAGCTGTTTGACAGTTTCTCATATATATATATATATATATATATATATATATATACATATATGTATGTATGTATATATATATATATCCTAAAACCCAGTAATTCCACTCCTTGTTTCTTTTTTTATCTAAGAGCAATGAAAATACCAATTCAAAAAAAAAAAGATTTGTGTAATTATATCAGCCTGGTTCATAACAGCACAAACCTAGAAAAAAACAGTGTCTATCAACAGGAGAATGGATAGACAAATTTTGATATCAAAAAGAAACTACTGACAAAAACACTGCAACATAAATGAATCGCAAAAATATTATATTAAGCTTAAGCAGTCAAACACAAAAACATAGTATATAATTCCATTTATCTGAAGGTCAAGAAGAGGCAAAAACTAATCTATAGTGATAGAAATCAGAAAGTAGTTGTCTTGAGGAGATGATAGAGATGGACTGGACCATATGAGGGAATATTTGGGGTGACAGAAATGTTCTACATCTTGCTTTTGTTGGTGGATACATGGGAATATACATTCATCAAAAATCAGACTTGAACAATTAAGATGTATGAATTTCACTGTATGCCAAATATTCATCATTAGAAATAAAATAGATATGTCAAAATATAATATAAAATAAGAGGGGGAAATGGGGAGTTATTAGAGTACAAAGTTTCTGTTATATAAGATAAATAAGTCCTAGAGATCTACTGAAGAGCATAGTACCTATATTTAATATTGTACAATTGTGTCTGGCCTTACATTTAGGTCTTTAATCCATTTTAAGTTTATTCTTGTGTATGGTATTAGGAAGTGTTCTAATTTCATTCTTTTACATGTAGCTATCCAGTTTTCCCAGCACCACTTATTGAAGAGGCTGTCTTTTCTCCATTGTATACTCTTGCCTCCTTTGTCAAAGAGGCTAATGTACATATATGGAATCTAAAAAAACAGTACTGATGAACCTAGTGGCAGGGCAGAAATAGACGCAGACGTAGAGAATGGACTTGAGGACACAGTGGGGGAGGGGGAAGCTGGGACGAAATGAGAGAGTAGCATTGATATATATACACTATCAAATGTAAAATGGATGGCTAGTGGGAAGCAGCTGCATAACACAGGGAGATCAGCTCGGTGCTTTGTGACCACCTGGAGGGGTGGGATAGGGAGGGTGGGAGGGAGATGCAAGAGGGAGGAGATATGGGGATATATGTAAATGTATAGCTGATTCACTATGTTATAAAGCAGAAAGTAACACACCATTGTAAAGCAATTATGCTCCAATAAAGGTATTAAAAAATATTGTATTATATACTTAAAATTTTTCTAAGAGGGTAAATCTTGTGTTAAGTATTCTTATCACAAAAAGCAATAACAATAATAATAAATAAGATGACATGAAGAAACTTTTCAAGGTGATGGATAGGTTTATGGCATAAATTGTAGTGATGGTTTCATGAGTGTGTGCTTATCTCCAAACTCACAAAATTGTACACATTATTTATATACAGCTTTTTGTATGTCAAAAAATAAAGTGGAAAAAAGGGATATTTCTTCTCCCCTTTCCAATATTAATTTCCTTTGGTTCTTAACATAGCATAGCAGATTAGTTAAGAACCCTATTTTCATTTCTTCTAGCCAGCACTTTATTCTTTGCAAAAAAAAGTATCCTTCTAAGAAACTTTATTTTATTTACTGTGAAAGTAATATATCCTCAGGAAAAAAAAAAATTGGGGTGATAGTGATAGAGAAAAGTGGATGGAGAAAAGTGACCAAACATTATCTTTTAAGTGCTCAATAAATATTTGTGGAATGAAAAATAAAATAAAATAAATACAATACAATAAAGTAAAATGACTTTTAACACCAAGTAAATATATATTCTAATATTTAGGTGATCAAGATTGATGCATATATACATATATATCATTGATGAAGACTGATACACATATATATTAATCTTGATCACCCAAATATTACAATAGATAAATTTATTTTCATTCTTAAACCCAAAAGTCACTACTAATAACAGATAGCATTTTAAGAGCTTTATTAAGATATAATTTGATGGCTTGTAGTATCCTCAAAGAGTTGTACATCATCACAACAATCAGATTTAGAATATGTTCAATTGCCCCACAGAAAGCCCACACCACATAGCCATCACCTAACAATACTCTCATTCCCCCTAGCCCTAGGCAACCACTAATCTACTTTCTATCTCAGTAGATTTGCCTATTCTGGACATTTCATGTATATAGTAGTATACAATACATGACCTATTGTGTCAAGCTTCTTTCACTTAGCATAATGTGTTTATGTTTTAGCCATGTTGTAACATGTATACTACTTAATCCACTTTTATGGTCAAATAATATTCCACTGTATGGATATACCACTACTTGTTTATTCATTCATCACTTGATGGATATTTGAGCTGTTTCCACCTTTTTGCTATTGTGAATACTGCCAATATGAACACTTATGTACAAACATTTATTTGAACAACTGTCTTCAAATCTTTAGGAGTGGAATTGCTGAGTCATAAGTAACTTGATGTTTAACATTTTGAGGAACTGCCAGACTGTTTTTCAAAGTGGCTGCAACATTTTACATCCATACTGTCAGTGTATGAGGGTTCTAATTTCTCCACATTCTTACTAATACTTGTTATCCTCTGTCTGTTTTATTAAAACCACCCTAGTGTGTGTGATGTGGTATCTCCTTGTGGTTTAGATTTGCATTTCTCTCATGGCTAATGATGATGAGCATCTTTTCATGTGCTTATTTGTTAGTTGTATATCTTCTTTGAAGAACTGTCTATTCATATCCTTTGGCCACTTTAATGGGTTGTCTTTTGTTATTGAGTTTAACTTGAGGTGGAGTGAGGGTGATCAGGGCCCCTATATTCTCAACCTTTCATGACTGGAGTAGAGCCGCTATCCTTACAGCATGGTCTGGGTGGAGGAACTGAGCCACCAACCTCTAGGCTGCATTCACTAAAAATTTAATCTATTCACCTTGGAGGGGCTTAGAGCAGCTGGAAGCCTGCCCCTCCTGGCGAGATATGTGGTATTAATTTCCTAGGGCTGCCATAACAAAATACAACAGACTGAGTGGCTTAAAACCACAGTTATCGAGGCCAAAAGTAATGAAATCAACATAATGGTAGGGCCATGCTCCCTCTGAAGGCTCTGGAAAGATTCCTTCCTTGTGTTTTCTTTGTTTCTGATGGTGGCCAGAACTCTTTAGCATTACTTGGCTTGTAACTGCATCACTCCAATCGCTGCTTTTTACACCACATGTCCTTCTTCCCTGTGTTTCCTCTGAGTTTATGTGTAACAAATTTTCCTGTCTCTCATATGATGACACCAGTGATGATATAAGGCCCACCCTAATCCAGGTGGACCTTCTCTTAACTTAATTACACCTGCAAAGACTAAGTCCAAACAAGGTAACTTGTAGAGGTAGCAGGGACTAGGACTTGAATATATCATTTTGGGGGACACAATTCAACCAATACATATAGGTAGCCCTTAATGAAGAGGTTAGGGTAGAGGATGAACTGTCTTCTTACCCACACCCACCCAGAGTAGAACTTCAATCACACTGACCTAGGAATAGGGAACTGGTCATGGCTCAAATGCCAGAAAGTCTCACTGTTCTTACTGAATTTTAGTAGATTTTCTTGAACAAATTTTGTGTTTCATTTGCTGCATGCCATTTGAACAATTCCCAGAGATTTTTTTTAAACATCTTTATTGGAGTATAATTGCTTTACAATGGTGTGTTAATTTCTGCTTTATAACAAAGTGAATCAGTTATACATAAACATATGTCCCCATATCTTTTCCCTCTTGTGTCTCCCTCCCTCCCACCCTCCCTATCCCACCCCTCTAGGTGGTCACAAAGCACCGAGCTGATCTCCCTGAGCAATGCAGCTGCTTCCCACTAGCTATCTGTTTTACGTATCGTAGTGTATATATGTCCATGCCACTCTCTCACTTTCTCTCAGCTTCCCCTTCCCCTTCCCCGTATCATCAAGTCCATTCCCTAGTAGGTCTGTGTCTTTATACCCGTCGTGCCCCTAGGTTCTTCATGACTATTTTTAAATTTTTTATTTTAGATTCCATATATATGTGTTAGCATACGGTATTTGTTTTTCACTTTCTGACTTACTTCACTCTGTATGACAGACTCTAGGTCCATCCACCTCACTACAAATAACTCAACTTCACTTCTTTTTATGGCTGAGTAATATTCAATTGTATATATGTGCCACATCTTCTTTATCCATTCATCAGTTGATGGACACTTAGGTTGCTTCTGTGTCCTGGCTATTGTAAATAGAGCTGCAGTGAATATTTTGGTACATGACTCATTTTGAATTATGGTTTTCTCAGGGTATATGCCCAGTAGTGGGACTGCTGGGTAGTATGGTAGTTCTATTTTTAGCTTTTTAAGGGTTCTCCATACTGCTGACACCTCAGAAATAAAGGATAATGAGAGATTACTACAAGCAACTATATGCCAATAAAATGGACAACCTGGAAAAAATCAACAAATGCTTAGAAAAGCACAACCTTCCAAGACTGAACCAGGGGGAAATAGAAAATATAAACAGACTAATCACAACCACTGAAATTGAAACTGTGATTAAAAATCGTCCAACAAGCAAAAGCCCAGGACCAGGTGGCTTCACAGGCGAATTCTATGAAACATTTAGAGAAGAGCTAACACCTATCCTTCTCAAACTCTTCAAAAATATAGCAGAGGGAGGAACACTTCCAAACTCACTCTATGAGGCCGCCATCACCCTGATACCAAAACCAGACAAAGATGTCACAAAGAAAGAAAACTACAGGTCAATATTACTGATGAACATAGATGCAAATATCCTCAAGAAAATACTAGCAAACAGAATCCAACTGCACATTAAAAGGATCATACACCATGATCAAGTGGGGTTTATCCCAGGAATGCAAGGATTCTTCAATATATGAAAATCAATCAATGTGATACACCATATTAACAAATTGAAGGATAATAACCATATGATCATCCCAATAGAAGCAAAAAAGGCTTTTGACAAAATTCAACACCCATTTATGATAAAAACCCTCCAAAATGCAGGCATAGAGGGAACATACCTTAAAATAATAAAGGTCATATATGACAAACACACAGCCAACATGGTTCTCAATGGTGAAAAAGAGAAACCATTTCCACTAAGATCAGAAACAAAACAAGGTTGCCCACTCTCACAACTTTTATTCAACAATGTTTTGTAAGTCTTAGCCACCGCAATCAGAGAAGAAAAAGAAAAAAAAAAGGAATCCAAATCGGAAAAGAAGAAGTAAAGCTGTCACTGTTTGCAGATACTATTCACAGAGAATCCTAAAGATGCTACCAGAAAATTACTAGAGCTTATCAATGCAGGATGCAAAATTAATGCACAGAAATCTGTTGCATTCCTCTACAACAGTGATGAAAAATCTGAAAGAGAAATTAAGGAAACACTCCCATTTACCATTGCAACAAAAAGAATAAAATACCTAGGAATAAACCTACCTAAGGAGACAAAAGACCTGTATGCAGAAAACTATAAGACACTGATGAAAGAATTTAAAGATGATACAAAGAGATGGAGAGATATACCATGTTCTTGGATTGGAAGAATCAACATTGTGAAAATGACTCTACTACCCAAAGCAATCTACAGATTCAATGCAGTCCCTATCGAGCTACCAATGGCATTCTTCACAGAAGTAGAACAAAAATTTTACAATTCATATGGATGCACAAAAGACTGAATAGCCAAAGTAATCTTGAGAAAGAAAAATGGAGTTGGAGGAACGGGCTCCCAACTTCAAACTATACCACAAAGCTACAGTAATCAAGGCAGTATGGTACTGGCACAAAACAGATATATAGATCAATGGAACAGGATAGAAAGCCCAGAGATAAACCCACGCACATATGGTCACCATACTTTTGATAAGGAGGCAAGATTATACAATGGAGAAATGACAGCATCTTTAGTAAGTGGTGCTGGGAAAACTGGACAGTTACATGTAAAAGAATGAAATTAGAACACTCCCTAACACCATACACAAAAATAAACGCAAAATGGATTAAAGACCTAAATGTAAGGTCAGACACTATCAAACTCTAAGAGGAAAACATAGGCAGAACACTCTATGACATAAATCACAGCAAGATCCTTTTTGACCCGCCTACTAGAGAAATGGAAATAAAAACAAAAATAAACATATGGGACCTAATGAAACTTAAAAGCTTTTGCACAGCAAAGGAAACCATAAACAAGATGAGAAGACAACCCTCAGAATGGGAGAAAATAGTTGCAAATGAATCAACAGACAAAGGATTAATCTCCAAAATATATAAACAGCTCATGCAGCTCAATATTAAAAAACAAACAACCCAATCAAAAAATGGGCAGAAATCTAAATAGACATTTCTCCAAAGAAGACATACAGATGGCCAAGAGGCACATGAAAAGCTGCTCAACATCACTATTAGAGAAGTGCAAATCAAAGCTACAATGAGGTATCACCTCACATCAGTTAGAATGGGCATCATCAGAAAATCTACAAACAACAAATGCTGGAGGGTGTGTGGAGAAAAGGGAACCCTCTTGCACTGTTGGTGGGAATGTAAATTGATACAGCCACTATGGAGAAGAGTATGGAAGTTCCTTGAAAAACTAAAAATAGAATTACCATAAAACCCAGCAATCCCACTACTGGGCATACACCCTGAGAAAACAATAATTCAAAAAGAGGCAAGTACAACAATGTTCATTGCAGCTTTATTTACAATGCCAGGACATAGATGCAACCTAAGTGTCCATCAACAGATGAATGTATAAAGAAGATGTGGCACAGATATACAATGGAATATTACTCAGCCATAAAAAGAAACGAAATTGATTTATATGTAGTGAGGTAGATGGACCTAGAGTCTGTCATACAGAGTGAAGTAAGTGAGAAAGAGGAAAACAAATACCGTATGCTAACACATATATATGGAATTAAAAAAAAATGGTTATGAAGAACCTAGGTGCAGGACAGGAATAAAGACACAGATGTAGAGAATAGACTTGAGTACATGGGGAGTGGGAAGGATAAGCTGGGATGAAGTGAGAGAGTTGCATGGACTTATATATGCTACTAATGTAAAATAGATAGCTAGTGGGAAGCAGCCACATAGCACAGGGAGATCGGCTCTGTGCTTTGTGACCACCTAGAGGGGTAGGCTAGGGAGGGTGGGAGGGAGATGCAAGAGGGAGGAGATATGGGGATATATGTATATGTATAGCTGATTCACTTTGTTCTAAAGCAGAAAGCAACACACCATTGTAAAGCAATTATACTCCAATAAAGATGTTAAAAAAAATAAGAAATAAAAAAAATTTTTTAAAAAGTATCATACATCATGATCAAGTGTGATTTATACCAGGATGCAAGGATTCTTCAATATATGGAAATCAATCAATGTGATAGATCATATTAACAAATTAAAGAATAAAAACCATATGATCATCTCAATAGATGCAGAAAAACATTTCAACAAATTCAACATCCATTTATGATAAAAACTCTCCAGAAAGTGGGCACAGAGGGAACCTACCTCAACATAATAAAGGCCATATATGACAACCCCACAGCAAACATCATTCTCAATGGTGAAAAATTGGAAAGCATTTCCTCTAAGATCAGGAAAAAGACAAGGATATCCACTCTCACCACTATTATTCTACATAGTATTTGAAGTCCTAGCCACGGCAATCAGAGAAGAAAAAGAAAGAAAAGGAATACAAATTGGAAAAGAAGAAGTAAAACTGTCACTATTTGCAGATGATATGATACTATACATAGAAAATCCTAAAGATGCCACCAGAAAACTAATGGAATTAAGCGATGAATTTGGTAAGGTTGCAGGATACAAAATTAATGCACAGAAATCTCTTGCATTCCTATACACTAACAAAAAAAGATCAGAAAGGGAATTTAAGGAAACAATCCCATTCAGCACTGCAACAAAAAAAGTAAAATACCTAGGAATCAACCTACCTAATGAGGCAAAAGATCTGCACTGAGAAAACTATAAAACAGTGATGAAAGAAATCCAAGATGACACAAACAGATGGAGAGATATACCTTGCTCCTGGAGTGGAAGAATCAATATTGCGAAAATGACTATACTATCCAAAGCAGTCTATAGATTCAATGCAATCCCTATCAAATTACCAATGGCATTTTTCCCAGAATAAGAATAAAAATTTGTACAATTTGTATGAAAACACAAAAGACCCCACGTAGGTAAAGCAATCTTGAGAAAGACAAATGGAGCTGGAGGAATCAGGCTCCCTGACTTCAGACTATACTACAAAGCTACAGTAATCAGGACAGTATGGTACAGGCACAAAAACAGAAATATAGATCAATGGTACAGGAAAGAAAGCCCAGAGATAAACCCATGCACCTATGGTCACCTAATCTATGACAAAGGAGGCAAGAATATACAGTGGAGACAAGACTTCCTCCTCAATAAATGGTGCTGGGAAAACTGGATAACTACATGTAAAAGAATGAAATTAGAACACTCCCTAACACCATACACAAAAATATACTCAAAATGGATTAAAGACCTAAATGTAAGACCAGACACTATAAAACTCTTAGAGGAAAACGTAGGAAAAACACTCTTTGACATAAATCACAGCAAGATCTTTTATGACCCACCGCCTAGAATAATGAAAATAAAAACAAAATAAACAAATGGGACATAATGAAATGTAAAAGCTTTTGCACAACAAAAGAAATCATAAATAAGACAAAAAGACAACCCACAGAATGGGAGAAAATATTTGCAAATGAAGCAAGTGACAAAGGATTAATCTCCAAAATATACAAACAGCTCATGCAGCTCAATATCAAAAAAACAAACAACCCAATGAAAAAATGGGCAGAAGACCTAAATAGACATTTCAGCAAAGAAGACATACAGATGGCCGAGAGGCACATGAAAAGATGCTCAACAGCACTAATTATTAGAGAAATGCAAATCAAAATTACAACGAGGTATCCCCTCACAACAGTCAGAATGGCCGTCATCAAAAAATCTACAAACAATAAATTCTGGAGAGGGTGTGCTGAAAATGGAACCCTCATGCATTGTTGATGGGAATATAAATTTATACAGCCACTGTGGTGAAAATATGGAGGTTCCTTAAAAAACTAAAAATAGAACTACCATATGACCCAGCAATCCCACCACTAGGTATATACCCTGAGAAAACCATAATTCAAAAAGACACAGGTACCCCAGTGTTCATTGCAGCACTATTTACAATAGCCAGGTCATGGAAGCAACCTAAATGCCCATCGACAGACGAATGGATAAAGAAGATGTGGTGCATATATATAATGGAATATTACTCAGCCATAAAAAGAAATGAATTTGGGTCATTTGTAGGAATGTGGATGGACCTAGAGTCTGCCATACAGAGTGAATTAAGTCAAAGAGAGAAAAATGAATATTGTATATTAACACATATATGTGGAATTTAGAGAAGTGGTACAGATGAACCTAACTGCAAGGCAGAAATAGAAAGGCAGTCATAGAGAATGGATGTAGGACATGGGGGGAAGGTGAGGGTGGGATGAATTGGGTGATTAGGTTTGACATAAATACACTACCATCTGTAAAATAGATAGCTAGTGGGAACCTGCTGTATAGCACAGGGAGCTCACTCAGCTCAGTGCTCTGTGATGACCTAGATTGGGGGCATAGGGGGCGAGGGAGGTCCAAGAGGGAGGGGATTTATGTATATGTATAGCTGATTCACTTCACTGTACAGCAGAAACTATCACAACATTGTAAAGCAATTATACTCCAATAATTTTTTTTAAAAAGGTATCTTTGTGAAAAGCTTGGAACCACTAACACTAAAATTTCTTCGTGGTTTTTGGACACCAGTTCTTTATGTGATATGTGTTTTGCAAAGATTTTCCCCCATTTTGTGGCTTGTCTTTGCATTGTCTTAACAGTGTGTTTTGCAAGCAGAAGCTTTTAATTTTAATGAAGTTCAAGTTATCAAATTTTTGGCTTGGCCAAGATGGCATATTAGGAAGACCCTGAGGTTACCTTCTCTCATGGGCACCCCAAAATTGCAACTATTTACAGAGCAAGTACTGATGAGAAAGAGTAGAATCCAGCAGAAAAGATCTACAACTAAAGATATAAAGTAGGAACCACAACAAGACAGGTAGGATGCGTGGAGTGGCACAATAGTCAAGACCCACACCCCTGGGTGGAGGACCCACAAATGGAGGATAATTTTAATTGCAGAGGTTCTCCCCAAGGAGCAACAGGTCTGAGCCCCACATCAGTCTCCCCAGCCCAGGGATCCTGCACCAGGAAGACGAGCCCCCAGAACATTTGACTTTGAAGGCTAGGGGGGCTTATACTGGGGAGACCCAGAGGGTTGGAGGGAAAAAGAGACTCCACTCTTAAAGGGTGCACATAAAATCCCACACACTCCAGGACTCAGAGGAGAAGCAGTAATTTGAAAGGAGACTGTGTCAGACCTACCTCCTGATCTTGGAGAGGCTCCTGAAGAGGCAGGAGGCAATTGGAGCTCACCCTGGTGACATAGACAGTAGTGACAGCCATTCTTGGGAACTCATTCTACCACATGGGGACTGGTACTGGAAAGCACCATTTTGGAATCTTTCCTCTAGCTTAGCACTTGGACCCAGCCCTGCCTACTGGCCTGTTGGCACTAGTACTGGTACACCTTAGGCCAAGCAATAAGCTGGGCAGGGACATGGCCCCACCAAGTAGCAGGAAGGCTGCCTTAAAACTCCCTGCACCCACAGCCACACTGGGACAGGGCTCTGTCCAGCAGAGGACCCAGGACCCAGCTCCAGACACCTGTGTGCCAGCACTAACTCCAGGACCCAGCTCTGCCAACCAGTGGGCAGGCACCAACGCCAGTACACCATGGGTCCCAGCCCTGCCCCATCAGTGGGCCGCAACAGCAACTCTGGGAAATTGAGGGTCCTTCAGCCAGAGACCCTGGTACCGGCTCCACCTACCAGTGAGCTGGCACTAGCCCCTGAAGCCCCTAGGCCTCAGCCCCGCCCATCAGAGGGCTGACACTAGCCCTGAGACCAGCCTCATACACCAGTGGGTAGGTACAAGCTCCGGGGCCCCTGTGCTCTGGCCATGCCCACCAGCAGGTGGACACGAGCCCCAGGACCACTGCAGCACCACAGCCTGCCTTGTCAGGAACCAGCCCCATCCACCAGCAGACAAAGACCAGCTCTGAGACACCTTGGACCCTTCAACTAGCTACTCCAGGATCTGGTACCTCCCACCAGTTGGCTGACACAAGCTTTAGGCACACTGAACTCTACAGCCAGCTGTGTCAAGAGCCGGCCCCATCCACCAGCAGGCCAACACCAGCTCCAGGATACCTAGGGCCCTGCAGCCAGAGATCCCAGGACCAGGCTCCACCCAACAGTGAGCCAGCACTAGCCTCAGAACTTCCTGGGCTTCAGCCCCAACCTCAATCAGTCCAACACAAGCTCTGGAACCCCTGGGCCCTGGAGCCAGAGACTCCAAGACCTGGTTCTGCCTGCCAGTGGGCTGGTATTAGCCAAGGACCTGGCTTCACCCACTGAGGAGCAGGAATCAGCCCTAGGATCCCCTGAGCCCCAACCCCACCCACTAGCAGGCAGATACCAGCCCCAGGACCACACAGCCCCATAGCCTGACCTGTTAGGACCCAGCCAACACACCAGGAGGCCAACACCAACCTCAGAACCTCCCAGGCCCTGGTCCTGCCCACCAACATACAAACACCAGCTCTGGAACACCTTGAGACCTTCAGCCAGCATCTCCAGGAACCAGCCCCCCCAAACCAGTGGGCTGACAACAGATTCCAGACACAAAGAGCCCTGTAGCCATAGACCCTGGGACCAGTTCCCAGAGTTCCAACAACCAATTAACCATCACTAGCCCCAGGACCCCCTGAGCCTCAGCCCCATTCAACAGCAGGACAGCACCAGCCTAGGGACACTCCAAAGCCTGCAGCCATCCATGTCAGGAACTGGCTCTACCCAAGAGTAGGCTGAAGCTAGATCCAAGAATCCTGAGCTCACAATCACTCACACCAGAATGTGGCTCTGCCCACCAGTGAGCCAGCACTAGCCCCAGGACCCCTAGAGTTCCATAGCCAAATGCCTTGTGACCCAGCCCGCCAATGAGCAGCCAGCAGCCTCTACACAAAGCAGAGCCTGGCAACCAACTGGTCCAGGGGCCAGACACACCTACCAGATTGCACACATAATCAGTCCACCACAACAGAAGGACCCACACAGCCCACACAGAATGCACAACTAGAGCATATCGCTCTGGTGACCAGAGGAGAATGTGCTGTTAGGATGCATAGGACATCTCCTACAAAAAGCTACTTCTCCAAGGTCAGGGAAAAAAACCAACCTACCAAATACATAGAAATAAAAACAGCAAATCAGACAAAATGAGGAAATAGAGGAACATGTTACAAATGAAGAAACAAAATAAAACTTCAGAAGAACTAAGTGAAGTGGAAAAGGTCAATCTATCCAATAGGTGTTCAAGGTAATGATTGTAAAGATGATCAAAGAACTCAGGAGAATGCATGAACACAGAGAGAAATTTTTAAAAGAGTTAGAAGATATAAAGAAGAACCAAACAAAGCTAAAGAATACAATAACTGAAATGAAATATACACTAGAAAGAATCAACAGTAGATTAAATGATGCAGAGGAATGGATCAGAGAGCTGGAAGACAGAGTAGTGGAAATCACTAAAGCTGAACAGAAAAAATAAAAAAGAATAAAAAGAAAAGAGGACAGTTTAATAGACCTCTGAGACAACATCAAGCACACTAATATTCACATTGTAGGGGTCCCAGAAGGAGAAGAGAGAAAGAAAAGGGCAGAAAACATATTTGAAGACATAATAGCTGAAAAGTCCCCTTTCTGGGAAAGGAAACAGACATCTCAATCCAGGAAGGACAAAAAGGATCATCCTAAAGATGACCACATCAAGACATTGTAATTAAAGTGGCAAATGATAAAGAGAGAATATTAAAACAGCAAGGGAAGAGCAACAAGTTATATACAAAGGAATTCCCATAAGGCTGTCAGCTGACTTTTGAGCAGAAACCCTGCAGGCCAGAAGGGAGTGGCACAATATATTTAAAGTGATGAAAGGGAAAAACCTACAAGAATAATCTATCAGCAAGGCTTTCATTCAGATTTAATGAAGAGATCAAAAGTTTTACAGACAAGCAAAAGCTAAAAGAATTCAGCGACACCAAACCAGCTTTACAAGAAATGTTAAAGGGACTTCTCTAAGCAAAAAAGAAAAGGCCACAACTAGAAACATGAAAAGTATGAAAAGAAAAAGCTCATTGGTAAAGGCAAATATACAGTAAAGGAAGTAAATCAACCATGTGCAAAGCTAGTAGAAAGGTTAAAAGAAAAAAGTAGTAAAAATCATCTATATCTGCAAAAAGTAGTTAAGGGATACAGAAAAGAAAATGATGTAAAATGTGATGACAAAAACAGTAAACTTGGGGGGGAGGGGAGGAAAAATGCAGGCTTGTTGAAATGCATTTGAAATTAAGAGATCAGCAACTTAATATAATTATATACACACACACACACACACACACTTACATATGTAAAACTCACAGTAACCACACCAAAATCTATAATAGATACACAAACACAAAAAGAGAAAGGAATCCAAACATATCACTAAAGGTAATCTAAATATATGACTAAAGATAGTCATCAAATCTCAAGGGAAGAGAACAAAAGAAGAAAAACAAAGTAGAAAAACAACCCCAAAACAATTAGCAAAATGGCAATAAGTATTGATACATCCCTATCAATAATTACTTTAAATGTAAATAGACTAAATGCTCCAATCAAAAGACATAGACTGGCTGAATGGATACAAAAACAAGACCCATATATATGCTGCCTACAAGAGACTCACTTCAGATCTAAAGACACATGCAGACTGAAAGTGAGGGGATGGAAAAAGGTATTCCATGCAAATGGAAATCGAAAGAAAGCCAGGGCAGCAATTCTTACAACAAACAAAATAGACTTTAAAACAAAGACTCTTACAAGAGACAAAGAAAGACATTCCATAATGATCAAGGGATCAATCCAAGAAGATATAACAATTGTAAATATATATGCACTGAACATAGACACACCTAAATACATAAAGCCAATATTAACAGATATAAAGGGAGAAACTGACAGAACACAATAATAGTAGGGGATTTTAACACCCCAGTACATCAATGAACAGATCATTTAGACAGAAATTCAATAAGGAAACACTGCTCTTAAATGACACATTAGATCAAATAGACTTTATATACAGTAAGTCCCCTACATTCAAGTGAGTTCCATTCAGAGAGTGCGTTTGTAAGTCCAATTTGTTTGTAAGTCCAACATAGTTAGCCTAGGTACCCAATTAACACAGTCGGCTATATAGTACTGTATATAAAAGGTTTATAATACTTTTCATGTAAATAATACATAAAAAACAAATACAAAAAATAAACATTTTTAATCTTACAGTGCAGTACCTTGAAAAGTACAGTAGTACAGTATAACAGCTGGCATACAGGGGTTGGCATTGAGTGAACAGGCAAGAAGAGTTACTGACTGGAGGAGGGAGAGGAGGTGGGAGATGGTAGAGCTGAAGGATCATCAGCAATAGGAGACAGAGGGCAAGCTGCAATTTCACTCACGCCTGACGTTGATGACACAGGTTCTGGTTCCTTGCTGGATTCAATTCTATCTATCCTCTTGAGAAAACAATCCAGTGATATCTGGGTAGTAGCTCTTTTTTCTTGTCATAGATGACACGGTAGAACTGGATTGCATTCTGAATGGCTGCTGCAACCTTCGTGTACTGTTCTACACTTGTGTCCTGTGCCTCAAAAACTAACAGTGCCTCCTCAAATAAAGAAAATCCCCTTGCCATTTCTTGCATCATGAAACTTTTTTGTTCTTCAGTTACTTCTTCTTCCTCTTGTCTCTCTTCGTCCTTCCTCTGGGCCTCCAATTCATGGCGCTTCTTAGCAGTACCAACTACATCACTGCTGCTTTTACACTTGCTTCTGGACATCCTGGGCTTGAAATAAAGATACTGTACTACTGTACTCTACAGTAAAGTACACAAAACCATAACCACTTGTAGGGGATGCAAGCATGTGACAATGTACACCAGACACATGAACTAACTTACGTGATTGGACATATGAATGCACGTTCACATCTTTGAAAGTTCGCAACTTAAAGGTTCGTAAGTAGGGGACTTACTGTATATATATATAAAACATTCCATCCAAAAGCAGCAGAATACACATTCTTTTCAAGTGCACATGGAACATTCTCCAGTATAGATCACATGCTAGGGCACAAAACAAGTCTCTGTAAATTTAAGAAAATTGAAAACATATCAAGCATCTTTTCCAAACACAATTCTATGAGACCAGAAATAAAACACAAACACATTAGCTATCTATTTTGTATATAAACCTGCTGTATAACACAGGGAACTCTACTTTGCTGTACAGTAGAAACTAACACAACATTGTAAAACAAGTATACCCCAATTAAATAAAAAAACCACAAACACATAGAAGCTAAATAATATGCCACTAAACAACCAATGGATCTTTGAAGAAATCAAATAGGAAATGAGAAAATACCTGGAGACAAATGAAAACATAGACCCAATGACCAAATTCTATGAGATGCAGGAAAAGCAGTTCTAAGAGGGAAGTTTATAGTAATACAAGCTTACTTCAGGAAACAAAAAAAATCGCAAATAAACAACCTAACCTTACACCTAAATGAACTAGAAAAATTAGAACAAACAAAATCCAAAGTTAATAGAAGTAAAAAAATCATAAAGATCAGAGTAGAAATAAATGAAATAGAAATTTAAAAAAACAAGGGAAAAGACAAATGAAAATAAGAATTGGTTGTTTGAAAAGATAAACACAATTGATACAACTTTAGCTAGACTCATCAAGAAGAAAAAGAGAGAGGTCTCAAATCAATAATACCAGGAATGAAAAAGAAGTTACAGTTTACAACACAGAGATACAAAAGATCATAAGAGATTACTGTGAACAACTATATGCCAATAAAATGGACAACCTGGAAGAAATGGACAAATTGCTATGAGTGTACAATCTCCCAAGACTGAACCAGAAAGAAATAGAAAACATGAACAAGCCAATGACCAGTAATGAAATTGAATCCATAAAAACAAAGCAAAACAAAACAAACAAACAAAAAAAACTCCCAACAAACAAAAGCGAAGGACCTGATTCATACAGAGATGAATTCTACCAAACAAAGTTAACACCTATTCTTCTAAAATTATTCCAAAAAATTGCAGAAGAAGGAACACATACAAACTCATTCTACAAGCACAGCAACACCTTGATACCCAGAACAAAGATATAACTAAAAAAGAAAAATTCAGGCCAATATCACTGATGAGCATAGATGTAAAAATCCTCACCAAAATATTAGCAAATTGAATTCAACAATACATTAAAAGGATCATATACCATGATCAAGTAGGATTTAATCTTAGGTATGCATGTATGGTTTTATATCTGCAAATCAATCAATGTGATACACCCCATTAATGAATTGAAAAAAAAATCATGTGATCATCCCAATAGATGCAGAAAAACCTTTTGACAAAATTCAACATCCATTTATGATAAAAACCCTCAACAACATGGGTATAGAGGGAATATACCCCAACATTATAAAGTCCATTTATGATAAGCCCACAGCTAACATCATACTCAACATTGAAAAGCTCAAAGCATTTCCTCTAAGATTAGAAACAAGACAAAGATGCCCATTCTTGCCACTTTTATTCTACATAGTATTGGAAGTCCTATCCACAGCAATCAGACAAGAGAAAAATAAAATGATTCCAAACTGGAAAGAAAGAAGTAAAATTTTCACTGCTTGCAGATGACATGATACTACACAAAGAAAATCCTAAAGATACCACAAAAAAACTACTAGAGCCCATCAATGAATTCGGTAAAGCTGCAGGATACAAATTTAATAAAAATAAGTGTCTTTCTATTCTATACACTAACAATGAACTATCAGAAAGTGAAATTAAGGAAACAATCCCATTTACCATCACAACAAAAAGAATAAAATACCTAGGGATAAATCTACCTAAGGAGGTAAAAGTCTGTACTTGAAAAACTATAAGACATGGATGAATAAAATTAATGACAACACAAACAGATGGAAAAGTATATTATATTTTTGGATTGGAAGAATTAATATTGTTAAAATGACCATACTACACAAAGCAATCTACAGATTCAATGAAATCTCTATCAAAATACCAATGGCATTTTTCATAGAACTACAACAAAAAAAATTTTTAATTTGTATGGAAACACAAAAGACCCCGAATAGCCAAAGCAATCTTGAAAAAGAAAAACAAAATTGGAAGTATCACACTCACTGACTTTAGACTATAGTAGAAAGGTATGTTAATGAAAACAGTATGGTACCAGCACAAAAACAGATACATACATCAATGGAACAAAATAGAGAGCCCAGAAATAAACCCACACACTTGTGGTCAATTTAATCTATGACAAAGGAGGCAAGATTATATAATGGTGAAAAGACACTCTCTTCAATAAGTGGTGCTGGAAAAACTGGGCAGCTACATGTAAAAGAATGAAATTCCATTTTTTTCACACCATATACAAAAATAAACTTAAAATGTATTAAACACCTAAATTTAAGACCTGAAACCATAAAACTCCTAGAAGAAAACATAGGCAGTACACTCTTTGACGTATGTCTTAGCAATATTTTTTGGATCTGTATCCTCAGGCAAGGGAAACAAAAGCAAAAGTAAACAAATGGGACAATATCAAACTTAAAAGCTTTTGCACAGGGAAGGAAACCATTAAGAAAAGAAAAAGACACTCTATTAAATGGGAATAGATATTTTCAAATGACATGTCTGATAAGGAGTTAATATTCAAAATGTATAAACAGCTCATACAGCTCAATATAACAAAAAACTCTATTAAAAAATGGACAGAAGACCTGAATCAACAGTTTCCCAAAGAAGCTGTAGAGATGGCTAATAGGCACATGAAAAGCTGTGCAACATAGCTAGTCATCAGAGAAATGCAAATGAAACCCACGAGATATCAGCTCACACTTGTCAGAATGGTTATCATCAAAAAGAACACAAATAACAAACATTGGCGAGGATGTGGAGAAAAGGAATGCTTGTACACTGTTGGTGGGAATGTAAACTGGTGAAGCCATTTTGAAAATCAGTATGGAGGTTCCTCAAAAAGTCAAAAATAGATCTACCATATGATCCTCTAATTCCACTCCTGGGTATATATCCAAAGAAAACGAAAACACTAATTTGAAAAGATATATGCACCCCAATGTTCATAGCAACATTATTTACAATAGCCAAGATGTGGAAGCAACCTAAGTGTCCATCAACAGATGAATGGATAAAGAACATGTGGTATATATATACAATGAAATATTACTCAGCCATAAAAATAATATAATTTTGGCATTTACAACAACATGGATGGACCTAGAGGGTATTATGCTTAGTGAAATAAGTCAGACAGAGAAAGAGAAATACTCTATGTTATCACTTATATATGGAGTCTAAAAAATAAAACAAATGAATATAACAAAACAGAAACAGACTCACAGATACAGAGAACAAACTAGTGGCTACCAGGGGGAGAGGGAAGGAGGGAGGGGCAAGATGTACAAACTACTACGTATAAAATAAGTAAGCTACAAGTATATATTGTATATCACAGGGAATATAGTCAATATTTCATAATAACTTTATTTATTTATTTATTTTTATTGTTGTGTGTGTTTTTAATTGAAAGTCCCTTACTGGTCCTGCTTCCATGAGTGGTTGTGACCAGGGGAAAAAGGGGAGGGGAACCAGGTGGTGCAGGGAGGGGTCATCTCCACAACATTCCATTTATACACAGAACTAAACAGACAAGCACAGAGTCACTATTGTGGTTAGACGTTGGCAGCATGGGAAAGGGGAGGAACAGGTGGGAAATTAGGGTGTTGTCAAAAAAAAAAAATACAGCCCTCCCCAAACAGGGGTTCCTGGGGAGAACTTGATCTGTTTCAACCCAAGAGGAATCAGAAGATCAAAAGCTGTTTGGGAAGACCAGAACTGTCAGGGATGGAGGGAGAAGGCGGAAGATCCAGGGGGTGGGGGGGCTGTTTGGCAACTGGGGTGAAGGGACTGCCCTCCTCCTGCTGGGATCCCCCCAGCCCCTCAGGTCTGGTAGGAAGGGGGCAGCCTGCAACCCCCGTAGGCAGGTCTGGGGCTGCCAGATGCCCCAGGCAGGGGGCTGGAGGGAGCTCACAAAGGCTTGCCCTCCAGGGAGATGATGGCGTTGCTCCCCAGCTTCTCTGTCAGGGTGCAGGGGTCCCTGACCTCCTTACAAGTTTGCTTGTAATTCATCTTGATCTCCGTCAGCTTCTTCTTAATGGCATCCTTGGAGCTGCCATAGATCACTTTGCTCTTAAGGGGTGCACACTCAGGGGTCCAGAAGATGAACACCAGGTCCTCCTTCTTGCTCTCCTTGGTCTCATAGATTGCCTTATAGAGGACGTAGTGGCAGCCTTTGTCTGGCAGCATCTTGACAAAGGTGGCGTAGGGGTCTTCTACAGTCTGGCCCACATCACCTACCAGGATCTCCTTGCCCTCCTCCAGGATGATGTTCTTCTTGCCCTCTCTCAGGCAGAAGAGCACCACCTACTTGTCCTTCTTCACCTCCTCTGGTGTTGACAACTTACACATCTTCATGTCATTGATCATTTTGATGACCCCTTCAGAGACAGCCACACTGGAGGCCATGTTTCCAGAAGCAAAAAGGAGAGAGCAAGGAGAGCCAGAAAAGACAAGAGCCCCTGCAGCTGCTGCCAGGATGCAACTTACCATAATAACTTTAAATGGACTATAATCTGTTAATTTAATTGCTATGTTTTACACCTGAAACTAATATTGTAAATCAACTATACTCAATTAAAAAATTATCAAATTTTGTTATGGACCATGTTTTTGGTGTTGTATCTAAGAAGTCATCACTAAACCCTAGGTCACCTAGAGTTTCTCCTATGTTATCTTCCAGGAGGTTTATACCTTTGCATTTTACATTTAGTTTTCAGATTCATTTTGAGTTAATTTTTGTGAATGGTGTAAAGTCTGTCTAAATTAATTAATTAACCTGCTTTCTGTCTTCCTTCCTTCCTTCCTTTCCATGTGGATGTCCAGTTGTTCCATCACAATTTATTGAAAAGACTATACTTTCTCCATTAAATTGTCTTTTCTTCTTTGTCAAAGATCAGCTGACTATATTTATGTGGTTCTATTTCTGGGCTCTCTATTCCATTCCATTGATCCATTTGTCTATTCTTTCACCAGTTTCAAATATTTTCATTATCGTAGCATTATGATAAGCCTTGAAGTCGATTAGTGTCAGTACTCCAACTTTGTTCTTCTTAAATATTGTGTTGGTTATTCTAGGTTTTTTGCTTTCCATATAAACTTTAGGATTAGTTTGTCAAAATACACAAAATGGCTGGCTGGGATTTGGATTGAGACTGCATTAAATCTATAAATCAAGGTGAGAAGAACAGAGATCTTGTTAACATGGACTCTTCCTATCTATGCATATGGAATATCTCTCATTCATTTAGAATCATCTGATTTCTTTCATCAGAGTTTTGTAGTTTTCCTCATTGTACATATTTTGTTAGATTTATAACTAAGGATTTCATTTTGGGGGGGTCAAAGATAAATAGTACTATGCTTTTAATTTCTAATTCAAATTGCTAACTGTTGGTATATAAGAAAGCAATTGACTTTTATATATTAATCTTGTATCCTTCAAATTTGCTAGTCATTTATAAGTTCAGTGAAATTATTTTGGGTCAGTTCTTTGCAGTTTTCTACATAGACATTCATGTCAATTAAAATGACCTTTTAATTGTGATAAAATATGTGTAACATAAAATTAATGAATTTAATGATTTTAAGTGTTTAATTCAGTAGTGTTAACTATATTCACATTGTTGTGCAATCACTCTCCAGAACTTTTCATCTTGCAAAACTGAAACTCTATACCCATTAAAATACAATTCCTCATTCCCCCCTGTCCCCAGACCCTGGCAACCACCTTTCTACTTTATGTTTCTGTGAATTTGACTACTCTAGATATTTCATATACGTGGATATAAGTGAAATCATACAGTATTTGTCTTTCTGTGGCGGGCCTAGTTCACTTAGTATAATGTCCTCAAGGTTTGTCCATGATGTAACATGTATCAGAATTTCCTTCATTTTTAAGGCTGAATAATATTCTATTGTATGTATATATCACATTCTGTTTATCCATTCATCCAACAATGGACCCTTAGGTTGCTTCCACCTTTTCCTTATTATGAATAATACTGCTATCAACATAGGTGTACAAATATCTCTTCAAGACCTTTGTATATACACCAAGGATTTCAATAGGTATCAGAGACTAAAATTTCCACTGGTGTCCTTGTTTTTGTCTTTCCTGTTGTCCTGGGGTTTCCCTAGAGACTTCTTAAATATTGTCTGAGATGCACCATTTTTTTTAAGTTGTATTCTTCTGTTATTATATAGGATACCTATTGATGTGCTGATGAGGTGTGGGGGTGGTGAGGCGTTCTATATTCCTATGATTAGGTCTCAGTCTTCTAATGAGTCTTTGGCCCTAGCCTATGACTTTCCACGTATATCTCAGTTTTGTTTGCCCCTGCCCCCTTAGGAGTGACAGGAAGGCTAGAAGGCACTGGAGTTGGGTATTTCCCTTCCCCCAGATTGTTAAGGCCCTGGTAAAACTCAGGTAGGTTAGGCTCTGACCTAGGTTTCAATTGAGGGTGGGCCTTATTAAGAAGAACTGAACACTCTGGGCATATCTTAAAATGGCTGTATTTCCCCTCTCCCTGCTGGAGACACAAAGGGATTTTTCTCTGATGTTCAAAAAGTCATGAAAAGTATGGGGGCTCCCCTAAGACTGCACTCCCCTGCAGTTTTTAACTTTCAAAGTAGTCCATATTGAGCTTCCAGCAATTCATCAGTTATAGATTAGGTTTTCCTACCCTGGCACCAGTTCCCATGGAGTTTTCTGCTTCTGAGCTTCTACTCTGATAAATTGTGATTCTCTTTTTCCACTATTTCTTCAATTTTGGGGGCTGCATTTGCCCTACGACCTCAGCTTTCTGATGGATCTAAGAAGAGTTGCTGATTTTCAGTGTGTTCAGCTTTTTTCTTGCTGCGTGAATGAGAGAACTGACATCCAAACCCCTTACATGCTGGACCAGAAACCAGAAGTCTAAGCCAATAATATTCTAAAACATAAATATTACCACATCAGCCATGTGCTTAAAACCCATCAATAGCTCCTTATTGCTTTTAGGATATAAATCTAATCTTAGATATTTCCCAAAGGCCTTGGTTTTTCTTATTCCTGGACTTAAAGAGAAGACAGGTCAGTGAATATCTTCTTGTCTTCTTACCTAATGATACTCATGATTACCTATTTCGATGGAATGTCATCCCCCTCTGCACATTCATAAGTATGAATGAACATTCAAGGAAGCAATATCCCTTTGTGCATATCGACTATATTGTTTTCCCACCTACAACCTAAATATAAAGCAATTAAATCTCACCAAAGAAGGATTTGACTTTTAAAAAGCAAAATTGGGGATATGGCAAAAATCAATATGTTGAGGTCAATCATTACTCAGTAAACCAATTTATTTTAAAGCTAAGAAATTAGACATAAAGAACATGAATGTTACTTGTGTTAAAATGCAATTAATTTCAATGTTAGTATACTAATATACTATAACAACTTAGTATCCTTAAGTTGTGACATAGTGACACAATACTGAAGAAGACGGAAGAAATCATTTTTTAAAACTTAAGTAAAATGAAAACTTCTTAATTATTTTCCTTACATATCAATTTACTTGAGCAAAGAATTGTCAGGTGAAGGAATTTAGGATTAGGTATAGAAATTAGAAGGCAATCCTTATTTAATGTCATATAACTTATTCATCCCTAATGATAGATTTAACGTTTGCATAAGTGAGATATGAATCATACGTCAAATGCCAAAATATGTAAAAGCCACATTTAGGAAAAAAATCTCTCCTCACATCCAAATGTCAAGTAAGTCTCTATTAATTAATTTCTAGCAATTACTGTGGATATCAGTCCATAACTTACCAGATCTATTACACTTGTTTTAAAGGAAAACTAAATAAATAAAGAGAAATCAGTAAGGTCATATGACTTTTTTTTCTATGTTTTCTGATTTGCATTTACTTTGAATACAAAGGTCATTTATTTTCAAGAAAACTATTTTGAACTTATTTATTTAAAAATGTATTTGTCAATAAGATGACTTGAATTACTAACTCCTAATTCCTGTTTTCTCAATACCTTTTTTTGTATAGTATGGCCCAGGACAAGCTACTCTGCCACAAAATTTCTAGATTCTGAGTAAAATGTAGTTTTTGTTGTTGGAATTAAGGGACACCTCCAATAAGTCACTGGGGCAAAGGAAAACTAAAATACTGAAATACAATAGTACGTAAATTAAGAAAAGAATAAGTATTTTTAATTTTCCCTATACACTAATAGGCTCCTGGATGTTAAATGGGAGGTAAAAAGCTCTTCTTGAGTCTACTGGGTCTTGACTGTCTTCAGCTCCACATGCCAAAGTGGCATATTTTAGGGTGGCACATTGTGCTACCCTTCTGCTACCTAATAGCAGAGCCTCACATTTTATGAAGCAAAAATTAATACAGTTGCAAGGAAGTATTGCCAATTCCACCAACATAGTGAGTCAATACAGCTCTCTTTAGAGAATTGGAAAAAATATACTAGATTTGAAAAACAAAATAAGCTTGATTTATTGCACTTACATAAAACACTGCAACAAACAAACAGAAAACACACATTGAACATTAATGAAAACTGACCACCATAAAACAAGTTTTGCTTTAAAACTCTTATGTTTCACTGTAAGCACTTTTAAAGAGTTCTATAAATCTTGTAGAGATGACAAAAGGAACTATACATGGTAAAAATTCCTAGTATACTAGACAATACTCTGGTATTGTCTATAAGTCCTATTTTTCCAAGGTAGCTGAGATCCTCACTTAAGGTGAATATTAAAAGGTGAAACTTCTGCATCACTTTGAACTTTCATTTCAAACCCGCATTTTTTCCCTATGAGGTCTCTATCCTATGTAATCCATTGGCTTGCCAGTGTGGCACCCTGACTCAACATTATTAGGATGAAATCAGATATTTCTCACCATCTTAATCACAGAAGATCAAAAACTAAAATGAATCTCCAAAATGTCAGTTATCCAGAGAGCCAGTCTATTTTTAGACAACTGATCTACAAATCACCAAACCACTTCAGGGTTAAGAGGTGGCATCTGGTATGTATTGGTAAATAGCATTAGGTTTAACTAACTTTTTATTCTCTTTAATTTTACATATTTTCAAAAATAATAAATCTCATTAAACTTTAACATTATGTTATGCTCTAATAAATTATATACATTTGTTTTCCATGGTAATTATTAGAAACATATAGTTTTGCCATTCATAAACAGCTAAATTAGCACATTTACATTTTAAAATGTTTCTCTGGCATTTTTTTCCCTTTGAGCATCAGTGAAAAACTCACGCCTATGTCAAAGGTTACTCTGAATTTTGTAACCAGTGGTTTAAGGTCAGTATTGCCATTTAGATATACAATTCACTATATAACACTGAAGACAAAGACATTGTCAGCTAAGATTTTTTGGGGGGGGGCGTCCTAGGTGATTATATTAGCTTCCTCCTGAGTGTAAGTGATTAAATGGCATAATATCCTAAGTATGGTTTATAGGGCTATTTATAGGAAAATTATAGTTTTGAGTAATATTATTTTAGCTATGTGTCTTACTTATAAGAGATTATTTGTAACACTGTTTTTATGGTGAGCTAAAAGAGAGCATTATTTGAGTTTTTGTTGGTTTTAAGTACTACTTCCTGCTGTTTTTAGAAATCTATAAATAATATCTGAAAACTTTGACCCACTTTTCTGTCTCTAATTTTTTTTTATCACAACAGTTGCTATATTGATCAATTCTCTGATTCTCTTATTCCTTTATTATTTTTTGGTTTTCTTCTTGAAGGTAAAATGAAGCTGACTCATATTTTGATAATCACTTGAAATCTACATAATCCCCCTTTGTTAAATAACCCTTTGTTAAATAAAACTTTCAAGCTGCAGGCAAAACTACTGTTCAACTTTGATCATTTTTAAATAACTTTTCATAGTAGTTACAAAGATATGCTAATAAAGGAGGTGGGATGGGTAATGCACTAATATATCTAAAACAATTAAACCAGGTCAAGTGACAGAACATAGAAAGCCTGTCTATGTAGAATTTCCATTTTCCACATTAACAGAAATATTATTTATTACTAATCACTTAATGGAATTAAAAATACCTTTATAGATGTTGATCCTAGGTCACTGAGAAGACTGATAAATTCAGACATTCCACTAAACCTTGAATGTATGACTATTATTTTTGTCCAAATTTTTGCTTATTTTATCATTGTATGGCAAGTAAATAAATTTTGAATGAGCTGAATCATGCACAAAATCTCCATGCATGAAAAATTTTGTTTTCCTCTTCATAAAAGAAGTTAAATTTTTAAATCATCTTTTTTTCTAAGAATATACTTTAATCAGAGAATAATCCTTTAAAACTACACTAGTTAAAGATCTTAAACTTTGGCCCTTGTATAGGTAATTTTTCAAAAGTTTGTGGTTTTTTTCATAATCAAATTGTATCTCTGACATAATGGATCCAAACAATTATTCTGAAATTGACCATTAAAAGCATCCTTAAGAAAATCTTAATCATTAAATTGGATGGAGAGGGAAAAGACAACTAAGTATTTTTAATCACTGAACTGTTTATGCTCAGGATATTAAATTTCATAAGTGCTCTGAATTTAGGAAAATATACTAGTGTGTGAGTTGGTTCTATTTAATGAAAATTTGATTTGGTTGTATTTCAATTTTTTTAGTTGTTTTGTTTTATGTAAATATTGGTTCACTTGATGCTTTTTGAAAGAGTAAAATATTTTGTCAAGAAAACAGCTGAACTTAGCAAATTAGAATAGTTCTAGTATTGTGTTCATCTTGATTTTCTAAATTCTTTTTAGAGCTAGAAAGGAAGATCTAGTCACCTCAATTTTAGTTGGGCAAAAAAAAGATGGATAGAGTAGAAAAAATTGTTGTGAACATGGGAGAAATGAATCAAATAGTTTAAGATACAGAATCAGCTATACGTAAAATTTTAATCAAAGCAGTTTGTCTTTGGTATACCTAGCCTTCCCTTTCTATATAGAGTTTGCCTCTTTTAACCTGTAGAAATATAAGGAGAAAAGTTAATAAACCATTTCATTAATTATTATCAGATTCACTGACATATTCAAAGAAATATAAAATGAAAATTTTCAAAGGAATAAATCTCTAATGGTGGAATTTAAGTCATAATGGCATTTGGATGGGGACATTCATTTAGGGCTGAGAGGCTCCTAGACTACTCTTCACATCATCTTGCATGTGTGACTGTGCTTGACTATACTCCTTGCTGTATGTAGAAAGGGGTATCCTTTTGAATGAGTGTATTCTGTGGCTTCTTTTTTCTCAACACCACTTTGTGTCATACTGAAGGGGAACAAAGATCAAGTTGTGAAAGGTTTTTCCTCAAACTATTCAAATGGTGATATTATTCTGAAATCTCAAGAGACAAAAGGTGGCAGGACAGAAAATCAACATTGACAAATGCTCAGTCCAATTCTCTACCTGACCTGTTACATGGGTATATCAGAACTGACATTGTTGGTCTCCTTAAGGCATTCACGACTCAAAGAAGTTACGACCTGCAGGAAAGGCCAGCTGGGTGCATTCATACATGGAAACCAGCAACTATGGCTTTAGTTTCATAAGCAGTAGTATTGCCAGCTGGCTCCAAGGTTTTGCCTAGACTGATTTCCCTTATCAATTCTAGGCTCTCCAAAGTGGAAAATATTCAGGTCCAAGTGGGCTCATCTTCCTGCAAATCATGGAAGAATATTTTCTTAGCTTTACTTTGGTTGTGATTCAGATAGTAAAGTCGTTTATGCACTCTCTTAGGTACTAAGATCAGTGTGTAATAAAATGCAACACGGTGGAGCAAATAAGGAAATGACCGGCATTGAACTGAGGCACAGTACTCACTCAAAACTTCGGTTTCCTCAAATAATAGTGCCTGCCTCACTGGGACCTTGTACGATTAAATGGCATGGCATTTGTAAAATGTTGATCATAGTACCTGACACATTGTAGCTACTCAATAAATAACCAGTTTCAGCTCAAACAACTCAGGTGTTATTGCTTTTATATACTGAGGTTTGTGGAAGATTTGATTTGATGAACAAGCTTTACAACTTAAACAAACTTTAAAAAAATCACTGGTCTCATTGATCTCAAAAAACCTTTCCAGCTCTAAGGTTTTAAAATGATTACACCCTAGTTCCCTCTACAGGGTATTTTACTTGATGTTTCTCAACAGATAGCACAGGACTTGTGAACTTAACCAAGATGGAGGGAGAGTAGTTGACTGCTAACGGTGTTTCCATTTAAAGGACTAAGTGGTCCTTTAACACTGGTAATACGTGAGAGTATTGTAGGACGTACGTGGGCAAACATTTTTGTAATAAACATATATTTTTAAAAAATTAAATATACTAGAAAGAATATAAATAGACAAAATACATGGCTTTAAAATTGAGTCAATTTTTAATGGATAAATAATACTAAATATAGAGAAGGAAATGGAAAATATGAATGAAGATAACCCTTACATAACCAGTGACTGGGAAATATTGTTTTTGTCTATACTAATGTTATGTTAGAACTTCTTAAAAAATAAAAAGAATGAAATTTATATCCTATTGAGAATACAAATTTGTCCATATATACACAAATAAAACCGTCTGCTTCTCAAATGTATCTTTGTCTAAAAAGAGATTCATGACTGCACAACCAAATTATTCCATTCTCACTACACCATTAATTAATTCCATTTGTGGCAAATCCATTCTATATTACCAGCTCCAATCTTCTATAAATTAAACATATGATCTCAACTTCTCAAAAAAACATAATTTACAACTATACTACTGTTTTTCTACTTAAATCACATGTAATATTTTCTAATTAAACTCACTGGGTAAAATATTAATTAATAAAATTATAAACTGAAACTTCTTCAAAATGTGTAGCTTCTTGGGTATAAATCCATATTAAGAAAAGTGGAAAGAAGAGCAAAATAAACAAATAGGAAAATAAAAACATTTATTTTGAGAGCAAGAGAAATACAGTTACTTGCTTTGTTTTTTTCTTGTGCCAAGCAAGCTGCATGGTTAATTATTAAAAAAAAACTACACAAAACTTTTGGACCACTTTATTTTGGCCCTAAAAACTTAATATCATCCAGACTAATCATCTTCAGAATATGAGAATGATAGTAGAATAGCAAAATTCATCCCAAGAAATTAAAGGTATAGATGTTAATCTCAAATCTTTTTATATTTCACTTTATTTGAAATCCGGAAGGAATTATTGATCTAGAGAGTAAAATAATAAATATAAAAAAGTTGTTTATACAGTCACTATTTTTAATGCGTAACTCCTGCATTATAAACAACTGTAAATTGAAATTCTAAAATTAAGTCTGAGAAACTACTACCTACATTCATTTCAAACACTAGTATAAAATAAATGGCAGCGACTCTATGACGAAAATGTAAAAGTCCACTACTAATGAAATAATCTATTTGTTTAGCTTTCTAATGGAAAATATTTAACAAAAAAGGTGAAATTAAATATGAATACCTGGAAGACTTAATACACAGTATTAGTGAATTAAATCAAGATGGAAAGAGAGAGGATTCAAGATAGCGGAGTAGGTGGACGTGCAGTTCATCTCTCCATGGATGCATCAGGAATACATCTATAGATGCAACAATTCTCACAGAACACTGGCTGAAAACTAGCAAAAGATTGGACACCAGAAAGGACTATAAAGATCCCTGCATAGCTGGGTAGGATGGGAAAAAAAGAAGGGAGAAGGAGGAAGAGAAGAAGAGGGATGGGACTTGCACCCCAGGGCGGGGGAGCTGAAGCAGAGGAGAGATTCCCAAATTCGGGGAAACCCCTCTCCTACAGGGAAATCGATTGGGACAGAAGGGAAGCATTTGAGGCCGTTGGAAGAGGGTGAAATGGCTGATCTGTGGCAGATGGGACAGAGTGAGAAATACACAGATGGTCTGTACCACAGCCCTATGTGCCCTGGACTGGGACATGTGTTCACAGATGTGCAAGGGGGCTGGGAGCTAGTGCGTGGGTATTGGAGAACAGGTCCAGAGTGGGGGCTGCTGTTGGCTGTGGGGAGATAGACTGGGGGGATGGGAGGGAGGAAATCGGCAGCAGGGAGTGCCTGTGGAGGAAGACTGGACTGCGATGGAAGGAGGGTGCTGCTGCTGAGTCACATGCAGGGGGAGGAGCCACTATTGTAACCTCTCTCTTGCCTACCAACGACAATAAAAGAAGGCCCCTCAGGGCTGGCCCTCGCGTCCCTGCTGTAGGGTGCCAGAAAAACCCCAGCCAGGGCTGGCCCTCACGTGCCTTATGCTGGGTGCCAGAAAAGGCCCTCACTAGGGCCATATTTCTTGTGCCCGTGGCCACCAGTTTCCCTGCACATTTGGTACCACCAGTGTTCCCATGATCCAAGCAGTCATACCACCTCTGCACCCTGTTAACAATGGATAGAAAAATATATGTTTTGATAACAGTACCCGAAATAGAGGTGGAGTGGCTATACAAATATCAAGATGTGGTAGATATATACAATAGAATATTACTCAGCCATAAAGAAAGAACAAAATAACGCCATTTGCACTGACATGGATGGACCTACAGATTGTCATACTGAGTGAAGTAAGTCAGACAAAGACACATATCATATGATATCACTTATATGTGGAATCTTAAAAAATGGTACAAATGAACTTATTTGCAAAACAGAAATAGAGTCACAGATGTAGAAAACAAACTTATGGTTATCAAGGGGGAAAGAGGGAGTGGGATGAATTGGGAGATTGGGGTTGACATATACACACTACTATATACAGAATAGATAACTAATAAGGACCTACTGTATAGCACAGGGAACTCTACTCAATACTCTGTAATGACCTATAAGGGAAAAGAATCTAAAAAAGAGTGGATATATGTATATGTATAACTGATTCACTTTGCTGTACAGCAGAAATTAACACAACATTGTAAGTCAACTATACTCCAATAAAAATTAATTTAAAATAGAATTTAAGACAAAATTTGTTATTAGAAACAAAAGGGACATTTTATAATCAAAAAAAGGCCAAGAAAATATAACAATTCTAAACACGTGTGCACCTAACTATAGAGCCCCAAAATACATGAAGTAAAAACTAACATAAATGAAGTTTAACAATAATTGTTGGACACATAAATAATGTACTTTCAATAATGGATAGAAAAAATAATCAGAAGGTCAACAAGGAAATATAAGATTTGAACACGATAAATCAACCAACCTAGCCCTAACAGACATCTATAGAACTCTCTACCCACAAACAGCAGAATACACAGTATTCTTAATTGTTCATGGAGCAGTTTACCATGTAACATATGGATAGACCATATGTCAGGTCATAAAAAACGTCACAATAAATTTTAAAAGATTGGAATCACATGAAGTATGTTCTTCAACCAGAACAGAATGCAATTAGAAATCAATAACAGAAGGAAATTTTGGAAATTCTTAAATATGTGGAAATGTAACAACACATTCCTAAATAACAAATGGGTAAAAGAAATTACATGTAAAATTAGAAAAAAAAGAACTTAGAGAAGTATAAATATGAAATCATAACATACTAAAACAAATGGGAATCAGAGAGAACTATGCTTCCAGGGAAATGTATAGCTGTATATGTCTACATTAAAAAAGAATAAACGGGGGGGTGATGTTAAAATGGTAGAAACCCTAGACCCCACTTTCCCTCATAGGCACACTGAAACAACAACGATACATGAACAAATTCCTTTTGTGAGAAGTCCAGAATCTAGTTGAGAAGTTTCTACACCCTGGGCAAGTATGAAACTAGTCACATCAAAGCCAGTAGGAAAATATACTCTTACCATAATCCCTATCCTTGGCACAGTACCATATGATTGAAAGGAAACACCTAGCTCCCAGCTTCTCCTTGGGGAGAGAAAGAGTTGGACTGCATGTCCAATGTTCCAAATTACTGGGGGCTACCAAAGGCACTGGTTCTGTTTCACCTGTCTCAGAGTGCTGAAACCAAGCATACTCTAGATACCTAAGCACCACTAAGAACAAATACAGCAGTTTGAACTAGTATGAAGGCACTTGTAGTAGCCCCTCACTACAGGGGCTACTGGAAATACATTCTAAACAAACAGACAAGATAATTCTCCAGACCCCAACCCTAATGAAATGGAGATACATGATTTACCTCACATAGAATTCAAAATAACCATCATAAAGATGCTCAACAAAATCAGGAGAACATGCAGGAACAAAGTAAGAATTTCAACAAAGTGACAGAAAATATTTTAAAAGTAATAAACAGAAATCTTGGAGCTAAAGAATACAATAACTGAACTGACAAATTCACTAGAGGGGCTCAACAGTAAACAAGATCAAGCAAAAGAAAGGATCAGTGAACTCAAAGATAGGTCATTGGAAATTATCCAATAATAGAAACAAAAAGAAAACAAAGAATGAAAAAGAGTGAAGAAAGCTTAAGAGACTTATGAGACCTCACTAAGAAAACCAAAATATGTGATGTGGGAGTCATAGAAGGAGAAGAAAACTACAAAACATTATTGAAATAAATTAGAGAAAACCTAAGTTAATATAAAGATAATCTGTGTTCCTGGTTTGGAAGACTTAATATTAAGCTGGCAATGTTCCCCAAATTGATCTACAGAGTCAATGTAATCTCTATCTAAATTCCAATTGCTGTTTTTCAAAAATTAACAAATTGATTCTTAAGTTCATATGGAAATGCAAGTGATCCACTATAACAAAAAAAAATCTTGAAAAAGGACAGCAAAAGTGGAGGACTCATATTTCCCAATTTTAAAACTTACAACAAAGCTAGAGCAATCAAGACAGTGTGGCACTGGCATAAGGATAGGCATACAGATCAATGGAATATAATTGCGAGTTCAGAAACAAGTTCATTTATCTGGGTTAACTGATTTTCAAAAAGGGTGCCAAGACCATTCAATGGGGAAAGATTTAGTCTTTCCAACAAATATTATTGGAATAATTGGATATTCACATGGAAAAGTATGACTTTGCTCTCTTCACACTGTACATAAAAATCTACTCAAAATGGATCATAGGCATAAATGTAAGAGGTAAAACTATAAAACTTGTGGGGAAATAAAGCAGTAGATCTTCTTTACCATGTATTAGGCAATGCTTTCTAAGATATGACACCTAGAGCATAAGCAACAAAACAAAAAGATTGATAAATTAGACTTAATCAAAATTAAAAACTTTTATGCATCCAAATACACTACCAAAAAATTGAGGGGCTTCCCTGGTGGTGCAGGGGTTGAGAATCTGCCTGCCAATGCAGGGGACACGGGTTCGAGCCCTGGTCTGGGAAGATCCCACATGCCGTGGAGCAACTAGGCCCGTGAGCCACAATTACTGAGCCTGCGCGTCTGGAGCCTGTGCTCCGCAACAAGAGAGGCCACGATAGTGAGATGCCTGCGCACCGTGATGAAGAGTGGCCCCCACTTGCCACAACTAGAGAAAGCCCTCACACAGAAACGAAGACCCAACACAGCCATAAATAAAAAAATAAATAAAATTTTTAAAAAAATTGAAAAGACGACCCATAGAACGGGAGAAAATATGTGAAAATTATATATCTGATAAGGGTCTACCATCCAGAATGAATAAAGAACTCTTACAACTCAACAATAAAAAGACAATTAAATTATAAAAGGGGGCAAAGGATTTAATAGACATTTCTCCAAAGAATTTATACAAATGTACAATAAGCACAGGAAAAGATTCTCATCACTAGTCATCAGGGATATGTAAATCAAAACCAGAATGAGATATCACTTCATGTCCAGTAGGATGGCTATAATTTTAAAAACTGAAAATAACAAGTTTTGGCAAGGATGTGAATAAATTGGAATCCTCATACATTTCTGGTGTCATTGTGAAATGTTGCAGCCACTATGTAATAATGTTCAGCAGTTCCTCTAAAAGTTAAACACAAACATATCATGTGACCCAGCTCCCTGGTAGATATATATATATATATATACCCAAGAGAATTAAAAATGTGTTCACACATTATCTTGTACGTGAATGTTCATAGAAGCATTATTGAAAACTGCCCAAACACGGAAACAACCTAAATGTCCATCCAATGATGACTAGATAAACAAATGTGGTATATCTACACAATGGTATATTATTCTGCCATAAAAAGGAAAAATAAAGTATTGATATGTGCTATAGCATGAATGAACCTTGAAAACATTATTTCAAGTGAAAGAAACTGGACTCAAAAGGCCACATATTGTATGAATATTTTTATATGAAATATTTGAAAAAGACAAATCCATACGGATAGAAAGTAGACTAGTGGTTTTCATGGGCTTGGAAGGGGGAAGATAGGGAGGGGAGTCACTGATAATGGGCAAGGTATTTCTTTTTTGGATGAGGAAAATGTTCTGTAATTAGATGGTGGTGATAGATATACATTTTTAATATACTAAACCACTGAATCCTACAATTTACAATGGTATTTTATGCTATGTGAATTATGTCTTTTTAAAAAGGCACAATTAAGGTATGCTTGTATGGCCAAAACTATAGCACTGTGAAAGTACATGACCATATTTGCTTCAAGACACTGCTGACAAAAATATTTACACACTTGAAAAGGGCACCACGTAGTGTTGCAGAAGTAAAGCCTCTGTTTGTCTACCACACTACTTCAACTTTTAGTGTTTTCTTTAATAGAAAGGTAATGTCCAGTCACAAAAGGTATCTTTTTGATTATTCAAAACCCAAAAGTAATACATGTGTGCAGAATGTTATTAGAATCTTCTTCAGGCATCAATAACATAGAAAATGTAGTTCAGAAGTTTAGCACAGGAAAAGTTCCTTTTAGGTGCAAATTATCCAATGTATTAGAATCAATAATTTTGTTGGTATTGTTGTTTATTGTGTCTTTCTTTGTTTTATTTAGATCAAGGTATGAGAGACAGAATATGGTGGCTTGCTGCTGAAATGATGGGCCACATTGGTGTGGTAATGGCCTAGGGGTTGGTTTCCCAGTTCAGGGATCTCAGGATAGAAGTAGTTGAAAACAGGAGTCTAGAGATCAGCAAAGAATAATTCAAGGACAGATCAGATAGAGAGCCTCACTACCTTAAACCTTGAACTGGCTATTCAGGAAGGGCACTGATTGAGATAGCTGAATTAATTCAGAAGTTGTTGATGGTTGGAGGGAAATGGCCAAGGTAGGCTGAGAATAAGGTCAGGCAAATGAGACATAGAATTCTGGTTCCATGGCTCAGACAGTGTCAAGCAAAGGTGGTCTAGTAGCTCTGAATACTCTATTATGGAGAAGGTTCTCCAAATGGTTGATGCTGATCTGATATATTTTTATTCTCAGAGTGCCAAGACCATTCGTTTGACTCCACCTTTCCTCTGTTGACTCCACATTTTCTCTGACACTCTGGTACCTGAAAGAGCTTAACCCCTTTTTAAAATGTTTATTTCATGTGGAATTAGAGAATTGTCTTTGTTACCTTCAAAAACTTTTGGTCTCTACAGGAATGCATCATTGAACTTGACTTAAGGCTTTACAATGGGGACTTTGTTCTTCAATGTGCAGAGTGCACTGTAGGGACTTTCTTTACCCTATAATTTATATCTAGAAATCTAACTCTCCTAGGCAAAGAAGGCTAGACAGAGTTGGAGAACATGTTGAATCTTACAGCAAGGGGGAGTGGCTCCAAGAGAGGAAAAGCTACTAGTGACAATGTTAATTGCTCTCTGTCATAGGGAACAAGGACTGTAAGTTGGAAAGCAATATTGAAAATCATGTGTGGCTTAAAAATAGCAAGTGTTTCCTACCTGACATCAAAATCTAGATGAATTATTTTTGCTTTCAGTTTTCTTTCAGGTATTTGGTGGTGAATGAACTGACCCATAGTTTGGTATGCCAGACAAAGGTAGACACATACTGTATTACATAATCACTTCTAAGTTCTCTTTTATTTCTAAGTTGTCTTCTCTAAGTTCTATCCTAATACATTTAAAAAAGAAGCCTTCCATTAAGCAATATAAATCCTAATGCTCTTCAAGCTAGATATTTCTCTTACATAATTTTACCAAATAACATTATGAAACTATTTGGCATAAGCACACTCGTGCCAAATGGGACAGCTAACTAGTTAGAGGAGTATGCTAACACATTTTTCTCCCTTCAATATCTGACTTTCAAAAACACACACTTGCCCTTTTCCTCATGATGCCAAGACATACAATACCCCATATTGTTGAAATGATTTTTGTTATGAAGAGAAACAAAGATAAACAGTTTCCATAGCAACGTGTCTTTCTATATGAAAACACTAAGAACATCACTTTCATCACTATTCAAGTTGTGTCTTGTTTTGTCAGTTTGCCTGTTGATTTACCCAGAGGATAGAGCAGATGCTGAATATTATTTTGAGGAGAGGACAGAGGCAAACAGACAGTTAAAGAAAAATGTATTCTAATTTCACAGAGTAAGTTATTTAGCGACATAGGCTTTCTGATGTAGGCAAATAATAAAACACGATAGGGGAAATGAATTAAGTTATGTGTTAAGAGAGCGTCTTGTGAATTTTGCATGGATATATAAACCAATAGATTTGTAGAACTGGCATATGAAGATGAATGGCTATTAATTTTGACTGCACTATAAATACACATGCATGAAATGAAGTTTAACACATACAAATATGGGCCAGGTTCAGAAGATGGAGAGAGAGAATGGAGAAAATCTGGCAAAGAATGAGGTTCCCAGTGCCTCAAAATTTATATATCCCAGATGAATAAATGACAATAAAGCGAGGCTGGATTCCTGACTAAGCTGAATGAATTATCAAAGTTATTTTTTTTCTTTCTGTGCTGTGCACCCTTGAATTGGGCACATAATTGTGTGTGTGTGTGTGTGTGTGTGTGTGTGTGTGTGTGTGTGACGAGAGAGAGAGAGAGAGAGAGAGAGAGAGAGAGAGAGAGAGGGAGATTGTTTAATTGGGCATGTACCAGGCAGTTTTCTGAATTATAAGGTATTTAGATAACTGCACAGGATGTTATAAGCACAGATTAAGATCTAATCATTCTGCCTAGCGAAAGCCAAAACAGGTTTCAAGGAAGAGGTGACAATGGAATTGGCTATTGACAGATGAGCAGGAGTTCTTTAGGAAGGTGAGGAGAAGGAATTTTACAGCAGAGAAAAAAAGCACTCGCATTAGAAGGAAGGCATTAAAAAGCCTTGTTTTGGGGAGAAAATGTAAAAAATGTAAAAATGTAACCTGCTGTGTTTGGAATACACATTTTATTTTATAGCATAAATATAAAAATTATTTTCAGATTTCAGCAGTCCAGCCAATATTTGGGTCATGACCAGTATGAATTAATCCAACTAGCTTGTTTCATCACAGCAACAAAAAAGGGAAGGGAGCAGAGTAGAGGTATGTGAGTGAAACTGGGTGATCGGATAGATGGTAGACATAAAGATGTCTAACCAGGAAGCCATGCGACTGAGACTGACAGAGAATCTAGAGAAATGTTAGACTAGGAAGGACAATCAGTGTGAATGGGCTATTTAACAACTGACAGGAGCAAGAAATTAAGAGGAACCTCCTGTTTAAAGATGAATTGTGCTACCTCTGTGTAGTAAAACCTATCTGCTGACAAGCAAGTTTCTCCACATGAGAACTAACAATAAAGCTGACCCTCTGAAAACCTGTGGAAACAGCCTCCTATTTCCCAGAGGAGCACTCTGCTCCTACCTTATGTCATCAGCCCCCAACCCTTTCAGGTATACACCATCTGTCCCTATATGTACCAGATGTTCTTATGCTATTCTTTGGTTGCCTCAAAATCCCCATAATGGTGTTCTGTTAGGTTTATCATATGTGGGCAGGAACATACTCCATGCCAATCTTTCCCTCCTCCTTCAACTCAATCTTCCCTGTTCTGTATCCTAGGTCTTATCCATTCTACCTCCCAATGCATATCAAATATGTCTACTCCTTTCTGTCCAAAGTACCTTTGCCTTAATTTAGGCCTCCATCTTTCAATGGTTCCCTATTATTAACAGTATAAAATTCAAACTGTAATGATAATGGTCTGAAATAAGTTAATGGCATTTCTGAAATAACTACACTTTATGAATTTGTTTACACTTTAAAAGAATCTGCCTTGTTTTATCAGCAAGTTATGAAATACATGAATAAAAATGATATTGGTCATATTAAAATGTTTATGGAAGCAGCAGGTTGGATGTGATATTTTGTACATTTAAAGACCAGGTATAACACAGACATAAGAACTTGTCCCATTGATGTAATGTTTTGCAAAAAAAAAAAAAAGGTTTTTTTAAAAAGAACACCATTAAAATGCTGAATTTGCACATATACTTGTGCTTCCTCTAAACTCTTAGTAGCAAAACTCCTTTTTTATGAGGTGCTGTGCAATTTCAGTGGTAATTATGTAATGAATCTGAATGTCCTTGAATAGCCTTTTTGAATTTAATTTTCCATCTTTTCTGCAGAAGGCTTAATCTTTGAATACAAAATTGTTTAGAGAATACAATCAGAGCAACGTCTGTAATCTTCTACAAACTTTGTGAAGTTTTCTTCCTATTTTAGAACCATGGGGCCTGATTTTCAGTTTTAAACTTTTGAAATGTCCTTATGTGTGTCTTTGGACAAGTCATTTAAACTGTATGTGCCTCAGTTTTTTCATCTATAAAGTGATGATGATGATAATAATAATAATAATTTCTTATAAGGTTGTTGTGAGGAATAACATAATGTATGTGAAGTATTTAGCACAGCTCCTATCACAAGGTAAGTTTCACTCAGTATTAGCTGTCATTATTATCACTATTATGATTATCATATGCCTTCTATGAGATCTTTCCAATATATTTTTAAAATTTATTAACTACTTTCTCTTTTTCCAACCACCCTATTATCAATGTTTTTAAATAACAATAATATTTTGCATTCTCACTAGAACTGATATGACTTGAGCTCAGAGAGAATAAGTATGGAAAAAAGAACTGGTATCAATCAGAATAGGCTATATTATCATGCAGCAAAAATCAATTCCCAAACTTAATTTAAAACGACTAAAGTTTATTTCTCACTCATTCTACAGGTTCAGTACAGATCATCAGGGGCGCCTCTGATCATCATAGTCACTAAAAATCCCAGAGTGACAGCATAGCCATCATAACGTTGTTAGTCACCATACCAAAGGGAAAAAGAAAGCGCTGGAGAATCTCACATCAACTATTCAATATTTTGGCATGAAAGTGACACATATCTCTTTGACTCAAAATCATTGGCCAAAACTAATCTCATGGCCCCACCCAAGTGCATGAAGACAAGGAAGTGCAATCCTACTGTGTGTGCAAAGGATGGAGAGGCAGACATATTTGGCAAACAACACTAATGACTATAGCCAGATTCAAACATATTCTAAACTTGGGTAGATGATATTATCAGATAAAAGTCCTGTTGAAGGACTGTTGAAGTCCTTCTGTTGAAACCTAGGGATTTTATATCCTCGAGTTTACTATTAAGGATTGAAGTAATAACAGTCTCTATTCACCCCATGCAATTGAATCGGACGCAACACAATCCAGTCATTTACTCACATCCTTCATGATCACTTCTTGAGAAGTATTCCCAATAATGGAGGTTCTTGCCACTTGAATATCAGTTAAAAAATCGGAGTGGCTCAATTTCTAAACTGTATCAAACCCAAAAGAGAAACACAACTAAGGATTTCATCATTAATTGACATGAGGAACCTATGTTAACTCTCAGGTTTCTGCTTTGAGTAACTGGGTAGGTGGTAGGCTGAGATAAGGGTGAGAGTAGGATAGGTGGATGACTGTAAAAATCAGATGATGAATTCAATTTTGGACAAGAGTTGAAGTGCCTATATGGTGTCTGTAGCTAGGGAAATCAGTCTGGATTGGTTATGGAGTTTGTGGACTCAGCACTGTAAAGGTTAAAATATTTAACACCATTAGTACTAATAAAATAATCAAGAGTGAACGTATACACTGAAAAGAGTATAGGGACAAGAATAAAACTCTGTGGAATAAGAAACAACCCAGATGTATATCACCTGGTAAATGAATAAACTAATTTGTGATACATCCACATACAATGGAATACTACTTGGCAACAGCAAGGATGAATCTCAAAAGTATTATGCTAGGTAAAATAAGCCAGACACAAAAAGCTACCTTCTGTATGATTCCATTTATATGATATCCTGGAAAAAAGGCAAAACTATAGGGTCAGATATCAGATCAATGGTTGTCAGAAGCTAGGGATGGAGAAGGAAAAGACTGATTGCAAAGGAAACAACAGAACTTTGTGAGGTGAAGGAAATGTTCTATATCTTGATTTTAGTGGTAATTATACAACAGTATACATTTGTCAAAACAGCACACTTTAAAAGGCACTCTTTTAAAAGGTAAATTTTTCTATATGCTAATTGTATCTCAATAAGCCTGATCTTTAAAAACTCCAAGGATAAGCAACATTCAAGACACAGGTAGAAGAAGAGGAACCTAAAGAGGCTTGAGAAAGGATGGTAATAATGATAGAAGAAAACCCAGAAGTGATGTGGAAACCAGTGGAGGAATCTTAACATGCAAGGTGGAATTAATTTTGTGATAATGCCTGCAAAGTCTCTAGACTTAGCAAATAGAAGGTCACTTATGCCCTTGGCAAGAGTGATTTAACTAGAGCAATGAGGATGAAAGCCAGTGGGCTGAGAAGGGAATGAAGGTGAACACATGCTAAGGGTGTATATAAACCATTATTTGAAGAGGTTTTAATTCAAGGTAAGAAGAAAAAAAAAGGGATGGCTAGATAGCAACACATGGTAAAGGAGGATTTTCATGATGGGGCCAGTGAGAGAAGAGGTTTGAAGACCCAGGAACAGAGAGGAATACTTGATGGAATGAGATCATTGGAGAGGCAAAGAGGAATAAATCCAGAACACATGTGGATGCAAGCAGTATGCTGTAATAAGAGAAAGGATACTGTTATGAGTTGAAAGGTGTCCTCAAAATTTATATGTTGAAGACCCTACCTCCAGTACCTCGGAATTCTACCTTATTTGGAGAATGGGTCTTTACAGAGGTAATCAAGTTAAAATAAGGTCATTAGACTGGGCCCTTATCCAATATGATCAGTGCCCTTAAAAAAGGGGGAGATTTGCAGAGACATGCATAGAGAGAAGACAATGTGAACAGATACAGGGAGAAGATGACCATATACAAATCAAGCAGAGAGGCCTGAAACAGATCAGATCCTTCCCTCAGAGCCATCAGAAAGAACCAACCCAGCCAACACCTTGATTTTGGACTTCTAGCCTCCAGAACTCTGAGACAACAATTTTTTTTTTTTGCTTACGCCACCCAGTTTGTGGTACTTTGTTATGACAGCCCTATCAAGCTAATGCAGACACATTCTTTACTGAAATTGGAATGAAGGAAGGCAGCATGAGAGTAGGTGCAGATAAGATTGTCAGTGGCAGGCAGGAAGATGAAAGAGTCCATGGCTGACAGACCTTTTTGTTTTTTTGGTGGAATAAGATGTGAAATAGTCTATTAAAATGAGGATGTAGAGGGATAGATTAAAATGGTGATAATTTGAACTACCTGTTCTGGAGAACAAGATAATGAGCTGACTAGTGACATTATAAAAGTTATTACTGAGCACAGCTAAGATGAGCAAGCATGGATTTGTAGTGATGCCTACATGCACTGTTGTGTTCTTCTCCATTAGTTCTCATAAACCTGGAGGTAAATGGGGAGAAAGTAGATAAGAGAACTGACTGAGGATTTTAGGGCATGATTGGTGAGGGCAATAGAAGGACAATAGAACATGGCAAGAGGAATAATAATGGGAAATGTGATACTGTATGTATAGCAAAGGAACTGAAGACTGAAAAGAGCTGATACGTTGAGAGAAAATGGACAGGTTAAGGAGCTAAAGTTCTTGATTAGATAAGAAAGGAAGTGAGTTGGAAGAATGGCAGATTTGGATTAGAATAGTGACATACTGCAGTTTAAGAGTTCAAATCTGATGCAGTTCTGGGCATGGATGAATGACTGAGATATGAAAGCTGTTGGAGTTGAGGTGAAGATATGTGATGTTAGGATGACTTATCTACATGGACTTTAAAGTTATCAGTGATGATATCAGTATTTGGGATGGAGAGAGAGATTGTGCTCTAGGTATCAGAATATTCACAAGTTGCTAATAGATCAGTGGGTGAAGATGGCAAGGAAGGGCAAAAGATGATAGTAGTAATATGGCTGGACACTACAGGCCTCAAAGGAGAAGGGATTTTCAACTAAAGGTAGAGGAGTAATTAGATTATCTATTTATATTGTAAATAAAGCCTTATTATTTCATAGATAGATAGATAGATAGATAGATAGATAGATATAGACAGCAATGTTAACTATGCATGTAGTTCCAAGAAATAAAATTTAATGTCTAGCAAACAACATGAAAATAAATGCTAAATTTAAGTATGTATGTGGTGCTCTCAGACATCACCTAGTTTCAAGTTAACACTGGACAAAATGTGACTGCAGTGTACTTACTGTGAATTCATCTCAACAAGTAACGTCTCATTAATGAAAATCATTGAGAAGTTTAAGTTCTTGCCTCATAATAGTTATATAACACAGACTATACTCTGCAGTGGAGTAAAAATTATTAGTTTTTAAACATTGGTCTCTGAGAGCCCTTAAAATTGACACATTCGTGATATTAATCAATATGTTTTAAACTTGAAGGTGATGTTATGGATTCACCATAAGTTGTACATATAAGATGTTCATATTAAGCAATAGAGTGATGTTTCTGGGTAGTTGGCCTTTTGGGAATATAGGTTTTACATGGTGGCCTAGGTTAAGGATGTGATCATGACCAGAGGAGAGTAAAATTATGATTAGTACATTAAACTACCTTACTTTAACCCAGGATTCAGGATCCTTTATAGCAGAACCCTACCCAGGTCTGCTGTTGTCAGGATGTATCCCTAGGCTCTGATCCTTTCCAACTTTCTGTTACTCCCAAAATATTACCATTAGACCAGCACTGTTCAAGAGAGCTTTTTTCCAATTATGTAAACATTTTGTATCTGCACTGTCCAGTATGGTAGTTACTAGCCACATTTACCAATTGAGCACTTGAAGTGGGGCTAGTATGACTGAGGGGCTAAATTTTTTATTTTCCTTAATTTTAAATAATTTAAATTTGAATTTAAGGTAATCATATGTGGCTAGAGGTTCTCATGTTGGAGAACATATCTCTAGACCTTGTTAGATAATCTAAAAACAGAATTCATGCAAACAAGTTAATGGCTGATCTATGATATACCCCTTCAACTACATTTTAAGGTAAAGTTTTAGGGTAACATTGTAGGTACAATGCTTTAACACAAGGTATTGATTCTAAAATGATGAAATGGGAAGTACTTTGACAAATCGACACAGCAGAAATTTGGGGATATAGGTTTCACATGATGGCCAAAAAATTCCATTACATAAGCAATAATCCCTTATGCTTGCACATAAGACTGATCTTGATAGTATAGGTTGACTTGTTAGAGTCTCAGTTTGTTGAGAAGTCAAAGCTCTTACCTCACTAGTGTATGAGATCAACATATTTATATTACCACTTATTTCCCAAGCCAAAACTGTACTACTCATCATTACAGTATATATATATATATATATATATATATATATATATATATATATATATATACACATACACTATATATATATATAGTTCATGTGCTCTGAGATCCTCAGTTTGGGGATGTTAGTAATAATCTTGAGAGACAGGTGAGCTTAGGGAAATAGAGCCCCACTACTCCAGTTGGTCATGTAAAGCAAGTCTCTTTTGACATTTTAACATTCTTCCTTTCCTCCATTCCCTTCACTACCAAAATTGAAAATTGCTGAGAGCAGAGGTGCAAGATTCCTCTCCTTATTAGACTCAGATGCACTGAAGTATTAGAGCATATGACATTGAAACTAATTGTTTCCAATGCTTTTGCAATAACATCTTTGAAATTAAACTCATTTACTTACTATGGGCTGCAGTTTTATCTCCTGCTATTCCCCAATATTAACTTCCTCCAGTTAATACTGTTTAATTCTGTACCTGACAAATACACCTTGCGCCTTGTATATCTCACCTTTCTTCTTCCAGTCTCCTTCTGAGTCTCAGAATCAATTTTCTTACTTTAAAATGGGGTGGGTAGTGCTTACATCATTGTGGTTTTGTAAGGATTTATATTTTGTATGAAAAAATAAACAACACAACATCTGGCACATGATAAATTATAATAAATGTTTAAATGCTAAGGTTTTTTTTCTTCCTGTTTTCTTCCTTCCTCTAAACCTCTATCATAATTTTGGCATTCTAAGGGATATTTGTATATCTGTATGTTTTATATAACTTCACCTAGAATGTAATTTCCTTGAAGGCAGTGGGAGGAAGTGGTTTATACTTCTTTGTAGATACAGCAGTATCTATTATACAGTAGGTGCTTAATAAATAAGTTTGTCAATTGTTTTTTAGGGATTTTTAGGAATATACGAGAACAATATACAATGATTACACAAGCTTAAATGCAAGATGACTATAGACAACTTTCTTAACATCCCTGAATCTCTATCTTCTCATACACAAAATGAAGATGATAATAATAATACCTATTTTAAAATGTTATTGTAGAATGAAGAAAAATCTAAGCATGGGAGGAAGTTAAGAAGGTTAGGTCCATACCACATCTATGTTATGTGTGTTTAGTTTGGGAGAGATTTTGACAACTTAGAGATTGTCCAAAAGAGAATAACCAAGAACATGAGGTATTTAGATTAAACACGGGGAGAATGAGGGAGGGCAAAGTACCATCAATTTTTAGCTACATGAGCAATTGTATGTGGGAGAAGAAATATCTAATTCTGTCTTGCTCCAAAGAGCAAAAATAGGACTATTGGGAAAGTTACAGTGATAAGGGCTTTAAATCACTTCAATTTGATTTTCCTATATTATATAGTAGAAGGAGCATGAGAAAATGAATTAAAACATGTAGATTCTAGTCTCAGGTTTGCAACTATGCAGTGCACAATCTTGGACAAGTCACTTTATCATTCGGAGTCTCAGTTTCCAACATCAAAAATGAGGCTACTGTGCTTAACTAAAAAGTTCTCAAAGGTTTGAAACTGAACATTCTAAGATCTTAACTTAAACAAGAGAGAAAATGTTCCTCCCTTTAAAAGTCATACTTGAGAGAATGTTTTCTAAGATATGCATGTAAGGCAATTGAATTTCTAATAATTATGATTGTAGACTAAATTGAGTTTGTATTAGGTTATAATTCTAGAAAAATGATAGTATTTCCTTATTTTTCCTCTAATAAATATTTAATGTATACCTTAGTGGTTCATATAAAGTAACCTACCCAGTGCTTTGATTCTTGAATAATGTATTAAATAATAGCTAAGGCAAAGACCTGTAAGAATACTGAAAGTACATGTAACTCTATACTGTGGAAGTTTTATTCTTGAATAGAGTGGAGGTCTTTGTACAACTCTTAGAACAAATGGATAGTATTTTTTTCTGATAAGAAACAAAGATGACAGAAATAAAAAAACTGCTGCTGAGAAGTTTAGTTATACAGAGAAAAAAATGATTAAAATGAGTGTGGTTTATTACAAGTCTGATATACCAGATTTAAATTGCTACATGTTGTGAAAAGGAAAAAGCAGTTTCAAATTTCATCACTTTCTTAATGGACATGAGTGTAGTTCCTAGAATGCCAATAGCCCAAAGCTACCAAACTATTGAACGAGATATTAAAATTTCATGATATAGTTTCTTTAGCAGTAGCTTTACTGTGGTAACCTATCATTCAAGAAACTACGAGACCAAGCTTTTAAGAAGTGTTTACAAGACCTTAAATTGTGGGGCCTAATTTTCAGACTGTATCAGAGGTCAAAGTAATTCATGCTGCCCTCATCATTCAGGAAAACTACCTTCCGGACAAAACAGAAGCAGGAGAATATCATTAAAACAAATGTGGCAATATATAATTTTCCATTTTGAAATTCGCTTATCTCATGGTAGTTTTATCTTTATACAGGCATATATGTATTTGTTTCTACCTTATGATAGCTTTATGCAACACTATAAAGAGAAAATTATCATTAAGGGAAGAGAATGTCCAAGGTCACACAGTTTAATCAACATATATTGAAAATCTACTATGGGTTAGGCTCTGTGGAATGTACAAAGCAATTAGAAGATATGATCCTTGCCTTTAAGGAACTTATACTTTGATTAGTGAAGTAGGCCTAAAACAATTAAAGGAAAATGAATGATAAAAGGCAGTATGTGATCAAGGGCCTAAATTGTGTAATAAAAGCCAAATGCTACAGTATTTTGGAGAAGGAGCACTGAATTACTCAAAGAAAGCTCCATGGAGGAGAAGAGTACTAAGATACACTTTTAAAGATGGGTAGAGTACAGAGAAGGATTTTATTGGAGGTCCTGAAAGTGACATGCATCATTTCTGCTAACATTCCTTTTGCCAGAACTCAGTCACTGGGCCACATGAAACTGCAAGGGAGCCTGGGAAATGTAGCCTACCTGTGTGACCAGGAGGAAAAAGAAAAAGTTTTGTCACAGGTGTAAGTCACAGAGAATGACGGCTCTCTTACTATTGTATTTCAATCAGATAGGATACTCTGAAAAACTTCTTTAGGTATCCATTTTCAAATATGACTACATGGCTCAAACATTGTTAAGAAAGCTGACTTTGGTTCTATAGCTTTTCAGAGACCCTGTTCAGAATCAAACCAAACAAAAACCATATGTTGATTCTCATTTTTTCTTAGGTCAAGGCGGTATTTTCTAGGTTAATTTACCAAGATTTACAAGGCATCAGTGAATAATCCTGTGAGGAGGGTAATTTAGGTTCCAGTTAGAGATGAAGAAATAGCTGTGCTTAAGTCACATAGTCAGCACATTGCAGAGTCCAGATTCAAAACCAGGTCTGTTTGACTCAAAGTTTTTGTACTTTTGTATTTGCCGTGAATATCACTTTAACTATATGAGAGTTATTTATTAGAGGTTTCAATCTATCTTTGGTTAACAGGAGTTTATGGTTGTGTCTCAATTCTGCCTCTTAATAGCTCTTTTGCAGCTTGATGCAGATGAAAATCTTGGAATCCAAACTTAGAAGACGGTAGACAATGGAGCCACACAATGGCAGAAACCTGAGTTTCTGAATCACCAGTTGAAGGAGGAATGCCCAACAATCAGAAATATTTGTTCTGAACAAAAAATAAACTTCGATTTTATTTGACCCATTAAGAAAAAAAAGAAAGTTGGGTTGAATTTGGATGGTTGAAAAGAAGAGGTATGACCAATCCAGATGAGGCAAATGACATTATAAAAGACATGAAAACACGAATAAGTGAAATGTTTTAAGGAACACAGTGAGTCTGGCTTTCTACCTTTCGAGAAAAAGGCATTTCATGAAAAGACACTGAGTTAGTTATATTGCCTGTACTGAAGGACTTTCCTTGCTATTCTTCATTAGAGTCTTGTGTACACTTTGGTTGTTGGTATCATAAAATTTGCCAGAAAGTGAAATTGGGATCCTAAAAAGAGATAACCTTTAGAATCAACAAAGGCACTGTGCAAATCATTTAGTTGGCAACTTTAAAATAAGAGTGTGCATACAAAATAGAACTTTATCCCCTACTCCATTGGTCAAAAAGCACCTCGCTAGTTAGAACTGTCTAATACGTTTCAAAAGGAAACGACCAATCTATTTGTATAGTGTTGGGTAATAATAGCCAATGCTTATGGAGTGCTTACTATGCACTGGGTCCTATTCTAAGTGCTATATATGGATTATCTCATTAAATTCTCACAATACTATGAAGTAGATACTATTATTAAATATATTATACAATAGCAGAAATTATTTGAAACTGCTCTTTCTTCAGTGAGAAGAAGCATTTCCTACCTCGTTGTAACTTGGGCTTACTTTAATATAATTTCTACCAGGTTCAGACCTGCCACATTCAGATGAAACCAGGCCAGTAGGGAGAATGCAAAGGAGTCTTTTGTTCTTCTTTCTTCACCTGAAAAAGGCATAAAATTTGTAAGTGAGCATACTCTTCACTAAACAAATGCTCCATTTTCCTTGGGTGGTAGTTGGAGCATTAAATTGACAGAAGACATTACGTGTAAAGTATCTAAATATCAGTGAAGGATATTTGAGGACTTTTCCATTATTAATGATTGTCTTTTTGTTCCTAAGCATGATATCAATAAGAAATATATATAATACATATTATACATATTTAAAAGCTGAGTCACAGCCCTATTAATAATAAATTATTTTGCCCATAATTTTCTTGGGAGTGAGAAAAATATAACCAAGTGGTTTCCAGAAAATTCATTTGATGCGTGGAGATATTTTAATTTAAGACTGAGCAGTGCCTCCATGGGAGATTGTATGTACAATTTTACAAACCAGCGGACACTATACTATAGGACAAAATATGATTTGTAGCACATTATTTTCTTGTTGGAAGTCAATAGGCCCTTCTTTGAATACATGTTAAAATTGAATTATCACTAGGATAAATTGTTAGTTTGATAAAATAAGAATAAAGAGAAAACATTCAATATTCAAGAATGCTATCTTTCTACAAATACATTTATCTGGATGGTTCTACACAGTCAAATGCAAAGGCAACTGTGCAGATACCCATTCATACATTTTGCTTACATGACTCCAAATTGCTGTAAATGTCTGATGACTGCTTACTTTTTACCTAGATGTTTGCTGTTAATTAGACAAGTTACAAATATAATTTTAAGCTGTAAAGAAATCATATTAATCTCTGTATTAGTCTACATCCATTCTGTATTATCAAATTGACAACTTTTTGATAACTTCATTGAAAAAGGCAGTGAGTTGAAGCTGCAGGAACGGTCTATCCATAATTTCTTTTAAAATATTCATGAAAAGATTTCTGGCATCCAAATGTTAATAATGGATATTTCAAGGGAGTAGGATTTAGAGTGAGTTTGGGTTACCTCTTTGTACTCTTAGTACTTTTCTGTGTTCTTTGAATTTTTCATAATGTGAATATATCATTTCTACAAAATCAATGAAGTCTTTATTCTTTAAAAACAATACCCATGAAACCATCAGAAAAGAAAGAATCCTTGGTAGTGATTTCAGGGAGTAACGAAAAGTAAAGCTACACCAGATCCTGGTAGAATTTTTTGTAATCTTCCATCCTGGTGGTTAAGTCATTAAGAAGCTTCCTATATATATATATTTTTTTAAAGGAATTCCTTTTATTTTTTTTATTATTATTTTATTTTTATTTTTGGCTGTGTTGGGTCTTCGTTTCTGTGCAAGGGCTTTCTCTAGTTGCGGCAAGCAGGGGCCACTCTTCATGGTGGTGCATGGGCCTCTCACTATCGCGGCCTCTCTTGTTGCGGAGCACAAGCTCCAGACGTGCAGGCTCAGTAGTTGTGGCTCACGGGCCTAGTTGCTCCGCGGCATGTGAGATCTTCCCAGACCAGGGCTCGAACCTGTGTCCCCTGCATTGGCAGGCAGATTCTCAACCACTGCGCCACCAGGGAAGCCCGAAGCTTCCTATATTGATAAGAAATTCACAAAAGAGGAACTGTAAATGGACAACAAACATGTAACAAGATTCAAATTCACAAATATAGATGGCATACAAATAAATTTACAATGAAATATCAGTCTACACGCATTTGTCTTGGAAAAATGAAGTTAGAGTAGAATCTAGAGAGATTCTTTGTTAAGCAAAGTAATTAGTTTTATAAAATAAAGAATAGGTATATATACAATGAGAGAACTTTCACTTCCAAACTGACTTAGGTTTTCATTCTTCAAATCTTTAAAATATCTGACTGGTAAATATTTTCTAGTCTAAGGGCTAGTTCATTTCATTGTATTCTCAACGTCTCTAGATATTGCTCTGACTTTTGTTATTAAACTCTGACTGGTTTCACTTTTTTTTTTTTTTTCAAACATCTTTATTGAAGTATAATTGCCTTACAATAGTGTGTTAGCATCTGCTTTATAACAAAGTGAATCTGTTATACATATACAATATGTTCCCATTTCTCTTCCCTCTTGCATCTCCCTCCCTCCCACCCTCCCCATCCCACCCCTCTAGGTGGTCACAAAGCACCGAGCTGATCTCCCTGTGCTATGCGGCTGCTTCCCACTAGCTATCTATTTTACATTTGGTAGTGTATATATGTCCATGACACTCTCTTACCCTGTCACATCTCACCCCACCCCCTCCCCATATCCTCAAGTCCATTCTCTAGTAGGTCTGTGTCTTTATTCCCGTCTTGCCACTAGGTTCTTCATGGCCTTTTTTTTTTTTTCCCTTAGATTCCATATATATGTGTTAGCATACTGTATTTGTTTTTCTCTTTCTGACTTACTTCACTCTGTATGACAGACTCTAACTCCATCCACCTCATTACAAATACCTCCATTTCATTTCTTTTTATGGCTGAGTAATATTCCATTGTATATATGTGCCACATCTTCTTTATCCATTCATCTGTCGATGGACATTTAGGTTGCTTCCATGTCCTGGCTATTGTAAATAGAGCTGCAATGAACATTTTGGTACATGACTCTTTTTGACCTATGGTTTTCTCAGGGTATATGCCCAGTAGTGGGATTGCTGGGTCGTATGGTAGTTCTATTTGTAGTTTTTTAAGGAACCTCCATACTGTTCTCCATAGCGGCTGTATCAATTTACATTCCCACCAACAGTGCAAGAGTGTTCCCTTTCCTCCACACCCTCTCCAGCATTTATTGTTTCTAGATTTTTTGATGATGGCCATTCTGACCGGTGTGAGATGATATCTCATTGTAGTTTTGATTTGCATTTCTCTAATGATTAATGATGTTGAGCATTCTTTCATGTGTCTGTAGGCCATCTGTATATCTTCTTTGGAGAAATGTCTATTTAGATCTTCTGCCCATTTTTGGATTGGGTTGTTCGTTTTTTTGTTATTGAGCTGCATGAGCTGCTTGTAAATCTTGGAGATTAATCCTTTGTCAGTTGCTTCATTTGCAAATATTTTCTCCCATTCTGAGGGTTGTCTTTTGGTCTTGTTTATGGTTTCCTTTGCTGTGCAAAAGCTTTTCAGTTTCATTAGGTCCCATTTGTTTATTTGTGTTCTTATTTCCATTTCTCTGGGAGCTGGGTCAAAAAGAATCTTGCTGTGATGTATGTCATAGAGTGTTCTGCCTATGTTTTCCTCTAAGAGTTTGATAGTGTCTGCCCTTACACTTAGGTCTTTAATCCATTTTGAGTTTATTTTTGTGCATGGTGTCAGGGAGTGTTCTAATTTCATACTTTTACATGTTCCTGTCCAATTTTCCCAGCACCACTTATTGAAGAGGCTGTCTTTTCTCCACTGTATATGCTTGCCTCCTTTATCAAAGATAAGTTGACCATATGTGTGTGGGTTTATCTCTGGGCTTTCTATCCTGTTCCATTGATCTATATTTCTGTTTTTGTGCCAATACCAAACTGTCTTGATTACTGAAGCTTTGTAATATAGTCTGAAGTCAGGGAGCCTGATTCCCCCAGCTCCATTTTTCGTTCTCAAGATTGCTTTGGCTATTCGGGGTCTTTTGTGTTTCCATACAAATTGTGAAATTTTTTGTTCTAGTTCTGTGAAAAATGCCAGTGGTAGTTTGATAGGGATTGCATTGAATCTGTAGATTGCTTTGGGTAGTAGAGACATTTTCACAATGTTGATTCTTCCAATCCAGGAACATGGTATATCTCTCCATCTATTTGTATCATCTTTAATTTCTTTCATCAGTGTCTTATAATTTTCTGCATACAGGTCTTTTGTCTCCTTAGGTAGGTTTATTCCTAGGTATTTTATTCTTTTTGTTGCAATGGTAAATGGGAGTGTTTTCTTAATTTCACTTTCAGATTTTTCGTCATTAGTGTATAGAAATGCAAGAGATTTCTGTGCATTAATTTTGTATCCTGCTACTTTACCAAATTCATTGATTAGCTCTAGGAGTTTTCTGGTAGCATCTTTAGGATTCTCTATGTATAGTATCATGTCATCTGCAAACAGTGACAGCCCTACTTCTTCTTTTCCAATTTGGATTCCTTTTATTTCTTTGTCTTCTCTGATTGCTGTGGCTAGGACTTCCAGAACTATGTTGAATAATAGTGGTGAGAGTGGGCAACCTTGTCTTGTTCCTGATCTTAGTGGAAATGGTTTCAGTTTTTCACCATTGAGGACAATGTTGGCTGTGGGTTTGTCATATATGGCCTTTATTATGTTGAGGAAAGTTCCCTCTATGCCTACTTTCTGCAGGGCTTTTATCATAAATGGGTGTTGAATTTTGTCGAAAGCTTTCTCTGCATCTATTGAGATGATCATATGGTTTTTCTCCTTCAATTTGTTAATATGGTGTATCACATTGATTGATTTGCGTATATTGAAGAATCCTTGCATTCCTGGGATAAACCCCACTTGATCATGGTGTATGATCCTTTTAATGTGCTGTTGGATTCTGTTTGCTAGTATTTTGTTGAGGATTTTTGCATCTATGTTCATCAGTGATATTGGCCTGTAGTTTTCTTTCTTTGTGACATCTTTGTCTGGTTTTGGTATCAGGGTGATGGTGGCCTCGTAGAATGAGTTTGGGAGTGTTCCTCCCTCTGCAATATTTTGGAAGAGTTTGAGAAGGATAGGTGTTAGCTCTTCTCTAAATGTTTGATAGAATTCGCCTGTGAAGCCATCTGGTCCTGGGCTTTTGTTTGTTGGAAGGTTTTTAATCACAGTTTCAATTTCAGTGCTTGTGATTGGTCTGTTCATATTTTCTATTTCTTCCTGGTTCAGTCTCGGCAGTTTGTGCATTTCTAAGAATCTGTCCATTTCTTCCAGGTTGTCCATTTTATTGGCATATAGTTGCTTGTAGTAATCTCTCATGATCTTTTGTATTTCTGCAGTGTCAGTGGTTACTTCTCCTTTTTCATTTCTAATTCTATTGATCTGAGTCTTCTCCCTTTTTCTCTTGATGAGTCTGGCTAATGGTTTATCAATTTTGTTTATCTTCTCAAAGAACCAGCTTTTAGTTTCATTGATTTTTGCTATTGTTTCCTTCATTTCTTTTTCATTTATTTCTGACCTGATCTTTATAATTTCTTTCCTTCTGCTGGCTTTGGGGTTTTTTTGTTCTTCTTTCTCTAATTGCTTTAGGTGCAAGGTTAGGTTGTTTATTCGAGATGTTTCCTGTTTCTTGAGGTAGGCTTGTATTGCTATAAACTTCCCTCTTAGCACTGCTTTTGCTGTGTCCCATAGGTTTTGGGTCGTCGTGTCTCCATTGTCATTTGTTTCTAGGTATTTTTTGATTTCCCCTTTGATTTCTTCAGTAATCACTTCGTTATTAAGTAATGTATTGTGTAGCCTCCATGTGTTTGTATTTTTTACAGATCTTTTCCTGTAATTGATATCTAGTCTCATAGCGTTGTGGTCGGAAAAGATACTTGATACGATTTCAATTTTCTTAAATTTACCAAGGCTTGATTTGTGACCCAAGATATGATCTATCCTGGAGAATGTTCCATGAGCACTTGAGAAAAATGTGTATTCTGTTGTTTTTGGGTGGAATGTCCTATAAATATCAATTAAGTCCATCTTGTTTAATGTATCATTTAAAGCTTGTGTTTCCTTATTTATTTTCATTTTGGATGATCTGTCCATTGGTGAAAGTGGGGTGTTAAAGTCCCCTACTATGATTGTGTTGCTGTCAATTTCCCCTTTCATGGCTGTTAGTATTTGCCTTATGTATTGAGGTGCTCCTATGTTGGGTGCATAAATATTTACAATTGTTATACCTTCCTCTTGGATCGATCCCTTGATCATTATATAGTGTCCTTCTTTGTCTCTTGTAATAGTCTTTATTTTAAAGTCTATTTTGTCTGATATGAGAATTGCTACTCCAGCTTTCTTTTGATTTCCATTTGCATGGAATATCTTTTTCCATCCCCTCACTTTCAGTCTGTATGTGTCCCTAGGTCTGAAGTGGGTCTCTTGTAGACAGCATATGTATGGGTCTTGTTTTTGTATCCATTCAGCCAGCCTGTGTCTTTTGGTGGGAGCATTTAATCCATTTACATTCAAGGTAATTATCGATATGTATGTTCCTATTCCCATTTTCTTAAATGTATTGGGTTTGTTATTGTAGGTGTTTTCCTTCTCTTGTGTTTCTTGCCTAGAGAATTTCCTTTAGCATTTGTTGTAAAGCTGGTTTGGTGGTGCTGAACTCTCTCAGCTTTTGCTTGTCTGTAAAGGTTTTAATTTCTCCATCGAATCTGAATGAGATCCTTGCTGGGTAGAGTAATCTTGGTTGTAGGTTTTTCTCCTTCATGACTTTAAGTATATCCTGCCACTCCCTTCTGGCTTGCAGAGTTTCTGCTGAGAGATCAGATGTTAACCTTATGGGGATTCCCTTGTGTGTTATTTGTTTTTTTTCCCTTGCTGCCTTTAATATGTTTTCCTTATATTTAATTTTTGACAGTTTGATTAATATGTGTCTTGGCGTGTTCCTCCTTGGGTTTATCCTGTATGGGACTCTCTGTGCTTCCAGGACTTGATTAACTATTTCCTTTCCCATATTAGGGAAGTTTTCAACTATAATCTCTTCAAACATTTTCTCAGTCCCTTTCTTTTTCTCTACTTCTTCTGGTACCCCTATAATTCGAATGTTGGCACGTTTAATGTTGTCCCAGAGGTCCCTGAGACTGTCCTCAGTTCTTTTCATTCTTTTTTCTTTATCCTGCTCTGTAGTAGTTATTTCCACCATTTTATCTTCCAGGTCACTTATCCTTTCTTCTGCCTCAGTTATTCTACTATTGATCCCATCTAGAGTATTTTTAATTTCATTTATTGTGTTTTTCATCATTGCTTGGTTCCTCTTTAGTTCTTCTACATCCTTGTTAAATGTTTCTTGCATTTTATCTATTCTGTTTCCAAGATTTTGGATCATCCTTACTATCATTATTCTGAATTCTTTTTCAGGTAGACTACCTATTTCCTCTTCATTTGTTAAGTCCAGTGTGTTTTGAGCCTGCTCCTTCATCTGCTGTGTGTTTTTCTGTCGTCTCATTTTGCCTATCTTACTGTGTTTGGGGTCTCCTTTTCACAGGCTGCAGGTTCGTAGTTCCCGTTGTTTTTGGTATCTGTCCCCAGTGGCTAAGGTTGGTTCAGTGGGTTGTGTAGGCTTCCTGGTGGAGGGAACTAGTGCCTGAGTTCTGGTGGATGAGGCTAGATCTTGTCTTTCTGGTGGGCACGTCCACGTCTGGTGGTGTATTTTGTGGTGTCTGTGGCCTTATTATGATTTTAGGCAGCCTCTCTGCCAATGGATGGGGTTGTGTTCCTGTCTAGCTAGTTGTTTGGCATAGGATGTCCAGCACTGTAGCTTGCTGGTCGTTGAGTGAAGCTGGTTCTTGATGTTGAGATGGAGATCTCTGGGAGATTTTTGCCGTTTGGTATTACGTGGAGCTGGGAGGTCTCTTGTGGACCAGTGTTCTGAAGTTGGCTCTCCCACCTCAGAGGCACGGCCCTGATGCCTGGCTGGAGCACCAAGAGCCTTTCGTCCACACGGCTCAGAGTAAAAGGGAGAAAAAATAGAAAGAAAGAAAGAAAGAGGCTATAATATAGTGAAGTAAAATAAAGCTATTGTAAAGCAAAGCTATACAGACAAAATCTCACCCAGAAGCATATACATATACACTCACAAAAAAAAGGAAAAGGGGAAAAATTAATATCTCCTGCTCCCAGAGTCCACCTCCTGCATTTGGGCTGATTCGTTGTCTATTCAGGTATTCAACAGATGCAGGTACATCAAGTTGTTTGTGGAGTTTTAATCCGCTGCTTCTGAGGCTGCTGGGAGAGATTTCCCCTTCTCTTCCCTGTTCGCACAGCTCCTGGGGTTCAGCTTTGGATTTGGACCCGCCTCTGCGTGTAGGTCGCCTGAGGGCGTCTGTTCCCCGCCCAGACAGGACGGGGTTAAAGGAGCAGCTGCTTCGGGGGCTCTGGCTCACCCAGGCCGCGGGGAGGGAGCGGTACGGAGGAGGCGAGGCGAGCCTGCGGCAGCCGAGGCCGGCGTGACGTTGCACCAGCTCGAGGCGCGCAGTGCGTTCTCCCGGGGATGTTGTCCCCGGATCCCGGGACCCTGGCAGTGGCGGGCTGCACAGGCTCCCAGGAGGGGAGGTGTGGAGAGTGACCTGTGCTCACACACAGGCTTTTTGGAGGCGGCAGCAGCAGCCCCAGCGTCTCACGCCCGTCTCTGGGGTCCGCGCTGATCGCCGCGGCTCGCGCCCTTCTCTGGAGTTCGTTTAGGCGGCGCTCTGAATCCCCTCTCCTTGCGCGCAGCGAAACAAAGAGGCAAGAAAAAGTCTCTTGCCTCTTCGGCAGCTGCAGACCTTTTCCCGGTCTCCCTCCCGGCTAGCTGTGGTGCGCCAACCCCTTCAGGCGGTGTTCACGCCGCCAGCCCCAGTCCTCTCCCTGCGATCCGACCGCAGCCCGAGCCTCAGCTCCCAGCCCTGCCCGCCCCGGCGGGGGAGCAGACAAGCCTCTCGGGCTGGTGAGCGCCGCTCGGCGCCGAGCCTCTATGCGGGAGTCTCTCCGATTTTCCCTCTGCGCCCCTGTTGCTGTGGGATCCGCGCTGATAGCCGTGGCTCGCGCCCTTCTCTGGAGTTCGTTTAGGCGGCGCTCTGAATCCCCTCTCCTTGCCCGCCGCGAATCAAAGAGGCAAGAAAAAGTCTCTTGCCTCTTCGGCAGCTGCAGACTTTTTCCCGGACTTCTTCCGGGCTAGCTGTGGTGCACTAAACCCTTCAGGCTGTGTTCACGCCGCCAGCCCCAGTCCTCTCCCTGCGATCCGACCGCAGCCCGAGCCTCAGCTCCCAGCCCCGCCCGCCCCGGCGGGGGAGCAGACAAGCCTCTCGGGCTGGTGAGCGCCGCTCGGCGCCGAGCCTCTGTGCGGGAGTCTCTCCGATTTTCCCTCTGCGCCCCTGTTGCTGTGGGATCCGCGCTGATCGCCGCGGCTCGCGCCCTTCTCTGGAGTTCGTTTAGGCGGCGCTCTGAATCCCCTCTCCTTGCCCGCCGCGAAACAAAGAGGCAAGAAAAAGTCTCTTGCCTCTTCGGCAGCTGCAGACTTTTTCCCCGGACTCCCTTCCGGCTAGCTGTGGTGCGCTAACCCCTTCAGGCTGTGTTCACGCTGCCAGCCCCAGTCCTCTCCCTGCCATCCGACCGAAGCCGAGCCTCAGCTCCCAGCCCCGCCCGCCCCGGCGGCTAAGCAGACAAGCCTCTCGGGCTGGTGAGTGCTGCTCGGCGCCGAGCCTCTGTGCGGGAACCTCTCCGCTTTGCCCTCCGCACCTCTGTGGCTGCGCTCTCCTCCGTGGCTCTGAAGGTTCCCCCCTCCGCCCCCCGCAGTCTCCGCCCGCGAAGGGGCTCCTAGTGCGTGGAAACCTTTCCTCCTTCACGGCTCCCTCCCACTGGTGCAGGTGCCGTCCCTATTCTTTTGTCTCTGTTATTTCTTTTTTCTTTTGCCCTACCCAAGTACGGGGGGAGTTTCTTGCCTTTTTGGAGGTCGGACGTTTTCTGCCAGCGTTCAGTGGGTGTTCTGTAGGAGCAGTTCCACGTGTAGGTGTATTTCTACTGTATCTGTGGGAAGGAATGTGATCTCCGCGTCTTACTCTTCCGCCATCTTCTCTCCGGTTCTGGTTTCACTTTTTAATGAAGGCTGAATTAAAGAATGTGAAGCTTATGATATTTAACTCTACACTTTCAAGCTTCTGTGGCTGTGCTCAGCTATTTGTACTGCTTTCCTCTACCCCATCAACCTCATTTTCGTCATGGCTTGAAATCCGTTTATCAATCTATAACTAGAAGATGGGAGGGAGGAAAAAAGTTTGAGGCCAGCTTAGCATCTGTTAGCACTTCGACATTCCAGTACAACACTATAGTAAAGTTTTTAAAAAATGCCTCACTGAGATATGTTGGATATAACAGCAACATTTACAATATCAAGCTAAAAAATGATCAAAGAGGAACAGCTGTATAGTCACATGTAAAAGAATGAAGTTGGACCCCTTTCTTATGCCATATAAAAAAGTTAGCTTAAAATGGATCATAGGCCTAACTGTAAGAGCTAAAACTATAAAACTCTTAGACAAAAGTGTAGGTGTAAATCTTTGTGACCTTGTGTTAGACACAGTCTTTTTAGGTATAACACCAAAATCACAATTGGGCTTTGTTGCTAGTTTCAATAAAATGATTGGTCATTTGGGGAAAAACACAATTAACAAAGGCAAAAAAATTAAACTAGATAAACTGTATTTCCTCAAAAATCAAAAACCTTTATGCTTTAAAGGACACCACCAAGAGAGTGAAAAGAGAACCTATGGAATGGGAGAAAATATTTGTATATCATATATCTGGTAAGAGACTTGTGTCAAAAATATATAAGGAACCAATTTAAAAACGGGCAAAGGATTTGAATAGCTAGTTATCCAAAGAAGACTTACAAATGATCAAGAGGCACAAGAAAATATACTCAACACCATTATTCATTAGGGAAATGCCAATCAAAACCATAGTGAGTTACCACTTCACCCACACTAGAATGGAGGAAGTATTGGCAAGGATGGGGAGAAAGTGGAACTCACACCTTGCTGGTAGGAAGACGAAATGGTGTAGCTACGGTGAAAAACAGTTTTGCAGTGAGAGACCTCAGACAAAGGACACAACATTTTTTCCTACTTTTTGAATAAGGGATTCCACATTTATATTTTGCACCAGGCTCTGAAAATTATGTAGCTGACCCTGAACACAGTTCTTGGAAAGTAGTAGCATTCAAAAAGGTGTAGCTTTTACAAAAATATATATTAATAGTAGGTAAATAAGAGTTTTAAAAAATTATTAAAATGACTAAAGGTACAAAACAGAAACAGTCATAGATGCAGAAAACAAACAGGTGGCTATCAGAGGGGAGGGTAGAAGGGGGTTGAGAGAAATAAGTGAGGGAGATTAATAGGTACAAACTTCAAGTACAAAATAAATGAGTCATGGGGATGAAATGTACAATGTAAGGAATATAGTCATTAACAATGTGATATCATTGTATGGTGACAGATGGTAACTAGACTTATCGTGGTGACCATTGTGAAATGTATAGAAATATCGAATCACTAAGTTGTGCACCAGGAACTCAGGGTTGTAGGTCAATTATGATTCACAAACAAACTCATAGAAAAAGAGATCAGAGGCGGGTATATAGGGAGAGAGGGAATTAGATAAAGATGATCAAAGGGTCAAACTTCCAGTTATAAGATAAATAAGTACTAGGAATATAATGTACAACATGATAAGTATAATTAACATGGATGTATGTTATATATGAAAGTTAAGAGTATATCCTAAGAGTTCTTCTCACAAGGAAAACATATTTGTTCTTTTACTTTGTATCTATATGAGATGTAGTAATTATTTCATGATGTACATAACTCAAATTACTATGCTGTACACTTTAAACTTGTACAGTGCTATATGTTAACTATATCTCAATGAAACTGGAAGAAAAAAAGCATTAAATGTAATTTTTAACCTATCCAAGCTATATTTTTAAAAGATATAATAATGCTTGTAATAATGGTATATATGACCATAATTACAGAAATATAAATATGTATATATGGGAAAAGATTGATATGAAACACACAAAATAACAGTAGTTTTACAAAGTTGGTTTTATTGCACACAATTATTTTCTCTATTTTAAAAACAGTATTTTGGTAAACTGCATACTTGTCCCCCCCCCAGAATTCATATGTTGAAACCTAGTGCCAATGTGTTGGTATTAGGAGATGGGGCACTTGGGAGGTGTATATGTCCTGAGGGTGGAGCCCTTATAAATGGGATAAGTGTTTTTATAAAAGAGACTTAACAGGATTCCCTTCCCCCACATGAGGACACGGTGACAAGGGGCCATAAACCACAAAGTAGACTCTCATCAGACATGGAATCTGTTGGCACTTTGATTTTACACTTCCCAAATTCCAGAATACTGAGAAATAAATGTCTGTTGTTTATAAGCTACCCAGTCTATGGTATTCTGTTAAGTAGCCTGAACAGACTAAGATAGGTATGCAATATTGCTTTGCTGAGAATAAAAATTTTCACTCTGTGTACTAGGGTGCTTAAGAAACCATTGAACCAAAATGCAATAATTTTATGTGTAGTTTCACCTGGAAGCAAAGGGCTGACTCAAATGAACTCCTTTCTGAGGGTCTATTAGCTACAATAAATCTTATTTAAACTTTTATTTAAAAATTTGATATTTTGTTCATCATGGAATTTTTGTATTAATTTTTATCTTTTCCAATATTGCATTAAAATACTCCTTATCTTCATTTCTGAGCTTTTCGTTGTTTTTTTTTAACATCTTTATTGGAGTATAATTGCTTTACAATGGTGTGTTAGTTTCTGCTTTATAACAAAGTGAAACAGTTATACACATACATATGTCCCCATATTTCTTCCCTCTTCCGTCTCCCTCCCTCCCATCCTCCCTATCCCAACCCCCTAGGTGGTCACAAAGCACCGAGGTGACCTCCCTGTGCTATGCGGCTGCTTCCCACTAGCTATCTATTTTACATTTGGTAGTGTATATATGTCCATGCCACTCTCTCACTTTTCCCAGCTTACCCTTCCCCCTCCCCATATCCAAAAGTTCATTCTCTAGTAGGTCTGTGTCTTTATACCCATCTTGCCCCTAGGTACTTCATGACCTTTTTTTTTTTTTTTTAGATTCCATGTATATGTGTTAGCATACGGTATTTTTCTCTTTCTGACTTCACTCTGTATGACAGACTTTAGGGCCATCCACTTCACATCAAATAAATCAATTTCATTTCTTTTATGGCTGAGTAATATTCCATTGTGTATATGTGCCACATCTTCTTTATCCATTCATCTGTTGATGGACACATAGGTTGCTTCCATGTCCTGGCTATTCTAAATACTGCTGCAATGAATATTGTGGTACATAATTCTTTTTGAATTATGGTTTTCTCAGGGTATATGCCCAGTAGTGGGACTGCTGGGTCGTATGGTAGTTCTATTTTTAGTTTTTTAAGGAACCTCCATACTGTTCTCCATAGTGGCTATATCAATTTACATTCCCACCAACAGTGCAAGAGGGTTCCCTTTTCTCCACATCCTCTCCAGCATTTATTGTTTGTAGATATTTTGATGATGGCCATTATGACCTGTGTGAGATGATATCTCATTGTTGTTTTGATTTGCATTTCTCTAAGGATTAGTGATGTTGAGCATTCTTTCATGTGTTTGTTGGCAATCTGAATATCTTCTTTGGAGAAATGTCTATTTAGGTCTTCTGCCCATTTTTGGATTGGGTTGTTTGTTTTTTTGATATTGAGCTGCATGAGCTGCTTGTAAATTTTGGAGATTCATCCTTTGTCAGTTGCTGCATTAGCAAATATATTCTCCCATGCTGAAGGTTGTCTTTTCGCCTTGTTTATGGTTTCCTTTGCTGTGCAAAAGCTTTTAAGTTTCAGTAGGTACCATTTGTTTATTTTTGTTTTTCTTTCCATTTCTCTAGGAAGTGGGTCAAAAAGGATCTTGCTGTGATTTATGTCATAGAGGGTTCTGCCTAGGTTTTCCTCTAAGAGTTTGATAGTGTCTTGCCTTACATTTAGGTCTTTAATCCATTTTGAGTTTATTTTTGTATATGGTGTTAGGGAGTGTTCTAATTTCATTCTTTTACATGTAGCTGTCCAGTTTTCCAAGCACCACTTATTGAAGAGGCTGTCTTTTCTCCACTGTATATTCTTGACTCCTTTATCAAAGATAAGGTGACCATATGTGCGTGGGTTTATCTCTGGGCTTTCTAACCTGTTCCATTGATCTATATTTCTGTTTTTGTGTCAGTACCATACTGTCTTGATTACTGTAGCTTTGTGGTATAGTCTGCAGTCAAGGACCCTGATTCCTCCAGCTCCGTTTCTCTTTCTCAAGATTGCTTTGGGTATTCAGGGTCTTTTGTGTTTCCATACGAATTGTGAAATTTTTTGTTCTAGTTCTGTGAAAAATGCCAGTGGTACTTTCATAGGGATTGCATTGAATCTGTAGATTGCTTTGGGTAGTATAGTCATTTTCACAATGTTCATTCTTCCAATCAAAGAACATAGTATATCTCTCCATCTATTTGTATCATCTTTAATTTCTTTCATCAGTGTCTTACAATTTTCTGCATACAGGTCTTTTGTCTCCTTAGGTAGGTTTATTCCTAGATATTTTATTCTTTTTGTTGCAACGGTAAATGGGTATGTTTTCTTAACTTCACTTTGAGATATTTCATCATTAGTGTATAGGAATGCAAGAGATTTCTGTGCATTAATTTTGTATCCTGCTACTTTACCAAATTCATTGATTAGCTCTAGTAGTTTTCTGGTAGCATCTTTAGGATTCTCTATGTATAGTATCATGTCATCTGCAAACAGTGACAGATTTAATTCTTCTTTTGCGATTTGTATTCCTTTTATTTCTTTTTCTTCTCTGAATGCTGTGGCTAAAAGTTCCAAAACTATGTTGAATAATAGTGGTGAGAGGGCGCAACCTTGTCTTGTTCCTGATCTTAGTGGAAATGGTTTCAGATTTTCACCATTGAGGACGATATTGGCTGTGGGCTTGTCATATATGACCTTTTATGTTGAGGAAAGTTCCCTCTATGCCCACTTTCTGGAGAGTTTTTAATCATAAAAGGGTGTTGAATTTTGTCAAAAGCATTTTCTGCATCTATTGAGATGATCATATGGTTTTTATTCTTCAATTTGTTAATATGGTGTACCACATTGATTGATTTGCGTATATTGAAGAATCCTTGCATTCATTGGATAAACCCCAATTGATCATGGTGTATGATGATTTTAATGTGCTGTTGGATTCTGTTTGCTAGTATTTTCTTGAGGATTTTGGCATGTATGTTCATAAGTGATATTGGCTTGTAGTTTTCTTTCTTTGTAATATCTTTGTCCGGTTTTGGTGTCAGGGTGATGGTGGCCTCATAGAATGAGTTTGGGAGTGTTCCTCCCTGTGCTATATTTTGGAAGATTTTGAGAAGGATAGGTGTTATCTCTTCTCTAAATGTTTGACAGAATTCGCCTGGGAAGCCATCTGGTCCTGGGCTTTTGCTTGTTGGAAGAGTTTTAATCACAGTTTCAATTTCAGTGCTTGTGATTGGTGTGTTCATGTTTTCTTTTTCTTCCTGGTTCAGTCTCGGAAGGTTGTGCATTTCTAAGAATTTGTCCATTTCTTCCAGGTTTTGCATTTCATTGGCATATAGTTGCTTTTAGTAATCTCTCATGACCCTTTGTATTTCTGCAGTGTCAGTTGTTACTTTTCCTTTTTCGTTTTTAATTCTATTGATTTGAGTCTTCTCCTTTTGTTTCTTGATAAGTCTGGCTAATGTTTATCAATTTTGTGTATCTTCCCAAAGAACCAGCTTTTAGTTTTATTGATCTTTGCTACTGTTTCCTGTCTTTTGTTTTCTTTTTTTTTTACTCTGATTTAATTTTATTGCATTAGAGACCATGGTTTCTAATTTTTAAAAAAATTTTTTAATTATCTTTATTGGAGTATAATTGCTTTACAGTGTTGTGATAGTTTCTGCTGTATAACAAAGTGAATCAGCTATATACATATGTATATCCCCATATCCCCTCCCTCTTGCGTCTCCCTTCCACCCTCCTTATCCCACCCCTCTAGGTGGTCGCAAAGCAGCGGGCTGATCTCCCTGTACCAGGCAGGTGCTTCCCACTAGCTATCTATTTTACATTTGGTAGTGTATATATGTCAATGCTACTCTCTCACTTCGTCCCAGCTTACCCTTCCCCCTCCCCATGTCCTCAAGTCCATTCTCTACATCTGTGTCTTTTTTCCTGTCCTGTCCCTAGGTTCATCAGAACTGTTTTTTTTTTAGATTCCATATATATGTGTTAGCATATGGTACTTGTTTTCCTCTTTCTGACTTACTTCACTCTGTATGACAGACTCTAGGTCCATCCACCTCACTACAAATAAGTCAATTTCATTTCTTTTTATGGCTGAGTACTATTCCATTGTATATACATGCCACATCTTCTTTATCCATTCATCTGTTGATGGACACGTAGGTTGCTTCCCTGTCCTGGCTATTGTAAATGGTGATGCAATGAACATTGTGGTACCTGACTCTTATTAATTATGGTTTTCTCAAGGTATATGCGCAGTAGTGGGATTGCTGGGTCGTATGGTAATTCTATTTTTAGTTTTTTAAGGAACCTCCATATTGTTCTCCATAGTGGCTGTATCAATTTACATTCCCACCAACAATGCAAGAGGGTTCCCTTTTCTCCACACTCTCTCTAGCATTTATTGTTTGTAGATTTTTTGATGATGGCCATTCTGACCGGTGTGAGGTGATACCTCTTTGTAGTTTTTTTTTGTTTTTTTTTTACACACACACACACTGTATTTTATTTTTACAAGAGATAAATCGACACCAAGCATTGTACATGGATGACCACAACAAAAGCAACAATTATTGCAATTACCAAACATGAAACACACTCATACTATGTCATAATATTGACATTCAGTCCAGTAATCCTCCACTGAAACAGCTCCTTTACTTTGCAGTGAAAATTGATTTGTATATTCTTTGCCTCTGAGTCCTTGTGGGATTTTTTCTTTTTTAAAATTCAAACAGAAAGTCACAAAAATTATACTCATCCTCATCAGTTCACTCAGTCCCATGTAATTAATTTTTTTTTCATCTTGATCTTTTGTTAGCACTTTTATGAGCTCATCAGTTTTTCATTAGAGTTCTGAAAATGCTTATTCATTCAGTTCAGCAGTACAGTCAGTTACCAGAAACCTGTACTTGTCAGAGTCTTTTCCATGAATTTCCGGAAGATGAAACCCTTTTATAGGAACATATTTACATAAGCATCAGAGTACACCCAGAACTGTCTGTAAATGACAAAAGACTTTAAAATGACCACGGTTAAAGATTTGATGAAAGTTCATAATAATGCAGTTGACAAGAAAATTAGTTATTTCTGAGATATACATTTTAAAGTAATAACTAGGATTATGACTTATAACATTATACCAGAACATGTAAGATTTTCAGAAATTACATGTAATGTCTGAAACATTTATATTAACATATTTCCATACAAATAACCCAATGAAAGTTTAGTATTAGTTGTTTTGTTTGTTTGTTTGTTTATACTGCAGGTTCTTATTAGTCATCAATTTTATACACATCAGTGTATACATGTCAATCCCAATCGCCCAATTCAGCACCCCACCATCCCCACCCCACCGCAGTTTTCCCCCCTTGGTGTCCATATGTCTGTTCTCTACATCTGTGTCTCAGCTTCTGCCCTGCAAACCGGATCATCTGTACCATTTTTCTAGGTTCCATATACATGCGTTAATACACGATATTTGTTTTTCTCTTTCTGACTTACTTCACTCTGTATGACAGTCTCTAGATCCATCCACGTCTCAAGAAATGACTCAATTTCGTTCCTTTTTATGGCTGAGTAATATTCCATTGTATATATGTACCACTTCTTCTTTATCCATTCGTCTGTCGATGGGCATTTAGGTTGCTTCCATGACCTGGCTATTGTAAATAGTGCTGCAATGAACATTCGGGTGCATGTGTCTTTTTGAATTACGGTTTTCTCTGGGTATATGCCCAGTAGTGGGATTGCTGGGTCATATGGTAATTCTATTTTTAGTTTTTTAAGGAACCTCCATATTGTTCTCCATAGTGGCTGTATCAATTTACATTCCCACCAACCGTGCAAGAGGTTTCCCTTTTCTCCACACCCTCTCCAGCATTTGTTGTTTGTAGATTTTCTGATGATGCCCATTCTAACTGGTGTGAGGTGATACCTCATTGTAGTTTTGATTTGAATTTCTCTAATAATTAGTGATGTTGACCATCTTTTCATGTGTTTCATGGCCATCTGTATGTCTTCTTTGGAGAAATGTCTATTTAGGTCTTCTGCCCATTTTTGGATTGGGGTGTTTGTTTCTTTAATATTGAGCTGAATGGGCTGTTTATATATTTTGGAGATTAATCCTTTGTCCGTTGATTCGTTTGCAAATATTTTCTCCTATTCTGAGGGTTGTCTTTTCATCGTGTTTATGGTTTCCTTTGCTGTGCAAAAGCTTTGAAGTTTCATTAGGTCCCATTTGTTTATTTTTGTTTTTATTTCCATTAGTCTAGGAGGTGGATCAAAAAAGATCTTCTTGTGATTTATGTCAAAGAGTGTTCTTCCTATGTTTTCCTCTAAGAGTTTTATAGTGTCCAGTCTTACATTTAGGTCTCTAATCCATTTTGAGTTTATTTTTGTGTATGGTGTTAGGGAGTGTTCTAATTTCATTCTTTTACATGTAGCTGTCCAGTTTTCCCAGCACCACTTATTGAAGAGACTGTCTTTCCTCCATTGTATATCTTTGCCTCCTTTGTCATAGATTAGTTGACCATAGGTGCATGGGTTTATCTCTGGGTTTTCTATCTTGTTCCATTGATCTATGTTTCTGTTTTTGTGCCAGTACCATATTGTCTTGATTACTGTAGCTTTGTAGTATAGTCTGAAGTCAGGGAGTCTGCTTCCTCCAGCTCCGTTTTTTTGCCTCAAGACTGCTTTGTCTATTCGGGATCTTTTGTGTCTCCATACAAATTTTAAGATGATTTGTTCTAGCTCCGTAAAAAATGCCATTGGTAATTTGATAGGGATTGCATTGAATCTGTAGATTGCTTTCGGTAGTAGAGTCATTTTAACAACGTTGATTCTTCGAATCCAAGAACATGGTATATCTCTCCATCTGTTGGTATCATCTTTAATTTCTTTCATCAGTGTCTTATAGTTTTCTGCATACAGGTCTTTTGTCTCCCTAGGTAGGTTTATTCCTAGGTTTTTTATTCTTTTTGTTGCAATGGTAAATGGGAGTGTTTCCATAATTTCTCTTTCAGAGTTTTCATCATTAGTGTATAGGAATGCAGCAGATTTCTGTGCATTAATTTTGTATCCTGCAACTTTACCATATTCATTAATTAGCTCTAGCAGTTTTCTGGTGGCAGTTTTAGGATTCCCTATGTATAGTATCATGTCATCTGCAAACAGTGACAGTTTTACTTCTTCTTTTCCAATTTGTATTCCTTTCATTTCTTTTTCTTCTCTGATTGCCGTGGCTAGGACTTCCAGAACTATGTTGAATAATAGTGGTGAGAGTGGACATCCTTGTCTCGTTCCTGATCTTAGAGGAAATACTTTCAGTTTTTCACCATTGAGAATGATGTTTGCTGTGGGTTTGTCGTATATGGCCTTTATTATGTTGAGGTAGGTTCCCTCTATGCCCCCTTTCTGGAGAGTTTTTATCATAAATCGGTGCTGAATTTTGTCAAAAGCTTTTTCTGCATCTATTGAGATGATCATATGGTTTTTATTCTTCAGTTTGTTAATATGGTGTATCACATTGATTGATTTGCGTATATTGAAGAATCCTTGCATCCCTGGGATAAATCCCACTTCATCATGGTGTATGATCCTTTTAATGTGTTGTTGGATTCTGTTTGCTAGTATTTTGTTGAGGATTTTTGCATCTATATTCATCAGTGATATTGGTCTGTAATTTTCTTTTTTTGTAGTGTCTTTGTCTGCTTTTGGTATCAGGGTGATGGTGGGCTCATAGAATGTTTGGGAGTGTTCCTTCCTCTGCAATTTTTTGGAAGAGTTTGAGAAGGATGGGTGTTAGCTCTTCTCTAAATGTTTGATAGAATTCACCTGTGAAGCCATCTGGTCCTGGACTTTTGTTTGTTGGAAGATTTTTAATCACAGTTTCAATTTCATTACTTGTGATTGGTCTGTTCATATTTTCTGCTTCTTCCTGCTTCAGTCTTGGAAGGTTTTACCTTTCTAAGAATTTGTCCATTTCTTCCAGGTTGTCCATTTTATTGGCATAAAGTTGCTTGTAGTAGTCTCTTAGGATGCTTTGTATTTCTGCGGTGTCTGTTGTAACTTCTCCTTTTTCATTTCTGATTTTATTGATTTGAGTCCTCTCCCTCTTTTTCTTGATGAGTCTGGCTAATGGCTTATCAATTTTGTTTATCTTCTCAAAGAACCAGCTTTTAGTTTTATTGATCTTTGCTATTGTTTTCTTTGTTTCTATTTCATTTATTTCCGCTCTGATCTTTATGATTTCTTTCCTTCTGGTAACTTTGGGTTTTGTTTGTTCTTCTTTCTCTAGTTTCTTTAGGTGTAAGTTTAGATTGTTTACTTGAGATTTTTCTTGTTTCTTTAGGTAGGCTTGTATAGCTATAAACTTCCCTCTTAGAACTGCTTTTGCTGCATCCCATAGGTTTTGGGTCGTCATGTTTTCATTGTCATTTGTCTGTAGGTATTTTTTGATTTCCTCTTTGATTTCTTCAGTGATCTCTTGGTTATTTAGTAACGTATTGTTTAGCCTCCATCTGTTTGTGTTTTTCAAGTTTTTTTCCCTGTAATTCATTTCTAATCTCATAGCGTTGTGGTCAGAAAAGATGCTTGATATGATTTCAATTTTCTTAAATTTACTGAGGCTTGATTTGTGACCCAAGATGTGATCTATCCTGGAGAATGTTCCGGGCGCACTTGAGAAGAACGTGTAATCTGCTGCTTTTGGATGGAATGTCCTATAAATATCAATTAAATCTATCTGGTCTATTGTGTCATTTAAAGCTTCTGTTTCCTTATTTATTTTCATTTTGGCTGATCTGTCCATTGGTGTAAGTGAGGTGTGAAAGTCCCCCACTATTATTGTGTTACTGTCAATTTCCTCTTTTATAGCTGTTAGCAGTTGCCTTATGTATTGAGGTGCTCCTATGTTGGGTGCACATATATTTATAATTGTTATATCTTCTTCTTGGATTGATCCCTTGATCATTATGTAGTGTCCTTCCTTGTCTCTTGTAATAGTCTTTCTTTTAAAGTCTATTTTATCTGATATGAGAATTGCTACTCCAGCTTTCTTTTGATTTCCATGTGCATGGTATATCTTTTTCCATCCCCTCACTTTCAGTCTGTATGTGTCTCTAGGTCTGAAGTGGGTTTCTTGTAGACAGCATATATATGGGTCTTGTTTTTGTATCCATTCAGCAAGCCTGTGTCTTTTGGTTGGAGCATTTAATCCATTCACGTTTAAGGTAATTATCGATATGTATGTTCCTATGACCATTTTCTTAATTGTTTTGGGTTTGTTTTTGTAGGTCCTTTTCTTCTCTTGTGTTTCCCACTTAGAGAAGTTCCTTTAGCATTTGTTGTAGAGCTGGTTTGGTGGTGCTGAATTCTCTTAGCTTTTGCTTGTCTGTAAAGCTTTTGATTTCTCCATCAAATCTAAATGAGATCCTTGCTGGGTAGAGTAATCTTGGTTGTAGGTTCTTCCCTTTCATCACTTTAAGTATATCCTGCCACTCCCTTCTGGCTTGTAGAGTTTCTGCTGAGAAATCAGCTGTTAACCTTATGGGAGTTCCCTTGTATGTTATTTGTCGTTTTTCCCTTGCTGCTTTCAATAATTTTTCTTTTTCTTTAATTTTTGCCACTTTGATTACTATGTGTCTCAGCGTGCTTCTCCTTGGGTTTATCCTGTATGGGACTCTCTGTGCTTCCTGGACTTGGGTGGCTATTTCCTTTCCCATGTTAGGGAAGTTTTCGACTGTAATCTCTTCAAATATCTTCTCTGGTCCTTTCTCTCTCTCTTCTCCTTCTGGGACCCCTATAATGCAAATGTTGTTGCATTTAACGTTGTCCCAGAGGTCTCTTAGGCTGTCTTCATTTCTTTTCATTCTTTTTTCTTTAGTCTGTTCTGCAGCAGTGAATTCCACCATTCTGTCTTCCAGGTCACTTATCCGTTCTTCTGCCTCAGTTATTCTGCTATTGATTCCTTCTAGTGTAGTTTTCATTTCAGTTATTGTATTGGTCATCTCTGTTTGTTTGTTCTTTAATTCTTCTAGGTCTTTGTTAAACATTTCTTGCATCTTCTCAATCTTTGCCTCCATTCTTATTCCGAGGTCCTGAATCATCTTCACTATCATTATTCTGAATTCTTTTTCTGGAAGGTTGCCTATCTCCACTTCATTTAGTTGTTTTTGGGGTTTTTTCTTGTTCCTTCATCTGGTATATAGCCCTCTGCCTTTTCATCTTCTCTATCTTTCTGTAAATGTGGTTTCTGTTCCACAGGCTGCAGGACTGTAGTTTTTCTTGCTTCTGCTGTCTGCCCTCTGGTGGTTGAGGCTATCTAAGAGGCTTGATGGGAGGCTCTGGAGGTGGGTAGAGCTGACTGTTGCTGTGGCTGTCAGAGCTCCGTAAAACTTTAATCCACTTGACTGTTGATGGCTGGGGCTGGGTTCCCTCCCTGTTGGTTGTTTTGCCTGAGGCAACCCAACACTGGAGCTTACCCGTGCTCTTTGGTGGGGCTAATGGCAGACTCTTGGAGGGCTCACGCCAAGGAGTACTTCCCAGAACCTCTGCTGCCAGTGTCCTTGTCCCCACGGTGAAACAGAGCCAGCCCCCGCCTCTGCAGGAGACCCCCCCCAACACCAGCAGGTATGTCTGGTTCAATCTCCCCCAGGGTCACTGCTCCTTCCCCTGGGTCCTGATGCACACACTATTTTGTGTGCGCCCTCCAAGAGTGGGGTCTCTGTTTCCCCCAGTCCTGTCGAAGTCCTGCAATCAATTCCCACTAGGCTTCAAAGTCTGATTCTATATGAATTCCTCCTCCCGTTGCCAGACCCCCAGGTTGGGAAGCCTGACGTGGGGCTCCGAACGTTCACTCCAGTGGGTGGACTTCTGTGGTATGAGTGTTCGCCAGTCTGTGAGTCACCCACCCACCAGTTATGGGATTTGATTTTACTGATTGGGCCCCTCCTAGCATCTCACTGTGGCTTCTCCTCTGTCCTTGGACGTGGGGTATCCTCCTTGGTGAAGTCCAGTGTCTTCCTGTCGATGATTGTCCAGCAGCCAGTTGTGATTCTGGTGCTCTCGCAAGAGGGAGTGAGAGCACGTCCTTCTACTCCGCCATCTTGGTTAATCCCTCCTTCATTTATTTCTGATCGATCTTTATGATTTCTTTCCTTCTGCTACCTTTGGGGTTTTTTTGTTCTTCTTTCTCTAATTGCTTTAGGTGTAAGGTTAGGTGGTTTATTTGAGATGTTTCTTGTTTCTTAAGTTAGGATTGAATTGCTCTAAACTTCCCTCTTAGAACTGCTTTTATTGTATCCCATAGGTTTTGGGTCGTCGTGCTTTCATTGTCATTTGTTTGTAGGTATTTTTTTATTTCTTCTTTGATTTCTTCAGTGATCTCTTGGTTATTAAGTAGTGTATCGTTTAGCCTCGATGAGTTTGTATTTTTTACAGATTTTTTCCTGTACTTGATATCTAGTCTCATAGTTTTGTGGTTGGAAAAGATAACTGATATGATTTCAATTTTCTTAAATTTACCAAGGCTTGGTTTGTGACCCAAGATATGATCTATCCTGGAGAATGTTTCATGAGCACTTGAGAAAAATGTGTATTCTGTTGTTTTTGGATGGAAAGTCCTATAAATATCAATTAAGTCCATCTTGTTTAATGTATCATTTAAAGCTTGTGTTTCCTTATTTATTTTCATTTTGGATGATCTGTCCATTGGTGAAAGTGGGGTGTTAAAGACCCCTACTATGATTGTGTTACTGTCAATTTCCCCTTTTATGGCTGTTAGTATTTGCCTTATGCATTGATGTGCTGCTATGTTGGGTTCATAAACATTTACAATTGTTATATCTTCTTCTTGGATTGATCCCTTGATCATTATGTAGTGTCCTTCTTTGTCTCTTGTAATAGTCTTTATTTTAAAGTCTTTTTTATCTGATATGAGAATTGCTACTCCAGCTTTCTTTTGATTTCCATTTGCATGGAACATCTTTTTCTATCCCCTCACTTTCAGTCTATATTTGTCCCTGGGTCTGAAGTGGGTCTCTTGTAAACAGCATATATACAGGTCTTGTTTTTGTATCCATTCAGCCAGTCTATGTCTTTTGGCTGGAGCATTTAATCCATTCACATTTAAGGTAATTATCGATATGTATGTTCCTATTACTATTTTCTTAATTGTTTTGGGTTTGTTATTGTAGGTCTTTCCCTTCTCTTGTGTTTCCTGCCTAGAGAAGTTCCTTTAGCATTTGTTGTAAAGCTGGTCTGGTGGTGCTGAATTCTACTAGCTTTTGCTTTTCTGTGAAGATTTTAATTTCTCTGTCAAATCTGAATGAGGTCCTTGCTGGGTAGAGTAATCTTGGTTGTAGGTTTTTCTCATTCATCACTTTAAATATGTCCTGCCACTCCCTTCTGGCTTGCAGAGTTTCTGCTGAAAGATCAGCTGTTAGCCTCATGGGGATTCCCTTGTATGTTATTTGTTGTTTTTCCCTTGCTGCTTTTAATATTTTTCCTTTGTATTTAATTTTTGATAGTTTGATTAATATGTGTCTTGGTGTGTTTCACCTTGGATTTTTCCTGTATGGGACTCTCTGTGCTTCCTGGACTTGATTAACTCTTTCCTTTCCCTTAGTAGGGAAGTTGTCAACTATAACCTCTTGAAACATTTTCTCAGTCCCTTTCTTTTTCTCTTCTTCTTCTGAGACCCCTATAATTCGAATGTTGGTGCGTTTAATGTTGTCCCAGATGTCTCTGAGACTGTCCTCATTTCTTTTCATTCTTTTTTCTTTATTCTGCTCTACAGTAGTTATTTACACTATTTTATCTTCCAGGTTACTTTTCCATTCTTCTGCCTCAGTTATTCTGCTATTGTTCCCTTCTAGAGAATTTTTAATTTCATTTATTGTGTTGTTCATCACTGTTTGTTTGCTCTTTAGTTCTTCTAGATCCTTGCTAAACGTTTCTTGTATTTTCTCCATTCTATTTCCAAGATTTTGGATATCTTTACTATCATTATTCTGAATTCTTTTTCAGGTAGACTATTTCCTCTTCATTTGTTAGGTCTGGTGGGTTTTTGCCTTGCTCCTTCATCTGCTGTGTGTTTCTCTGTCTTCTCATTTTGCTTAACTTACTGTGTTTGGGGTCTCCTTTTCGCAGGCTGCAGGTTCATAGTTCCTGTTGTGTTTGGTATCTGTCCCCAGTAGCTAAGGTTGGTTCTGTGGGTCATGTAGGCTTCCTGGTGGAGGGGACTCTTGCCTGTGTTCTGGTGGATGAGGCTGGATCTTGTCTTTTTGGTGGGCAGGTCCACATTTGGTGGTGTGTTTTGGGGTGTCCGTGGCCTTATTATGATTTTAGGCAGTCTCTCTGATAATGGATGGGGTTGTGTTCCTGTCTTGCTATTTGTTTGGCATAGGGTGTCCAGCACTGTAGCTCGCTGGTCGTTGAGTGGAGCTGGGTCTTGGCGTTGAGATGGACATCTCTGGGAGATTTTTGCCATTTGATATTATGTGTAGCTGGGAGGTGTTTTTTGGACCAGTGTGCTGAACTTGGCTCTCCCTCCTCAGAGGCACAGCCCTGACGCTTGGCTGGAGCACCAACAGCCTGTCATACACACGGCTCAGAATAAAAGGGAGAAAAAAAAGAAAGAAATAAAGAAGAAGATAAAATAAAATAAAATAAAATAAAGTATAATAATATAAAAGTTATTAAAATAAAAAATAATTATTAAGAAAAAATTTTTAAAGTAATAAAAAAAGAAAGAAAGAAGAGAGCAACCAAACCAAGAAACAAATCTACCAATGATAACAAGTGCTAAAAACTATACTAAAAAAAAACCCAAAAAACAACAACAACAACAAAAAAACGGAGAGACAGAACCCAGGACAAATGGTAAAATCAAAGCTATACAGACAAAATCACACACAGAAGCATACACATACACACTCACAAAAAGAGAAAAAGGGCAAAAAAAGTATATCATTGTTCCCAAAGTCCACCTCTTCAATTTGGGATGATTCGTTGTCTATTCAGGTATTCCACAGAGGCAGGGTACATCAAGTTGATTGTGGAGATTTAATCCGCTGCTCCTAAGGCTGCTGGGAGAAATTTCCCTTTCTCTTCTTTGTTTGCACAGCTCCCAGTTTTCAGCTTTGGATTTGGACCCACCTCTGCATGTAGGTCACCTGAGGGCATGTGTTCTTCCCTCAGACAGGATGGGGTTAAATGAGCAGCTGATTCAGGGGCTCTGGGTCACTCAGGCCAGGGGGAGGGAGGTGTACAGAGTGCGGGGCGAGCCTGCGGCGGCAGAGGCAGGCATGACATTGCACCAGCCTAAGGGGTGCCATGTGTTTCCCCGGGAAAGTTGTCCCTGGACCACGGGACCCTGGCAGTGGCGGGCTGCCCAGGCTCCAGGTTGGGGGGGTCTGGATAGTGACCTGTGCTTGCACACAGGCTTCTTGGTGGCTGCAGCAGCAGCCTTAGCATCTCATGCCCTTCTCTGGGGTCCGCACTGATAGCTGCGGCTTGCGCCCGTCTCTGGAGCTCCTTTAAGTAGTGCTCTTAATCCCCTCTCCTCGCGCACCAGGAAACAAAGAGGCAAGAAAAAGTCCCTTGCCTTTTCAGCAGCTCCAGTCTTTTTCCCGGACTCCCTCCTGGCGAGCTGTGGTGCACTAGCCCCCTTCAGGGTGTGTTCACGCAGCCAACCCCAGTCCTCTCCCTGGGATCTGACCTCTGAAGCCCGAGCCTCAGCTCCCAGCCCCCACCCACCCTGGCAGATGAGCAAACAAGCCTCTCGGGCTGGTGAGTGCTGGTCGGCACCGATCCTCTGTGCGGGAATCTCTCCACTTTGTCCTCCACACCGGTTGCTGCACTCTCCTCCGTGGCTCTGAAGCTTCCCCTCTCCACCACCTGCAGTCTCCACCCGCGAAGGGGCTTCCTAGTGTGTGGAAACCTTTCCTCCTTCACAGCTCCCTCCCACTAGTGCAGGTCCCGTCCCTATTCTTTTGTCTCTGTTGTTTCTTTTTTTTTTTTTTTTGCCCTACCCAGGTACGTGGGGAGTTTCTTGCCTTTTGGGAGGTCTGAGGTCTTCTGCCAGCATTCAGTAGGTGTTCTGTAGGAGCAGTTCCACGTGTAGATGTATTTTGGTGTATTTGTGGGGAGGAAGGTGATCTCCACCTCTTACTCTTCCGTCATCTTGAAGCTCCTCCTTATTTCTGAGGTTTTTGGAAATCCCTTAAATTTTGTGCCTGAGGTGAGTGCCTCACTCACCTCTCTCTAGTCCCTGCAATAATATTTATAATCATGATGTTAAGAAATTAAAGCAAATTAATGCCTTATCATTTGTTTGGGCTACTTATGAACTACACTTTTATTTTTTCTTTGACAATAATTGAATAGAGATTTACATTTTTAAGAGCCCCCATGTTTCTCCACCTGAAGAGATCTAGAAATAAATAAGGTCTATTCACTTTTAGAGTCACTCTGAGAAGTGGTAAAGTGAGCAAATTAAAGCATACTCCAAAATTGTCTCTTGAAGTCAGTGTGGGAAATTGGAACCTGTAATTTTATCCCATATTCCATGTATCCTGAGATGAATATAAGGTGCAATCAGAAGTGGAATGGCACTGATAGCATAATACCATGCACTCATCAGTTCACTTATTTTCAATATGAAGTGAACACATTTTCTACATTTGTTTTCCAAAGCCAAGAGTTCTCTTTGCAACATCTCTCAGATTCTCTCCCAGAGTTCAAGCTGTACTATGAATAAAAAAGCCCTCATTTACTTGCAGGGTTAAAAAAGCAGTTGCAACCTTTGTAATGGTAAAGTGCCCAGGCACTGAAGTCAGATCTGGGTTCAAATAATTTTTGCCAAAATTAAATGAAATAGTTCAAAAAAAGCATTTAATACAGTGTCTGGTCTACACTTAGTGCTTATAATATAGATAGATGGTGGATGTAAATACAGATGTAGATATATAAAAATAAACAAATATTCTTACACATAAAATTGTACATATTCTTCTGCTTCTTGCATAAATTCACCAAAGAGTTCCTTTTAGAGGTTTACTGTTCATCTGAATCTAGTGAGAGCATCAAATGAGTTGGCAACAACACCCTTTGGTGCCAAACTGTACCATATATTCCATACAAGGAAATATAGTTTATTCTGTATTCTGCTCTACTACAAATTTAGAAATTATACATGTAAGAATTTTATTTTAAAGAAATAGCCTGTTTTGTAAGCTGTTTAATACCAAAGCGTTGTTTAATGAATACATTTTAATACATTTAAACCTCCTTTAGGTAATATATCACTTTGTAAATAGAATAGTAACTTATTTTCATGCCTGTATATGATAAGGCTAGCAGTAAGGCAAATTACATCTCTAAACTTAGAAATGAATGTTGTATTTTTTTTTCTAAATGCCAAATTAGTGAACTAGCCTAATCTTAGAGTAGGAGGTTTTATTCATAGGGACAATTAATTATTTAATGACTCTAGTCTAAATTTCTTAGAATTATCCCCTGTAATGACTCCTTTCATGATTAGATTTTCCCTCAGGACCACTGATAACTCTGATCTATTTATATATAAACTAGATTCAAAGTTGTAGACAATTGTTAATCCAAAGCAAGACCCTATTTACAGGAGATGCACTAAGCATTATATATAAATAGGTGTTGACATCTGTCCAAAGACAGCTTTCCTACCAGCCATTATTTCCTTCTAGGAACTCAAATTCCAACCATTAAAATCACTTCTGGGTGACATATAGTAAACACGGAGAATGGAAGGAGTTGCCTTTAAAAGATTAATGTTGAAAAATTCTTCATAAATAAGAGGACAAGGAAACTTCTAAAAGTTCCCCACGTTGGGATTAACAGATTTTCCCATTGGTGAACACAGAAAGAAGCAGGTTCTGAGAGGTTGGAATGCAGGATCTCAGCATAGTTTATTTTTGATGCTGAATTATGTCTTTGTAAAGGTGCTCTGAAAAAATTATGCTGTCTGATTAAAATCCTTTCTGTGACTGCTTTAATAAAGAGGTATAATTCTGAAAAAGTTTTAAAATGTGCTAATAACTAGTCTTAAACATGCCTGTAACTTACAGAATAACACAGTCATGGTAATCCATTACTGTCTGGTAGCAGTGAAGCTATATTTGCAGCTGTGGGTTTTTTTTTAATAGGTGAAAACATTTTTAACATTGATTCTGCAAAACTAAGGACACAAAGTAACAGTAAATGGCATATGAAATAAATGAATAAAGCATAAAGTCCTGGTAAAGCATGTTTTTTTGTTGCAGGAAAAAGGCTAGGACATAATTACCCTGGAGAGGCTTCTCAGGCTTTGCACATTCTCTATTAGCTTGGGGTGCAGTCTAATGATACAAACAGAAAACTCACTTACTGGCAGAGCATTTTAGCTTAAAATGAGATAGTTATTTGATATATCTTTATATAGCAAGTATAGTAACCCTCTGTCTGGCCTACATGTTGAAACTATTTTCCTAGTTTGCCATTTCTTTTAACTCTGCATACGGTGTATTTTGCCTGTGAGAAAAAATATATAACTTTATGTCCTCAACTATTTGGTCTTTTCCTTTAAAACTTCTGAGTTTCACACCATGCTTTAAATGCCTTCTTGAGTCTAACACTAAAACATTTCCCTATATTTTCCACTTATAGTTTTTGTTTATACATTAAAAGGTTTACATTCTGAAATTTATTCTTATTTCAGAGTGAAGTGGGGGTTCCAGCTGATTTATTTCCAAATAGCTAATTATTTTTACAATATATATTAAAAAATCTAACTTTTCCTTGCTGATTTGAAATGCTACCTTTATCACATGCTATGAGAACTAACGTTGTTTCTGGTCTTTCTCTTCTATTCCATTGATTTATCTGTTTATTCCTTTTCCAGGACCAAATTAACTATTGTAACTTTTATTACATTTAGATAACTGCTAGAACAAGCCCCATGTCTTCATTAATCTAATTAATTTTTAAATAGCTAATCTTACACATTCTTTTCTGTCAGGTAAAATTTAGAATTAATTTATCAAGTTCTGAAAAAAAATCCCACTAAATGTATGAATTGCACTGGATTTAAATTTATGAATCAAATTGGTGGAAACTAACATTTTGCACTATCAAATCCTCCCATTCAAAAATCAGTTTTCTCATGAAATAAGTCAGACATAGAAAGACAAATACTATAGGATCATGATCTCACTTTAATGTAAAATCTAAAAACAAACAAACAAACAAATCCACAAAACTCATAGAACACGAGATCAGATTTGCGGTTACCAGAGGAAGGGGTTGAGAGGAGGGGGAATTGGAGGGAGGTGGTCAAAAAGTACAAACTTCCATTTATAAGAAAAATAAGTATCAATACTAGGGATGTAATGTAGAACATGACTATAGTTAACACTGCTGTATAATATAGGAACTTTTTAAATATAAATTTATTTATTTTATTTATTTATTTCTTGTTGTATTGGGTCTCAGTTGCTGTGCATTGGCTTTCTCTAGTTGCCACGAGTGGGGGCTACTCTTCATTGTGGTGCCCGGGCTTCTCATTGTGGTGGCTTCTGTTGTTGTGGAGCATACAGGTTCTAGGGGCATGGGCTCAGTAGTTGTGGCTCACGGGCTCTAGAGTGCAGGCTCTGTAGTTGTGGCGCACGGGCTTAGTTGCTCCGCGGCATGTGGGATCTTCCCAGACCAGGGATCGAACTCGTGTCCCCTGCATTGGCAGGCGGATTCTTAACCTCTGAGCCACCAGAGAAGTCCTATTGGAACATTTTAAAGAGAGTAGATTCTAAGAGTTCTCATCACAAGGAGGATTTTTCTTCTTTTGATTGTATTTATATGACAGATGTTAGCTAAACCTATAGTGGTAATCATTTCACAATATATTAATGTAAATCAAACCATCATGCAGTACACCTTAAACTTATACAGTTATGTATATCAATTTTTCTCAATAAAACTGGGGAAAAAATCAATTTTGTGATCTATACATGCAAGTCGTCCTGAATTTGTTTTTGGTCTGCTTTCCTTGAAAGGATCTAGTGTTATAGTTCTACTAGATGGGTGATCTGAATTGGGAACTTTTATATCTGTTTCTCTGCTCTGGAAAGTTAAAATAGCAGGAATTTTCTTTTCCTTGAAAGTTTAATACAAATTGATTGCAAAGTCATTGGTTTTATTGTCTTTGAGGTACCATGATTTTTATAATTTTCTTCTTTTTTGTTTTTGGTCAATTAAGGTTTTATGTTTTACTTCTTACTGAGTGGCTTTTTAAATCTATGCAATTTATTTTTTATAATTTCACTTAATCTAGATTTGCAAATTTATTGATATAAAATGCTACATAATAGTTTCTCAATTTTAAAATTCTCCATATCCCCATTTCTCATTTTTAATGTTGCTCAAGTATGTGTTATTTTCATTTATTTTCTGGGTTAGAACTGTGATGGGTGAATTTATTTTCACAGAAACAGCTACTAGTTTTGATTTTATTTAACAGTTCTATGGGAGTGCTTCTAGTTATTCTTCATCTTAAATAACTTTCCTACTTCTGTTGGTTCATTTTGATTTTCTTTTTCTAGCTTCCTGGCTCAAATATTTGGTTCATTAATGTTTAAATTTCTCATTCCTAGCTTACATACAAAGAATCTAATAATAAGTAAAGAAACTTGCTCAAGCTCACACAGCTAATGAGTGGTAGAGCTAAGAACCCAACACTGACTCAAGCTCACAATTTTAACTACTACTTTCTGCTGCCAAGCATATTCCAATGAAAAAAATGACAGTAGGATGGAACAAGAAAAGAGGGAGGCAAATATATATGGGGAAGTCATTAGGTCACAGAATACACTATGTGTTTTTCCATCTGTTGTCTCCTAAATACAACCCTATGACGTGTTTCATGAACCTCATTTTAATATCAGTACAGTTTTTGAAATATGTCCTAATAGCCCAGTAATATTGTTTTTTTTGCTTTTAAAATGTTTATTATATAAATTTCAGGTGTACAGCATTGTAGTTCAACATCTGTATACACTACAGAATGATCCCTCACCATACAGTTGACTCCCTTTACCCATTTCTCCACCTCCCAACCCCTCTCCTCTGATAATCAGTAATCTGTTCTCTGTTATCTATGAGTTTGTTATTTTTTTACTTTTTTTTTTATTCCACGTATGAGTGAAATCATACAGTATTTGTCTTTCTCCATCTGACATATTTCACCTAGCATAATACCTTCAAATTCAATTAGTGTTGTTGCAAATCGCAGGATTCCATTCATTTTTATGGCCAAATAATATTAATAATGGCTGAATAATAATAATCCATTGTATAAATATACCACATCTTCTTTATCCATTTATCCATCAATGAACATGCAGGTTGTTTGCATATCTAAAAAGTCAAATAGTTCTTACAAAGTTTGTTGCAAAAACCTCTTTCCTACAATTTCCCCTGCCCAGGAAAAGCCAGGACCATTTTTCACAGGGGATGAAACTGGTATTTTCTTCCAGGTCTCTAAATAATGAGCTTATATTACCACACCCTGACTTTTTATTTTAGTCATTACACTTGGTCCTCCATATCTGCAGGGTGCCACAGCCATGGATTCAACCAATGGTGGATTGAAAATATTTAAAAAAAAATATTTATGTATTTAGTTGCGCCGAATCTTAGTTGCAGCATGTGGGCTCCTTAGTTGCAGCAGGCAGGCTCCTTAGTTGCGGGACACGGGCTCCGTAGTTGTAGCATGCGAAATCTTTTTTATTCTTAAACATCTTTATTGGAGTATAATTGCTTTACAATGGGGTGTCAGTTTCTGCTTTATAACAAAGTGAAACAGCTATACATATATATAGATCCCCATATAACCTCCCTCTGGCGTCTCCCTCCCACCTTCCCTATCCCACCCCTCTAGGTGGTCATAAAGAACCAAGCTCATCTCCCTGTGCTATGCAGCTGCTTCCCACTAGCCATCTATTTTACATTTGGTAGTATATATTAGTCCATATCACTCTCTCACATCGTCCCAGCTTAGCCTTCCCCCTCCCTGTGTCCACAAGTCCATTCTCTACATGGGCGTCTTTATTCCTGTGCTGCCGCTAGGTTGTTCATAACAACTTTTTTCTTTTTTAAGATTCCATATATATGTGTTAGCATACGGTACTTGTTTTTCTCTTTCTGACTTACTTCACTCTGTATGACAGTCTCTAGGTCCATCCACCACACTACAAATAACTCAATTTCATTTCTTGTTATGCCTGAGTAATATTCCATTGTATATGTGTGCTACATCTTCTTTATCCATTCACCTGTTGATGGACATTTAGGTTGCTTCCATGTCCTGGCTATTGTAAATAGAGCTGCAATGAACATTGTGGTACATGACTCTTTTTGAATTATGGTTTTCTCAGGGTATATGCCCAGTAGTGGGATTGCTGGGTCATATGGTAGTTCTGTTTTTAGATTTCTCAGAAACCTCCATAATGGTGCCTTATAAGGGTAAGCTGGGGCAAAGTGAGAAAGTGGCATGGACATATATAAAGTACAAAATGTAAAATAGATAGCTAGCGGGAAGCAGCCACATAGCACAGGGAGATCAGCTCAGTGCTGTGTAACCACCTGAGAGGTGGGATAGGGATGGTGGGAGGGAGGGAGACGCAAGAGGGAAGAGATATGGAGACATATGTTTATGTATAACTGATTCACTTTGTTATAAAGCAGAAACTAACACACCATTGTAAAGCAATTATACTCCAATAAAGATGTTTAAAAAAACAAAACAAAAAAAAAGAAAGAAACCTCCATACTGTTCTCCATAGTGGCTGTATCAATTTACATACCCACCAACAGTACAAGAGGGTTCCCTTCTCTCCACACCCTTTCCAACATTTTTTGTTTGCAGATTTTTTGATGATGGCCATTCTGACTGGTGTGAGGTGATACCACATTGTAGTTTTGATTTGCATTTCTCTAATGATTAGTTATGTTGAGCATTCTTTCATGTGTTTGTTGACTGTCTTTATATATTCTTTAGAGAAATGTCTATTTAGGTCTTCTGCACATTTTTGGATTGGGTTGTTTGTTTTTTTGATATTGAGCTTCATGAGCTCCTTGTAAATTTTGGAGATAAGTCCTTTGTCAGTTGCTTCATTTGCAAATATTTTCTCCCATTCTGAGGTTTGTCTTTTCATCTTGTTTATGGTTTCCTTTGCTGTGCAAAAGCTTTTAAATTTCATTAGGTCCCATTTGTTTATTTTTGTTTTTATTTCCATTTCTCTAGAAGGTGGGTCAAAAAGGATCTTGCTGTGATTTATGTCATAGAGTATTCTGCCTATGTTTTCCCCTAAGAGTTTTATAGTGCCTGGAATTAAATTTAGGCCTTTAATCCATTTTGAGTTTATTTTTGTGTATGGTGTTAGGGAGTATTCTAATTTCATTCTTTTACGTGTAGCCATCCAGTTATCCCAGCACCACCTATTGAAGAAGCCGTCTTTTCTCCATTGTATAATCTTGCCTCCTTTATTGAAAATACGGTGCCCATATGTGCATGGGTTTATCTCTGGGCTTTCTATCCTGTTCCATTGATCTATATTTCTGTTTTTGTGCCAGTACTATATTGTCTTGATTACTGTAGCTTTGTAGTATAGTCTGAAGTCAGGGAGCCTGCTTCTTCCAGCTCCATCTTGCTTTCTCAAGATTGCTTTGGCTATTCGGGGTCTTTTGTGTTTCCATACAAATTGTGAAATTTTTTGTTCTGGTTCTGTGAGAAATGCCATTGGTAGTTTGATAGGGATTAAAATGAATCTGTAGATTGCTTTGGGTAATATAGTCATTTTCACAATGTTGATTTTTCCAATCGAAGAACATGGTATATCTCTCCATCTGTTTGTATCATCTTTAATTTTTTTCATCAGTGTCTTATAGTTTTCTGCATACAGGTCTTTTGTCTCCTGAGGTAGGTTCATTCCTAGGTATTTTATTTTTGTTGCAATGGTAAATCGGAGTGTTTCCTTAATTTCTCTTTCAGATTTTTCATCATTGGTGTATAGAAATAAGAGAGATTTCTGTGCATTAATTTTGCATGCTGCTACTTTACCAAATTCATTGATTAGATCTAGTAGTTTTCTGGTAGCGTCTTTAGGATTCTCTATGTATAGTATCATGTCATCTGCAAACAGTGACAGCTTTACTTCTTTTCCGATTTGGATTCCTTTTATTTCATTTCTTCTCTGACTGCTGTGGCTAAAACTTCCAAAATTATGTTGAAAAACAGTGGGGAAAGTGGACAACCTTGTCTTGTTCCTGATCTTAGCGGAAATGGTTTCAGTTTTTCACCATTGAGAATGATGTTGGCTGTGGATTTGTCATATATGGCCTTTATTATGTTAACGTAAGTTCCCTCTATGCCTACTTTCTGGAGGGTTTTTATCATAAATGGGTGTTGAATTTTGTTGAAAGCTTTTTCTGCATCAATTGAGATGAGGATATGGTTTTTCTGCTTCAGTTTGTTAATATGATTTATCACATTGATTTGCATATATTGAAGAATCCTTGCATTCCTGCGATAAACCCCACTTGATCATGCTGTATGATCTTTTTAATGTGCTTTTGGACTCTGTTTGCTAGTATTTTGTTGAGGATTTTTGCATGTATGTTCCTCAGTGATATTGGCTTGTAGTTTTCTTTCTTTCCGACATCTTTGTCTGGTATCAGGGTGATGGTGGCCTCATAGAATGAGTTTGGGAGTATTCCTCCCTCTGCTGTATTTTGGAAGAGTTTGAGAAGGATAGGTGTTAGCTCTTCTCTAAACGTTTGATAAAATTCGCCTGTGAAGCCATCTGGTCCTGGGCTTTTGTTTGGTGGAAGATTTTTAATCACAGTATCGATTTTAGTGCTTGTGATTGGTCTGTTTATATTTTCTATTTCTTCCTGGTACAGTCGCAGAAGGTTTTGCTATTCTAAGAATTTGTCAATTTCTTCCAGGGTGTCCATTTTACTGCCATATAGTTGTTTGTAGTAATCTCTCATGATCCTTTGTATTTCTGCAGTGTAAGTTGTTACTTCTCCTTCTTCATTTCTAATTCTATTGATTTGAGTCTTCTCCCTTTGTTTCTTGATGAGTCTGGCTGATGTTTATCAATTTTGTGTATCTTCTCAAAGAAGCAGCTTTTAGTTTTATTGATCTTTGCTATTGTTTCCTTTATTTCATTTTCATTTATTTCTGATCTGATCTTTATGATTTCTTTCCTTCTGCTAACTTTGGGGTTTTTTGTTCTTTTTCTCTAATTGCTTTAGGAGTAAGGTTAGGTTGTTTATTTGAGATGTTTCTTGTTTCTTGAGGTAGGACTGTATTGCTCTAAACTTCCCTCTTAAAACTGCTTTTGTTGCATCCCATAGGTTTTGGGTCATCGTGCTTTCATTGTCATTTGTTTGTAGGTATTTTTTGATTTCCTCTTTGATTTCTTCAGTGATCTCTTGGTTATTTAGTAGTGTATTGTGTAGCCTCCATGAGTTTGTATTTTTTACAGGTTTTTTTCACTGTACTTGATATCTAGTCTCATAGTCTTGTAGTCAGAACAGATAACTGATACGATTTCAATTTTCTTAAATTTACCAAGGCTTGATTTGTGACCCAAGATATGATCTATCGTGGAGAATGTTCCATGAGCACTTGAGAAGAAAGTGTATTCTGTTGTTTTTGGATGGAATGTCCTATAAATATCAATTAAGTCCATCTTGTTTAATGTGTCTTTTAAAGCTTGTGTTTCCTTATTTTCATTTTGGATGATATGTCCATTGGTGTAAGTGGGGTGTTAATGTCCCCTACTATTTTTGTGTTACTGTCGATTTCCCCTTTTATGGCTGTTAGCATTTGCCTTATGTATTGAGGTGCTCCTATGTTGGATTCATAAACATTTACAATTGTTATATCTTCTTCTTGGATTGATCCCTTGATCATTATGTAGTGTCCTTCTTTGTCTCTTGTAATAGTCTTTATTTTAAAGTCTTTTTTATCTGATATGAGTATTGCTACTCCAGCTTTCTTTTGATTTCCATTTGCATGGAATATCTTTTTCCATCCCCTTTCAGTCTGTATGTGTCCCAAGGCCTGAAGTGGGTCTCTTGTAGACAGCATATATACAGGTCTTGTTTTTGTGCCGATTCAGCCAGTCTATGTCTTTGGGTTAGAGCACTTAATCCATTTACGTTTAAGGTTGTTATCGATATGTACGTTCCTCTTACCATTTTCTTAATTGTTTTGGGTTTGTTATTGTAGGTCTTTTCCTTCTCTTGTGTTTCCTGCCTAGAGAAGTTCCTTTAGCATTTGTTGTAAAGCTGGTTTTGTGGTGCTGAATTCTCTTAGCCTTTCCTGGTCTGTAAAGGTTTTAATTTCTCCATCGAATCTGAATGAGATCCTTGCTGGGTAGAGTAATCTTGGTTGTAAGTTCTTCCCTTTCATCACTTTAAATATGTCCTGCCACTCCTCTCTGGCTTGCAGAGTTTCTGCTGAAAGATCAGTTGTCAACCTTATGGGGATTCCCTTGTATGTTATTTGTTGTTTTCCTCTTGCTGCTTTTAATATTTTTCCCTTGTATTTCATTTTTGATAGTTTGCTTAATATCTCTTGGTGTGTTTCTCCTTGGACTTATCCTGTATGGGACTCTCTGCACTTCCTGGACTTGATTAACTATTTACTTTCCCTTATTAGGGAAGTTTTCAACTATAATCTCTTCAAATATTTTCTCAGTCCCTTTCTTTTTTCTGTTCTTCTTCTGGGACCCCTGTAATTAGAATGTTGGTGTGTTTAATGTTGTCCCAGAGGTCTCTGAGACTGTCATCAATTCTTTTCATTCTTTTTTCTTTATTCTGCTCTGCCGTTGTTATTTCCAGTATTTTATCTTCCAGGTCACTTATCCGTTCTTCTGCCTCAGTTATTCTGCTATTGATTCCTTCTAGAGAATTTTAAATTTCATTTATTGTGTTTTTCATCACTGTTTGTTTGCTCTTTAGTTCTTCTAGGTCCTTGCTAAACGTTTCTTGTATGTTCTCCATTCTATTTCCAAGATTTTGTATCATCTTTACTATCATTACTCTGAATTCTTTTTCAGGTAGACTGCCTATTTCCTTTTCATTTGTTTGGTCTGGTGGGTTTTTATCTTGCTACTTCATCTGCTGTGTGTTTCTCTGTCTTCTCATTTTGCTTAACTTACTGTGTTTGGGGTCTCCTTTTTGCAGGCTGCAGGTTAGTAGTTCCCGTTGTTTCTCGTGTCTGCCCCCAGTGGCTAAGGTTGGTTCAGTGGGTTGTATAGGCTTCCTGGTGGAGGGGACTGGTGCCTGTGTTCTGGAGGATGAGGCTGGGTCTTGTCTTTCTGGTGGGCAGGACCACGTCCAGTGGTGTGTTTTGGGGTTTCTGTGACCTTTTTATGATTTTAGGCAGCCTGTTTGCTAATGGATGGGGTTGTGTTCTTGTCTTGCTATTTGTTTGGCATAGGGTGTCCAGCACTGTAGCTTGCTGGTTGTTGAGTGGACCTGGGTCTTAGCGTTGAAATGGAGATCTCTGGGAGAGCTTTCCCCGTTTGATATTACGTGGAGCTGGGAGGTCTCTGGTGGACCAATGTCCTGATCTTGGCTGTCCCACCTCAGAGGTGCAGGCCTGACACCCATCCGGAGCTCCAAGACCGTGTCAGCCACACGGCTCAGAAGAAAAGGGAGAAAAAAGAAAGAAAGAAAGAAAGAAAGAATAAAATAAAATAGTTAAAAGAAAAAATAATTATTAAAAATAAAAAAAAGAGGAACCAAACCCAAAAGAAATCCACCAATGATAACAAGCACTTAAAAGTATACTAAAAACAACAGCAACAACAACAACAAAAAACCGGGCAGACAGAACCCTAGGACAAATGGTAAAAGCAAATCTATACAGAGAAACTCACAGAAAGAAGCATACACATACACACTCTCAAAAAGTGAAAAAGGAAAAATATATATATATCGTTGCTCCCGAAGTCCACCACCTCAATTTTGGGATGATTCGTTGTCTATTCAGGTATTCCACAGATGCAGGGTACACCAAGTTGATTGTGGAGATTTAATCCACTCCTCCTGAATCTGCTGGGAGAGATTTCCCTTTCTCCTCTTTTTTTGCAGAGCTCCTGGGGCTCAGCTTTGGATTTGGCGCCCCCTCTGCGTGTAGGTTGCCTGAGGGTGTCTGTTCTTTGCTCAGACAGGACAGGGTTAAAGTAGCAGCTGATTAGGAGGCTCTGGCTCACTCAGGCTGCGGGGAGGGAGGGGTATGGAACGCAGGGCGAGCCTGTGGTGGCAGAGGCCGGAGGGATGTTGCAACAGCCTGAGGCGTGCCATGTGTTCTCCAGGGGACTTTGCCCCTGGATGAGGGGACCCTGGCAGTGGCGGGCTGCACAGGGTCCTGTGAGGGGAGGTGTGGATAGTGATCTGTGCTTGCACAGAGGCTTCTTGTTGGCTGCAGCAGCAGCCTCAGAGTTTCATGCCTGTCTCTGGTGTCCACGCTGATAGCCGTGGCTCACGCCTGTCTCTGGAGCTCGTTTAGGCACTGCTCTGAATCCTCTCTCCTCGTGCACCCCGAAACAATGGCCTCTTGCCTCTCAGGCAGGTCCAGACTTTTTCCCGGACTCCCTCCCAGCTAGCTGTGGTGCACCAGCTCCCTTCAGAATGTGTTCACACAGCCAACCCCAGTCCTCTCCCTGGGATCTGACCTCCGAAGCCCCAACCTCTGCTCCCAGCCCCCACCCGTCCAGGACGGCGGGTGAGCAGACAAGCCTCTCAGGCTGGTGAGTACTGGTCGGCACCAATCCTCTGTGCAGGAATCTCTCCGCTTTGCCCTCTACTCCCCTGTTGCTTCGCTCTCCTCCATGGCTCCGAAGCTTCCCTCCCCGCCACCCCCGTCTCCACCAGTGAAGGGGCTTCCTTGGGTGTGGAAACTTTTCCTCCTTTACAGTTCCCTCCCAGTGGTGCAGGTGCGGTCCCTATTCTTTTGTCTCTGTTTTTTCTTTTTTCTTTTGCCCTACCCAGGTATGTGGGGAGTTTCTTGCCTTTTGGGAAGTCTGAGGTCTTCTGCCAGCATTCAGTAGGTGTTCTGTAGGAATTGTTCCACATGTAGATGTATTTCTGATGTATTTGTGGGGAGGAAGGCGATCTCCACGTCTCATTCCTCCACCATCTTGAAGGTCTCTCCAGCCCAGTAATATTAATCATTAACTAATTTTATCCAAATAGACTTTTGAAAATGCTTTCACCTTTCAAGAATATGAAATTATATTAATTACTGTGGTTATTGTACTATCAGTGTACAAAAATGCTTCTTAGAACAATCTGAGTAAAGTTCAATGAAGCTGGAGAGCGGAATTTTTGAAATATCATTAGATTTTAAGTGCTTATTAAGAAAATGTGTATGCACCGAAGGAGAGAACACCATAAATTCCTCAGGAAAGCTGATTTGAGCTAATGCAAAAAGTTTAAAGAATTCAGAAAATGATACAGACAAAATTAATGTAGAAAGGGAGAAAATAAAGTGGAACTAAGGCAGTCATTGGCATTCATCTCAATAAATTCTAAATAAATAAAAGGATAATAAGAAAAAGGTGGTAAAATTAGGATTTAAAAAATGGATCATCAAAGACCTAGCACATAGGATTAATAAACTATGTAAAAGTATGTGTCAAGGATAAAAATAAGAAAAGTATATCTTTAAACTAAGTAGCATCAAAAAATGATATTATATTGATGAAAATTCTGTACAGTACAGAATGCATTGTTCTCTTGGCTAATATCAACAGCCTTGGACTGTATAGAGAACAAACGTGAATAATTCTAGAACTATACAGTATGATAACCACTAGTCACATGCAGCTATTGAAAACATGAGCTGCGGCTGGTCTGAATTGATATGTGCCTAAAGTGTAACATACACACATTTTGAAAACTTAGTAGAACAAAAAAGGACAAAATATCTCATTAATATTTTCATTTGATTAATGTTGAAATAATATTTTGGAAATATTCTGTTATATATTAATTAAATAATCTTTCATTTGTACTTTTTAATGTGGCTAGTACACATAAAATTACATATATTGCTTGCACTGTATCCTGTTTGGATAGCACTGTCCTAAAATACTACTACACACACACACACACACACACACACAGAGTCAAAAGAAAATCCCACAAAAATAATATATGTGATTGATTCTGTATTCAGGCTTTGTTTTCAATGGAAACCATTAAAGATAAACATTTTAGAGTTTATGAAGACTCTCAAATTACACAAATTGTCTTTCTAGATATCTCAAGTTGATCAGATAATTATTAACTCTCCATTATACATGTCTACATAATACAAAACAATTTATTTGGGAAGAAATAAAACGGAGCAGATGGTTTTCACTGGTGAGACTCAGTAAATAAATGACATTCATCTAGTGAAATATTTATTAAAATCATGTTATAGGTACTAGTGCATTCTGTTTAGTTAAGAACATATTGAAGGATTATATTTAATGATTTAATACATAATTTAGAATAATTTTCCAAAGTCTTCACAGTAATTGTGCCTAAATGTAATATGGCCCATTTATTTGCAAAGGGCTTAGGCATCTGCTAACCATATTGATAAAAGCCAGGCTTCCTCTTTAGTTAGATCAGATTGGGATTAACTGAAACTTCTTTGGCTGGATTCTCAGATGTATCATTCAGGTACCTTATTTCCTATGCTGCACTGAAGTGGATACTTGTTTGTCTCCACAGCATCCATTCTATCCTTCCCTAATTGTGTGACAGTCATGCAGTTTGGGTGGGACTGACCCTCCTTACAAGGGTGATCCCTGAGAAGCATAATCCAATTAGCACAACCTCACCCCCTCTGCAATACCAAACTAAACTATGGATAGTCAATAATCCTAATTTAAAACAACAAATATATGCTATTCTCCTGACCACCACATTGGTTCAGATTGGTTCAGAATGAAGCACAGGACTTTTGTATAAAAATGTAGTGTACTCAAGTAAATCCTATAACTGCTGCATCTATTTTGCTACAATGAGGAAGAACAGCCCGAAAACAATTACAACACATGGAGGAGAGCAGGGTTGAAAGAATAATAGAGAAACTGAGCTAGAAGCCTGATAAAGCTGCCTGAAGTCCTGCCCCTAGACTTTTCCAACATTTTGCCAATATATTTTTTTCATTGTATAAAACTAAGTTGAATGTTCTGTTACTTACGATCAAAAGCATCCAAACTGAAATACCTATAGTTTTTCCTTGATTTATTTTTTATACTTTACTGTAAAAGTTTCTCTGGCTCTTTGATGGAATTTCTTATTCTTCTTTCCCACTCTCAAGATTTTCTGTAATTTTTTCTCTGCTCTGTCTTCTGCCTTTTTATCTCCCCACCCCTTGTAATTTGGTATCACTATTTTTGGACAATGTATGGTCAGTCATGCTGGTCTATAAATAGGCAATATTTTCCATGGATGAATCTTCCTAACTGGGAACTAACATTATAATACATCAAATTGACCTTCTGAGATGCCAAAATACATGGTTTAACTTTGCTGCTTGCTTATTATAATATCTGATTTCTACATAAGTCACTGGGTTTACAATGAAATTCATTCTTTTATTTAATAAAATGTCCCAAAACACTAGACTGACTTGTGTTTTTCTTTAAATGCAATGATTTTAAGCATGTAGATCCACTGTCACATATATATATATATATATATATATATATATATATTTCTAAGTTTATGTGCACCTTTCTCTTGTATGTCATTTTATATGGCCTACCTGTTCCTCCAGTTTTGTGCCTCCCTGGATCATTTTTCTTTGCCTAGTCTCTCCATCTCACCTAATGCTGCTTCTGTTCACAGATGACTATTAAAAGCTGATCATGACTCTCTGATGTTAGAACTATATATCCCATATTGTAAATGGATTCAGTCTTGGAAATCAGTTTTTTTTTACAGTATATCCAATATACACTGTAAAGCATTGTTTATGTAACCCACACAATGTGGGCAAGAATGAATAAACAGAAAACACAAGAGCTACTGCTTTCTAGGGAAGATTTAGTAGCAGTGTACATGAAATGATCTGGTAACCATTTTCATGCACGATGAGAGATCTTTTTCAGCTCAGACACCACTAAACTGCACTTTGCTACAGCGTGGCAGGAATGATGAACATTAAGAAAATATAGATGAAGTTCTGAAGCAATCAGATTAGAGCCACAACCACAGTCTTCTAGATCTGCACTAACACAGTAGACTGTATCCATACTTGGCTATTGAGCACTTGAAATGTGGCTAGTCCAAATTGAGATGAGCCATAAGTATAAACTATACATTGGATTTCATAGACTTAGTGTGAACAAAAAATGTAAACTATATCATTAGTAAATATTTTATATTTATTACATGATGAAATGATAAAATTTTCATTATAATGGCTTAACTGAAATTATTAAAATTGATTTCACCTGTTTCTCTTTACTTTTAAATGAAGCTACTAGGAAATATAAATTACATATGTTGTTTGCATTATATTTCTATTGAACAGTGCTGCTATATGGCATACTGAAATGACTCCAACCCTTCAATAGAGATTGATTGCTAAGAACTTAAAACTTAAAGCCTCCATAAGCCAGTTTTAAGACCTAGTAATGAGAATACTAAAGCAAGAAAAAAAATACTAGCCATGTGAAATAAGAACCATGTGAAACCTGGGAATCTTATAACAAGCTCCCCAGGTTGATTCAAAGCAAGGTCAGTTTTGAGAACCACTGTTTTATAGTCATTCCCAACAAATCCTTTCATGGTCTTCATAAATTTCCAAACGAAAGGACACCTTTGAGGGACTGTTATAAAAGAAACCTGTACCCGGTGGGCTCTCCCTGACTTGGAGTTGAGAGCAAAACTAGTTAAGCAACCTTCCTTCATAACTGTGGCTTAAAGAAGCACCTTGTCTGTTGAGTGGGCTATAAGCAGAGAAAACTGAGGGAAATGCCCTATTGTGAAGTGTACCAACCTACATGTACATACATATTTTTCACCATGACAGATGTACTTTACAGCAACAGAACTTTTCTTTAAAGAGATACCCTCATGCTATAATGAACTTTGCTTTAAATACAGTGAGAATGGACACTACACACAGAAGTAACAAGTCACAGGATTTTTTTTTAATTGGTATCAGTTATGAGAATATGGAGGAAGAGTCAGGTAATAAAAGTGTTATTTGTTTCTAACACAAGAATGGAGGCAGAATTTTTGTGTGTGTGAGAGAAAAACTGCTGCTTTATGTAATTATTTCAAAACTCTGTTTTAAAAATATGTTTCATTTTCCTTTTCAATATTTTTTCTGGTAAGCATACAAAAACTTTTGAAAATAAATTCTAAACCTCTGTCGTCTAGATGAAAATAGTAAAAGCAGATGGACCAAAGTTTCTGCTAGGATGACCTTCAAATAGAGAAGGTGATAGCACTTATATAAGTCAACAGGAAAAAGAAGAGCTAGGAACCATAAATTCCTGTTAGGAGTAAGGAGATTTTTCTGAGTAGGTCAGATAATTCCTTTCTTACGATTAAGAGGAAAATAACAAAGTCACATAAAGTCATCACAGAGTGATGTCATCACCTACTCACAACTGGCACCTGCTCTAGACGTCCTGCCTATAGAAACACTTAGAAGCAAGAGTGCTTGAAACACGCAGGAAGGCCTCCCTGACTAGGTTCCCACTCTTAGGTCAAAAGAACATCAGCATTTGAAGGAAACTATCCTAATTCCTGGACCCAAACCCTTAGGCCTGTTGTAATAGACTTAAAGAGGGATTCTAATCTGGCTATTTCTTTCCTTTCTCTTTCATTCTTTTGTTCTTTCTCTTTCTTTCCTATATTTCTTCTGTTCTTTTCCTTTCTTTCTCTCTTCCTCTTCTCTCCCTTTTGTTCACTTTCTTTCCCTCTCTCTCTTTCCCTCTTTGCTTCATTCCTTTCAATTGCTCCTTCCTCTCTCTCCTGTTCTTTTCGTTTTATTACATTTCTTTCTTCCTTTTTTTGTCTCCTACTGTTCTCTTCTTCTCCCTTTTTCTCTTCCCATTCCCCCCCCTCACCTTTTCCATTTTTTCCCTCTGCCTCCTTAAGTGTAAAAACAAAACATATATGTTCAAACAGAAGAAGAAGAAAACTAAATTATTTGGAATTGTGTGAAAATTCATCCACTGAGGTGTCCATAGTTTGCTTTTTCCCATTTCATACCTTTCACTTTGGACTTACAAAAGGGGAGGGAGGGAGAGAGAGAGGGAGAGAAATTGACAGACTTTTATGATTTCTTCCTTCAATTGTTATTATTGTCTGTTTTGATCAAAATAGTAACCAAATGTTCCATATAATTAAAAATTTAACCTTTTTGAGGACATCTTTGTATGTCTGTGCATACAGATCTACCTCATGCTTTTAAAAGCTCCATGGTGTACCATTATCTGGATGGCGAGGCTGCATCAAAAAGTGTTTAAACTTGCTGTTATTTGAATCAAACATGGAGTTTGATCTGACTCAGATGCTAACTAGGAGTGTAATCTTGAACAAGATCCTTGCTTTCTCTAAGTCTCAATTTCTTCATCTGTAAAATGGAGATAATGTAATAGTATCTACTGACCAAGATGGCGTTAATGTTCCCCTCAGCCTAACTAAACTTTGGACAGGTTTCTTCCTGATTCTAAGCCCTTAACTTTCCTTTTTGAGGTCATTTACTTAAGAGAACTTGTAAATTATTTCTCAGCTCCTTTGAGATGTAAATCTTTCTAAAAGTCTATTGCCAGTTTTACAACCCTGGTATGTCTTTCTCAAGAATCCAGGGGCCATCCCTTTCAAATGCAATCGTCAAGAAATATAGCACCCCTTTCTTCCAATCTCTGTGGGAGAGCGGGAGCTTAACTTTGGTGCATGCCTTGCTCAACCTATAAAACTATCTCCTGTCATAAACATATGAGTTTATTTTTCCTTTGGATAAAGCCAATTAAAAAACACAGATGGCCTATGAATCCCTACTAATGTCCTCCAGTACTTTTCCACTAGTTCATTCCAGTGCTTAAACTGCCCCCCACCAATGTTCTGTTTGAGCAGAATTGAGTTCGGACTGAGTTCTGACCTCTCCTCTGTTGCAATAGCCTTGAATAAAGTCTTCCCTGCCTGTTTGACTTTGTCCATTGAACTTTTTGCTTTGACACTACTTTATACAGTTGTTGAGAGGGACAAATGAGATAATAGACATAAAGCATCCAGTGCTTAGTCAATACTAAGTGCTCAGTAACCATCAGTTATTTAAACTACCATAAACAATTTAATCTACATTGACATTTTCATTATCTCTAAAAATGTTTTCACTTTTACAGTGCTGAATTTACACTCCCACATACTAACTCTTCCAAAATATTGCGAGTATTTCTGTAGGTTATTTTTCTAGAATTATGGAATTGCATTTTAAAATTTAGTAGGTTGCTTCCATGTTCTGGCTATTATAAATACTGCTGCAATGAACACTGGGGTGCATGTGTCTTTTTGAATTATGGTTTTCTCTGGGTATATACCCAGGAGTGGGACTGCTGGGTCATATGGTAGTTCTATTTTTAGATTTTAAGGAAACGCCACACTGTTCTCCATAGTGGTTGTATCAATTTACATTCCCACCAACAGTGCAAGAGGGTTCCCTTTTCTCCACACCCTCTCCAGCATTTATTGTTTGTAGATTTTTTGATGATGGCCATTCTGACCTGTGTGACAATACCTCACTGTAGTTTTGATTTGCATTTCTCTAATAATTAGTGACATTGAGCATCTTTTCATGTGTTTGTTGGCCATCTGTATGACTTCTTTGGAGAAATGTCTATTTAGGTCTTCTGCCCATTTTTTGATTGGGTTGTTTGTTTTTTTGATATTGAGCTGCATAAGCTGTACATAAATGTCCATCAACAGAAGAACAGATAAAGAAGATGTGGTACATATGTACAATGGAATATTACTCAGCCATAAAAAGGAACAAAATTGTGCCATTTGCAGAAACGTGGATGGACCTAGAGACTGTCATACAGAGTGAAGTAAGCCAAAAAGAGAAAAACAAATATCATATAATATTGCTTATATGTGTAATCTAGAAAAATGGCACAGATGAACTTATTTGCAAAGCAGAAATAGAGACACTGAAGTAGAGAACAAATGTATGGACACCAAGGGGGAAGGGGGAGTGGGATGAATTGGGAAATGGGGATTGACATATATACACTATTGATACTATGTATAAAATAGATAACTAATGAGAACCTACTGTATAGCACAGGGAACTCTACTAAATGCTCTGCAGTGACCTAAATGGGAAGGAAATCCAAAAAAGAGGAGATATATGTATATGTATAGCTGATTCACTTTGCTATACAGTAGAAACTAACACAACATTGTAAAGCAACTATACTCCAATAATTAAAAAAAAACAAAACTTAGTAGGGATTGACAAAGTAGATTTCAAACAGTAAGGAGAAGCCTCAAGGACTTCTCTTAGAGGATGGGCTGGGTACAAAAGAAGTTGCATAGTGGTTTAAACTGAACTCCCAAACTTCTGCTTGAAGTAAATCAGCTATGCTTTTATTTGTTTTATAAATCAAAGTTCAAGGTAAATTTTTCTGGAAAACAAAAAGACTAAGTGGTTCTGTTGCTAAAAACAACAGCCACCACATGCAAAAATATTTGTTAGGGGATGGGGTCCAAGGAATTGTTTTTAACAATATTTCCAGGGACCCTGACGAATATTAAATTTGATAAATGGTGGAAAACATAAGAATATGTGCTTGGAATCAGATGCATCTGGTATTTCTAGGTTTAAATCCTAGGTTCAAATCTACCACTTATAAGCTGTAACAATGCCTCCTAACCCATCACGTGCATCATTGTCAATGATCTGCTTTTATATAACTTACCTTCAACTACACAGGCCCAATTAAATTGCTTCCTCAATGTTATCAGTCCCTCTTCCCTACAACTGTCTTTATAGAGGAGACTACTGAGAACCAGTTCATTTCCTCTTTTCCCCATCCCAAGTCTGCTGCACTGACATGGCTGACAGTCCTCCCAAATTGTGTTAGATCTATTTCTCTCACTCTAATTCAAAGCTCCCAAACTTTGATGCAAACTAGAATCTCCTAGGGAGGTTTTAAAAATACTCATTCCCAGGTTATACTCCATTCCAATTAAGTCAGAATGTCTGGGGATGGAGTCGAGGTATCAGTTTTTAAATACCCCCAGGTGACTTCAAGTTGCATAATTGGGGAACCACAATTGGGGAGGTAGCTAAGAAGAGATTTTCTTAGAGCATTTCAGGCTCTAACCCATGGAAGGCCTGAAATGTGGACTACTTCCTAAATTTTTTAGCCAGCTGCTAGTGCTCGGGTTAATTTTAATTCAAGCCAACAAACAAATGCAAAACCTTAAGGCAAAAATTAGAACCCACCTTCCAGCAGCATCCCAGCAGTCCCATCACAGTGCCCCTAATACACCCCTACCCCAGGACTGAGTCTTCTCCATATCCATCCCATCCACTGTAGCAGGAGCAATAATTTGTTGGGGGTGCAGGGTGTGGCTCTGGAAAGACATCAGAGAGAAAGTTACATTTGCAATAGCCTTTGAGGATGGAAAGGATTTTCACAGGTGCAGAGGTGAAGGAAAATGACATTAAAAAGTGGCAACAGACTGAGGAAAGTTATGAACGGTGCTGAAGTGAAGAGTACAATATTAGGTGTTTTTGTGTTGTATCAGTGCTTCTCAGAGGGAGTCTGAAGAACAACTGCATCAAAATCACCTGGATGATGACCAGACATCTGCATTTCTGCCAAGCTCCCAGGGTGATTCTGGAGTCTGACCTTCATCTAAGGGGCAGTTGGATACCATCTCAATGGGAAAATATGATTAGAGTTCACCTTACCCTGCACTCCCTTTTTCCCTCCTGTGGGCTTGCTAGCATCTACACAACCCCACAGTTGGTGTTTGACGCCCCCTTGTGGAAAGAGGTGGGAATTATCCCTTCTGTTCCCACTCAGTTGCTGTGCATGGACTTGGAAAGCACAGTATTCAGGAATCTTGTGCCCATCAAGCAAGGTTGGTAAGATTAGAGAGATTCTCGGGACATCTCTCTTCTATCTTTCTGTAAAAATGAATCTCTTCTTAGCTACCTCCAGGAAATCCAATCCTACAGCCTTCCTGGATCACTTATTCCTGTGGGAGAGGGTGGAGGGTTCTGAATTGTAAAAAAGCATTCTTTAGGAGTAGAGATTCTGTGCTAGAGAGTAACTTTCTAGAAGTAGAGCTTTGAAAAGATTAATGGGACAGAGGCACACAGAATGGATTGGATAAGAGAAAAACTAGAAATAGAGGGTTAATTAGACCACTGCATTAATTAAGAACCATGGAGTGGTAAGGAAGGGGACAGATGTGACAGACATTGTAAACAAACATTAGACAGAATCAAGTGGTTTACTAATATCACGGGTGTGGGAGAGAAAGAATATGATTCATCTCATGGTAAACCATGACTTTTCCAGACCCCACGACTGAGGCATTAATCTCACCCGGTAACAGTTTTCTGCACCTGAAAACAATTCTTTGGAGATGAAAGAACTTCCATGGTGCTAATTTGCGAATCCCACCCTGTAAAGTAAAGACAGTAGCTCCTCAGGTTGTAAACAAGGGCCATGCCCACATAGAGATGGCTATGGAACCCTATGCTGGCTATTCATTTATCATAAGGCATTGCATCCAGAAGACAACTCTAAAGCAAATGTTCCCTATGAGAAATAACATTAATTCATCAATGACAATTATCTCTAGTTACAATACCAATTAATTGATCTGATAAATTAGCTCTTACAAGGTAGTAGGAAGGCCAGTGAGAATGGTGCTGAAGACATTAAATGAGAGTTGAGTAGGTGCTTCAGGGGGCTGCATATGTTACTTTGGGGGACCCAGAGCCACCTTCAAGTACCATGAGAGCATTGGCTCCTCAGCCAATAGTAATAACAACTGTTTATGTCTATTGAGTGGCTGCTTCTTATGTGTTAGGCACTAATAAAAGATTCTTACATGTATTAACTCACTTAACCCTCACACCAATCCTATGAAGTAGTAGGATCTATTATTATCCCTGTTTTATAGCAGAGGAATTTGAGGCACATAGAGGTTGAGCAATCAGCCAAGGCAACAGTTAGGAAGTGAGGGAGCCAGGATTTAAATCCCAACAGTCTGGTTCCATTGCTTACATTATTAACCCCAGTGTTATAATATCTTGAAAATATTGTAAGAAAAAGATGTGTTTCTTTGGCATAATATGGAGCCGTAAAGCCTCTAAGATGCTCAAGATCTCAGGGGTTTAATGCCACTCCTCCAAAATGATCCAGGAGGAAAATCAATACTGAAAGGATCTGGCAGCACCCTCCAGGACAGAGCCAGAATAGTGAGGAGTATGAGGTGGGAAGGGCAGAGGATTAAATAAAGATTGAGCAGTTATGAGGAAAGGATAGAGTAAGAGAGATAAGGTGGGTGAGGGGATCTTAAGACATAGCATGACCAAGGAAGATTCTATATAGTTTTGATAGTGAAAAATAAATATGTTGTACCATCCGTTGATTCCATATTTGTATGTAACAGGCTACTAGTAAGACTTCTTTCTGGTAATGAACTATTTCTTTATCTCTTTCCCAGGTATTATGGGACTAAGAGTAACATAACAAATGCTTTTACTGTGATACTAAACCTTTGTGTTATAAAGGGATGCCCTGAAGCTGGTGGAAATACAGTGCTGTAGCAGATAATGAATTAATTAGATTACCTAACAGTAAGATATGAAAAACAGCCAATATGCTTTAAGGCTACTAATATGCCACTCTCTCCTTTTTCTTTTTTTAACATCTTTACTGGAGTATAACTGCTTTACAATGGTGTGTTAGTTTCTGCTTTATAACAAAGTGAATCAGCTATACGTATACATATATCCCCATATCTCCTCCCTCTTGCGTCTCCCTCCCACCCTCCCTATCCCACCCCTCTACAAGGACACAAAGCACCGAGCTGATCTCCCTGTGCTATGTGGCTGCTTCCCAATAGCTATCTGTTTTACATGTGGTAGTGTATATATGTCCATGCCACTCTCTCATTTTGTCCCAGCTTACCCTTCTCCCTCCCCGTGTCCTCAACTCCATTCTCTAGTAGGTCTGCGTCTTTATTCCCGTCCTGCCCCTAGGTTCTTCAAGACCATTTTTCTTTTTACATTCCATATATATGTGTTAGCATACGGTATTTGTTTTTCACTTTCTGACTTACTTCACTCTGTATGACAGAATCTTGGTCCATCCACCTCACTACAAATAACTCAATTTCGTTTCTTTTTATGGCTGAGTAATATTCCATTGTATGTATGTGCCACATCTTCTTTATCCATTCATATGTTGATGGACACTTAGGTTGCTTCCATGTCCTGGCTACTGTAAATAGAGCTGCAATGAGCATTGGGGTACATGACTATTTTTGAATTCTGGTTTTCTCATGGTATATGCCCAGTAGTGGGATTGCTGGGTTGTATGGTAGTTCTATTTTTAGTTTTTTAAGGAACCTCCATACTGTTCTCCATAGTGGCTGTATCAATTTACATTCCCACCAACAGTGCAAGAGGGTTCCCTTTTCACCACACCCTCTCCAGCATTTATTGTTTGTAGATTTTTTGATGATGACCATTCTGACCAATGTGAGGTGATACCTCATTGTAGTTTTGATTTGCATTTCTCTAATGATTAATGATGTTGAGCATCCTTTCATGTGTTTGTTGGCAATCTGTATACCTTCTTTGGAGAAATGTCTATTTAGGTGTTCTGCACATTTTGGGATTGGGTTGTTTGTTTTTTTGACATTGAGCTGCATGAGCTCAATTTCGGAGATTAATCCTTTGTCAGTTGCTTCATTTGCAAATATTCTCTCCCATTCTGAGGGTTGTCTTTTCGTCTTTTTTACGGTTTCCTTTGCTGTGCAAAAGCTTTTAAGTTTCATCAGGTCTCATTTGTTTTTTTGTTTTTATTTCATTTCTCTAGGAGGTGGGTCAAAAAGGATCTGGTTGTGATTTATGTCGTAGAGTGTTCTGCCTATATTTTCCTCTAAGAGTTTTATAGTGTCTGCCCTTACATATAGGTCTTTAATCCATTTTGAGTTTATTTTTGTGTATGGTGTTAGGGAGTGCTCTAATTTCATTCTTTACATGTAACTGTCCAGTTTTCCCAGCACCACCTATTTAAGAGGCTGTCTTTTCTCCATTGTATATTCTTGCCTCCTTTATCAAAGATAAGGTGACCATATGTGCGTGGGTTTATCTCTGGGCTTTCTATCCTGTTCCATTGGTCTATATTTCTGTTTTTGTGCCAGTACTATGCTGTCTTGATTACTGTAGCTTTGTATTATAGTCTGAAGACAGGGAGCCTGATCCCTCCAGCTCCTTTTGCTTTCTCAAGATTGCTTTGGCTATTTGGGGTCTTTTGTGTTTCCATACAAATTGTGAAATGTTTTGTTCTAGTTCTGAGAAAAAATGCCATTGGTAGTTTGATAGGGATTGCACTGAATCCGTAGATTGCTTTGTGTAGCATAGTCATTTTCACAATGTTGATTCTCCCAATCCAAGAACATGGTATATCTCTCCATCTGTTTGTATTATCTTTAATTTCTTTCATCGGTGTCTTATAGTTTTCTGCATACAGGTCTTCTGTCTCCTTATGCAGGTTTATTCCTAGGTATTTTATTCTTTTTGTTGCAGTGGTAAATGGGAGTGTTTCCTTAATTTGTCTTTCAGATTTTTCATCATTAGTGTATAGGAATGAAAGAGATTTCTGTGCATTAATTTTGTATCCTGCTTCTTTATCAAATTCATTGATTAGCTCTAGTAGTTTTCTGGTAGAATATTTAGGATTCTCTATGTATACTATCATGTCATCTGCAAACAGTGACAGCTTTACTTCTTCTTTTCTGATTTGGACTCCTTTTATTTCTTTTACTTCTCTGATTGCTGTGGCTAAAACTTCCAAAGCTATGTTGAATAATAGTGGTGAGAGTAGGCAACATTGTCTTGTTCCTGATCTTAGTGGAAATGGTTTCAGTTCTTCACCACTGAGAATGATGTTGGCTGTGGGTTTGTCATATATGGTCTTTATTATGTTGAGGTAGGTTCCCTCTATGGCTACTTTCTGGAGGGTTTTTATCATAAATGAATATTGAATTTTGTCAAAAGATTTTTCTGCATCTATTGAGATGATCATATGGTTTTCATCCTTCAATTTGTTAATATGGTGTATCACACTGATTGATTTGCATATATTGAATAATCCTGGCATTCCTGGGATAAACCCCACTTGATCACGCTGTATGATCCTTTTAATGTGCTGGTGGATTCTGTTTGCTAGTATTATGTTGAGGATTTTTGTATCTATGTTCATCAGTGATATTGGCCTGTAGTTTTCTTTCTTTGTGACATCTTTGTCTGGTTTTGGTATCAGGGTGATGGTGGCCTCATAGAATGAGTTTGAGTTTTCTCTCCTCTGCTACATTTTGGAAGAGTTTGAGAAAGACAGGTGTTAGGTCTTCTCTAAATGTTTGATAGAATTCACCTCTGAAGCCATCTGGTCCTGGGCTTTTGTTTGTTGGAAGCTTCTTAATGACAGTTTCAATTTCAGTGCTTGTGATTGGTCTGTTTATATTTTGTATTTCTTCCTGGTTCAGTCTCAGAAGGTTGTGCTTTTCTAAGAATTTGTCCATTTCTTCCAGGTTGTCCATTTTATTGGCATATAGCTGCTTGTAGTAATCTCTCATGATCCTTTGTATTTCTGCAGTGTCAGTTGTTACTTCTCTTTCTTCATTTCTAATTCTATTGATTTGAGTCTTCTCCGTTTGTTTCTTGATGAGTCTGGCTGATGTTTATCAATTTTGTGTATCTTCTCAAAGAAGCAGCTTTTAGTTTTATTGATCTTTGCTATTGTTTTCTTCATTTCTTTTTCCTTTATTTCTGATCTGATCTTTATGATTTCTTTGCTTCGGCTAACTTTGGGGTTTTTTTGTTCTTCTTTCTCTAATTGCTTTAGGTGTAAAGTTAGGTTGTTTATTTGAGATGTTTCTTGTTTCTTGAAGTAGGATTGTATTGCTCTAAACTTCCCTCTTAAAACTGCTTTTGCTGCATCCCATAGGTTTTGGGTCATTGTGTTTTCACTGTCATTTGTTTCTAGGTATTTTTTGATTTCCTCTTTGATTTCTTCAGTTATCTCTTGGTTATTAAGTAGTGTGCTGTTTAGCCTCCATGAGTTTGTATTTTTTACAGATTTTTTCCTGTACTTGATATCTAGTCTCATAGTTTTGTGGTTGGAAAAGATAACTGATATGATTTCAATTTTCTTAAATTTACCAAGGCTTGACTTGTGACCCAAGATATGATCTAGCCTGGGGAATGTTCCATGAGCACTTGAGAAGAAAGTGTATTCTGTTGTTTTTGGATGGAATGCCCTATAAATATCAATTAAGTCCATCTTGTTTAATGTGTCCTTTAAAGCTTTGTTTCCTTATTTATTTTCATTTTGGATGATATGTCCATTGGTGAAAGTGGGGTGTTAAAGTCCCCTACTATTTTTGTGTTACTGTCGATTTCCCCTTTTATGGCTGTTAGCATTTGCCTTATGTATTGAGGTGTTTCTATGTTGGGTTCATAAACATTTACAATTGTTATATCTTCTTCTTGGATTGATCCCTTGATCATTATGTAGTGTCCTTCTTTGTCTCTTGTAATAGTCTTTGTTTTAAAGTCTATTTTGTCTGATATGAGAATTGCTACTCCAGCTTTCTTTTGATTTCCATTTGCATGGAATATCTTTTTCCATCCCCTCACTTTCAGTCTGTATGTGTTCCAAGGCCTGAAGTGGTTCTCTCGTAGACAGCATATATACAGGTCTTGTTTTCATGCCCATTCAGCCAGTCTATGTCTTTGGGTTGGAGCATTTAATCCATTTACATTTAAGGTTGTTATCGATATGTACGTTCCTCTTACCATTTTCTTAATTGTTTTGGGTTTGTTATTGTAGGTCTCTTCCTTCTCTTGTGTTTCCTGCCTAGAGAAGTTCCTTTAGCATTTGTTATAAAGCTGGTTTGGTGGTGCTGAATTCTCTTAGCTTTTGCTGGTCTGTAATGTTTTAACTTCTCTGTCAAACCTGAATGAGATCCTTGCTCGGTAGAGTAATCTTGGTTGTAGGTTTTTCCCTTTCATCACTTTAATTATGTCCTGCCACTCCTCTCTGGCTTGCAATGTTTCTGCTGAAAGATCAGCTGTTAACCTTTATGGGATTCCCTTGTACGTTATTTGTTGTTTTTCCCTTGCTGTTTTTAATATTTTTTCTTTTTTCTTTTTAAATTAATAGCTACTTTATTTATTTATTTTATTTATTTTTGGCTGTGTTGGGTCTTCGTTTCACGCGAGGGCTTTCTCTAGTTGCTGCAAGCAGGGGCCACTCTTCATCGTGGTGCAGGGGCCACTCTTCATCGCAGTGCGTGGGCCTTTCACTATCACGGCCCCTTCCATTGTGGGGCACAGGCTCCAGACGCGCAGGCTCAGCATCTGTGGCTCACGGGCCTAGTTGCTCCGTGGCATGTGGGATCTTCCCAGACCAGGGCTCGAACCCATTTCCCCTGCATTAGCAGGCAGATTCTCAACCACTGCACCACCAGGGAAGCCCAATATTTTTTCTTTGTATTTAATTTTTGATTGTTTGATTAATATGTGTCTTGGTTTGTTTCTCCTTGGATTTATCCTGTATGGTACTCTCTGTGCTTCCTGGATTTGATTAACTATTTCCTTTCCCATATTAGGGAATTTTTCAACTATAATCTTTTCAAATATTTTCTCAGTCCCTTTCTTTTTCTCTTCTTCTTCTGGGACCCCTATAATTCGAATGTTGGTGCATTTAATGTTGTCCCAGAGGGCTCTGAGACTGTCCTCATTTCTTTTCATTCTTTTTTCTTTATTCTGCTCTGCAGTAATTATTTCCACTATTTTATCTTCCAGGTCACTTATCCATTCTTCTGCCTCAGTTATTCTGCTATTGAGTCCTTCTAGAGAAGTTTTAATTTCATTTATTGTGTTGTTCATCATTGTTTGTTTGCTCCTTAGTTTTTGTAATTCCTTGTTAAACGTCTTGTATTTTCTCCATTCTATTTCCAATATTTTGGATCATCTTTACTATCATTACTCTGAATTCTTTTTCAGGTAGACTGCCTATTTCCTTTTCATTTGTTTGGTCTGGTGGGTTTTTACCTTGCTCCATCATCTGCTGTGTGTTTCTCTGTCTTCTCATTTTGCTTAACTTACTGTGTTTGGGGTCTCCTTTTTGCAGGCTGCTGGTTTGTAGTTCCCGTTGTTTTTGGTGTCTGCCCCCAGTGGCTAAGGTTGGTTCAGTAGGTTGTGTAGGCTTCCTGGTGGGGGGGACTAGTGCCTGTGTTCTGGTGGATGAGGCTGGATCTTGTGTTTCTGGTGGGCAGGACCACGTCTGGTGGTGTGTTTTGGGGTGTCTGTGACCTTATTATGATTTTAGGCAGCCTCTCTGCTAATGGGTGGGGTTGTGTTCCTGTCTTGCATGCCACTTCCTCGTATCTGACGTGCCTAAGAATGTACCTTAAGGGCAATTGTTACCATAGGTTGTAGGTGGGACAAAAATTAATTTTTCTTAGATCAGTAGATAACTGAGAACTATCCTTTTTTTAGAGCAAAAATTAAGGAAATTCAATAGATGTCTATAAATGATTTAACTGATGTGCCCCCCCAATTTCATGATGATTTTGTTGCCTTAGTGACCAATGAAAATAGTAATTAACATTCTACATTTGGATTTTTCCCACCAAATGGTAAAAAAAAATCGATTGTAGGTATTTGTTCAAGGAATTGTATATGACCATCTACATTGCTCCTTTTTATTTTTCTCCCAAGCAAATACTTCTTTGGAAGTAAAATATATTTTAGCAAACATTAAAATATTAGCCATCTTTTTCAAGGTATTAATCATGAAACATCCTCACTTTTGCCTTTTCCTCATAGCTACCATTAATGAAACTTTTGCTGTCATTTGAACTTTTCATGGATAATTGAGTTAATTGTATAATGATTAAATTTTTGATAGTTGAAGTCATGATAAAACTCATCTTACCTGGAAAGCCTAAATATCATTGGTGTATTAATGACAGTTTAAAAACTGTGGAATGCAGTATGAAAGCATTACTACTTAAGCATCATGATAATAATTGCTAGGAAGCATCATGGTTAATTCTAAATGATTATAGCTAACACATTTAGTATTTAGTATGTGGCAGACATTGTTCTAGGAATTTTATATACATTTTTACTTATTTAATCCTTGCCATGACAATAAGGGGTTTGTATTCATATTCTCCCCATTTTACTGATGAGGAAACTGAAGCAAAGGAAAGTTAAGTAAGTTGCCCAATGTCAAACAGCTACTAAATGGCAGAAGTGGGATTTAAACCCAGGCAATCAGGTTCCAGAATTCATGTACTTAATCACTATACAATACCACACCTTATATGATAGAACCTGGAGAACAAATACCTTAGGAACAGTGGTGGAATGCCAGTTAAGATTTGGGGTTTTTTCCCTTTGTAAATAATACAGTGGCTTTTTTTTTCTTCAGAGAATGTGTTTTCACACAATGCAGTATAACTACATTCCCTGCTAGAGCTGACCTCTGTTATTATCTATACAGAATTCTGAGCCTTCTGAACATTATGATGTGACCTGGTGCTGAGTATCTACGAGGGCATGTTTTAAATTCTGGGTTTCTTAATGAACCTATACTTTTTTCTTTCCCTTTCGAAGCTGTTGTGAGTCATACAACTCCATCAGGCTCCAAGTGAAATTTCTATGTTACATATTCATTAGAATGCAATAAATTAAGTACTAAAATTTAAATACTGGGGAGACAGGGTCACCTTTTTAGACATCTTTTCAGAACTGTTGCTATATTAAATGTGTGGCAGACATGAATGTCTATATACTGTTGTATTTAATTTCTTATGAAGCTAAGCAGCCTCCAATAAAACTGCTTTGTGCCTTAGTTAAATATAAGACAAAAAGGTGCAACCCATCTGAATTGGTACAAAATATACAAAAGGCAATATGATTTTTTTTTAATTCTTTGTCAGTGATCCTTAAAATCCATTATAGTTCAACCTGAGGATAGATCTTCTTTGCTGAATTAAGAAGGATGATTTCAAACAAAACTTTTTTTAAAACTGGAACCCTCAGTTAACAAGGCTTCATAAACTGTACGTTTTGAGGGAGAATATAAAAGCAAATCAGAGATAACAACATGATGGGTTCATGTTTAAAGCACTTCCAGTGTATGTTTTGGATTCAGTCCAGATTGTGCTCAATTTTCTACATTCATCATCTTGTGCTGAGCCAGTCTTAAGCAAAACTGTCAAATAAGTCACTATGTCTTAAGGGCACACAAATGCTTTCTGGCTTTGCTTGGTAACCCATTCAGTCTTTTCCATCTACCTTCCTTCTAAAATGTTCTTTTTCTCATTACATCAAAATTCTTCTGTGGCAGGTTCACCCGACCTCAGCTTAGCTGTGAGGAGGGAAATATTTGATCAATTAAACTTATTCATTAAGATGTTGTTATTGACTGTGAAATGCTTAATATGTTAGCCTTCCCAGAAGTATTTGCATTTTTAGAACGACGTTTTAACCTAAAGGAATCTCTAGAATCACTAGAATTACAACCAAAATCTGTTCGGCAAGGGCAAATTTTCTGGTGCACTACAAATTAAGCCTCCAGGAAAGCACCTAAAAGATTGTTTATTTCTCTTGTAAAGTGGAACTTTAAATTAATACGGAACATTTTATCAAGATTTTCCAGGAAGGGTAAGTAGATGATAAAATCCTTGAGTTCTTATATATAGGAATGCTTTTCTTTTACCTTAAAAATAAACAACATACTAGATAGATACAGAATTATTGGGCTACAGCCTTTTATACTCCACACCTTGAAGATTTGCTCCATTGTGTTCTTGAATGCAGTGTGAATGAGAATTTTAAGACCAGCCTGAGATTTTGTTTTGTTTTTGTTTCATTTTGTTTTGTGAATCATCTATTTCTTTTGTAGGAATACTTGTAAATTTCTTTCTTTGTCCTTGAAGTTGAATAATTTTATAAGGATATACCTTCTTTTTTCCTTTTAAATTAAAAAAAATATTTTTAATTGGGGTATAGTTGCTTTACAATGTTGTGTTAGTTTCTGCTGTGCAACAAAGTGAATCAGCTATATGTATACATATATCCCCTCCCTCTTGGACCTCCTTCCCACTCCACCCCACCCCCATCCCACCAATCCACGTCACCACAGAGCACCAAGCTGAGCTCCCTGCACTACACAGCAGGTTCCCACTAGCTATCTGTTTTATACATGGCAGTTCACATACGTCAATCCCAATCTCCCAATTCATCCCATCCCCTTTTCCCCCTATAAGGATATGTCTTGATCTTAAACTTTTTCTAATATTTTTTCCAAGAGTTCTTTTGATCTGCAATGTCTGAGTTTTTCAGAAAAGTTTTATTTTATTATATCTTGCAATTTATGGGTAATTTCTCTTCCATCTTTCAAAGATACCAATTATTACATGTTAGATCTCCATGGTTTGTCTTTAATATTAATCATCTTCTTTTGAATCTAGATTCAAGTTCCAATTCTGCCACTAACCAGCTATGTGGCCTTGGGCGAGTTTCATAAACTCTCTGAGCTACCTGTAGAATGTGGCTAATAATAATATTTGCCTTACTGGTTTGGTGTGAGGTTTGAACAACATAATTGTGTAAAACACTTAGCACAGTGGCCTATAGCTGGTATTAATATTAGCTATTATTATTCAAGACTTCAAACATAAAACTGAGAGAATTGGATATTCACTTTATTACATTATCAAGGCAGAATAGGGGACTCTCATTTTGGAAATCATCTCATCTTTAACCTTCGAATAAATAGAACGATCAGTCAACAAGAAAGCCTCATTTTTAAAGCAATCTGGTTAGTCTTTTTTTAAATAAGCTTTACTTTAATATATTATCTTTTTAAACAGAATTTCCTCATTCCCTTTTGATTCCCCTTGCTTTGGTGAGTGCTTCAGAGGCCCTGAGATTAAACACTTAGAAGAAGATGTAAATGCCCTAACATACTGAGCACTGAGCATTGTTAGTCCCATCTAGTCACATGAGCTTAAGGTGAGATGGCAGTCCTTGAAGCTTAAGAAAAGTGTTAGTGAACCCCAGAGCAAAGATGCATAATTTAGATGGTATTTCAAACCCAGACCCAAATTAGTCTGCATAGCTAGAGTACTATGGAAAGTCAAAAAACAGGTTTTGTTTGTTTTCCTTCTTCAAGCAATTTCTTGAGTAATTGCCTCCTTGGCTGTCCAACTGCAAATCTGGTATCGATGATAAACACCTCAATGAGCTTAAGTTCTCTGAGTCAAAGTTGGAAATAGTCTGGTGAGATCTTCATTGGGAGAAAATCTCACCGTTTGTTGTAGCAAGGGAATCCTTGAGCAGGATCATTTATAAATGAATTTTCCAGAGAAGAGTTAAAGTCATGATACATCAAGGCCAAACAGGGAACTGCTTCAGTGATTACAATCAGAAAGTTTTCTTAGTTTATTGTTGGCATGAGCTCTTGGCTTGACTACTCTTGTTTTCCCTTCTGTGGTCGCTACTTTTACCTATATATTTACTTCTGGAGTTATTTGGGAGTGACAGTAGAGATTGTTCTGAAGAAAGAATTTCATTTTTTCCTCTGCTGGTCATATTTCTTGGGCTGATATATCTCTGACTGACCACTGTAAAATCTATAGATGTAAGCTCCATGAGTACAGGGACTATATCTGCTATACTTACCTCTGTATTCTTAATATCCAGTATAGTGCCTGGCACCTGGTATACACCTAATGAATATTACTTGAATGAATGAATAAATGAGACCAAGAACTCTTCGGTATGTGCACCTCAGTATTGTGTCATTTGTATATAATCCTTATTGTTCTCTATCTTGAATAAACTTATTCTCTCCCTGGTACAGTTGCTTTTCTTCTAAAAACAGGTGATAAATCATAGATTTCTTTCAAAGGGAGCATGATGTGAGTGTTTTCTATAATAATATGGCCAGTAGGCTGTGATAAAGATTTGCAGTTTGTCTAAATTTAATTCAACAGTTATACAGTATCTTAGCCTAAAATCAAAGCCAGAGAATGGCTCATTTGGAATGATCATTTAGGGAGCGGGAGCTAAAGACAGAGAGAGTGAAAGAGGGAGGAAGAGAAACCAGTCCAAGCATGCCTTATCAAGGTGGTCACTCCTACAGGTGACTGGTTGAGGGTTCTTGCTGACTCTTGTGAGAAGACTTGGGAAATGTTTCTAGGAAAGGTCTTCTCAGGAGAAGAAAGAGGAAAGCATTCATTCATTGAATTTCATTCCTCATCGGTCAAAGCATACCCTAAGAAGTATTAATTCCCCTGTACTTTCAGGTCGCATTTGTGTGAGCAATGAGCAGGTTCCTATCATGACCTGTTCTATGGTATCAGAGAAGCCCAGGGCAGGAGGCAAGAGACATTTAGTTCAGGCTTGCAGGGAGGTGCTGTCAGTTTTCACCTGTGCCAAGCTGGTCAAAATCTGTGGGGAATTGGTTACCACAGATGTAGCTGGAATAAGAGGTGAGGCTGGGAGATTTGAAGTGGTGCATAAAAGCTGTCCCATGCAAATAGTAAAATGACTAATCACTTATGAATATGTCTTGAATAATATGTTTCAGCTAGCATCATTGAGCCCCAAAAGAATACGTTGGCTGTAATTCAATCTATGAATTCTGTAGCTGCTTCTGAATCACGCACACTTCATTCTGGTGTTTTGGCATTAGCAGAACCACAAAATTGAATTACAAGATGATATTCAATTAAGACGTATTTTAAGGGAAGAAAAATTATGAAAACAAACGAGATGTAAGGCAAATTGGAACTTAAAGGAGATGAAGACACACTGTTCTCCTAATAAAGGCAACACTATTTTTGTAGAATTTGCAGGTATTTAATTGAAATAAGATTTTATCTAGAAATATTTATGATTAGCCTGATTTTTAAACTGTTTCTCAAAACTTGACACTTAGATACAGTGTACATGCAAAATAAAATTGGACCCACTCACATTTAGAGTCAAATCTACAAGGAAGATGACTTGATTCTTTTGTTCCCTGGATAGGGTTGCCCATAGAAACCTAACACCTGTCATATCAAACACTGCTAGAATAAGTACACTCACATCATGATGACTAATAGAGAAACTTAGCCTGACCTTTTCTACCAGAAGTCATCATCAGAACGGCTATGCTCCATAACACCTTTATTCATCAGGGTCAAACAGAGATGAATCATAATCAATTAGTTTTCCTCATTTAAGTCTAGTCTGCTGACATAACCTTGATTTTTTTTTTTTTATAACCTTGATTTTTAAAAGTTGATCCTAACTCAGTTCCAGGAGCCCAGAGCTACTTTACTTTTCATTTCAGTACTCAAGATGCTCTTTAAGGTGCATTCAAGTAACAAGAGAGGAGCATATAATTTGGCTGAGTCCCAAAATGTCATGTTATACTTCAAGGAAAACACCAATATTCTTGTGGACTGAAACTACTCTTGCACCAGAACTTACTGGTGAATTTGTCAGTTAGCTGAAGATCAACTTCCATCGTAAGTTACACACTGACACATCCAGGCCCCAGGGATGTGGAAAAATGCATGTACCCATTGAGCGCTGTTGAGCCTGCAGGTTGCTGAGGCAGGTTGAGTAGGAAGTTGGATCCCCAGAAAAATATGTATTTCTCTCTCCTGGCAGCTTTCAGATCAAGTACATGACATAAAATTATTTAGTGTTCATACATTTGCAGCAGATTCTGTATATGAAAAGTGCTTTCCTTGATGGCACTGTGATTTCTCTCAGCTTAATTGAAGAAATCTAAATCGAGACCTCTCTGATTTTCACCATTCTACTTACAAAATGAAAATAATGAAAAACCAAATATTTGTGGCAACACTTTTTAAAAGTTATAATTATGTGGTACATGTAGGCTATAAAACAGCCAATTCAAAAAAGTGGCGGTGCATAATGGAAAGAGGACAGAATATGGATCAAAAATATGGAGACTGTTTGTCAATCAAGGTAGGCTAGGTTATTCTGTGGTATCAACAAACTCCAAAATCTTACTGGCTCAAATAAAATGTCAAAGGCTTATTTCTTACTATTGTTACTTATCCAATGTAGGTTGGCCATAGGGTGGGGAGCAGGAAGTTGAGGAACTCTGCTCCACATAATTGTCATTCAGGCTGATGGAAGCTCCACCAACTTAAAATGTTGTCATTTTAATACAAAACTCCAGGGTCCACTGCCACATGGGAATACAGGGTTGGAAAGTTGAGTCTGAGCATTTCAATGCTTCTTCCTGAAAGTGACATGTCACTTTTGATCTCATTACATCAGGCAGAACTAGTCGCATGGCCTACTCTAATTTCAAGGAGTTGGGGAACTATAATCCTCTGTGTACTGGAATGAAAAGAGAACTGAATATATTGGAGGGTGCTAATAATGGCTACCACACTTTTAATCATGACTACCACTTTTGCACATCATTGGGACAATGACTTGGCCTTTCTGAATCTCAGTTTCCTCACTGTAAAATGGGGATAATTTTTGCCTTGGAGTAATTATAACTGCTAAATGAGATAAATCTTTTAAAGTATTGAACAGAGTGTTCAACACATAGTAAATATTTGATAAACGATGAACATTTTAATTCAGGGGGAAAATAATCAGCTCTTATCACTTAGTCTTGAATTACCCAAGTTTATCTATACCAACAAGATTCATTATCTTAAAGCCTGTCCTTCCCATCACTGTATATTTGGCCTGAAAACGTTAGTGTTTATACTGGTCTCCATTTGGATCCTGTAGACCTGAGTAAAGATTATCTATGATTGATCAAGATACTACTACCATTGGTATAATTATTGTTATGTGTTAAACACAGCAACAACTGGTTACATAACAACTCTGTTCAGATTAACAAATAACTTCTGTTTTGTAACATATTTGTGGTTTAGTAGCTTTTATGAGGTGGTTAATGTCTATGCTTCATGCATCTAGCTTGTCTTTGCCTTATATTGTCAGCATCTATGTGAGGTATCCTGCCTACCATTTACTTTATTATTGCCTCAGAGCACTTAGGATGGTGATCTGTACATGATGGGGATCCAATATATGTTGACTGACTACTGGTAGTGTGGCTTCTATGTTTCTGCTTAATAAACTAAAGTACTTATTAAGTGTTAAGACAAATCATTTTGATGGATACATTTCTAAATGTAGTGCATGTATCTCTGCCTTTTAAACAGATGATAATGAAAATATCCTTTGATGATTTCCTCCATTCTTTCAGATTCAAACAACTCAAGTTTACCTACCATGTATATCCACATGACCCAAAATGTCTCTCCAGCCTTGATCTTCTTTTGAACTCCAGGTATATATTGCTAACTATAAACAGGGTATCATTATCAGAATGTCTCTATCTTCTGTCACTTTCAATTCAACATGGACAAAGCTGACCTCATTATCTTCCCTCAGAAACCAAGTCAAGTTGTTCTTCCTCCAGTTTTCCCTATCTATGGTCTAACCTATAAGCCTTACAGTCATTCTTAACATCTTCTGCCCTGTTCCTTACATCCAGTCAGTAACCTAGTCCCATTGAAACTACTTTCTGAATATGTCTTATATATCTTCTTACTTCTATTGCTTTAGTTCATCTGTTGTCACTGAAACAACCACAATGTCCCCCCCACAACTAGACTCTTCATCTCTATTCTTTCTTTCTTCAAATCACCTTTCACACTGCTATCAGAAGAAGGAAGCTGTTTTCCCAGTAGCTTTAAAAAAATGATACATTAAAAAAATGTTCTGGATACAAATCTATGCACTTTCTCAAATTGCATCAAGAGCCTGTTTTCCAAATACGATTGCCCACCTCTTGGACTGTACCTCCTTTGTAGAGTTCACTGAGCTAGGTGGAATCCAAGTTAAAGCCCCATACCTGTCTAACCATCGTATCTCATACACCAAGCCTAAATGCAGTAAGCCATTTCTTCATTTCTGGACATGAGTGAAATGCCACACCATGCTGCATGATCTGGCTTCCTGAGTGGCCTCTGAATGGCTGGATGATGCAACTTGGAAGTACTGGGTGTTAGCTCCCCATGAGGTGAACCTGACCAATAAATGAGTCAAGTAGATAAACTCCCTCTCCCTTCTCCCTTCTCCCTTCTGCCTTCAGAGGACTGCTCCAAGAAGCAGGTTCTCTTTTCAAGCTTTCAGAAAAGTCCAGCAACAGTGGCGCTAAACAAACACACCTGCTGAGAACAACCTGCTATGTCTCTTCACAGCACCTGTGATGAAGCAGAAACCAGCTCAAGGATTCATTGCCTCACACTGCTTCATGCTTTTCCTTGCCTCACTTACCCTTTTGTTCTCTATCCTCAAATCCCTGGACTTGCCCTCCCAAATAAAGTGTCAACATGTTAAACTAGCACTGGGCTCTGCTCACAGAGAACAAGGGCTAAGACACATAGTGAAAATCAGTGTAAAGGGTAGACAGTAAAAAGTAAGTCTCCCCCAGCAAAACAAAGCCTGATCCTCATTTTCCTGCCTCAGAGACATCCAGTATTACCCGTTTTTATTTGTTCTTTCAAAGATAGTCCATGCATATAAGCACCTGCAAAAATATTATATATTACACACATACATATATGTGGATATTTCCCTTTTTTACACAAGCAAAAATAGAATATGCCCATTGCTCCTTGCATTTTCACAGAGTGAATTTTCCAAAACATAAATCTGATCAAGTCACTCTCAAACTTAAAAGCTTCTGATGGTGGCTTCTCATTATCCCCAAATAAAATTCAAATTCCCAGCACTGAAGGCCCTCCATACTCTGGCCCCAACCTCTGACTATCACCATTCCCGTTTAGTCCCCTGACCTAATGTGCCCTTTATTTAGCCACACTCAATGTTTTCTGTTCCACCTACAAGCAATGCTCTCATATGCCCTTACATTTGTGCATGCTGCTCCATTTGCACGAAATATTCTTTCAATATGTATGTGTGGAATGATTAAATGAATCATCGATTCACTGTGGTCACCTAATGACTATAGTTTGATGTCCCTGTTAAATATTAGTTTTTCTCTTCTGTGTAGTTTATCTATCAGTTTTCACAGCTGTGGACGTATGTTTCGAACAGCATCTGCTAATATGTCTAAAACGGCTGTACATTCTAAAGCAAGGTAGGCATAGTGTTTTCAGAGGAAACCAAAGAGCCAAGCTAAGTAAAATGACAACTTTAATTTTCTATACAGTACTACTCTTCTAAGAGTACAAGATCCAGGCTCTAAAACAGATGGTTTTTTCACTACTTGCTGTTTTCAGGTGATTCATTTAATTCTGGCTTTCAGTTGTGCCTTGGGTGATTGTTTTGGCTAGAAATCTGATAGGTGGATAAGTGGAGTGTTACTCTTCGTTACATTTTTCAAAATCCTAATATATAGCACACGTGCACAGAAGAAAGGAAAGAAAGGGGCATTCAACCAAACTACCTTTTCTCTGGCCTACATGTGGAAATATCATTATGCATTCAAAAACCTGAACACTCATTAACATCCTAGACATTCTATATGCAAAACTAGAGTGAAATATGCAGAACTGCTTACTAGGACTTTGAGGGAAAGATTATCTGATATTTATAGAAACTTATTAAAAGAAAATGAAGTTTTCAGTCAGAGTTTTGGGATTGTTTTAACTTTGTTCAGATGAAGAAGAAAACAAGGCTTTGAGCTTCTTGAAAGGAAGAAGTCATATATGCATGAAGTATTGATTTATCCTTCTTGATCCAAGGTCTCCCAGAATACCAACATTATGTAGTGCATCTCCATTTGTTCATAATGCATTAAAGGGCATCCTAAGTTTTTTCTCATACCTGAAGGCATTTTGAAATGAAGGCTTCTTCAAGTAATATGCCTTTCTTAGAAAACACCTACTTGTTGGCTCATCTCTACCACTGTTGTCCATGTTGTGACCTGTTGAAGGCCTACAAAGACTTCTCTGTATCTCTCTACAGACACAACAGATGGTGTATGTGCAGTGGAGTTTCTGTGGAAACTGGTTATTTAAAGACTGTCATGCCTATGTCCATCCTTGTATCTCATCTGTTCAGCCTCAGGGAGTAGACTTCTAGCCTCAGTGATCCACTGAAGAGTGTCCTGAAGAGAGATCAATTATATTTATGAAGTAGGTTTCATTCTGACATCTCTTCAGTTCCCTGTAAAATGGGGAACATCTACCAACCTGTCAACTTTCAACTGTCCCTTGGATTAAAGAAGAGGCTACCTTAAAGACTTTGGTACCTTAGCTGCTTGGTAGGATAGGTAGAAACTATTTGAAACCCTCTACCCCGAACATTTCAAAGGACCTGAGTTATAACTGTTTCTGAGTTAGTACATGGTAAGCAAATGCATTATGACTGTGCAGGCACTACCATTAGAAAGCCTGACTCAGAACAAATTGTCATATAGCATATGTGTGTATCTTATCCAATTGGGGCAATGAGAAAACTATGCCCACATGGCATATGTTTGAATTGGCAGCCAGTTTGTGGCATGCTGGGTAAATGATTGAAAAGGAGTGGGGAAAAGGCATCTAGGTTAAATGACATGATATTCCTTTCACTGGCTTTTCTACACCAGTATAGGAGAACTCAAGGCAAAAATTACTGTTAGTGTTATGGTTCTTGACTACATAGCCAGGCAAAGGTTTCATGGGGGAGGTGGCATTTGAGCTGATCCTTGACAGGAACATAAAATATCAATAGGTGCAGTTGGCAGGAAAATATTCTGGGTTGTGGGAACAGTAACAACAACAATAAAATGTAATGATTGTCGAGAGCTCACTATCTGGCAGGAATTTTTCTAAACACGTCATATGTTTAGCTCATTTAGTTTTCACAGCAACCCTATGTGGTAGGCATTAACATTATCTACCTTATAGATGAGGAAAACGATCTACAGAAAAATCAGGAAGATGAAATAACCTGCTTAAGGCCACGTCACTTGTAAGCATTAGAGCTGAGATTCAAAATAAGGTAATCTGACCATAGAACCCATATCCTTAACTGCTCCCTCAAAGTAAATGAGTAAAGAAGCAGTAGTGGAAAAATATAACAATGTGTTTGGAGCATGTCAAGTATTCTGGAGTTACTGGGGCATAGCATATGATAGAATTAATTGTAAATAATAAGAGAAGTAGCTAGAATAGTCTGGGACCAGATTATCAAAGACTTGAAAAATTATGCTAAGGAATTTTTAGTTCATTATAGAAGTAATGATTGGAGTAAGATTAGGGAATGATAATGGCTTTTTAGGATGTAAGTGACATAATGCAACCTACTTTGGCAATATAATCTTAACTATACCATTTAGAGATAAAGGCATGCAGGCAAGAGGGACAAGAGCTGGAGGCGATGAAAACACTTGATGTCCCTTCTATGAGAGTTGCCGCCTTAGATAAGTGGAGAGATGGAGAATGAATGATACATTCGATTTTTGGTGCTAGAATGGAGTGCATTAGAGGAATATGAAACATTTCAAAGCCCATAACCCAATCCAAGTCCCTAACCATAATGATATTTATATTGGAGCCATTTCTGAATTTTCCCAGCAAAGAGATACCAGGTAGGTTTTCTCATGTCATAATCAAAATAACTAATGTCAATTATAATAGTGCTTAAGAAGTTGCCTTGTGTATGACAGAAAGTTAATACTCTGTGAGGACTTAAAAAAGAAGACCTTATGATGACTTACTTGAAGGCTATATACACTATTTTAGAGGCTTATATTTCTCACACTGCATTCAAGGGCACCGTTTAATGCATTACCACATTACTTCAGCAGTAAACTAAATGTTATCCTAATGGTCTAAAACTGTTATCTCCTAAAGCCTGACTTCCTATAAGAGAATGACTTAGGTATGGAAAGAATCTGGCACAACTAGTTGCTTATTGCTTAAGAGTACTAAATTGCATCTTAGAAGTCTCAATTACTGCCATGAAAAACGCAGTGTACCTATAATGAGGAAATCATTTTATTCTCGGAGTCCAAGAGGCAGTTCAGTGTAGTGGTTAAAAGTACAGTATCTGGGCCACACTGATTGGATTCAAATTTCAGCTTCACCACTAACTGTTGATCATGGCCAAGTTACTTAACAACTCTGTGCCTCAGTATCATCACTTGTAAAATAGAGATACTAACATCACCAACTTTAAATAGTGAAGATTATGTGAGTTAAGGCATGCAAATCTAAAGCTCTTAGTACATTGCCTGGAATATACATAATTCAGTAAATGGTAGCTATTATTCTAAGAATATTATATGAAGTGGAGTATGTACATCAAGAGCTACAATTTTCATATTATTTCCCATTAAGTCATTATGTTGTCTTTGTATTAATTAGAAGAGCCAACATACAAACTTTACATATAATGGCTGCCTCATTTTCTTTTAATTTCTAATTTGCCTTGTGTCAGAAAGAGAAGCAGTGTTAAATATCATATGTGCTGTAAGAGTGAATAAAATCTTGGCTCTATCACTTACTAGTGACGGGAAAGTGACAGATTAGAAGCTTCCATTCAGAATTTACTGGCTTGTCCCTAATTATTCTCAACATCTGTGGTATATGCTTCTGTTATGAATGCTGCTGCCGATTAGTTTGCCTACAGGAATCTAGTTGATAAACTACTCGTAAAGAAACTAAGGGAAAAAATTGGTAGGCGAAGAAGGAAAACTGTGCATGGCATGATTTCTTTCTTTACTGCAGACTGACAGACATTCCATAATTATTTCTGGTCTAGAGTTTTATTGCAATAAGCTTCCCCATGGACATGTTTGACAGGGATCAGAATTTCTTCCTTCCCCTGTGGGAGGTAATGTAAGTTTTGACACTTGCAAAAAGTGATAAAATTGAACAACACAGTTCAATGCCATAGGTTTATTCCCCTGTGACCAGAGTTCCAGTTACCTAACACCTTCCTTGTAAAGCTCACCGCAAAGAATCTAGGAGATGGAGGATGGAGGATGCGGCAAGGTGTGCAAGGGAAAATGATCTTCAGTTCTAAGAGGGGAGTAGACATTGTTATATACAGTACGAATGGGTATATATTGAGAGACCTCGTTTGGTAGATTTACAATGATTAGGCCAAAGCATGACCCCTTGCGCCCATGATAGCCTCATTGGATGTTCAGTGGAGATGCTTGCCTTTAGTGTTATAACTTTTTATCTTAGCAAACATCAAAATGTGAGCAGAAATAAAAGAAAGAGGGAGAGAAAATAAGCTATTGATTTTCCCATGTTGTCTTAACCCAGAACCTAATTGAAGGTCAGTATATGTATCCATCTCAAAGACTGATTTTTGGATAGGCATCATGGTTTCCTGACACACAAGTCAGAAGAGGCTCCTGGATATTCTACAGATGCTATCAAAGAGAAAAATATTTCAGCTGATGCAAACATTCTCTTAGGAAAATCAAACTTAAAGAAATAAACTACAAAATTATTTGGTTGCTTATCAAGAGCCCAAATAAAAGAGGGGTATCTTGACTGGGTCGGTAGATTGAATAGAGGGAAGAGAGGGAGACTTTGAGTGTTCCGTTTGTCATGAATCCATAGCTAAACCTAAAAAATGTATTTGTATCTCAGGTGACTAACACCTACTTCTCTCTTCAGTTCATCCTGTTCTGCAGCAGTAAATGCATATGTTATCTTCATCTTTTTCACACTACATAGTGGTAAAACTCATGTTAAAAAATCTGACTTATTATGAGGCACATAGAGTAAATAGAAGGAAAAGAAAAACAAGATGATTCCCTGATTCACTGCAATGGTGCTGCCTCCCCACTTTCTCCCTCCCTCTTACCCCCAGCTCCATCGGCTTTTATGTATATATTCAGGTATACAAATACTGTCCATGGAGTCCCTGCCTCACAATGTCTCATGAAAGAGACTTGGAGAACTGCTTCGTAAGAACAAGGAATGAGAAAATTCCAGCTCATGTCTGGCTTGTATGCTTCATGTACAAGCCCAATTTCTGATCAGAGCATACTACAAATTGGCAAGAAAATAGGGAATGATTATAAATGGCACAAAGTTTCTTTTGGGGATGATGGAAATCTTCTAAAATTAGACTCTGATGACAGGTGCATAACACTGTAAATATACTAAAATTCATTAAATTGTACACTTATAATGGGTGAATTTTATGATTTGTATAATATACCTCAATAAGCAGTTAAAAAAAAGATAATTGGCAAGAATTACTTTTTGGACAAATCCACACAATGCTAAAAACCTGGATGAAAATTAAAAAGTAGAATTCATATATGGATGCTATATCTATCAATACAACAATAGTTCTCAAATTTTCTGGATTGTGAACTACTCTGGTAGGAGAAAAGGTCCTATATCTCCCCACCACCACCTCCCAACTCCACTCAATTCTCTAATTTACTATTGTAAAGAAAACTATACCAAAACCCCTACCTGGAGACGGTGGCAGTTGCAGCAATAGGGTGACTGCTATCTGATTCTTTTACATGAGGCTTAACTTAAAACTTTTAGCAGTGAAGTGTCTCTGCAGCTAGGCCTCTTTTATTCTTCTCTCTTCTGCTTCAGCATTTCCCCTAGATTCTAATACATCTTGCCTGTGCTTTTTGACTAGCCTGGTGTCCAGCTGAAGATCATTGAATATTCTAGTCTACTGATCTACAGTACACAAAATGTTTTATATTTTCCAAACAGCTGCTGTTTGACTACAGTGTTTTAAACTTCTCACTCAAGGTCAAAGATGTACCTGTCTTTCTTTGTATCGCAGAACCTAATAACTGCTCTGGCCAAGAAGGGTAAATAACAAACACAACATTCACTTCACCTTAGATAAAAAATAGTTTCTAACCTCTAAACAAGATTATTTTTTAAAAAAATCTGAAAGGAAACAGTTGGCAGATTGATATGGATGTAGAATGAAGTTGGCCTTGCAAGTGGACCCTATCAATATAGTGTTGTGACCTGCATTGAATTAGGCTGAGCTCCACAATTTGGGGGTGGGGGAGTGGGGTGGATTATCACATCATTTCATATTTGTTTTCAGAATTCATGTATTATCTGGCTTTAGTGATAGAGATGATTTCAGCTGCTTTATACACTTAAGAAATTTGAAAGTGGCTCCTAAAGTTTCACTGAGTACACCTCAAGTCTTTTGTATAATCCAGGGTAATTTAACGCTGGAATGATTTACCCTTGCATTATCATGTGCAGGAATACTTCTTGGCTCTGAATTCAGAATCCCTAATCTGTCCTTCATCCTTATACATTTGCAACCTCATATCTAAAGTTCTTATGAAGCACCAAACATTCCTCTGTTCTACCTTTTCAAACCATTCTCTGTAAAATAACGTATGTACATTTCATCTCCCTTAACTTCCAGATCTGTGTTGTTTTCTAGCTATTTCTTTCATGTGGAATCCTTTCTTTCTCTGCATTAATTTACGGCCCTCACCTTTAAGACCCAGCCAAAATTTTTCTCCTCTAAGAGGTCTTTTCTGATCGTTTCACTTGCTGTTAATGTAGGAACACAAATTCTAGTGTTAGCATCATATCTCAGAGATTTTATTAGTTGGCCAAAGTCAACCTAAAAGGGATTTCTCCTTGAGGGCAATTTATCATTTTTTTCATAACTCCACAAAATCTTAAAACATTTGTTAATCAGCTTTAAAGTAAAAAAGGAACAACACCATCCTATTGATAAACATGTTATATTTGGTTAATTGCTCAGTTATTCTAATTTGTAAAAAATAAACTTTGTTACAACTGTGTTGGATCGATGCTCTTTCTTGAGAAGGAATAAAATGGACTTCTGCTGGGCAAATATATTGAAAGACTTGATGGATCAAGTGGTCTGAATTGGTATACTAAATCCCTAATGAGTATGAGAATAAAAATAACAAAGTTTTGTAAAATTTTGAAAATAAGTAAGAGTGGCAAAAGTATTTCTATCTCATTAGGATAAAAGGGTATAAGGGTCTTGTTCAGAAATCACTGAGATGCTCTATCTCCACATCTTCAAAACAAGTGATAAAGAGCAAAAAATCCCAAAGCTTTAGTTCTCATTTAGATTGTATTGTGTGCCCGCCTGCTTTCCTTCTTTCCTTCCTTCCTTCTCTCCATGTTTCCATCCATTCTTCCTTTTTTCCTTTCATAAAACACTTTTTATTTTACTTCCTCTAAATTGGCCAGCATACATTCCCCTAAGAAGGAAGGCAAGGTACCAGGAAAGAGCAGCAGATTGTGGCAAGGGCCACTGCCTAATTTTCATCTGATACACACATTTGGTCCAGTGTGTATTTTCATGAATCGATCAACAGCTAAAGTCCTACTTAACAATTATGTTTTCATAGATGTGACATACTTTGTAGACAACCAAAGCAGTAACTTATGGTTTGAATTTGTTTTTCTTTTATAAGTGCTATTTATTGTTATTTTAATAGAGAAAACACCAAGTATAAGTAAAGTTCATTGGTATTTACTTTAATTTCCTGTTAAATATTTTCTTTGTCCAGTTTAACTTGCTTTTACCTTCATATTTCAGCTTTTAAATCTAGAGATAAAGTATTAGTGCAGGACATAAGGGTTTCTTATCTGTAATCCATCAGGAAATAGCCAGTGATTATATCTGAAAGTTCACCTTTCTATTTCCTGAGATGCTACCACATCTCTCCTGCTATATTGGGGGAAAACAACCAAACCAAGAGTCATAGTTTCTTCTAGGACTACTATCACAGAGATGGTCATACCAGTCAGACAATCAAAAAAGTGATATTTTGCTGATCTCAGCTCTGTTTCAAAAATCTTTTGGAACCAGCCAGGTCACTAATGGCTGAGAGGGTTATACATCCGTGAAACTTACATTTAAGATCATTTTCCTTCTACAAGGATGCTATCATCCTCTCTTATCAATCATACTAACTTTATAACCTTCCATTTCCAACTTTTTAAAATTACAATTGAGTATTTATTTTTATTGTTGTATGGGTAAGCATGCTAGATCTGTAGAAAGACTTTAGTTAGTGAATCAGATTTAGAAACCAAAGAAATGTCTGCCTTTTTCCCTATAGCACCTAACAGTCCTGCCATCAGAGCAATTCGTTTAGGTTAGGGCAGTGTCTTAAGAAAGTCCCAATTTAAGTAAAAGTGTATTGCCTACAAAGAATAAAACCATTAGCAGTTACTAAAGTGTCTGCATAGGTTATCTAGGAGTAGTAATGGGAAACATCAGAAAATCTTGGCAGGAGAGGAACTGCTACATTTTGATGAGGGAGAGGAAAGCAAGTCTTTACTCTGCAGGAAAAGTAGATTTGTAATGAATTCCCTGTGAGAGCCTCTCGGTAATATGAGGACACAGACGTCTAGACAAGACAAGCAAAAGTAAGAAGGGAGATTTATGTATATAAGAGGGAGAAGGGAGCCAAAGATAGCCCTCAAAACTTAGCATGGAGCCAGCTTTGGTCTACAATAGGAAACTTGGAAGTGAAATATATATATAAATCTCATGTGTGTTTGTGTGTGCCTGTGTATGCATGTGTGCACATGTCCACACACATGCATGTGTGTATGGATGCATGACTGTCTACATTTTTAAAGTGTTCTGCATTTCAAATAATATAGCATAAAAGGACTGATAACTGACACAGAGATTTTAAAGTAAAACAATCTTTGGAACCAGGCTAGAAACAAAGAAGGCTTGTAAGTGGTCAATACCATTTCACCAATCAAAGGCCTAAGGAAAGTGCTAAAACAATTTACAGAAAACAAGATTTAAAAATAAAAACAAGATAAAAGTGTGCCTTAACACCTATATGGCTGTTTCTGGCTTTATTACATGTCAGCAGCTCCAGTTTTGCACTGGGACCTTTGATAGCATAAAAAGTTCAGATCTCTCTTGATCTTCAGTGGCTAAAAAGAAATGTACAGTTGTACTCTGTGTAACAAGAACATCTTTAACCATTCCTTAACACTGTTAACAGTGGTACATAACTTATGCTCTGGTCAAGGAGAATTTCAGTCATTTGTAGAAAGAATTAATTGAGTAGAATAGTATTTCTGAAGTAACTTAGATTCAGCCAAGTGGACTAAAGAATAAAACTTTGTATCAAGCATAGTGGTTTCCAAACTGGAAAAGGTAGAACAAAAACTGGGGAGAAGAAATTAAAACCCAATGATCAAGGAGGTTATCATGAGAGAGCACTAAGTTTACTGTAACTAAGTTTAAATCTCCAGGCTCAGATGATTTCATCCTTTTCAAGAAAGAAGGGAGTGAAATTACCAAGGTTAAATTAATTAATTTAATTATAATAAATATATAAAGTCTAGTATCTAGGTTCTTCATATGATGTATTGTGCCCTCCTCCAAATTCATATGTTGAAGCCCTAACCCCCACTGTGATGCTATTTGGAGAAGGAGCCCTTGGGAGATAATTTGGTTTAGATGAGGTCATGAGGCTGGGGCCCTCATGATGGGATTAGTGCCCTAATAGGAAGAGACACCAAAGAGCTTGCTTTCTCCCTTTCTCCTTGCCATGTAAGGACACAGTGAGAAGGCAGCCATCTATAAGCCAGGAAGTGAGTCTCAACCACACACAGACCATACTGACACCTTGATCTTAGACATCTGGTCTCCACAACTGTGAGAAAATACATTTTTTATTCTTTAAGCCACTTAGTATATAGTATTTTGATATGGCAACTTAAGTTTGCTAAGACAGGGAGACCTGATTAAAAGTCATTAAAAAAAGAACTTAGGACTTTTAGTTTACTAAAAGACTGACTGACATATTAAAATGTGATATGGCCGACAAGAAGTAAATGCTGAGTTAGGCTGCAGTAATGAAAGTGTAGATTCCCTTATGAGAACAACAACAACAGGTGATAATGTTCTTTTACTCTGGTGAGCCAACTTCTTCAATGTTATACTAAATTCAGGGAACTTAATTTTAAAGGGGAATGTTACAAAGCAATATCCAAAAGAGGATGGCCAACGTTATAAGAGCGGGCAGGGTAAAAAATAAAGCAGGACCTGATGGAGACTGGGTATGAGGTCCATCATGTTGTACAATGACAGGGAGACAGAATTCACAATGATTTTATAACTTTAGGTAAGAGGAGGAGATATACCATACACTCTCCAAGGTCCCTTCTAATCTCATTTTCATGGTTCTATAACTGTGCTCCTGTGTGTGGTAGTGAGCTTTTGAATTGAAGCTGGATTAACTACCCATCAGGGATACTGTAGAGAACTTTCTCACAGTGGGTTAGAGCTTGGACTATAGAATCTTTAAAGTCTCACATACTTAATCACATACTTAAGAGTACGTGATTCTGAGTCTAACACCCCATAGAAACATGTTAAAGTAAATGAACATTTTCAGAGCAAAAAACTGCTATCAAATTACAGTGGTCTGTCCAATACATAATTAAATGCTGTTGAAGCCTTGGTACCCAACACAAAGGAAGGAAAGAATGAGCCTTCTGAAGAAAAAAATCACGATGACTTCTCTAGTGTTGTGTTTCAGAGTCTGTGCAGTCCTACTAGTACACATGTCTAGGTTGAGACTGAGGAGGAGGAGAAGCAGAGCTGGAAATAGCATAGTTCAGACATCTATCACAGTATTTGAGGTTCAAATTGTTGCTATTTCATTGGCTGTGAATCATCAAGCAGTCCTGTGATGGCTCTGACCAATAAAAAGAACATGAGGCTTGGGGTGTATGATTTGGGTTCAAATCTCAGATTTAGTAGATACTAGTGATGTAAATTTTAAGCAAATTTAAACTCTACCATTATTATGTATTTTTTAAAAAGCAATAATCAGTGCTATTAATTGAGCATTATTAGGATCCAGGTTGCAATTCATTATTTCACTAATCTGCATAAAAACCCTACAAGGTAGGTATAATGGCCCACATTTTACATGTGTTCACACACGGTTATACAGCCAGTAAATTGTGTAGATAATTTATCAGGCTTATTTGACTCTAATGTCTATACTTTTAGCCTATTTTAATACCCTGCTTCCTGAGCCTTATTTTCCTCATCAGTATAATGAGGAAAGTCCTTTGAAATGGCATAGTGAAGTTAGAAATACAGTTGTCCCTTGAACAACACTGGGATCAGCAGTGTCAACTCTCCGTTCAGGCAAAAATCCGTGTGTAAGTTATAGTCAGCCCTGGGTATACACGGTTTCTCTGTATCTGCATTTCCACATACTCAGATTCAACCAACCGCAGATGGTGTAATACTGTAGTATTTACTGTTGAAAAAAAATCATAAATGGGCCCTCACAGTTCAAACCTGTGTTGTTCAAGGGTTAACTGTAACTTAAAACATCTAACATACATTAATGGTTCTATAGATCATAGCTTTTATTATCAACCCTACCCTTCTAGGCATATATTAGAGAATCAGGCAGTGAGACTCTTCACTCCTCATTCAAGAAGATGCACTGCTTGGTTGTTTCCACAGGAGCCATCTTTAGGGATGGAGAATTTACCCAAAATGTAATGTCCTAGTGGGTAAGAAAAATGACTAACAAGATACTAAACTAATAAAACATATTTTTGCCTATTACACTTTCCCACACTGACAAAGATTATTTGTGTGTGTGTTGTACATACACACACACACACACACACACACACATCCTAGTGCTGGAAAAAGTGCAGAGAAAAGGCACTGCTGGTACTAGAGTTAAATCAAACAATGTTTCTGAAGGGCAACACAGCTTCATATATCAAAAGCCTTAAAATTGTCCATACCCTTAACCCAGTAATATTTCTTCTAAAAATGTATCCTCAGAAACTAATCATTTGTGGACAAAAATTTATGTACATGAACTTCATTGCAGCATTATTTATAATGCTGATAAACTGAAAACAACCTAAATCTCCAACAGTAAGAGAGCTGCAAAATAATGTATGGTCATGAAACATTATGCAGCTGTCAAAAACATGTTTCCCTGTGCCACGGGAAAATCTTTACAGTATATTCGTAAGTAAAAATACCAGGATACAAACCTACATAGACAATAATCCGAATTTTTGTTAAACTGTTGTATGTATACACACACACACACACAACCCATACATAGAAAAAATTTTGGAAGGAAATAAATCAAGTATTAACAATGGTTATCTCATAATGGTGGGATTATTTTTTTTAATATTCTCATTTACCATTTTCTTGTTATTTTAAAAATGAATCAACTTGCAGTTACCAATAGCGTGAGGAAAATCATGAATGGGGGGCCTGATGTCCCAGATTAACAGCTGAAATACACACGTAGTTATGTGAGTGTCACTAACCTACCCTGAATATGTGTGATAGCAGGATATTGGACCTCACTGAGTTCTTCCAATATATCAAATGACTTTCCTTTCCAAGGGGAGATGGGTAATGACCTGAAGAGAAAAATCTCTTGCCTCATTTTTTAAAGAGGTCACCTGTTCCTGTGTCTTGCCTTTAGGTAATATCTAAACATCATTAGGGGCAGTGATACTTCTCTTCTTGAACACCTTGATCGATAAACCTACACATTAACAAACCTTTAAAGGCAAAACAGCCAACCAATTTTCAAGCCTGATTTTCTGCTTTGTGTGTGTGTGTGTGTGTGTGTGTGTGTGTGTGAAGAGAAAGACAACTCAGCATCTCCATATTTGATCAATTTTCATGACAGGAAAGAGTACAATTCAAACAAAACTCAGGTAGAACAAAAAAGAAGAGTATTCTGCTTTATAGTCAGTCAGTGAGGTTATGAGTCAGAGATAGGAGACTGGGCCAAATAGACCATAATTATCTTGGTGTCAAAGCAAGCTCTGAAATTTCTGATATTAAGAGTCCTGTTTTAACCAGATCTCTGCTAATTTTTTCTTAAGCACTTTTGTTCTTCTCATCTCACATCAATATTCAATTTGGAATTCTACCACAATTTTCTTTCCATTTTAATCCCAGTGCAAATGTGGACACAGAGGGAGCATCAAAATAATAAGGAAAACAGAACTGAAAGATTCTTTGGGATGAGGACTATATGTTATTCATCTTAGTATCCCCAAAACCAAGTACAAGTCCTGGCTCATAATAGAGGTTCCATAATGTTTGAGTGGGGAAGGAAAAGATTTGGGAACTTATCAAGGACCTCCCTTAGTGGTGGAAACACTTGGACACTTATTTGCGGAGAGAGATCTCATTGCACTGCTGGTTGTATAAACTCTACATACACCCAGGGATGATTGGATCATGAGTTACACTCCCAACACACAAACTGTTAATGATAATAAAATCAATGCCCAGGCCAGAAAATTTAGGGAATGGCAAAGGTATTATTTTCTCATTCCTAACTTCATAGGAAGGGTACATACCATTATTTGATACCCCAGACAGCCATTTAATAAGTACCTATTAGCACCAGGCACTATGCTAGTCACTGGAAATACAAAGATGAATGAACCCTGAATGCTACTTTGAGAGAGCTCACAACCTAGTTGGGAAGACAGACCCATAAGCAATATTATTTTCTAGGAAATATAGTAAAGAGTAATGGTAGATATAAACAGGTTATTTTAGAAACTCAGAGGAAGGGCACCTGACCAACCTGGTAGTATAAAGGAAAACTTCCCTGAGGAGCTGATACCAGAATTGAGTTTAGATGGGTGTATAGCATTTAGCCAGGAAAGGCATAGATTTGGAAGTGATCACCATACAGGTAGGAGTTGAAATGATGAAAGTAGATGAGATCTCCAATGTAAAAGTTACTGAGTAAGAATAACTTTGGGACTAAAATATAACTCTAGAGTATCAACATTTGGGGGTTCAAAAAGAGACCATAAGGAAACAAAGGAGGAGCAGTGAGAGGCAGAAGAACTAAAAGAGTTCTTGCGCCACTTGAATGTGCCACTCAAATGTTCATAGTAACTTTATTTGTAATAGTCAAAAACTGAAAACAACTCACAGGCTCACTAGCTGGTGAATGGATAAACAAACTAAGGTACCTCTGTACAATGGAATACTGCACAGCTATAAAAAGGAATGAACTACTAATACACCAAACAACACAGATGAATCTCAAAAACATCATGCTAAGTGAAAGACGCCACACCAAAGAGTCAATACTATACAATTTCTTTCATACAAAATATTTTAAAGGAAAAAATGATCTATAATTATCTATATAAGCAGATCAGCAGCTGGCTGGGGAGGGAGAAAGGACTGACTTATAAGAGGCAAGAGGGGACTTTTGGGGATGAAGGAAATATTCTATATCTTGATTATAGTGGTAATTACAGGAGTGTGCACATTTGTCATACTCAGCGAATGGTACACTTAAAATGAAGGTATTTTACTGTAAGTAAATTATATCTCAGCAAGGTTTATTTTTAAAAGTCTGTGGTGTCACAGAAGCCAAAGAAATATTATATCCCAAGAAGGGTATTAAATGTATAACTTCTCAGAAGCCAAGAGTTTTGATATTTCAGGATGGGGAGTTTGATCAACAATGATTAATGCAGGATTGATATGCAGTAAGACACAAACGGGGAGGGTACCCACTGGTATTTAGAAGATAACTGGTAATATGAATAAGAGCTATTTGATGGAACATGGTGGTAAAAGCTAGATTGCAGTCAGTTGCAGAGTGAAGTTAGAAAATAGAGATACTAAATGTATATTACCCTTCTGAAAAATTCAGATATTAGACTGAATGGTAGCAACAGAGATGAAGGAAGGGTTGGGTAGTGTTTGTTTTGGGAGAAATTTTAGTATATTTATAGATTGAGAGTAAAGAATCAGTAGAGAGGGAGGGGATTGTGAAGGTTGCAGGGGAGGTAAGGAGGAGTCGGGATGAGGGTAAAAGTGGAGTGATTTGCCTTGAAAGGATATGAAGAGGGCTGTAGGAACAGATGAGTTTGTAAGTAGAAGGATTAGAAATTGGGGGAGGACATTCTGATTCCCTCTGTCATCTTTTGAAAAGGTGTGAGTCGACATTTGAATATGGGGTTGAGAAAAGTGACAATTTTTGGAATATCCTTGGATATTTTGGAGCGAATTGGAAAGAGTTGACTCAGATCAAGTAAAAGGACTGAAGGGCAACATTGCAGGCCCAGCTGGAGCTGATTATTACACCAGCTGTAATAATGATCATCAGTTGTAATGATCCCAACACGCACTCATAAGACATTTTTGGTTTATTTCAGCAGCACTCCATTCCCCCACATATGGATAAGAAGTATCTTAGAATTAATTCGTCATTTGAGTTTTGCTGAACAGGTCCTACAGAAGCATAAGAAAAGGAATTTGAGGGTGTTGCTAAAAGGATAATTTTAGCATTGGGTCCAGGTGGAATGTAGAAGAAAAAAAAAATCCAAAGGAAATTGATAAACTAAGACAAAGTGGAAAAGTTAAAGGATCTAGAAGGCCTAATTAGGTTATAAAAAGGAAGTTGGGGGGAGTTGGTAGGTAATTTCTGAGACAACTGAAAGTTACAGAAAGTTGTGGTTAGAGAAAAGAACATTGAAATTTAAAGATTTCACAGATAGTGAAGATCTGGTCAATGGTGAGTAGCTGAAATAGAAAACAGGTGAAGGTCACTGAATTTCAGGAGGTAAAAATCTTAGAGGGAAAATGTTCCTCATGTATAACATGTGCTCAATAAATGATTGTCAAATATATGAATGGAGGGATGGTATGATGAGGGGGTCTACAGATGACTTGAGAATGATGGGTATTCATTGGGGAAAGATTCCTGGAAGAGGTAGACTCTGAAATAAGAAATAACAAAGAGTAGTTATGATGGCCAAGATAATAAGATTAGCTGGGTTTGTCACTCACAAGACATTGAAGATTGTGAGTCACGTGCCATAGTCTCCCTGTTTTCAGTTAAAGTTCCCAGAAAAGCATATTGAGCAAGGTAAGAAAAGGTGGTAGGGAGAATTTGGTTTTTTGTTTTTTTGTTTCTTTGGTTTTAATTTTTTTTTAATTTTTATACAATTTTAAAGGTTAGTTTCCACTTACAGTTATTACAAAATATTGGGTATATTCCCCACGTTGTACAATACGTCCTTGAGCCTATCTTATTCCCAATAGTTTGTATCTCCCACTCCCCCAAGGGTGGTAGGGAGAATTTGGAGTGAGGACAAAGAGAAGCAACTTTAGTGGCATTATCCGGGCACACCCAATTTAAAGAGTGAGACTAATTATAAACATATGTGTATACCATATATTGAGAGATTCTATGTATCCAATTCATTTAATCCTCATAACTTTATAAGATAGGCACTATTATTATTTCCATTTTACAGAGGAAGAAAAGAAGGCTTACAGATGTTAACTCCCCCAGGATCACAGTTTGTAAGTGGCAGAATTGGGATTCCAAACTAGTATGGTTCCAACTCTTTAGTTTTTCTCATGTAAACCTGTCCTTGTATCTCCTGGGTTTTGTGAGTGATATACTCTTGCTGCTTCCCATATCCAACGGAGTATAGTTATTTACTTGAAATTCAGTTGGAGCAAAAGGATTAGCCTTGTTCTGTAGTCCAACAGATGGATTATCTTAATTGTACCAAGTTCACAACTAAAAACTCGGAGCTAGCAAGTGAGCAGCTGCATGGTCCTGTTAAATACTGACATTATGATTCTTACCTCACCAAAATAATATCTGTGAATATTATATGAGAAAACATATTAATTTTATAATTGAAAAACAAACAAAAAAATAATGAAATTGGAAGGACTGATTCTTTGAAAACCACAAACTACCAAAAGCAAACTAAGATAAAATAGATAATCTGAATAGTCCTATAACCACTAAATGAATAGTCCTATAACCACTAAAAAAATTGAACTCATACTTCAGAAGCTCCCAAAAAAGGAAATCTCCAGGCTCAAACAGTTTCACAGGAGAATTCCACCAAATATTTAAAGAAATATTGACACCATTGTACACAATCTCTTCAAGAAAACAGATGAACACTTCCCAACTCATTCTATGAGAACAGTATTACCCTGGTACCAAAGGCAGACAAAATGGTACAAGAAAACTATAAACTGATATTTCTCATGTTTAGATGCAAAAATTCTCAACAAAATACTAGCAAACTGAACTGAATCCTGCACCATATAAAAAGGATTATACACCATGCCAAGTAGGATTAATCCCAGGTTTGCAAGAGTGGTTAAACACAAGACTATCAATTAATGTAATACACCATATCAAAATAAAATAAAAAATAAATATGATCATTTCAATAGATTCAGAAAAAATCTTGTATCAAAACCCAACACCCTTTTCATGATAAAAATACTCAGTAAACTAGGAAAAGAGGGGAACTTTTTCAACCTGATATAGAGTATCTAAAAACCCTACACGTGTTATTTTGATGTTTCAAAATAGTCAAAGACTGAAGGCTTTCCTCTGAGATCAGGAACAAGGCAAGAATATCCTTGTTATTCCACACAGTACTCAAGTTCTAGCCACTGCAATAAGGCAATTAAAAGAAACAAAAGACATTCAGGTTGTAAAGGAAGAGATAAAACTTTCCTTATTTGTAGATGACAAGAAAATCCCAAGGAATCTACACACCAAAGGAAAAAAAAAACTCTTAAGAACTAAAAAGGGACTTCCCTGGTGGTCCAGTGGTTAAGACTCCACACGTCCACTGCAAGGGGCACCTTCACAAGATATACCAACTCACACAAATCAATTAAATTACTATATACTAGAACTGAATATGTGGAAACTACAATTAAAATTACAATTTACAATCACTCCAGAGGAAATGACATAATTAGGTGTAAAGGTAACAAAACATATACAGGATCTGTATGCTAAAACTTATAAAATCCTGATAAAAGAAATTAAAGATATCGAAAGAAAAGGAGAGGCATACTATGTTCATGGATTGGAAGACTCAATACAGTAAAGTTTTCAGATTTCCCAAAATTGACCCATAGCTTTTTAATGCAATCACTATCAAAGTCTCAGCATGTTTTTTGTAGACATAGACAAGATTTTTCTGAAATGTATGTGAAAGGGCATAGTTCCTAGAACAGCTAAAACAATCTTGAAAAAAAGAAGAATTGTGTGGAATATTAAGGCCTAATATTTATCTATATTATTCAAAACACTGTGCTCTTGGTGAAGAGATAGACACATAGAACAATTAAACAAAATAGAGAATGCAGAAATAGACCCATGCAAATATACCCAACTGATTTTTGACAAAGGGGCAAAAGAAATTTAATGGAGAGGGATAGTCTTTTCAACAAATGTTTCTGGAGCAATTAGACATTCATTAGGCAAAAAAGAGAAGAACCTTGCCTTAATCCACACCTTATACACAAATTAACAAATTAACTCAAAAGAGATCACAGACTTAAATATAAAACATAAAACTATAAAACTTTCAGAAAAAATAGGAGAAAATTGTCAGGATCTAGGGCTAGGCAAAGAGAGTTTAGACTTGGCACCAAAAGCACCAGCCATAAGAGAAAAAATGATAAAGTGGACTTTACCAAAATTAAAAACTCTTGCTCTGTGAACAACCCTGTTAAGAGAATGAAGACAACCTACAGAGTGGAAAAATATTTGCAACCATATTTCCAACAAAGAGATTGTATCTAGAATATAATAAAGAACTCTTAAAGTTCAACAATAAGAAAACAAACAATCCAATTTAAAAATGGGCTAAAGATATGCACAGTCAGTTCACGGACAGATGGCAAATAAGCACATGAAAAGATGGTCAACATCATTAGCCCTTAAGGAAATGGAAATTAAAGCCACAATGAGATAGCACTACACACCTATCAGAATGGCTAAAATAAAAAATAATCAAAACAAAAAATGCTGGTGAGGATGTTGAAAAATTGGACCATTAATACACCATTGGTGGGAAAGTGAAATGGTACAACTACTCTGGAAAATAGTTTGACAATTTCTTATAAAACCAAATATGCAACCAGCATACGACCCAGCAATTGTGCTCTTAGGCATTTATCCCAAAGAAATGAAAACTATGGTCTCACAAAAACCTGTACCAGAATGTTTAAGCAACTTTATTCGTAACAGAGAAAAACTGGGAACAGCCCAGGTATCCCTCAGAGAGTGAAAGGTTAAAAAACTGAATATCCATACCATGAAATACTACTCAGCGGTACAAAGGAACAAGCTTGATATACTCAACAACTTGGATGAATCTCCAGGGAATTATGTTGAGCATAAAAAGGCACTGCCAAAAGATTACATACTGTATGATTCCATTCATACAGCATTCTTGAATTGAGAAAATTATAGAAATAGATAACAGATTATTTGTTAGCAGGGGTTAGGGACAGGGAATTTGGGTGGAGATTGATGTAGCTATAAAAGGCCAACACGAGGGATCCATGTGATAATGGAACTGTTTTGTGTCTTGCCTGTCTATGGTGTTGGATACATGATAAGTTGCATTGAATTAAACACACATACACACAAATGAGTACAAATAAAACTTAGAAATCTGAGTAAGATTGGTGACTTATATCATGCTGGCATCTTGGTTGTGATACTGTACTATAGCTTTGCAGGATGTTACCATTGGGGGAAACTGGGTATAGGTTACATGGGATCTTGATTATTTCTCACAAGTGCATGTGAATCTCCAATTATCAGAAAATTAAGAGTCTGAAAAACAAGCATTTTAGTAAATATGAAAATAAATATTTAAAAAGCTTTTTTAACAAGAAGATGCCATTTCATAACCAACAACTGTATTTTTTTTAATGTTTAAAAGCTTTCAACATATTTTTGAAACTATAGGTTCACTAAAGATAATTTTAGGGTAACAATGGTAAAAGCTAAGACATTGCTATTATGACTAAAACACTGTTAAGCTCTTTATGAATATTATCTCATTGAATTCTTATAACCTACTTCATCCTTGTGAGATTGATGTTATTGTTATTCTATTTTACAGATGAGAGAACAGGTTCAGGATTTAGTGACTAAGATAGTATTTGAACCGAGGTCTTTCTTTCTCCAAGGCTTAAATACTCTAAGTACACAGACAATATACTAAGTACCTCCCAACAACATGGGATGAGGGTGGGGTTGGCATTTTGGGCTGCTGAGATCTGATATAGAAGAGTTGGAGTCACTTAAGACATGATTCCCCTGGATAAAACCTTATTGTAATTACCCCTGGATGTGAATAAATAGAATAAGCAGCAATGCATCAGGATGTCTCTAGTAAATAAATCTATTGTAATGCCTACTGTATGAAGACATTCCTACAATCAAACCATCTCTGACAGCCATTTCACTGTTTAAGAGAGTCCAGTCCACAGCTTATGAAAACAAATACTCTGAAGGAGTATTTTACTTTAATTTAAGACTGCTGACTTGAGAGACAGAAAAGGTAATATTCAGTAAATATTAAAAGGAAGAGCAGTCTCAAATATTTAATTCCCCCAAGTCCTGCCTCTGACCTATATGAAAATGATGCAGCCCGCTCAACCAAGTCATTCTCAGTTGCCTCAGAATAAGAGGCACAGATGGTCTCTCAGGTAGCTAATCCAGTATTATTAAGAGTTTTCTCTGTTAATGAATTGGTCTTGCTGAAAAGCACATAGTTAGGTCTGTTCATGGATGAGGAGCAGAAGCCCTGAAGTACTTCTGCTGCTTCTCTTTTATCAGACTGTAGTTTTCTGTGGTAGCAGTTGTCTGGGGAAGCTTACTGGGATTGAAGATCTGGTTTGATTTGAATAATTTATTAATAATTTGGAAAAAACTAATTAAATTTGTGCGTGATTCTAAAGTTAGAGCTCCTACAGGGACCCAGAAGGAATAGACGTGTAAAAGGAAACATTTCAAAAGATTCTGAGTCTGTTACTTCCCTAGTCCCATCTTCCCTCCAATATCTTTCTCTCTTCATCTTCTCACGCTGATTCTTCATTTGTTCCTCTCTATCTCTCTCTTTCTCTATTTACACACACACACACACACCACTACTAATCAGAGACAGCATGTGAGAATAACCCTCTTGGGGGAGAAGATTCATTCACTATCATACTCCAGGAATCAGAGAGCTGCCCATACTCATCCACCCATACTCATGCATTCTAGTCTCACATTCCCCTTTACCATCTTAATCTTCTATTAGAATCGGAATCATAAGCTGTCAGAGCATAAAGAACCTTAGAAATTCTACCATCTCAATTTATAGAAGAGGAAACTAAGAGAGAGAGGATATGAGTGACTTGTCCATGGACACTGAGTTAGTTAGTGGCAGAGCCAGGACTAAAGACCCAAGCAGCAAATTATAAAGGATGGGGAATAAGAACAGAAAAAATATTCAGTGGCTTTTTTCCTGATATGCTTCATTCTAAAGTCTGTTATTGGGCCCCACAGTGACTTGCCTCTGCTCTATTATTTGCTCTGCCCACAAGACTCATGGTGGTTAGCTGGGATTCAGCTGGCATTAATTGGGAACTGAATGTGTTAAGTAGTGGTGGTGGTGGTGATGGTGGTTTGGAAGAGCTCATGCTCCCTTGGTCCTCAACTTATTTATATTTGATGTTTTAAATTAGAACCTGACCCTAATGATCCCAGGCTAATAAGTGAGGTTGAATTTCCTTAACTGGTTCCTTCCAGTCTGAGATTCCATGAAAACCTGAGAGCTCTCAATTTAAAATGCAGCCTCCAGGCAAATTATCACCATATGTACCTCCCTCTGCAATTCCTTCCAGTTAAACTACCCAGGCCCGATGGGAATGTGCCAATTCAAAAAAGTGTGCTGGTGCTTTATGATTTTCTTGTCCTAATGAACATATGCAGTCATCTTGTTTTTCCCGGAATGACTTGATGCAATCAATGACAGATTTCTTCATCATGCCTTTTTCTTTCTCCTTCTCTCTCTTGCACATGTGAGAAATGATCATCTGAATGTAAGCAAATCGATTAAGAAGTTCAGTCTCAGTGCAAACTTTGGTACTTTGTTCTATCTCTGCTTTTTCACCAAAGAGAACTACTAGAATGTCCCTATTTTAGACTCAGTTCTCCAGAGTACACACTATTCAGTAAGGTAGGTAATAATAATAGCAGTTATCAGTATGAGTACTTACTATGTTCCTGACACTGTGCTAAACCTGGATTAACTCAGTTAATTTTCATGAGGCAGTATATATTATTAAAACCTTTATGCAAATGAGCACACTGAGACCCAAAGAGATTAATTTGCCCAAGGCTACATAGTTAATATAAGTGGAAATAGCAGGAATTGAACCCAGGTTTGTTGAGTTCTAAAATAATCTGTGCTGGTGAACTCTACCAAACATTTAAAGAAGAGTTAATGCCTATTGTTCTCAAACTACTCCAAAAAACTGAAGAGGAAGGAATGCTTCTAAACATTTTTCAAGGCCAGCATTACCCTGATACCAAACCAGACAAAGACATTAGACACACAAAAAATGACAGGCAATATCCCTGATGAACACTGATGCAGAAATCCTCAACAAAATATTAGCAAACTGAATTCAATGATACAATAAAAATATCATACACCATGACCAAGTGGGATTTGTTCCATGGATGCAAGGATGGTCCAGTCTAACATCCACAAAAAAATCAATGTGATACACCACATTAACAAGACCAAATATAGAAAATATGTGATCATCTCATTAGATACAGAAAAAGCATTTAACAAAATCCAACATCCATTTATGATAAAAAATTTCAAGTGAGTACAGAGGGAACATACCTCAACATAATAAAGGCCATACATGACAAGCCCAGAGTTAACATTATGCTCAATGGAGAAAAGCTAAAAGCTTTTCCTCTGAGATCAGGAACAAGACAAGAATGCCAGCCTAACTCTCATCACTTTTATTCAACATAGTAAATCCTAGCCAGAGCAATTAGGCAATGAAAAGAAATAAAAGTCATCCACACTGGAAAGGAAGAAATAAAACTGTCACTATCTACAGAGGATATATTACCTATAGAAAATAATAATAAAATGATAAAAATAATAAAATAAGACTCCATCAAAAATTTAGAACTATTAAATGAATTCAGCAAAATCACCAGATACAAAATTAATATACAGATAATGGTTGTGTTTCTGTACACTAATAACGAGCTATAAAAAAGAGAAATGAAGGAAAAATCCCATTTACAACTGCATCGAAAAGAATAAAATACCTAGGAATAAATTTAACCAAGGAGGTGAAAGACCTGTACTCTGAAAACTATTAAGATATTGATGAAAGAAACTGAAAATGATACAAATAAATGAAAAGATATACCATGCTCATGGATTGGAAGAATTAATTTTAGTAATATGCCAAGACTACCTAAATCCTATCAAAATATCAATGGCATTTTTCACAGAACGAGAACAAATAATTCGAAAATTTGTATGGAACCATGAAAGACTTCAAATAGCCAAAGCAATCTTGAGAAAGAAGAACAAAGCTGGAGGTATTATGCTCAGAATTTTACTATAAAGCTAATCAAAAGAGTATGGTACTGGCACAAAAACAGACACATAAATCAATGGAACAAAATAGAAGGCCCAGAAATAAACCCATGCACATATGGTCAATTAATTTATGATAAAGAAGGCAAGAATAAGCAATGGAGAAAGGACATTCTCTTCAATAAATGGTGTTGGGAAAAGTGGACAGATAATGCAAAAGAATGATACTGGGCCATTATCTTACAGAATATACAAAAATAAATTCAAAATGGATTAAAGACTTAACTGTTAGACCTGAAACCATAAAATTCCTAAAAGAAAACAGACAGTATACTCTTTGACATCATTCTTAGTGATATCTTTTTGGACTTCTCTCCTCAAGCAAGGGAAACAAAAGCAAAAATAAACAAATGGGACTACATCAAACCAATAAGCTTTTGCACAGTGAAGGAAACCACCAACAAAATGAAAAGGCAAACTATTAACTGGGAGAAGATATATGCAAATGTTATATCTGATAAGGGGTTAATATCCAAAATATACAAAGAACTCATACAACTCAATGTCAAAAATCAAGCAATCTGATTTTAAAATGGGCAGAGGACTTGAATAGACATTTTTCCAAAGAAGACATACAGATGGCCAACAGGTACATAAAAAGATGCCCAATATCACTAATTACCAGGTAAATGCAAATCAAAACCACGACACATCACCTCACACTTGTTAGAATGGCTATTGTCAAAAAGACAACAAATAGCAAGTGTTGGAGAGGTTGTGAAGAAAAAAGAACCCTCCTACACTGTTGGTGGGAATGTAAATTGGTGCAACAAATGTGGAAAATGGTATGGAGGTTCCTCAAAACTTTAAACATAGAACTACAGTAGATCCAGCAATTCCATTCCTGGGTATGTATCCAAAGACAACAAAAATACTAATTCAAAGAGATATATGCACCCCTATGTTCATTGCAGCATTATTTACCATAACCAAGATGTGGAAGCAACCTAAGTGTCCATCAACAGATGAATGGAGAAAGAAGATGTGGCACATATATACAATGGAATATTAGCCATAAAAAGAAACGAAATTGTGTTATTTGTAGTGAGGTGAATGGACCTAGAGTCTGTCATACAGAGTGAAGTAAGTCAGAAAGAGAAAAACAAATACTGTATGCTAACGTATATACATGGAATCTAAAAAAAAAAAAAATCGTTCTGATGAACCTAGGGGCAGGACAGGAATAAAGATGCAGACATAGAGAATGGACTTGAGGACACGGGGAGGGGAAAGGGTAAGCTGGGACGAAGTGAGAGACTAGCACTGACATATATACACTACCAAATGTAAAATAGATAGCTAGTGGGAAGCAGCTGCATAGCATGGGGAGATCAGCTCGGTGCTCTGTGACCACCTAGAGGGGTGGGATAGGGAGGGTGGGAGGGAGGGAGATGCAAGAGGGAGGGGATATGGGGATATATGTATATGTATAGCTGATTCACTTTGTTATAAAGCAGAAACTAACACACCATTGTAAAGCAATTATACTCCAATAAAGATGTTAAAAAAAAAAAGAGTCATGTACCACAATGTTCATTGCAGCTCTACTTACAATAGCCAGGACATGGAAGCAGCCTAAGTGTCCATCGACAGATGAATAGATAAAGAAGATGTGGCACATATATACAATGGAATGTTACTCAGCCATAAAAAGAAACGAAATTGAGTTATTTGTAGTGAGGTGGATGGACCTAGAGTCTGTCATACAGAGTGAAGTAAGTCAGAAAGAGAAAAACAAATACCATATGCTAACACATATATATGGAAACTAAAAAAAAAAAAAAAAAGGTTTTGAAGAACCTAGGGGCAGGACAGGAATAAAGACACAGATGTAGAGAACGGACTTGAGGACACAGGGAGGGGCTGGGACAAAGTGAGAGAGTGGCATGGACATATATACACTACCAAATGTAAAATAGATAGCTAGTGGGAAGCAGCCGCATAGCACAGGGAGATCAGCTCGGTGCTTTGTGACCACGTAGAGGGGTGGGATAGGGAGGGTGGGAGGGAGACGCAAGAGGGAGGGGATATGGGGATATATGTATACATATAGCTGATTCACTTTGTTGTACAGCAGAAACTAACACAACATTGTGAAGCAATTATACTCCAATAAAGATGTTTAAAAAAAAAGGTGTGGCATATATATATACAATGGAACATTACTGAGCCATAAATAAGAATGAAATCTTGCCACTTGCAATAACATGGATGGGTCTAGAGGGCATTATGCTAAATGAAATGTCAGACAAAAAAGACAGTTACCGTATGATTTCACTTATATGTGAATTCTGCAGAACAAAACAGGAGAACAAAACAGAAACAGACTCATAGATACTGTACAAAAAACAAACTGTTGGATGCCAGAAGGTAAGCGGGTTGGGGAGGGGTGGGCAAATAAGTGAAGGGAATTAAGAGGTACAAATTTAGTTATAAAATAAATAAGTCACGGGATGTAATGTACAGTATAGGGAATATACTCAATAATACTGTAATAACTTTGTATAGTGACAGATGGTAACTAGACTTATCATGGTAACCATTTCAAAATGTATATAAATACCAAATCAGTATGATCCACATCTGAAGCTAATATAACATTGTATATACTTTAATTTTAAAAAATACAAAAAAAAAGTAAGTGCTTAACTTCAAAAAATAATCTGCGCTTTTAAACAGATGCTAAACCACCTCCAAGTCTTATTGGACCCTTTGAATAGTGACAGTAGCAAAAGAAATGCAGTAAATGGAGGCTCACCACTTAAAGCAGTAAAAGCCCTTCCCTCTATGTGCAATTCACTACCAAAAAGTAGGCCCAAGGGAAATTCTGGCTCAATATATGTTGAAGAATCACAATGAAAACAAGTTTTAATTTTAGAAAAGCTATAAATAAAAATGAAGCACATTTAGGTTTTAAAAAAACTTTAAAACGGTTATTATTGCCCAGTTTTCTTAATAATGAAGAGTGGGTAGTAGTTAGATTAAAGTTATATAAACCCGAGTGAGATTTTTTCCGCACATATTTCTTACTTGCTGAAGCAGTCATTTTTTTTATAAGGCAGGAGCTAAAAGCATACTAGAGTAAGAGAAAACTATAAATATTAGAATGCAAAACTATTATGGCAAGAGTACAAACTTATCTCAACGAACTGCTTGCCTTTAAAATCTCTACCAACTGAATTTTCTTATTAAAGGTTTATTTTAAGTCCAATTCCATTCAGTATGAATACAATTCTTACAGTAACAGCCTGTCTTTCACAGTTAATTGCTGCTTGTCTCCTTGGATATAATCATTTGCATAATTGTGATTCTTTTCAATAACAAGAAAGGATTATATAATCTTGGCAAAGCAAACATCATAAAATTTAAATTTACATGAAATTAAAGGAATAAATGTTCCATAGTAACAGAACTATTAACATCTACCAAAAGAATAGTCTTTAATATTAGAGCCTATGTATTAACAGAAAAATCACTTTAGATTACACTACTCTTCAAATGTCATTCAAAATTAAAATTTAAATCTCGTTTTGGAATTGCGGTATTGAAAGGAAGATCAGTAGTACCAGCTATAAGTTAATGTTTATAATAAATGAAGGCAGGGGGTGGGAAGCAGATGTATCACTGCAGTTTTGCCTCAGTAAGGTACAAACGAAGGCTAGAAGCCACAGTCCACTTGGATGAAAGTTGGATTATGTTAATACATGAGCTCTTTATTTATCTGTTGTGTTCCATTTGCCATCCACACTTGTGGCACTCAAAACCAGCACCCAATGGCCCCAAACCACCTTGGCCCCAAACCACCTTGGCCCCCATTCTCTCCCATGGTTGGGGCTGGCTCAGATGCTTTTCCAAGCCAGACATCAGGAGCACCACAGCTGTGCAGCAGCTAACAATCTGCTCCTAAGTAAATTCCTGGGGATGTAGCCAGTAATCTGGCTGTGCCCCTGACAAAACACAGCACCAAGTCACCACACACCATGCTCCTCCCTCCTTTGCTACACCAGAGTTGGCAGGCATTGAACTCCCACCCAGGACATCACCTAGGGATGGTTTTCCTATACAGAATCACTTGCTTTCAAGTCACTGAATCCAGCTCACTTATACAAATTTGAGCAAAGAATAAGGGGAGGACATGTCTCTTAAAGAATTAGTTTGTTTGTAGTATTTTACGAAGCCCCTTCCTCCCTTCAATCCAGATAGATGAGGATGACTAAGCTGTCCTAGCAGGATGCGATGAGTCTCAATGGTGCACTGGATGGTGAAGTGCATGAAGGCAGAGGCTGTGCTGATTTTGCTAGGGCCTAGTGTCATAAGCTCTAGATAAAGATGAACAAAGCTCTTGAATAAATAAATACATGAACAAATTATACCTAAACCCTAGGGGTTTTTAAAGCACAGAAACATTGGAAGGTTAGAATTATGTCTTTTAACAAATGAAGACTTATAGCATAGTGGTTTAGAGTATAGCTTTGAAGTGAGAAAGACTTGAATGACTTACTAACTCACCTAGACTAGTAAACTTAGGCAAGCAACCTAAACTCTCTAATCCTAGTTTTCTATGTACAATGGGAATAACGGTAGTATATACATTATAGGAATGTTGTATTAAATGAGATAATATGTGTAAATGTCTTAGCATGGTTCTTGATACAAGAAAGCACAGAGTAACTGTTAGCATTGTTATTAATGTTCATTATTACTACTGTAGTGCCAACATCTGATTTAGTATGCAAATGCCAAAGTCATGAAATTCCTTTTAAAAACTGTACGGATAAGATAAAAATTGCCATTCCTTTTCCATTTTATAAAAATTGTCATTCATTGAGACTCATCAAGTTTAATTACCATGTATTTGTACAGATATATCCATTCACTTCTGTGATAGACAAAAGAGGTGTACACACATTTACACAGTTTCTCTTCTCTGATTGCCCTGTTTGTCCTCCATATTCCAGTGGGCTTGGTCATATACATTCTTGGAAGACCGAGAGAAAGCATTTCTCTAATATGACTTTCTTGGGGAAATGGACTATTCATGAAATATAAACACCTAAAGGATTCAGCAGAGAAGCACTTATATAGGTTTCATTGATTTGAAAAGGAAATTGACCTCAAAGCCATGTCTGCCTGGGCCACAGAATATTACATTTCTAACAAGAAGAAATTCTTTGGCTTCTTTTCACCCAGCCTTTATTTTTCAAAGAAAGCTACAGATTGAGTGTAGCCTTGATCTATCATTTTTAATGCATGAGTCACTGGGTAAAATCTCTAAACTTCGGAGATATTAGAGGGAGTGTTTATTCCTCAGTGCTCTGGTTTCCCTGAGGAGGGATTAAATCTTGAGGCCTCTTGCCCCGCCCTTACTCCTCTCCACTGAGATGCAGTGAGTTTCCTGGTAGGTGGGCTATACCCACTGGTCCAAAATTACGTTAGTAGGCTAATAGTCTAAATCTGTAAGCATTCTCCTTCCCTCTTCACACCAGACCAGTGTACAGCAGCAACTCTAGGTAAATGGTATCCTCTGCAAAACCAAATTGACCCTTGGGTGAGCAGTTCCAAGATGGAGGGAGGAATGCTAAGCCACTGCCTCAAATATAACTTAGTAATAAACATGACAGTTTGATCTCTATCTTCTGGCCACTGTATTTACTGTTCAATTGGCTCTGCATGTGAGTGAATAATAAATGTCTTTTTTTTCAGCTAGACATCTGGAACCTTATTCATGCAAATGAGATCCAGTCTGATTCCTTATCTGTGTGTGAATCTCAGGTAAGACAGAGTATAGAATATGCAAGACTCAGATAGGTCTATAAGTAGCCTACTGTGATAAAAAAGAAAAAAAAAGCATGGGCTTTAGAGTAAGGTAACACTGAATCTGTAGCTTTCCTACTTTCGTGCCTTGGGACAAGTAAATTAGCCTCTCTGGGCTTCAGTTCACTCATTTGTAAAAATGAGAATAACAGTAATAACTCAAAGTTTTTGCAAAAATAAATGTGTTTATGAATACCTGGTACATGGTAAACTCTCAATAAATGCTGCTTCTATAGGAACATTATTTTCTTATCATCATCAAAATCATTATTTTAGAGGAAGCCCTCTGCAGGTTCTCGTGCTCCCCTCCATGACTAAGGCACATACATGCCTGATGCTCTGTGCAAACCCAATTAGGTAGCTTAGCTCTGAAGAGGAGCAGAAACCAGTGCCTATAGCTAATATGATGCCCTTTACTTCAAAAAGGTTTCTGTGCTTTTTTAGGAACAGGAAAGTAAAGCTATTATGGCCCTACATGATTTCAGAGGCCCTCACTTCCATGTGAGTAATTTCTTTAGAGATAAAAATCAAAAAAAGGAGACAGATAAAAAAGGATGTTATCTGTGCCTTTCCAAGGACAACTCTGTCTGACTCCAGAGGCTATACTCTTAAATCCTATATTGCCTCTTCCTGGTCTCTTCCCAGACAAAGCATCTCCTGATTTTTAAAAAATATGTTACAGGAAAGATTTTTCTGGGTTCAAAATGTGAGAAGACCTCAGCTCCCCCAAAGATTAGCTGTCTGAAAGCCTCAGTCTACTGTAATAGCATATATCTTAAAAGTTATCCAAACAAAATAAAACTATATTTAAGATCAAAGGCATAACCTCTAAATAGCCACCAACAAATAGACAAATGAAAGAAGTACAAGAGACCCAAATGTTTCAACTAGTATATCATGATTGGTCAATTCACTATGTAGTGTGAAGAGTATTCCATTGACTGGTGATTTTACAAAATATCAGCCTAAGACAGTTCATGCAAACAAAGTAAGGAAAATATTAGAGAAGCAATTAAAGGAAGAAAAGAGAAAAGATAGGTATAATGGCAGTGACTTGAAGCAGTTGGGAGGTAGAGTAGCAAAAAGCGGCATATAAAAGAAGAAAGAAGATAGCTAACAATGAAAAACAAAAGACAAACCTGATTGGCAGTGTAGTTAGGGGTAGGACAATGACTGAGAATCCCTTGTACTTCATTAATATCACCTTAGTTGTGAGAAGCAGGTAAATGCATCATAGGGCCTCAATACAGTGCCTCTGAAGACCTTACAGCACTATGGGCACAAGCTGAGCTATATTAGAATAAGCAATAAGCCTTGACAGATACCACATGCACAAGCAACACAGTAGAAACGGGGCAGCATGGAAATCATCCAATAATCTCCCTTCAATGAAGGGCAAGGAGCAGAATTGTAAACAGTTACAAGGGGAACAGGCAAACCAACCAAGAACTAAAAGCACAGAAAAGAATTATAAATCTGAATAATATTTATAAGAAGAGATAACATTTATTGAGTATTTCCTAGGTGTAAGTACACCATTAAATGTTTTATTGCAATATATTATTTAATGCAGCAAGCCTGCAAGTGAAGTTCTGTTATTATACCCACTTTACAGGTAAAGAAACTGAATTATAGAAAAGTTAAGTAACTAAGATTTAGTTTTATCTGACTCCTGAGTTCACAATCTTAAATGGAATTTTGTCTCTTCTCAGTGTCTTCCCCAAAAGAGTAGTGCTTGATTTTTAAAATAGATTTTGAATCATTAAAACACTAGATATTCACATTAGAAGACCCAGGTCATATCCTGTGTGAATGGTTCTTAAAGGCCTCTTATTTTTGTCCCAGTGTTTATTGAGAAGGTGAAAGATTTTTATTAGGCAATACTTTTCACCTAATTGTGTGACTTTTCAGAAGGATGACTTTGACATTTCAAAGTGAGATGGAGCATTAGAAGGCTACATTCAAAAAAAGACAGCAATTTATGATGCTGCAAAAGAATGTAACTTTTTCCACGAAAAAAAAAGCCTTCTGAAAATTATCTGAATATATTATATATCTGCAATGCTGATAAAACTGAACTGTTTTGGCAATAGTTGCTAACTCTGAGTTTTGTAAGTGCCTGTTAAAGACTCATTTCCACACGCATCCACAACCCCCTCTACACACAGACACATACACACACACAACACAGACACACATGCTTGCATGCACATACACAGTACAATTTCTGTTTTAAGCACAATAAGGATAGACGACCAATTCTTCCTTGTACTGGTCTGAATCAGGGCTTTGTTGGAAGTGAACTGTGTCAGACAGAGATCACAGAGACCAGCTGGAGATACAGAGAAGCCCTAGCAAAAATAATTTGCAATACGGTGCTAGAGGATTGGAAGTGCTATGTAAAATAGACAGTAGTCAAAGATTCAAGGAAGCAAACCTTCAACTTCAGACAAGTCTATCAGCAAATGATGGGGGTTAGGACTCAGAAACTGCATTTAAGAAAAAAGACTTTAATTTCAGGATGGATTCTGGGAGAGCAAACTGGGATGCTGTTCATTAGGATCCCTCTTTTAGAGGCTTGGAACTTAAATTTAAAACCTAGGCAAGGGTTTTACAGTGACATGGGTTAGAAATTTTGAAACTACATTCTTGTATATTCCAGACTTGAGCATATGATTAAATATACTGAGGATGATGAGAGCTAAGTTTCTCACTGTTGCAGGAGTTACAAGTATGGAAAGGGAGGATACAAAAATGTACCCTGTTTTGCTGAATTAGAATTGAAAGTATCAGTATGGCAAAAAAAATACACACACACACACACACACACGTATATATATGAGAGAGAGAGAAACATACACCTATGCAAAGATATATTTCCTAGCTCAATCTGCTGAAATAACCTAAAAGAAATGAAACACCAATAATAACGAGCACATCTCAAGCCCAGATCGTGGTTTCTAAATATTATTCTCCAATAAAAGGAACCTGGGCTCCTTGGTTGATTCCAGGGCAGGAACAGGGAAAGTACAAGATGTGCCTAGAACATCATTTGAAACCAGAAAATAAGAAAGTATTTAAAGAATAGTGGGGACATGTGAAAAAGATAGAGGAGATAGCTCAAAGGAACAACATGAACTTTCAAATAAATAATAATAATAATGGATTATATCCCACTGAATAAAATAAGAATCCATGAGCCCAACAAAGTGAATCTGTTATACATATACATATATCCACGCTTCTTTAGGTTCTTTCCCCATATAGGCCATTACACTTTGCTATACACCTGAAACTAACACAACATTGTAAATTAACTATACCCCAATAAAAGTTAAATAAAAACCACTTCTTACTAAATGAACCAACAAGGAATAAGAGAAGGAAAGGAAGGAAGGAAGGAAGGGAGGGGAGGAGGGAAAAAAACTGTTGAATTAAGTGACTAATAAATTCATTAATGGGGCTTCCCTGGTGGTGCAGTGGTTAAGAATCCACCTGCCAATGCAGGGGACATGGGTTCGAGCCCTGGTCCGGGAAGATCCCACATGCCGCGGAGCAACTAAGCCCGTGGACCACAACTACTGAACCCATGAGCCACAACTACTGAACCCCTTGTGCCTAGAGCCCGTGTTCTGCAACAAGAGAAGCCACAGCAATGAGAGGCCTGCGCACCGCAACGAAGAGTAGCCCCTGCTCACCGCAACTAAAAAGAAAGCCCGCACGCAGCAACGAACACCCAACGCAGCCAAAAATAAATAAATAAATAAAATTTTAAAAAATAAAAATAAATACATTAATGAAAAAGAAAAGAATCCGAGAGCCCATATGGTTATAAATAAATCAATGGCAGGGTAAGGGAAATTCTTTCTTACAGTAGAATAACAACTAATTAATATATAAATAATAACAGAGTTAGAAAATCATTGATGCATGCTAAAACCACTGGGTGAAATTTTGATGAGAAACAGAATGTATACATCAGGCCTTAAAAGGACCTCCCTACAAATTACTTATCAATTACAAAGTTACAGGAGAGAAAGCTAACAGACACCATCTTAATCAAATTATCAAAGCTAACATCACCAATGTTGGGGCAAACTACTATCATAAGGCTCCTGATATGATGCCCTGAGAAGGATACAATATCACTTATGAGATATTCCTGCCCCAAAATTCATAACCTGAATCTATACATAAGGAAACATCATTGAGGGATATTCTGCAAAGTACCTGGCCTGTACACTTCAAAGATGTCAAAGCCAAAAAACACAAAGAAGGATAGAGGGACCGTTCTGAATTAAAGGAGCTTAAAGAGACATGACTACTAAATTCAATGAGGTTGGTTTCTGGACCAGGATAAAGAGCTATACAAGACATTATTGAGGGTCTTCCCTGATGGCACAGTGGTTAAGAATCTGCCTCCCAATGCAAAGGACATGGGTTTGAGCCCTGGTCCGGGAAGATCCCATGTGCCATGGAGCAACTAAGCCCGTGTGCCACAACTACTGAGCCTGTGCTCTAGAGCCCACAAGCCACAACTACTGAGCCCACGTGCCACAACTACCAAAGCCTGCATGCCTAGAGCCCTTGCTCCGCAACAAGAGAAGCCACTGCAATAAGAAGCCCGTGCACCACAACGAAGAGTAGCCGCCACAACTAGAGAAAGCCCACACACAACGAAGACCCAACACAGCCAAAAAATAAAATTAATTAATTAATAAAGAAGACATTATTGGGGCAACTGATGAAATTTGAATATTAACTATGGATTAGATAATAGTTGTATATTATCCTGATTTAAGTTGTTTAATTTCCTGATTTGGTAACTGTTGTCACGTAGGAGAACACCCTTGTTCCTAGGAAATACATGCTGAAGTATTTAGGGAAAAGTGGGCATGGTGTCTATAACTTATTCTCTCTCAAAAAATGCATAAATGCATACATTAATATACACACATATATAAAGAGAGAAAGAGAGAAGCAAAATATAAATAATCCGTGAATCTGGGTATAGGATATATGAGAGTTCCTTGTTCTATTCATGCAACTTTTCTGTAAATATGAATTTTTACAAAATAAATACTTAAACAAAAAACCCTCAGGCAAAGTTCTTGGGATTCCATCTTGGGGCTTGAATGCTTTTGAACATCCAGTGAATGAAGGCATTGAACACAGAATCTAGGTAGGGGCCCAGGCATGCAGGGGATAATGAAGGAACCAAGTTTTTAGCACCAGAGTGTCAAACAAAGACTGGCTAGCAAGGAATAAGAACTCAAGTGACAAAATCAGAATCTAAAGAGAACCAGCGGCACAGCTAACTCAGGTAAGTTACTAGTGTAAGGCTCTGTGTAGTTCTTCTGCTTACTGACAGGTTTAGTCCAAGATTCTGAGTATACATATATAAGTTACGTAGCCCTGCAATGCTAAGAAGGCTGCATGGGTTGGGAACCAAGTATATGATTACAGTTAGATTTGGGGGAAGTTCTAGGCAGCCGCACTGTGTAACATCTTCATTCAGCTGGAACCAATTTCAGTATAGATCTTTACAGCTTAATGCCGTAAGCTCCCAAGAAGGAAAATTTGCATGGATAGAAACACTTTCTTTTTTCTTGTCCCATTATCTTTTGTGTTCCTCAGAATCAGAAGATGAGAAAATAGCTACCTTTATACTCTTGCTTCTCAAACACAGCTGCACTTTGAAATCACCAGAGAAGTTTTAAAACTACCAATTCCTGTGCCTCACACTCAGAGGTTCTATTTCATTGGTCTGGGGTGGGTTCCAAATACTAGTAATTTTTAAAAATCTCCTCAGAGGATTCTAATGTGCAGCCATGGTTGAAAACTACCGGTCTAGACACTGCTTCTCAAAATGTTGCTTCTGGACCACCTGTATCATAATTATCTGGAGTATTTATTAAAAATGCAAAAGTCCAGATCCCACCCCACACTTACTAAATCAGGATTTGGGGGGTGGGGCATTTTTCAGAACATTCCCAAGTGATCGTTTTACTCATTATGTTTGAGAACCACTGCTCTGGATTTCTGAAGAGCTCACTTTAAAAAAAGCAAGGCTAGCTCTCCAGGGAATTTTTTTTTTTTAGCACTTCTCTGTTCCCAGGATGTTACCTCACTGATCCTATAAAACTAGGTGCTTTTCAGAATATGACATGACATGACAGATGAAATTTCTTGGGAAAGTTGATGTATTATGCAGGGATGATACAAGGCTTTCATTCTGATTTTAACAAAGATTATAGATATTTTAATATGTATTTGCTTGGGATTCTATTATAAGCCAAATATTACATAAGGGTTGGAGAACACTGAAGTGTGGTATCTCATCAGCAGGACTGCTGTCACCTCATAGTGATGATGAACAATTTGTCACTCTTGAGATATTCCCTCCAGCAGAGCACAATTTCACAAATTCTTGAAATGGTGATGGCGAATTTTCCTTTATCTTGGTAGCAAATAATGCAAGGAAGAAAATTACATATGAGCAGATGAAGATAAGTCCCTGATATGTTCTGTAAAGTATGAAGAAGTAAGAGATAGTGTTCCGAATCCTGCAACAAAATCAAGAAGAAATAAAGATGATAATTTTCTGGAGAATAAGAAAACCACTTATTTTAGCATTCAATCCACTTATTAATTGTGCATAAAGATAGCCATATCATATTACTCAAGATGTTCATCTGTGGTACCTCTATACAGAGAGGTAAGCGATTAAGATGAAAGCTCATGTCATTTCTGGGTCTTTTTCCAGAAAGGAAGTCCCAAAATCTCTCTGAGGTCTTTACACCATCGAGAGTGTAAACAAAACTATATTTTCAGGTCTGAAATGATGATTCTGAGTCACTAATAAAAGATTAGATGACAGCCTAACACACTTAATGAGGTAGGAAAAAACATGTACCACATTTTTGAAAACTTCTAAATGAAATCTGTTAAATAAAGCTCTGGCACTCAGAGAGTTAATTTCTGCTATATGGAAATACATAATATCTTGTCCTCATTAGTTCTTTGGGTATAAATTTCATAAACTGTGTGAAGAGAACAGACTGAGATTAGCTGTCCTCACTATCACCGAGTAATTGCATTCCCTTTGCTTCATTTGGCTATATGAATGTGTCGTAAGAAACCAACTAGTTTAACTTTTATTTATGCACTAAAGAGTTAAGTGATAAAGAAAGACATTAACATTCTCCTCAAGTGTTTCAGTTCCATGTAACTCCATCTGGGAATTGTCACAAAGAAAAACGAACAAGTTTGCAATCATTATTTTAGATTTCTATTACCACAAATATATTTCTCTTTTATTTAATGCTATGCCATGATTACAAGTTTCAGCCTATAAACTGGGAGGTAAGCCTGGATTTATGCTGTGAAATGTAAACGAACTTCACAGTAATTCAAACACATTTTCATTTACCATGGTTATAACTAGCAAAATTTTATTCTATGATACTGGACACCAGTCTTTCATTCCAATTAACACATTTTTCACAAAGCTAGGTAGATAATCATTTCTATCATATGCATTATCTATGTTTACAAAGATCTTAAGTAAAACTATGTACATGAAGTTGTATACCTTTGTAAATTTCTAATGGGTATTCAATTAACAGGTAAAAAATATAGACTGAAGCATTCATGGAATGAAAAACCAGTGAGCAATTAGAAAAAAAGCAGCAGTGAGTCCAAATGAGGAGAATGCTTTACTCCACAACTTCTCTCACACTATTTCAATCAAGTACTGGTCATTCCACAGAACCAAGGCTAGATAATGAGTATGCGCAAGATACTACAAACATTCTTAAAAATTGATTGTGTTCAGAATATCTGGAACATTTTCAAGGAAGAGGAAGTCCAGCACCTTTAAGAAGCATTTTTATAAATAATTCAGGAAGGGAAACAGTTCATGATCATTACCAGATGGTACCAGTCTGGATTAATCAGTAATCAGCCAGTCTGTTTGTTCCCTCTCTAAATCAGAAGATAGCTTTTCTTTTCATTCAGTCAGCAAGTAGTTTGTAAGCTCCTACTATGTGACTGGCACTGGGCTAGGTACTGGGAATACAGTCGTGAGCAAGTGGGGGGAAGAGGAGTTAGAAACCATCTGAGAAACATAACCTGCATGTTCAAAGGATCATCTCAGCTAAAGAAACATGACTGCCATGCTCAGTTGATCCTTGAAAGTATTAACAGACTAAAAGAACACAGCTGAAACAGGGAAATATTAGACAGTTTCTAGAGCTAAAGAGCAGGTCATGGGAGAATGGTAAAAAAAAAAGGCACCAGCTCTGCCTAGAATTCTGTCTTGTGATGTGATTCATGTACATTTTGCATATATGTTGTTTCCCTATTTTTTAAAATATTCTTTTTTATTGTGGTGAGAGCACATCATGAGATCTATCCTCTTAAATTTTAAGTACAATACAATATTGTTAACTATAAGTACAATGTTGTATGGCAGATCTCTAGAAATTATCTTGTATAACTAGAACTTTATACTGGTTGAACAGCAAAATGGATACTTGCTCTGTTGTTTATCTCTTAATGAAATGATATATTAACAATGACTTTATATATAAAGTGTTGATCTCTTCAGTTTTATACATTAGAATCACAGGCATTATCTCAAAGTAGCTACTTGAATGTATAAGCTAAGCATTCACTAGTTGCAGACTTCTACTAGGTCAGCCCTATTTCAGTGACACCAGCATTTCATACGATTATTTTATTGGAGCTGGAGTAAGGGACATTGAGAAATCAAAGATGCTGGCTTGCACTGCTTAAAGAAGGTAATGTGAAGACAGAGATTGGAGCAATGCAGCCACAAGCCAAGTAATGCTGACAGCTACCAGAAGCTAGAAGAAGCAAGGAACGGATTCTGCTGTAGAGACTGCAGAGGAAGTGTGGCCCTGACCACACCTTGATTTCAGCCTAGTGATACTGAGTTTGGACTTCTGGCCTCCAGAACTGTGAAGGAATGAATTTCTGTTGTTTTAAGCCAGCAAGTTTGTGGTAATTTGTTTCAGCGGTCACAGAAAACTTTATACAAGTATCTTAACATGACCAACAGCTGATCTGGGTGCTAAGTCACTACGAGTGAGAAAAGGAGAAAAAGCTGAGTTCCTAAGGTCATAACCCTGAAACATCACCTCCTTAAATCTCGGCTGGTGGTGATACAAGAAACCAGGATCCTCTGGACATTTATTATTGCTCCTAAGGGATATTATAAAATTTTTATAAGAGTTCTGAAACCAGAATAAAATAAATATATTCATTCTTCGCATTTCCATGGCTGTTAGCTTTCAGTATTTCTTATTTTATTTTATGTTCTTTTCTACCTGACAGAGTCTTCTGTGTACATAAATAGTTTAAAGATATATCTCAGTTGTGGCTATCAAACTAGACTTTTTCTTTGAAGATAGTTTTCCAAGAAAAATGGGTTATGGCTTTTAAGAATTGACAGCAGAGACAAAATGAAAGATAAAAGCAAGGGGTAACCTAAGTTGATTGAAGGAAACATAATGTATTTAGAGCTAGCATTGCTTGAAAATGTTACCCTGGAACTCACATCAGGGCACCAGTAGCCATGGACCCAGGGGTGATACAATTAAGAAAAGAGACAAGGTTTGTTTGTTTGGGGTAGAATCTTAGATTATTTTATCGACAGTATGACACCTCAAACCCAACTCAAAGTTGTAGACACTTACAGACTTATGTGAATTATGCCCATCTCCATGGTACACAATTCTCTCTGCCCCCAACACACACACACCCACACATATCACCGTTGTACAACACACAATGAGTAGCTGATTACCATATTATACATTTCTTTTGGATTCTTGGTTATCTCATGACATGTACTGCCCACCTACTAGAAGTGGAGGTGTTGCTAATCAGTGGTGCTCGACATTAGTTGCATATTGGAGTCCCCAGGGGAAATCTTAAAACTACTATGCCTAGGACCCAGCCCCAGAGATTCTATAGTCTGTGGTGCAGTCTGGACATCAGGATTTGTAAAAGCCCTCCAGGTGATTTTGAGGCACAGATAAGCTTGCAAACCATCTGGGCACCAAGGATAGAGTTTAGTCCATAGCTTCTCAAACTCTAATGTGTATATGCATCACCTGAGGATCTTATGAAATTACAGTTTCTGATTCATTAGGTGGGAAATGAGGTTTTCCTTTTCTTATAAGCACCCAAATGATGCTGCTGCTGGTTGTTGAAGGCTATACTTTGAGCAGCAAGAGCTAAGATCACTGTTTCCCTATTTCTAGAAAATGATAATATGTATTTGTAAAGCACACCGCCATTTCTGGATAAGGCTGCTCTTAGCAAGAAACAACTGGACTCTAGGGGATCTGGCTGCCCTAGGCCCTATACAGCCACCCCAGGACCAAGAGAAATGATATCCCAGCTCATCTGTGACCCACTGTGCTGCATACTAGTGGCACACTGGTTGCATATCTTTGGCTTACAACCATACATATCATTACCAATATATGATACTTATAGATAAGACAAATACTAGAACTATACACCTAGGAGAAAATATAAACTACACATGCATTGCCAAAGGGGATGCAGGTCATGAGCAGGTAGCTCTATCCATAAATAAGGAAATTTAGGATATTCAAGAGCTACAGAAGCACTGTCAATGTAAACATAGGGAAGAAGAAAGGGTCAACACAGACTTGAAAGAGTTACTGAATTCAAACATTTGCCCCTTAAGCTGGCTGTCCAGTATTGCTCAAACCAGTTTGTGTTTCTCCTTTTGTAAACCTACCATAGTATAATATCCAGATATTTAAAGACCAGTATAAAAGGGATAATCAGGACAGGATACAGAGAAATAATTTTAGCATCTCTGCAGCACTGAAAGGTTCACTGGTATGGGTATACATACTCTGGAGCTAGAAGGGAGACGTAAATTGATATACTATTGTTTGTAGCATGGACAATAATGAAATACCATTCTTACTTTCTAAACTTAATAGTTTAAGGTGTTTCAACATGTTGGAGGAGGGCTTCTACTATATAGTTAACTCTCTTCCACTTAATTGCCTATAAATCATGATTAATTTATTTTTACGAATGGTAAAATTAAGTTATTGCTGCCACCAACAGCGTGTTTTAATTTCCATTTGAACAAAATGCAGATGAAAGGTTAGGGATAAAAATTTAAATTAGTAGTGACAGATTCAAGGAGTTCCTGAGTATCCTCCAAATGCTTATGTCTGTAAAACCTCTTGCATATAAATATAGCTATATAGAGGTATTGCATCTTCTGGGCAGACCCAGTTTTAATGCCAAGAAATTAATCTGATCAGTGGAAGATATGTACCCACAGATTCCCATGGGCCATTTTTATCAATAATTAAATCATATAATTTTTTCTTTGTTTATATTCCTCGTTGTCCCACAATGAGTAAATTAATGGAATTAGTGTGTTCAGAATGGAAAAGAATCTTAAAGAACTTAGCTCTCATATTTTATACATGTGGAAATTGAAACTCAAAGATTCTAAGTGGTTAGCCCAAGATTATATAGTTCAGTAATAACATAACCAGGACTAGAATCAAGTTCTCTTGAATCCTTGTTCAGTGCTCTCTATACCATGAATTAATATGTCAGCTAAACTTAAAAAGATAATAATAGGGATTTATGAGATGGTGAAGCAGACATGCTCTGTGCCTAAGCTAAGCTGTTCTCTGGGACAGTACCATTAAAATGTTGCCATTCTTTATCAGGCATCACCCAAAAGGCTGCTAAGCCCTGGGCTACTCTAGAAAGCAGATGTTTGTAAGGTTGTTTAACAAGGATTTCAAAATCTGTAAGTGAACCACTGTGGGTAACTTTTCTGGCATGAAAATATCTGCTTGAATCATCTATAAACTCAAAAAGCCCAAGAGGGGTATGTGATGGGTGAGTAGAAATGGATATTGACTTAGGCTTTAATGAAAAAGTTTCCCCATTCTAGCTGATGACTCATGTGGTGAAATTTCTTTTTCTGATTTCTCTGCCTGTCAGTCCATTCAAGAAAAGGTCACTGTTGAATGGGTCAACATCATTTTGTTGACAATTTCTAATAGTATCAAATTGTATTGCTCACATCTTGTCACATTGAAGAAAAATTTTTTCTCCACTATGAGGATCTTTTTTCCTCATTATTATCATTTAAAAGAGTGAGTTGCAATTCTTCAGAAATTTCAGTACATCTATGGGATTATTTGATTTCCCAACACTGCTCCCTCAAAAATACTCTAAGACACATATTTACTTATAACACTAAAATTTATTCTATGGAATTTGGGAGGTTATATTTGTTCATACCCTGCAGTGTTATAAAATTAATCTCCATTAAAAACCAAATACCTCTCTAATAATTAGAATTATTTCCCTTTTTACATAAAGGAAGTCTGAAAATATTGATGATCAATGGCACGATATATATATTTCAAACAAATATACCCTTATTGTACTTCATTTACCTATGAAAATATGTGAAATTTCAACACAACACAAAGCGCAAATAATAATTAGAATGATCAGAATTCCAGTACCAGCATTTATTTGAATTGTCAAGTACTTTACGTATAGGAGATGCTATTTTTCTGACACTTTTTGCAGACAGTAAAGTTAAAATTGGAATCTGTTCTTTTTTTAATTATGTAGTGATTGTAAAGGCAACCATAAAATTTGTTATTAATTTGATTTTTTAATCGCGCTTTCTTGCATACTTTTGAGGTCTCCAAAAGGCTCCCTTCCCGGGTTCTGAACAAATTGAAAAATAAAACATAGGAGAGGGAGGTAGAGAACCAACATATCACCTTGATTATTAATGGAATATAAGCTGAAAGATGTAGCTTTAGTTCTATTAACCAGGCGGACTTATTAATAATAAACCCTGAAATCAGACAGGCAAATTCACTGATTCATAGCAGCTGAATCAGTGTCACTGAACCAGGACAGCACCCCCCCCTTCCCCATAAGGGGCAGAGCACAATTAGGCCTGTAGGCAGGCCTATTCCCAAAAAGGAAAAAGATGGAGCTTAGTCAAGCGTGCCACTTGTCTACCAATCACATGTCATTCCAAATCACCTGGGGCAGAGTGATTAAAAGGAGTGCAGAATTGCCAGGAGTGTGTCTAGAAAATTCTCTCTTCGTCAAATCCAGAGAAGCTGGAAAAAGTCATTACTCCCCTCTAACGTAAACTTCAAGATTTGACACAAGTCTTGTTAACGGTGCTTTGTCTTTCTCTGTACTTCACTGTCATCACTCTCTTCTGTTCTTTTACCATTTCCCCATGTTCCTATTCCATCTACCCCTAGGGCAAATAGGGATCTTTCCCTCTTTTGGCTCAAGTGGATAAGGTGATGGAAGGCCCTTAATGGACAACCTTGATAGATGAACTCATGGAGGCTCCCCAGTCTTTAACAAAACAGTCATAGAATTGAATGGGGAAGGCCTTGGTAGCAAAATGAGGTGGAAATACAATATTTTGGCAAGGAACAGAAGAAGGTTCATCCAGCAGGAACCTTAACAGAGGAGTGGGTATATCCTGATAATAGAACTAACATTCAATAATACTAGTATTTTCTACATGTATAAAAAATGTATTGACTTTGTCCTAGACATTGCTTGACTCTCATGACATGAGTTAAACCATGTGGCCAATAAAATCTAAGGTTTTCCCAGCCAAAAACAGCTACAGCACCTATAAACTAGCTTGGGCTAAAAGATATAGAATCAGTAAAAACAGTTCTCATATGTTGGCATATTCAGCTTATATAGATAAAAGGAATACAATAAATTAATTTTTTATTAATCTTTATTGGAGTATTGTTGCTTTACTATGTTGTGTTAGTTTCAGGTATACAGAAAAGTGAATCAGTTATACATATACATATATCCTCTCTTCTTTTAGATTCTTCTCCCATATAGGCCATTACAGAGTATTGAGTACAGTTCCCTGTGTTATATAGTAGGTCCTTATTAGTTATCTATTTTATATATAGTAGTGTGTATATGTCAATCTCAATCTCCCAATTTATCCCTTCCCCCCCTTGCCCCCTGGTAACCATAAGTTTGTTTTCTACATCTGTAACTCTACTTCTGTTTTGTAAATAAGTTCATTTGTACCCTTTTTAAAATGTCATTTTAAACAACTGTCATTATGAAGACATTTTCTATATTTCAAAAGCATTGATGTGGGTAAAATGTCCAGTCCTCTAGAGATAAAGAGCAGAGAGTAAAACTAAACAGAATGCAAGTTTTCACAGCTCTGTTCTGTCATCAAGCAGGAACTCTCTTTCAAAGTTCTTACCATTCTGTGCCAGGAGACATTTGGGAAATACTAACTTACAAGCCATGGCTTCATGGCCATTTGCCATGTGATAATCCTCTCCTCCTCTGGGAAAATAGATGGACTGAATAAACTGTCAGTAAGAAGGCTACATAAATGAGCTGTTTCACTCACAACTGATAGCTTAATATTATAATCATGAGAGAAAAAACCTAACATTGTCTTCAAAATCTTAACATCTTGTTCTCTGTTCTGAGAATATTTGCACACTTTTACTTCATAATATTTCTCTTAGAGACCAGAGGAAGCCCCAAGTGAGAAAGAGAATGCTGTTAGTACCTGATATCACTGTCAATTAACTCTCATGTGCAAAAAGGAAAGAAGATGACTTTGCTCCCTAGGAAGCACTGACTAGGTTGAGTTCAAAGATAATCCTTTGTCTGCCAACCTAAGACAGAGAGTAGGGTATAGCAGAGGTGTCTTTAGTGTTTGAACTTCTGAAGTAATTCAAAGAAAGATAAATTACTAGGAGAATCCTGAGAAACCAGAACAGATATTACCTGATTAATACTTACTATTATCTTGAGTAGGAAACCTAAGGGCTTTTTTGAAAAACTCATTTGATTCATATCTATCTCTTAGAGGGTTTTTTTTGTACTGAATTTATGGCCTGACCTCTCTATAAATTGACATGTCTTTGTAGATATTTTTCTGGAGGTTGCATATAAGTCAAACTTTAATAAAGCAAAATCATTATTAAGTGATCCTTATTACATTCTTTAAAATGGAAACATGCAAATTGTTACAAAATAGAGATAATGTGTTGCGGTTGGAAGAATTTTTATTAAAAGCAATATTGTGGTCAAGTCATTAATAATGTGACAAAAACTTTACTAATATTTATCCTCTACTTAGGCAAAGAGAACTGGGTGCTGAGTCAGAAGACCTCAGCCCCCAAGTAGCCAGGTCATCTTGAGCAAGTCATGATCTTTTATTTAATCTAATAAAATTTACAGGGCTAGATTCTATAATAAACTGCCCCTAGCACTCCTCCAAAACTCCGATCAGAATAAAAGTTCAAGGAATATTGTCCAATAAAATCATTGGAAGAAAGCTCATCGAGGGGTGGAGATGATAGAAAATGGAAAGAATCAGGCAGATGTACTTTCTTTTTTCTATTTTATTTATTTATTTATTTTTATACAGCAGGTTCTTATTAGTTATCTATTTTATACATATTAGTGTATATACGTCAATCCCAATCTCTTAGACTTTTAAATCTATCACTCTGCCTTATAACTAAAAGAGTGAGTTAATTAATTTAGGGTTTGGCAAAGAGAAGCAAGTCTCCCCTCAAACACTCCTTCTCCATCTTCAACATCTTACTCTAACCCACTTAGATTGCATGTATCCAGTTTTGACTTACATATATTTTGTAGAATATTCATAACTGTCCTATGAAGTGTACAAAAAAGTTGTTCTTCTTTTTCTTTAACTTTATTATTTATTTATTTATTTATTTTTGGCTGTGTTGGGTCTTCGTTTCTGTGCGAGGGCTTTCTCTAGTTGCGGCAAGCGGGGGCCACTCTTCATCGCGGTGCGCGGGCCTCTCACTGTCGCGGCCTCTCTTGTTGCGGAGCACAGGCTCCAGACGCGCAGGCTCAGTAATTGTGGCTCACGGGCCTAGTTGCTCCGTGGCATGTGGGATCTTCCCAGACCAGAGCTCGAACCCGTGTCCCCTGCATTGGCAGGCAGATTCCCAAGCACTGCGCCACCAGGGAAGCCCCAAAAGTTGTTCTTTTAACTCAGTAATTTATTACTGATGAAGATGCTTCTACTGTTTTATCTCTAGGCTTCCTGACTAGAAGTGTGATTTCTGGCAGTACAGTCATAATGGAATTGCACTATAAAACCATATGGACAGCCCAGAAATTTGCCCTCTATATTTGTTCTTTTGGAATTCACTGGTCTGTTCTTTCATAGAACCATTAATTGCAAAATTCATAGATCCATAATTATATTAATTAAATGTTTGTGTTTATTTTTTAATGCTCCATTCCCTTTTATCAAACAATCATCTGGAAGCTTAGATATTCTTAAACAGAACTTTTTAAACATTCAAGAACCATAATGAATGGGTCTGTTATTTCTAAAGTATCTTGTCTTTACTAGCAAGTCTCTACTTTTGCTGAATCACACTTATTCTCAGTCCTAAACTTTTGATCTTTCAACATTCTCCAAATTAGACTGGTTTGCCTAATGGCTACCTTACACTCCCGTAAACAAATGTGATGTAATTTTAGTTTACATAAGTCTGTCCTCAATAAATTTATGCAAGGAATGTGCATTAGGTTACTGGGTTAAAAGATGTTAGCAATGAAGTTGAGCTAGAGAATGTTAATGATATTCTAACTTAGCTTGAATTTCCAATAACTTAGGCTAGGTTGGTAGTTGCCTAACAAAGTAGAGAGAATATTTTTAGGGAGGCTTCCTAAGAATAACATGTTAATGTATTAAATGTTACGATATTATCTATAAAAATGTACACAAGCTTTCTTTGGAAATATCTTTGAGAATATTTTCCTGGTTATCTACCATTTATTATTCATATTTCTGTTCCCAATAATAATAGTTAAAACTTTTCTTGAGCACTTATGTGCTAGGGACAGTACTTTACATGTGTTTTACAGAATCCTCACAATTGCCCTATGAAGTGAGACCCATTAATATCCCCATTGCAACACTGACAGTAGAGAGGTACAGAAAGCCAGTGACGGCTAAATTCACAGCTAATAAGTAACAGCCAAGTTTTTCACCCAGACAACGTGATGTGTGACTCCACTCCACAACTTGCACTTTTAACCATTATACTGTTTCCTGTCCTGGCTATATATCTGTGTATGTGTATGCATGTGTGTATGTGTGTGTGTGGAAGCATGCATGCATGCACACACACATATGTGCACCAAGTTTCAAAGATAACATAATAATAAATATGTCATGCCTTTCTTTTCTCATGCTAAAGCAAAATAAAATTCCTAGTTAATATAGTGTAGTGGTTAAAAGCACAAACTGGAGAGTTGAGCTTTGAATCCCAGTTCCTCCGTCTTTTACCTCTACATAGTTGGGTAAGTTACTTAACCTCACTGAGTCTCCATTTCCTCAACTCTAATACGGTAACAATGAGAACAATACTTACCTCATGAAGTTGTGTTGAGGAAAAGTAACAGCAAGTACAGGAAAGGAACAGTATTTATTGAACATTGGTATACCAGGTACTGTACTAGGCACTTTGGTTCTGAGTCCTCTCAGCAACCTTATAAAATAGGTATCAATCTCATTCTTTTTACAAATGAGGAAACTAAAGAAACTAAAGTTCGGAGAGAAGTAAGTTACTCAAGGCTACAAGTGGCAACTGGAATCCAACCCAGACCTGTTGGTCACAAAGTCCATGCATCTTTCCATGACACCACTTTGTTTCTTAGGTGGAGAGAAATGGGTCTTGGTAGGGAAGATGAAGTGGCAAAGGCCAATTTGATGAAATTCACAATTTTGCTGAGGACTGGCCCTGTTTATATTTCTATTTCTGGATGTGTTTGAGGGCAATGTGTGTTGAATAAATATTCACTGTGCACCAAGTTTATTTTCTTGTCTGCCCCAGCTATCAATGAACCACTTATACAACATCAGCTCTTTGCAACAAAAATTTGATCTGAGGGAGGAGTAGGCATTTATTCATTCATTTACACCTTAATTTATCAGTCATTTACTAAGCCACTTCTCTGTGCCAGACACTGTGTTAAGTGCCAAGGATAAAGAACTTAAAAAAAAATCCTGTTAAAAAAGAAAACAAAGTACTTGCCCTCAAACAGCTACTTGCATCAGGGCATGTGGGGTAGAAGTAGACAAAGGGAAGCCATTTACACACAAGATGCTTCTCTTTTCTTTCTTGCTCCCAGAGCAGAATGGTACCTCTGAGGATTGGCAGCACAAGATGAAAGGAACCAGCTAGAATGGTCACCCCAATTTATCTCAATTCAAGTTTCCAAGGAAGTAATCTCCAAAGACCCAGTGCCTGAAGGATTGGGAATATAAAACCATATGAGATCTTAACATTCTGTCATGTCTTTCCAAAACTGGATAAAATTTCCCCCTTTTAACAGTGCAGTCATATAAGGAAATAGACTGAGTGTATTTTTAGAAGTTTAAGAGGGTTAAACACTTAATTATTTAAGTTGTTTTAATTTTTTTCTCTCATGCCAATTTTCCCAAATGCAACAGGAAAAAAGGAGCTATTTGAAAAGCCATACCAAGAAAAAAAAAAAAAAAGGAGAGAGAAAGAGAGAGCTCTCTTATAAGCCGAAAGATCACAGGACCAAAATCACAAAGTGGATTTTAAGCTAAGGGTACTTTTCCATCAGTATTCCTCATGAATGAGTTGTTTTTCAGTGCTGGGTCATATAAGCAGCTAGCTGCCTGCATCCACAGCGTGAAGTATGTTTTGTTCGGATTCTTTTCAGTTAAATGGCGTTATCGCTAAGAATATAGGCAAGAAACAAATTTCAAAGATATGTAGCACATTCCATCTTATTGATTACATATTTCTTCAAATAATGTGAACCAAATCAACAAAACCAACTTGTTAAAGGATGATTACAAGTAAATAAATTCGTGGAGAAGGAAAGAGGATGTAGAATATAAATGGGGACAAATCTGACTCTCGAAAAACTCGTCTCAAATTACAAAGGAAAGAAAAGATGTCCTATGGAAATGGATGACTACCTAAAACATTTTCCTACCTGCATCTCTTAACTTGTAAGTCATTTTGAATGCCAGAGCTGCCAATGCCAAGGTCATCTTTGACACTGTGTGTGTGTGTGTGTGTGTGTGTGTGTGTGTGTGTGTGTATCTGTGTTCATTTGGTAGTCCCACATTTTCAAAAGCCCAGTATGTTCCAAATTGCTGAAATTCCATACAGAGCTCTAAATGATATAATACTGTGTAGAAATGTAAATCACCCTCGGTACAGGGAACTTCAGTACTGACAAGTACTACTGTTAATTTCTGAAAGAAAATGTATATTTCCTCATATCTTAGAATATTTCTCCAGAAGAAAATATTTTTGCCTTATCTACCTAGGAGAAGAATAAGATTTAAATACAGAAATCACCTTTTTATTTCTGAATTTTCCTTACTTACGTTATCTTCCCTAACACTTTTTTGTTCTTTTGGGGCTCATTCATCTTCCTTATCTTATAGTGCCACCTATTGGTAAATCATAAATATTGCGGGTTTTAGAACTTGAAGATAGAAATATGCCTAAAGCTCACTTCACGTCCTAGTGAAGTTTTTTTTTTTTAGAAAGTAATGCATATTGATTTACTTTGCATCTTGTAATTACCTCTGATATCAGTGATTCTAAATATCATGGAACCTCTCCCACAATAAGCATACACCACAAACATTTTGTATATAATTTCATAAGTTCACAGCCCTCCTGAGAGCCTATTCTTCATTTTCAAAAGTGGTAACGATTTCCAGAAATTGACTAATTTTCTCAGGTACATCCTAGAAATGCCACCTTCTCACTATCTTCCACTTATTTTGTGAGCAAATCAATGTTACCAGTTAAAACCTACCTAGAATACCAATGAGCACTAACATATCTGGCTTGAAAATATTTCATTAAACATTTTTGGATGTTGCTTCCTATCTTTTAAGTATAAAAAACGCATTTCAATAAAAACAAATATATAATGAAGTCATCTCCCTTTGTGTGAAGAAATATGAATGAACTGTGCATTAAAATTTAAAAGCAACGTAGTTCACTGCCAAAACTTTAAATGTCTCAAGAGCACAACAAATTCTGAACACACTAAGATCATGTTGCTACTTCAATATTCTTGGGAATGGTGAGTGATTAGTTGGTCTATGGTTTAGGATCAGTTTCCATGCTTGTTTCTTGAGCTTCTTCTACCTCTGAGAGCTTTTCATCATTTTCCAGTGTTTGCTGAAGTTCATGGATGGTACTAAGAAGAACATGAAACTGTTTCCTTCTCAATTCTAGCTTATCTTCAACACTTTCTTTAATATGTGAAAGATGCTCTAGTTCTTTTCCCAGAGCCTCTAGTTCCTTTAACGTCTCATGCCTGTCTGGATGACACTGGATCACTTTTGCCAATGCATCATATTCTTGGCGATTTTTTCGTATTCGTTTTGCTTGAAGAATTTGCTTTTTGCACTCAGCAATTTTTTCATGTGCTCCAGCAATGCTACATTCTATTTCTTTGTATTTTTTTTCATAATTTTCCATTTCTCTGAGATTCATATCATACACCAGCAAAGTTTTGCCCATTGAAAATTCACATTGGGACAGTGTGCTCAGCATATGTTGGTACTGGCTGTATCCCTCTTCCTGGGATCCAGAGTTGCACCATTTAATGAAACTTTTCACTAGTAGATTAATTCTCCGATCATCTCCAGCGCCATCTCCATCAATTAGGAGACGCTTCCGTATGACTTCATCGTCAGTCACGGTTCCCATGGCGTGCGCGGCGGCGGCGGAGGTCAAACTCCCACAATGCAGCCGGGTAAACAGCCACGGAGGAGGAGGCGGCGGCGCCCGCGCCCGCCCGCTCCGCCGCCTGAGCCCCGCCGCCCCTAGTGAAGTTTGATAGACAGCAGAGAGAGATCCATACTTTTGCCCTTAGAATTCTTCATCCCTAGGAAAAAAGCAATATTTAATCATTTTCACTATTTTCTCATTCAGAGTATTTTATTCAGGTGTTCTTGGCAGCAGTTATTTGTAAGTCAATTTCCCTAGATCTGGGAACCACAATAAAAAACAAAAATGGATTATTCGGGCTTTTATATTAGAGTTTGCTTGTTTAAAGGAAGAATGAGGAAACACTTCCTTCTTCTCTACACATAAAAAAGCTTCTATAGGGCAACTGTGTCCTTCCTAAGGAAATAGCAAATCAGTCCTCATTTTCAAAGACCTACATTTGATAAGTTTAACATATAGCCTGGAGGGAAGCTGAAGGAGTGGATGGAGGGGCTACCAGGTAGTGATTATAGAGATTCTCTTCTAGAACTATCTGTAGCCCTCATCTCTGTAGGGGTAACTCTTTTACTCCCAATCTGAGTGGGGGGCTGGGACCCACTCCTGGTACCTGGGTGATATGAATGTGGATCTCTGAGGTTTGCTCCCACTTAGTAGGGCTGTGAGACACAGATTGAATAGGAACAATTTAGAGAAACCACTTCTTCTCCCCAGATGGGGGAAAGGGGTTCACTAATAGGCTCTTGCTGATTTCAAATCAGTCAATAAAGCCTGAATTTCTCTTCTGAGAGAGAGAGAGTCAGTCTGCATCACTATTCTTCATATCTATGCCAAGCATCATATCTACATTGAGAATAAGTTTGGAAAGAGGATACATTGCATATAGAAGAAATTTGAGTCTCAGAACTCTAGGAATATCCCACTTATTTATAACCTTCCTCCTTTTATCACCTCATCCTTTCCCAATGCCATTAATCACACTTCTTTTATGAGAGATTAATGATGAAATACTATAATAAGAATCTTTAAAGTTCTTTAAAAAGCAAGCAATGCTACACATGTATACAAATATGACTTTTGTTCTCTAGTATTGAATCACATGATTATACTCAGAGAAGAACTTTTGGATGGTAAACAACCAAAAGAATTTATATGATGTCATCTTCAGAAGGCTGAGAGCATAGGACAATTTTAATAACTCACTTCCACTATTAAAGTTATTCATTACATGGAAACTAGAAAGAACTAGCACACTGGGGAGATGTGCTTAACTTTTAGCAAAGGGAGTATATCTTAAAAGGAATTCCCTTCCATTTTCAATCTCTAAAAGTAAGACAAACATCCTTGACTCATTTAGATACAGACTTTTCCTGAGCGTTGATCCACCAGATGGTTTCTAAAGACCCAGTAAACAGAGCCTCTGTAGATTTGCACAGGGGAATTATTCTTTAAAGAACAGACAACCCAGGAAATGCACCAAGGCAATCACTCAGCACAGCATCCTAACATCCCTGCATAAGAAACAGAACGCCTTCACTATTTAAATGGCATCCCTATGATTAGGAGATACAATGATCTAAGCCCTTCAAAATTTAAGAGTTGGAGATAATAGTTATATTTTTGGAAAATTTTATTCAAAGTTCTTCTCATTCTGATTCACTAAACATTTTCCCAAAGGCACTAAGGGAGAACTTCAGTAGTATTAGGAGAAACAGACTTTAACTCTCCATTTGTCACTAAAAACTAGGGTTGCTTTCATTCATTTAAAAAAGGTGGAAAGAGGAGAAACTTGTTTCTCAGACCTGAAAGTGCGATGGTTCACTTAAGACTCTGGGGGACAGTGTGTTAAGTGAGGCAACAACAAAGGAAGCTAGCATTTATAAAGCATTTACTATGTTCTAAGCAATGTGCTAAAAGCCTCTGATCCTAATCACACAAGGAAGATACTATTATTATCACGATGTACCATGTAATTTGCCCAAGGTCACTCCTCAAATAACTGGCAAAGCTGATACTCAAACCCGTATGTGTCTGACCACAAGTCAATGTGGTCCTATGGATGAACAGTTCTGGGGCAGTCTGCAAGACTTCCCAGAGGAGATGGTCATCTTAGCTGAGACCTGAAGGACAAACAGGAGTTAATTAAGCAAAGTGGGAACAGGAAGACTGTTCCAGCCTAAAGGAAAATTATAAGAAGACCTAGAGTAAAGAGAAAAATAGGGTTTAAGAACTGTGAATAATTTTATGTGGCTGAAGCATAGTGCTTGAGAGGAGTAATGAGGGGGAATCATGATAAAAAGATTAGGAGATCGTGGAGGACATTATTTGCCAAATTAGAGAATCTGGAATTTATCACGAAGGCAATTGGAGACCCATGATAAGCAGGCAAGTGACATGATCAGATGTGTGTTTTGTAAAATGTTCACTCTGGATGAAGAAAACAAAATAGATGGGAGGGGGCAAGGCTAGAAATCAGAACAGTTAGGAGGCTGCTTCAATTTTTCATAAAATAAATTATGGTGAAAAGAACTAAAATATTTGCTAAGGAAATGGAGAGCGAGAAACTTGAGAAATATTTGGGAAGTAGAAATGACAGGACTTGGAGACTGGATGTGGGAGACGAAGAAGAGGCAGGAGTCAAGTATGACTTTTAGGTTTCTGGCTCAGATCCCTAGTGGATACAGAAACTGAGACTGAGAGAAAGATTTTGGAGATTATGCATTTATACATACCTGCTACAATCCTCTCCGATAAGCTGTTATCATCCTTTTTAAAAGATCCCATGGGGAAACTACAAATTCTCCTTTAGAGCTAGAATACTGAAATAGCTTCCTCATTTGATTAATATTCACAGGGTGCCTTGTACTCATGGTATTAGGCACTGGGGAAGGATAACAGAAGATACCGTAAGCTATGATATCTCCCCTCTAACACTTTGTTGGGAAGATATAAGATACAAACCTAAAAATATATGAACTTACAGAAGTGACTGACAGAATAGGTGACTATATAGCAAAATCAACTAACAGTTTCATAGTACTGTAGTATAGTAGTATGCATATTCACCTGGATAGGCTAGTTGACACTGTGACGTAACCCATTAAAAGGCTACTGCAGGTCTAGGTGACTTTCCAGAACAGATATCCTCGACAAGATGACTAGAATTCTAGAATGTCTTAGGGCACTTCTTCTTGCCTGTCAGAGCAAGTCAGGAGGTCAACTTAAAGGTGGCAGTGGTAGTGTGAGCAACAGCAGAGAACTGTGATCCTCATCTATGCCCAGAGGTAGAAGGGAACCAAATATTGCTGAACAGTTGTAATGTCTACAACACTGTGTCAAGCACTGTGTAATGTCTACAACACTGTGTCAAGCACTAGGTAAGTCCTTTGTAAATATTAACTTTACACCTCCCCCCCAAAAAATGAATTAGGCACCATTATTAGCCCTGTTTTACAGATGCGGTAACAGTCATTGCAAGGTTAAGGAACTTGTCCAAAGTCAAAAAGCTAATAAATGATATAGAATCGGGATTTGAACCTTGGGTACACTGGTTCTAGAGTTCTATCTCTTAAGTGTTCTGCTACGCTGATACACATGACAACTCTCCTGCTTATTTTATTCAAGAGGTAGAAGAGATCTGTATAGGAAATTGCATGTCTTAACTTGGACCTGTGAATGAGAAGGGTGTGTTTGGGGAACAATGAGAAGAATGACATCACTGAAACAGGACGCTGGTATTGGGAAGTAATGGAAAATAGGGTTGTTGAACATCAAATTCACCTGAATATAATTCAGAACAGTGCTGGAGTCCATGCAGAGAACCTACGTGCAGAGCTGCCCACACCAAACACACATGTGCGTGCATGCACATATATGCTATACTGTGCTGAAGTGACAAAACCACCTTTAGAAGTTAGTTCCTTTGCTTTCAGGGCAATTCATCAGTTAAACATTATTGAGTCCTTCTATGTGCCAGGCACTGTGCTTAAGTTCTAGTAACTAAGTTAGAAACACCCTGCTGGTGAGTGACACCATGGCGAGCCACAGCAACAACAGCCAACATCGGAAAAGCACAGTCCCTTCCATTTGTAATCTAGCTATTATCCTCTATCAGTTACAATTATTTGATCACAAGTAACATAATATCGCTCTGTGTAATTTAGGCAAAAGAATTTTTTTTAAAAAGAGAGCAGGATAACAGGAGACTGGAGATCTAATCTTGGAAAGAACTGGAAACAAAGGAGCTTGGAAGCAGACTGCAGAAACAATCTAGTCAGTGCCTCACCACTGTTAGGAGTGAATGAATGTCAGCTCATTTTCATTTCTGTTACCCTCCGTTAAAAATTTTAGTTCCAGGAATGGAGTTTCTGACTTGTCCAGCTTGGGTTATAGTTACCCTTTATTTAGGAAAAGAGAGGCCCAATTAAAGTACCACCAAACTGTAGGGAAGAGGTAATTCCTCAAAAGGAAATTGGGTTGCATTTAGGAAGAGTGAGTGGATGCTCTATATCCAAAAAATCAACTAATATTTTATCCAAACTTGTTAAATTCAGACCTATGAATGACAAAACTTATTCCATCAACATATCCTTAACAACAAGGAAAGTAAACTCCTGTCCCTAGTAATCTAAGGGGTATAGCCTAAAATAGACATCCATAAGGACACGGACCAACACACACACACACACACACACACATACACAGAGACACCTCTTATCTTTAAAATTCATATGGATTTTCCATTCTACTTTATAAACTATATATCTTTATACTAATATAAATTTGAAGAAGACAAGTAAACAACTGTGGTGCTTGTAATAATATCTAATATTTATTGAGCTCTTAATCAGGAACCTAACATATACACACCTTTTCATAATATACATAATTGCTTACAATATTTTAAAATGGAAACTATTGGGGACTTCTCTGGTGGCGCAGTGGTTAAGAATCCGCCTGCCAATGCTGGGGACATGGGTTCGATCCCTGGTCTGGGAAGCTCCCACATGCCACAGAGCAACTAAGCCCGTGTGCCACAACTACTGATCCTGCACTCTAGAGCCCGTGAGCCACAACTACTAAGCCCACGTGCAGCAACTACTGAAGCCCGTGCGCCTAGAGCCCGTGCTCCACAAGAGAAGCCACCACAATGAGAAGCCCACGCAATGCAACAAGAGTAGCCCCCACTTGCCGCAACTAGAGAAAGCCCGCGCGCAGCTACGAAGACCCAATGCAGCCAAAAATAAAATTAATTAAAAAAAAATAAAATGGAAACTATTATCCTTATTTCACAGACAAGGAAACCGAGGATCAAAGAGAGAAAGCAACTTCTGCGCAGTTAATAAGTGGTAGAACCAAGATTTTGGTCCAAGCCTGTGAAACCTAAAGCTTGTGCTCTTTACTGCTATCTGATGTATTTACAATTTATAAGAACTTTGGTTTTTGTTACAGGTAAATAGCATTACTTCTTTTGGACATATTAATAATGGTAATTTCATCAATATTTCATTACTCTGAAATTTCAAATAAAAGTCATTTTTTCAAGCTATTGCTGCACTAGAGGCAGCTACTTTTTACAGTAATTGGTTTGGAAATCTTTTATTCATGAATCAAATTAATTTCTTACTCTGATGAAGTGATTTAAAAAGTTATTCCAATAGTTTTATTTTTTCAATTAAAATTTAACAATTCTATTTAGTATACATAATTGTTTATTTTCAGAATTGATAAGGCATCAGTGTTTTTGCTTTTAACTACCTCAACGTAATACAATAGTATCTTTTCAGACTGGCTGTTCAAGAAAATATACACCAAATTCTTGAAGACAGTTACTAAATACCTCTTAGGTCTTACTGCAATATAATTCTGCAAAAATACACTTGAAAATATCCTTCTACATTCACAAAAAACCTGAAAAAAATAATTCTATAGAGTATCTAGTGCTAATCTTTACTTGGCAATAAGAATCACTACAATAGTGAAAGGTGTAGATGGAAGTGACATTGTGACAGTTGAATGTTCTAATATTTTGAATTCTGAAGGATTTATAAGAGGAAGATGTTTCTTTCACAGTCCAAATGAGTGCTTTTTACTGAAGGGGGAAAAAATGAAGCTATTAAAATGGTCTCATTTCTCCAGGAAAATATTTTATGACTGTGTCTACATGATGCCAAAGCATGATTGATTTGGCGATTTCAATAAGGTTAAAGAAATTGTACAAGTTAGTGAAAAAATGAGTCAGAATGGTAATTTGGTTTAGTGGAGCTGCTTGGTTGCCTTTTAACCTTCAACTGGTATAGTTTGTGTATATAGATAAAACTCAAGTCATTTATCTTCTGTGAATTTATCTTTCAATGTGTGCCCACTATCATCCATGTCATCAAAACTACCAATCACAATGTGAAGCTATGAAATTGATGTTAAATAATTACCACCAGGATGCTTTCTTTTCCTATAGGTGGTAGAAATTAAGACTAAAGTTGAACGTAAAAGAAAAAACAGTACCCTGTAAATAAAATAAAGCCATGTTTGAAAAGGATATATTTCAAAGCAACTAATATTTTTCTTTTTAGCTTATTTTCCCAATAAAGGTATTTTAAGCTGAAACAAGTTGTTCACTCCAACCCAAACAATAGTGTGCATTAGGGGAGGAGAGAGATTACATTTCTATTTTTATGAAAAGTTGAAAATACTTATATTTCTCTCAGTAAAATATCTTCCAAAAATATAACCCCCAAAGTGACTTGTATATGTGTATTTTCTTAAGTAAAAAAAGGCGAGGACTAAAAATTGTAATTAATATTATATAGATGACTCCACATATTTGAGTCTTTTGTTCATAGGAAGGAACATATTTTTAAAGAATATGAATTAAATATCATAAAGCAGTAGCTGAGTCTTGAAGCATCATGAAAGAAAAAAGAACATCCACATGACAGAAAAAAAAAAAGCATAATAGAAAAGTTTGAGTCAAAAGGTCAGAACCTGTCAGCAACACCTGCTACAATTCAGTTCAATATAATCTACTTTTATCTAAATAATGTGAAAAGAGGAATCACACTATGTAGGAAAGGAGGGCAGTTATCTTATGCTGCAGAAAGCCTATGATATTTAGTATTAGAGAGGTCTTTATCCCATTTTAAAAAATAAATAAGTGCAACACTAAACAAATACACCAAACAGATAATCACAATTTTTTTTCAAAAAGAAAAACATTTACTGTATTTATACTTCCCCGCACATTCCGAGATTGTGTGGATGTGAAAGCTTTGTTCCTTCATTTTATTAACCAGCCAAACTTATTGATTATAGACTGCCTAATACTCTGGCTTCTGTTGATCCTGCAGGTGAATATATTTTCCTAAACTGATCTTCAGACTATCAACAACAACTGAGCCCCTCCATTTCAGATCCCAGGATCTACAGCTAAATGGCCTAAAGAGAGTATGAATATGAGGTCAATGTACATGAATTTGTCAGGCAAACCCCTTTGAAACTCTGCTACCTCTATTTTTCCCTCCTTTTTCTTTACACAATAATTTATTGGTAGTTCACTCAGTGCAAAACACTGTGCTGGGTACTGTTAGCAACTCTTTACTAAGGGGGAGGGGGGTGCTGGATAAATTAGGAGGTTGGGATTTATACATACACACTACTATATATAAAATAAACAACAAGGACCTACTGTATAGCACAGGGAACTATAGTTGGAATTTATACATACACACTACTATACATAAAATAAACAACAAGGACCTACCGTATAGCACAGGGAACTATACTCAATATCTTGTAATAACCTATTATGGAAAGGAATCTGAAAATGAATATATATATATAACAATCACTGTGCTGTACACCGGAAACTAACACAACATTGTAAATCGACTATACTTCAATAAGATAAAAATTTTTTTAAAAGATAATCTGACTTTTTTTGTAGCATACTGGCCTTCTTTTTCTCTTCATTTAACTAAATTTAGATAAATCAAAACTATAAAACATCTTCCATAAGAAATTATTACCAACATAGAACTCAAATAGGAATGAGTTGGCTCTCAAAGCATTATATCTGATAAAAGGCCTTTGTAATATCATATATCAGTGTTGTGATACAACTAATATCAGACGTTTTCTTGAGTTTCTTCTGACCTGCCCAGATTTCTGTCCTTTTTCTTGCACTGTGGAAAATTATTGAAGTTGACTGGATTCTATATCTGGTCTTCTACTTAGCCAACTAATTGAGTACCAAAAGCTTATTTTTCTTAGTATGATGACAAAGTAGTGGTTTCTTCGGGCTAAACGGAGGATGCAAAAAGCAGAACCTTTTTTTTCTTACCATCTCCTCAACCTGTACCAAGCTAAAATGAAAGATATGGAATGGTTTTTACTATATGATAAACGGTTTGTTTTTGTCCTAATAATCTGTATTTCAAGTCTCAAGCACTTGTAATTTTCCCAACTATAATTTGCTAACTTATGAAACAGTTCTATACCATTAGGGAGTTTGCTCCATTGAGTTCTGGAGCAATCCAGTAAACTGGCAATCAAAAGGTTAAGAGCAAGCCCTGTAGAAGATCAAGGATATTTGGTTCTAACAACCCAATTTCAGTGCATATGTCCTGAGTCGTAGTTTCTTTTATGATTTTCAAAGAACAGTCTCACAGACTTATTACCATTAAGCATATCATCCACTTTGAACAGAGAAAAAAATAAGAAAAAAGATCGTGTCTATGAAACATAATGACAAAAGAACCAGAATTCATTGAGTGTCTAAAGTGGGCCAGGTGCTTTACAATCCTTAATTAATGTGAATATTGAAACTCACAAGGATCCAATCTATATTACTTTGCTAGGGCTGCCCTAACAAAGTACCACAGATGGGGTGGCCTAAACAACCGAAATGTATTTTCTCACACCTCTGGAGGCTAGAACTTCAAGATGAAGGTGTCAGCATGTTTGACGTCTTCTGAGGCCTCTCACTTTGGCTTGCAGATGGCCATCCTCTCCCTGTCTTCACATGGTCTTCCCTCTGTACATACCTGTGTTTACATTTCCTCTTTCTGTGAGGATACCACTCAGACTGGATGAGAGCCCACCCTAATGACTTCATTTTAACTTAATTACCTCTTTAAAGACCCTATCTCCAAATATAGTCACATTCTCGGTACAGGGGGTTAGCACTTCAACATATGAATTTGGGGAGGAAGATTCATAATTCAGCTCATAATAGTCAAGTAATCCACTGAAGATCACACAGCTAGTATATGGTAAATCTTGAATTTGCACCCAGGACCATCTGACTCTCCAGTCTCTGCTGTCTTTCTGTTTAGAAAGTCAGTGATTTAGGAATAAAAATAGTTTGTATTTCTAAGAACTTACAACTGTCCATTGTTCCCCGTTTTCAAAATAAACTACCATAGTTGCTCTCTAATATATATGAAATGACTTTTCTACTGCCCCATAGGAATCAGATCTCACAGACATCGATTTCTCCAAAATAACGTGAGGCAGCACGCTGAAGCACCCATTTGGTTGTGGGCTAGGACTCAGTGTGTTCTGCCTCAAATTAAGAACTGTGGTTTGCCCTTATGGCAAATCTAAGGTAAGTTTCAGAAAGCGGTGACTGAATCATGTTCACGTATTCTTTCTTTCCTTGTTCACTCCAAATATTCAGAACATAAAGACACACAATACACTATATTGTTGGCAGGACTGTGAATGTAGCAAACCCACACTTGTATATATATAATTGTAATAAACAAGGCATTCCTGTTCGTCTTCTTAAGACTACATTCAAAAACATTAAACAGCAACAAAATGTAAGTACACACTGCCAAGCTACAATGCACAGCAACACATTTTTTTTAAACATCTTTATTGAAGTATAATTGCCTTACAATGGTGTGTTAGCTTCTGCTTTATAACAAAGTGAATCAGTTATACATATACAATATGTTCCCATTTCTCTTCCCTTTTGCATCTCCCTCCCTCCCACCCTCCCCATCCCACCCCTCTAGGTGGTCACAAAGCACCGAGCTGATCTCCCTGTGCTATGCGGCTGCTTCCCACTAGTTATCTATTTTACATTTGGTAGTGTATTTCTGTCCATGACACTCTCTTACCCTGTCACATCTCACCCCACCCCCTCCCCATATCCTCAAGTCCATTCTCTAGTAGGTCTGTGTCTTTATTCCCGTCTTGCCACTAGGTTCTTCATGGCCTTTTTTTCTTTTCTTTTTTTTTCCCTTAGATTCCGTATATATGTGTTAGCATACTGTATTTGTTTTTCTCTTTCTGACTTACTTCACTCTGTATGACAGACTCTAACTCCATCCACCTCATTACAAATACCTCCATTTCATTTCTTTTTATGGCTGAGTAATATTCCATTGTATATCTGTGCCACATCTTCTTTATCCATTCATCTGTCGATGGACACTTAGGTTGCTTCCATGTCCTGGCTATTGTAAATAGAGCTGCAATGAACATTTTGGTACATGACTCTTTTTGACCTATGGTTTTCTCAGGGTATATGCCCAGTAGTGGGATTGCTGGGTCGTATGGTAGTTCTATTTGTAGTTTTTTAAGGAACCTCCATACTGTTCTCCATAGTGGCTGTATCAATTTACATTCCCACCAACAGTGCAAGAGTGTTCCCTTTCCTCCACACCCTCTCCAGCATTTATTGTTTCTAGATTTTTTGATGATGGCCATTCTGACCGGTGTGAGATGATATCTCATTGTAGTTTTGATTTGCATTTCTCTAATGATTAATGATGTTGAGCATTCTTTCATGTGTCTGTAGGCCATCTGTATATCTTCTTTGGAGAAATGTCTATTTAGATCTTCTGCCCATTTTTGGATTGGGTTGTTCGTTTTTTTGTTATTGAGCTGCATGAGCTGCTTGTAAATCTTGGAGATGAATCCTTTGTCAGTTGCTTCATTTGCAAATATTTTCTCCCATTCTGAGGGTTGTCTTTCGGTCTTGTTTATGGTTTCCTTTGCTGTGCAAAAGCTTTTCAGTTTCATTAGGTCCCATTTGTTTATTTGTGTTCTTATTTCCATTTCTCTGGGAGCTGGGTCAAAAAGAATCTTGCTGTGATGTATGTCATAGAGTGTTCTGCCTATGTTTTCCTCTAAGAGTTTGATAGTGTCTGCCCTTACACTTAGGTCTTTAATCCATTTTGAGTTTATTTTTGTGCATGGTGTCAGGGAGTGTTCTAATTTCATACTTTTACATGTTCCTGTCCAATTTTCCCAGCACCACTTATTGAAGAGGCTGTCTTTTCTCCACTGTATATGCTTGCCTCCTTTATCAAAGATAAGTTGACCATATGTGTGAGCAACACATTTTTATATTCCAGGAAATATAAATATGCTGTGTAAAACGTTCCCCAATTAAGTTTTCTCTTTTGTTTTTTTTTCTATAACATCTTTTGTCAATTTATTTAAAGCACTCCTGATATCCATGATTTAATGATAGCATCTGTGAAATAACCAAATGTTCAAGATCAGCAATATTGTTTTCTAATTTCATCCCACTGTCTTACTTCCAATCATTATTGTTGGAAGGATCATAATGCATTAGTCCTGCTTGATGCAACAGAAGAGAACTTTACAAGAACCTTAATTGCACACACATTCTTTGAGTTTTGAAGGGTAGAAAGGTTAAACAGCAAAGAGGAAGGTCAAGCCAGCAAAGTAAAAGTCCGTATTTCATGGAATTACTTGATTTACTTATCACTTTCCTTGAGGTCTGACAGACATACTGATGATTAGGTTAACTCCTTCAAACAGATTTACATGTTCTGGGAAATGTTTGTTTGACCTACCCTTGGAGATGTTTTGGTATAAGGCTTTATATATATATATATACATATATACATATATATACATATATATATGTATATATGTATATATATATATATATATATTTAGCAATTTGGTAATTCTTGAAGGTCTTAAGGAATGAAGAAGAGCAGAAATAAGTATCAAGCATTACATATTCCAGTGGTGAATTAAGCTTATGGAAGGGGGTTGGGTTTCAGGGAGTGGTGATGATGCTTCTAAAGGTTTGACATGTTGCTTTATAACTGCTGCATCTCATAAGCTTCCAGGTTTACACCAGGTGTGTATCATCTACAGCTGACTCCCCCTCCCCCCACCCTGCCCCAGCCACATAGTTCTGCAGGTTTTCCTTTTTGGCATATTAGATTTGTCTTTTTACTTTTTCTAGTCTGGAGCCAAGCTCAACAGAAAGGCCAGGTGTTTCATAGTAGATAGCCGAATAAAATTTTAATGAAATTAGACTGCAGAATAATAGGCATAAAAGCTTTACGCATAGAGCATAGTGAATAGATATTAAACAGAGTACAATTTCCCCAATTTGCCCCATCAGTCAAAAGGGAAAGGTCTCCTGAAGAATAACTAATAAGGCGCTATACCTCTCCCTACATCTTATTATCTAAGTGCCTTATCTGTTCACTGTCACATTTTTCTCAAGTTTTGTTGGATAATATATTACTCCAGTCTTCTCAAATAGCTTTTAAACAGCTTTAACCTAAAAATAAAAATAGGTCAGCATTCTGGGCTGTGAAATTGGTGAGACCTTCATTTGCCCCTTACCCTCACCCCAATTTTCATAATCAAGGCTTTAGTTGATGTTAAAAAGTCTTATTACACCATCCCCGACACCTTCCCTCTCCTCATGCCCAATCCCTCCATCAAGTGATCAGTTTAGTTTAAAAATTATATTTCTATTTGTGTAGTCCATTTTTTGTGATCCATTATCACAAATCCAAGATACCCTTTTAGAGGCCACATTCAGAAAGTGACCCCTGAACAGGTCTAGTTTGTTTCACAGGTCTCCTACTATGTCACAGTAAAAATAAACTCTGTGTGTGTGTGTGTGTGTGTGTGTGTGTGTGTGTGTGTGTGTGTGTGTGTGTGTGTGTGTGTGTGTTGGTAGGAGTTGCTACCAGGATAAAATACCTAGTTTTCTCAAGTATATTCTTTTGAAAAGTCTAAGGGGCACAGTCAAGCTAGTAGTTATAAGAGAGAAATGAGAGAAACTCTCCAATTTCTCAAATATTTGCTGCAACAACACGGTATGAGGGGGAAAGCAGTTGGAAGTGTTTTGCATGTGTGGGAATAGTTCATTTCAACATCATACCGTCCAGGTATAATTTAGGTACAGGGCACTGCATGACCTACACTAATATGAAGAGGCATAAGATAGAGAATGGGCCTACCCAACATCTAAATTTCAGGAAGAGCTTGACTAAAGAGCTGTTTCCCCAAATTTTAAAGTTAGAGAGAATATGTTGTTCATGTTCCTGAAGTTGTGTTGATAGGCCAGCTTTGTTCTTCTGGTACTGCCTAAAATGCTCATTTTCTTTGAGTTCTTCAAACCAGTTATTTTTTCCTGCACTCATATGTTCCCTCTCCCAGAATATGCCCACCACCACCATCCTACCCCACAGGGCACAGACACTCTCAATCTCTCTCTCGCTCTCTCTGCTTAGCTAACTCCTATTCATCCTTCAATTCTCGGTTTAAATAGCACTTCCTCAGAGAGGACTTTGCTCACCACTGCACTATAAAATCAGTGCCTGCTTGTTATTCTTTCTTATAGACTTTGATTTTCTTCCTTCATGTAATTTCATAAAATTTACACTTATATTTAATGTGTTAATGTCTATTTCCCAAAATACACTGTAAAATACTAATTATTTCTCTTTGTTCATCACTATAAATCCAGCCTGGACCTTGGAAGGCACTTAAAACATATAATTTGTTGAATATATCAATACAAGGATGACTCACTCTAGTTACCATCTTATTAAAATTTAGGGTACTTGCCATGAGATGGTGGAGGTAACTTTTTCTGGAATAATAGCCAAGAGAATTTGGTCATTTCAGGGATATCTAATTAACTTTCAAACATAAAAACACAGGCTCCTACTTTGAAAAATGTTTTCCTCTAAATAGATATCTCTTAATAAAACTACCAATTACACAACTTACCAACACTGAAAAAAAAAGATCAAGAAAAATGCCTTGTAGATCGCCTCTTTGCTAATTTGACAATTTTCTGTCTTGTTCACTGCTGAATCCCTAGGACTTAGAACAGTGTATACCACTATTTGAGTAGGAACTCAATAAATACGTGTTGAATGAATGAGTTGTTCTGTAGCTATTCAGCTTAACTAGTGGCTTCTCTTCTCTGTTACAGTCCTACCCTTCGTCCCTTCCCCCAAGACAGAATCTCCTGATGTTATATTTCCTTTGAACCACTGGCATTCACAGAGTTTCATCCTTTTAAACCATAGCTCCTATTGCTTCTCAAATAATGACATTTACCAATTATTGATCATTTACAATGAACCAAGTATTTTACATGCATTAGTGTTAAACCTGAAGACAACAACACACTGTTGGCATTATTACCTCCATTTTACAGATGAGACACTACATTCAAGAGTGGTTAAATGACTTGCCCATGATTGTAGAAGTATTATTTATCCAAGCCAGATATCAAACACAGGTCTGCCTCTCACAAAAGCCCATATTTGCTTTGCTATGTCATGCTCTCTCCTTTAACTCTTTAATTGGCCCCTGAAGTCACAGAATACGATTTTATTTTCATAAAAACACTAAAGCAATTTCATTTATTTGTTAAATGTTTAGTACAAACCATTGTTCAGTCAGTTTTTTCTCTATGTAGGTATATGAAAAAAATACTATTTCAGTGACATATGTAGAGAGATTTATCCCAAATAGATAAAATATTTCCTTGAATATGAGTCCCTCAGTTACATATCTTCTTTTACTAACTCATTGTAATATTTAATAACTCACTATCAGCAAATCTTTCACATCTTATCTTAATTTTCCATACTGATGTTGACTTTAATTTCCTTGAAAACACTTATATCCCCAATAAAATATGAAAACAACTGCTTACTCTTCTTCAAGTTAAAACACCTTTGGAGATTATAGGACAGATATTAAAGCATCCTTCAAGTTGCTCTTCTCTCCAGACATAATGCAAGGACCTTTAAAATTTTCATTTTAATACTGTACTGATACTATAAATCAAATATGTATTTTGACACTGCATTTCTTCACTGATATTACCCTTGTGCTTTAGGGCCTCCCCATTAATAGAGGGCTAGAAGAATGGTACTTAAAAAAATATATAAAAAAGCAAAGAAAGAAATAAAAGTATGTGTCAAGAAAGAAAAGTTTATCACATGACTGCCTGTTCGGGACCAGCAAGCTGTGTGACTTGGTGAATGGCATTTACCTTCTCTTACTTTCCAATTTCTCAACTATAAAATAGGGGGAGGGGACGGCATATTAGAGGACTTCTAAGTTCATTTAAGCTCTAAAATATGTGACTCTCTACTTTCTGAGTCTTAAATAATTTTATGTGGAATTTTACATTCAATTATAATTGAATTACATACTTTTTTCACTCTGGTTTTGAAAATTATGAAATACATAATTGAAAAATATGGTCTTCACAGAATATGTCATGGTGTTTTTATAAATGTCTCTAAAAAGTTGTCCCTCATATCACAGTGGATAGATTATGACAGGATTAGAAAGAAAGTGTTTAAGTGGTACTACAATTTACAGCTTTAATCACAAAATTTAAGAGAAAAACGACACAAATTCTTAGTCATCAAAATATTAGGTGTGCGGTGTTGCTTAAATTTAAGTCATCTGTTTCCACTTAAAATGTGTCGATGCCCTACCTGTAACAAGGCATAATTTAGGGCACCAAGCCTCTAATCAACCTAATAACCAGCTCTCTGCCCCTCGATTATTTACTCCACTGGAAGACAATTTCATTAACCCCCTCCTGTGCAATAATTTTCTCTGCCACATGTTCAGAAAAAAATTATTTTCTAGCAGTATAATTATTTGACCATGGTGAATGACAAGTGTTTTATGAAATTCACCAAGCAGATGAACTCTGACACCTGGACTATTTGAACTAGCTTTAAATTAATGAGGGCCTTTTTTAGTCTATTTGCATGAGCGATTTAAAGCTTTAGATTCTAACTTTAATTCCATTTAAAATTGGTGATACTAAAGGACTTGGCACATCAGGTCACTCATGACATTTGCATTTCAGAAATGGATCTGATAACACTGTATTAAGAATAACAAGAAATTCATCTGGAGTACAGTGCAAAATCCAAGCACCCAGTGCCTTAGTCTCTGCATTACTGATTTTATCTAAAAGATTTAGCAGTTCTCTCTATAATTGGGTTGTGTCCTTACCAACTGAAGAGTTTAACTGCCTCCACAGGGTTGAAAACAATTTCTGAGGGTTTTTCAATGTGGGCAGACACCGGAGGGAAAATTACCTAGTCATTCTGGGTTTAGTGAAGATAGGCTAAAGGCAGGTGCTCTGTGGGACAGCTGTCACCCACTGAAGAATGCCCTTGTAAGCCCTAACAACGAAGGGCTATCACGGGATTTTCTCAGCTGCCCAATCACTAAATGAGGCATATAGACATATATTTAGAGGTGAGATTCTGGCTGTTTCCATTTCAAAATAAACCAAATCATAAAATGGTCAAAGAGAGCATCATTTTCTAAGCGTGCTTAGATCATGTGAACCTCTGGTCATTTAGACTGCCAAATAAAGTATACAGACAATTATTCCATTAATTCATTTAACTGAATACCTGTTAGAAGGACATACAATGGAAGGTGCTGGGGACACAACAATGAATAAATAAGACACACTTTTTTCCCCTCTCGGGTTGCTCAGATTCTAGTAGAAGGACAGACATAGATTTAAATACAGTGTGGGCCAAGAGAAGTGGGCACAAGATCTTATGGTAGTACTTAGGCAGGTATCCAACCCAGCTTGAAGATGATTCATAAAGATTTCCAGAGAGGATACTTGAGCTAAGGCTTGAAAGATTAGTAGTTTGCCAATGTACTGAATGAGGGAGTAGTGCATTCCAAGCAGAGAAAATTCTAAATACAGAGCTCAAGGGTGGCACGAACAATGGGTTGACGGCAACACACACAAGACCATATAGCAGAAGCTAAGTTTTAAGAAACAAATCATGGAAATCAGCTTACTTTCTTCTTATCTTCCATTTTCCCTAAAAATGAAGACCAATTCCAGTTAACTGAGGAGTCTGAGTAATTAAGGGTTTAAAGCAACAACAATCAATGTAGCAGGGGAGGTGGTGGGGTGAATCTAACTACAGTACATGAAATATGGTCCAAGATTTGGGTTTTATCTTTAGAACCTGCAGCTGACTTAGGCGGCAGGTTGGACAGCAGTGGGCCTGATTCGGTGTTTTTATTTTTTCAGTCTTATTGCTATCATGTGTGCTTGTCAGCAATTTGAATTCACCACCGAGATAGTTGTATAGATCAGCCAGGCCGCTTTCACACAATCAATCATTCTCTGTCTCTCATATTCTCTCTTTCCCTCTCCCTCCCTCTGTCTGTCCCCCTCTCCCCACAACTCCGCCCTCACCTCCCTACCACGCCTTGTTCCAAAAAACTTATAAGGCAACATAGCAGTTCAAAGATGTATATAATACAGTAACATGTAATAAATTATAAATAAGTGGGGACATAAGGCAAAGGAAAATTAAAGCTGTAAAGTAGGAGGGAGTTCAGTGTGTCAAGTTAGCCAGGAAAAACATTCATGAAGTCCTATATAATGGAAAAAGTGAGCCACAATTTTGGCTCTGTCAGTCAAGGGACTTAAAGGATACACAATTACATCATTCATGATATCTACCTTGTATGAATGAACCCTTGTTCGGTAGAATCACCACCTGTCCTATCCTTGATTTCTCCTGTGAGAAGAAATTTCACACTAAGTTTATCAAACAAAGCACATCAGAATCACGTACAAATATACAAATGATCTGAAATTTCCAGTGGATTTGTGACCATTGCAAACTTTTTTCCAAGTGTTCTAAGTAGGTGATCCTTTCCCTTCAT